>NC_141004.1:38807245-39411949 GCF_052327205.1 Somniosus microcephalus | reverse complement strand
AAGGTGATCTCCACCCCAGCCAGAAATAGATCCAGCTGTCGCTTGAATGATTTCAGAGAATCAGCATTCACTGTATGAACTGGCAACCTGTTCCACAGGTCGACAATTCGCTGAGAAAAGAACCACCTCCTAAAATCTAACATCAGAAGTGGTAAAGTAATGCTACTCTGGTGTACTCGAGCTCGTTGTAAATCTCTGTTTCCTGCTTCCATTCAGAGAATGTATGAGTGATTGGATTTACAGATGGTTAAGAGGCACAGGGAGTGAAGCTAGGTAAGGGAGGTGACACGGGACACACAGCCGTTCAATCACTGCGCAAATCCTTTCCTCTCGATCGGCTCTCTCCGCGTCCTCGCTGTAAAATGAAGCTTGCTTGCTTCTTATTTCTTACTTCTGCCCTTATGTAACTTGACCCCCCAGTCCTCCCTAACCTATTCAATTGAAACAATTCATCTACATGAATATAATAGAGTCCCTTCATTATCTTAAACCTCGCTCAAATCACCTCTAAATCTACATTTCTCTAAAGTATAAAGACTCAGCCTTTTGAGCCTATCTAGGTAATTAAGTTGCTTAAAACTGGGAATTAATCTGGTGGCCCTCTGCCCTTTCCAAAGCTTCAATATCACCCAGCATGCGAGGAGGCCAAACTGGACATAGTATTCCAACTGAGACCTAACCAAGGTCTTGTTTTATAGCCAGTTGTGCTGTAAGTACATCCTTCATAATTGCAATAAATTACATAAAATACTCAATTTTTGATGACTATTGCACTTTATTTTACGATGTGTATATAAAATATTTTCCAGAATGTTTGTGCTTTTCACATTCTAGAATTTATTAGAGGTTATCAGTGATATAAGGCAAACCTCATGTTCACTTACCTGTGCAATCTAAATTTTCTTCATTCCACTATGATTGCAGATAAATAGGCTTCAGACAACTCTATGCTTGTTACAACAATGCCACTTTGCTCTACCAAGAAGAGGATCACTTATTGAATAATGCTTGGAGCAAGTTGTGGCGGGGCGGGGATGTTTGTTTGTCCCATGGTTGAATGGGGAGTCTAGCAATTCAGTTGAGAACTGATCAAATATTATCTCGTGTATTGCTTGTGGTGTGTTGATTTTTCTGTGGTCAGGCTCTCCCAGACAAGCAGCCCAGTTGTGGTCTGACGCCTAAGTAGCCATCTAAATAAGTCAAATAGAACCATTCTCAATTCAACTATGATCGGAAACTCACGCCAGTATCTCCTCTGAAAACAATACCAGCAGAGTGGAAAACATCAAGATATCCTGCCACATAATAATAAATGTGCTGCTTCATTGAGCTCTGTAATATCAGCAAATGTTCAGTTCTGCACCACGGGGATGCTTTTTGGCTTCTCATCTGAAAGTAATCCATCTATTGTAGGCAATCCAACTTGGAATTCAGCCTACTGAAGTGCAGGTCCAAATCACTGGTCTGGAGAAAGTACTTGGTAAATATTATTGTTAAGGGATTCTTGTGTTCCCATCTTTCCTAATGCTATTTCACTTTTTACAATAATGCTCAGTTAAATTCTCAGTACTTGTTCAACCCTGAGTTTCTTTGGCAGGAAATCCAAATTGCCACAGCAATAAACAAATAAAAGTTTCAGGGAATCAAAACCAAGTTATATAAAAGTGACCTTCACTGCCGATCTACCAAAATGTTTCCATCCATAAATAGATATTTCTGTGTTCGCATCTTTGAAAAAGAACCAATGGTATTATCTAGAAAGGCTTTATAAATTGTAAAGGTTTTCAGCTTGGCTGCCATGTTATTAACCACATAGACTTTAACCCAGATCTTTTAGTATTTTAATTCAGCCTTCTGCTAAATGTTGCACGTAGCATTCGTAACAAAATAGACGAGTTAATGGCACAAATAACTACATATGGGTATGATCTTGTGGCCATTACAGAAACATGGCTGCAGGGTGACAATGCCTGGGAATTAAACATACCAGGTTATTTAACGATCAGGAAGGACAGGCAGGAAGGAAGGGGAGGTGGGGTGGCTATGTTAATAAAGGAAGGAATCACTGTAATACAGAGAAATGATATTGGGTCAAAAGATCAGGATAATGAAACAATTTGGGTGGAGGTAAGGAATAATAAGGGGGAAAAAAACACTAGTGGGCATAGTCTATAGGCCTCCGAACAGTGGCAACTCTGTGTTGGACGAAATATCAATCAGGAAATAGTTGAGGCTTGTAATAAGGGAACATCTATAATTATGGGGGATTTTAACTATCATATTAATTGGACAAATCAAATTGGGCAGGGCTGCCTTGAGGATGAGTTCATTGAGTGTATTAGGGATGGGTTTCTTGAGCAGTATGTAACTGAACCGACCAGGGGGCAAGCAACCTTAGATCTGGTCCTGTGTAACGAGACAGGATTAATTAAAAATGTCCTAGTGACCCCTTGGAATGAGTGACCATAACATGGTTGAATTCCATATTCAATTAGAGGGTGAGAAGGTTGGATCTCAAACAAGCATGCTAAGCTTGAATAAAGGAGACTATGAAGGTATGAGAGCGGAATTGAGTAGAGTGGATTGGGAAAATAGATTAAAGGGTAAGACGATACATGATCAGTGGTGTACATTTAAGGAGTTATTTTACAACTTCCAAAAAATATATATTCCACTGAGAAGAAAAGGGTGTAAAAGAAAAGACAGCCATCCGTGGCTAAGTAAAGAAATTAAGGATAGTATTCGACTAAAAACAAGGGCATATAAGGTAGCCAAATCTAGTGGGAGGATAGAGGATTGGGGAAACTTTAAAAGACAGCAAAAAATAACAAAAAGATTGATTAAGAAAGGGAAGATAGATTATGAAAGTAAATTAGCAAAAAATATAAAAACAGATAGTAAGAGTTTTCATAGTTATATAAAAAGAAAAAGGGTGGCTAAAGTTAATGTTGGTCCCTTAGAGGATGGGACCAGGAAATTAATGGTGGGAAATATGGAGATGGCAAAAACACTGAATGAATATTTTGTATCAGTCTTTACAGTAGAGGACACTAAGAATATCCCAACACTGGACAAACAGGGGGCTATGGGGGGGGGGAGGAGCTAAACACGATCAAAATCACTAAGGAAGTGGTACTCGGTAAAATAATGGGACTCAAGGCGGATAAATCACCTGGACCTGATGGCTTACATCCTAGGGTCTTGAGGGAAGTGGCGGTAGGGATTGTGGATGCATTGGTAATCATTTTCCAAAACTCCCTGGACTCAGCAAAGGTCCCGGCAGACTGGAAAACTGCTAATGTAACACCCTTATTTAAAAAGGGCAGTAGACAGAAGGCTGGAAACTATAGACTGGTTAGCCTAACATCTGTGGTAGGTAAAATTTTGGAGTCCATTATTAAGGAGACAGTAACAGGACATTTGGATAATCATAATTTAATAGGACAAAGTCAGCATGGTTTTATGAAGGGGAAGTCATGTTTGACAAATTTGCTGGAGTTCTTTGAGGAAGTAACATATAGGGTGGATAAAGGGGAACCAGTGGACGTAGTGTATTTAGACTTCCAAAAGGCATTTGACAAGGTGCCACACAAAAGATTATTGCTTAAGATAAAAAATCACGGGATTGGGGGTAATATTCTGGCATGGATAGAGGATTGGCTATCTAACAGAAGGCAGAGAGTTGGGATAAATGGTTCATTCTCAGACTGGCAATCAGTAACTAGTGGTGTTCCACAGGGGTCAGTGCTGGGTCCCCAACTCTTTACAATCTATATTAACGATTTGGAGGAGGGGACCGAGTGTAACATATCAAAGTTTGCAGATGATACTAAGATGGGAGGGAAAGTAGTGAGTGAGGAGGACATAAAAAACCTGCAAGGGGACATAGACAGGCTAAGTAAGTGGGCAGAGATTTGGCAGATGGAATACAATACTGGAAAGTGTGAGGTTATGCACTTTGGCAGGAAAAATCGTAGAGCAAGTTATTATCTTAATGGCAAGAAACTGGAAAGTACTGAAGCACAAAGGGATCTGGGGGTCCTGGTGCACGAAACTCAAAAGGTTAGTATGCAGGTGCAGCAAGTGATCAAGAAGGCCAATGGAATGTTGGCTTTCATTGCTAGGGGGATAGAATATAAAAATAGGGAGGTATTGCTTCAGTTGTACAAGGTATTGGTGAGACCGCACCTGGAATACTGCATACAGCTTTGGTGTCCATACTTAAGAAAAGACATACTTGCTCTTGAGTCAGTACAAAGAAGGTTCACTCGGTTAGTCCCGGGGATGAGGGGATGGACATATGAGGAGAGGTTGAGTAGATTGGGACTCTACTCATTGGAGTTCAGAAGAATGAGAGGCGATCTTATTGAAACATATAAGATTGTGAAGGGGTTGGATCGGGTGGATGCGGGGAGGATGTTCCCGATGATGGGTGAAACTAGAACTGGGGGCATAGTCTTAGAATAAGCGGCTGCTCTTTCAAAACTGAGATGAGGAGGAACTACTTCACTCAGAGGGTGGTAGGTCCATGGAATATGCTGCCCCAAAAAGCTGTAGAAGCTACATCATTACATAAATTTAAAACAGAAATAGACAGTTTCCTAGAAGTAAAGGGAATTAAGGGTTATGGGGAGCGGGCAGGAATTTGGACATGAGTCTAGGTTCGGATCGGACATGGCCCTGTGGGTAGCGGAGCGGGCCCAGGGGCCGTGTAGCCTGATCCTGCTCCTATTTCGTGTGTCTAATTCTGTTAGATTCAGGAGATGGTTCTGTGATAGTAGATTGGCGGTTAGGATCAGATCAGCCATGATCTTATTGAATGGCGGAGCAGGCTCGAGGGGCCGATTGGCCTACTCCTACTCCTATTTCTTATGTTATGAACTTTTCTTTAAATCAACATAATATCAGTTAACCCTCAATACCAGTTAGAAGTTACGGATCATGTTTTATTACTGATTGTGAATATGTCAATCTTTAAAAACTTCTAAATGTTGCATCAGATTTTGGTCAGGCTTGTTTAAATAAGGCCAGTCTCCAGGCTCCAACATGAATGGATGCCTAGAAAACTGTAGCTATATATGCATCCATAAATAGAGCAATCACACTTATTCCACTGCATACATTGAAATAAAAACCACCCATTCAAACAGCTTTCTATTATTCAAGAACTAAATTCCCAAAGTTCTTTAGGCATTTTGATGCTTGATCTGCAATTTCAGTCTTAGCTCCACTTTTTTAAGTGTTAGTTTCTTACTACAGAACGTGCCTCAAATATTACAATAGCAAAATACTGCGGATGCTGGAAATCCGAAATAACAACAGAAAACGCTGGAAAAACTCAGCAGGCCAGGCAGCATCCGTGGAGAGAGAAACGGAGTTAACGTTTCAGGCCGAAGACCCTTTGTCAGAACTGGAAAAAAGCAGGAAATAGAATAGATTTAAAAGCAAGTTAGAGGCTGGGAAAAGGGGGAGGGGATGAAAGAACAAAAGGGAAGGTCAGTGATAGGATAGAAAGCAGGGGAAATTAAGAGACATTGAGAGACATTAAGAGATATTCAAGGCAAGAGGAGATGGTAATGGGACAGGTTAAGGAACAAAGGATGGCTCTAGATGGAGTGTGAATTGCGCTGGCAGAATGAAAGACAACTGCCATGTGGGAGGGAACAAAATGTATATGTGATAGAGGCCGAGGTTATGATCTGAAATTGTTGAACTCTATGTTGAGTCCAGAGGGCTGTAGAGTGCCTAATCGAAAGATGGGGTGCTGTTCCTCGAGCTTACGCTGAGCTTCCGTGAAACAATGCAAGAGGCCGAGGATGGTGAGGTCTGAGTGGGAATGGAGCGGTGAATTAAAGTGACAGGCCTCAAATATTTTTGTTTCTCGGGAAGGTTTTTTTACCAGTAAAATGATGCATGTGATGCAAGGTATTAGTTAAGTAAAATACTAGGCAAGGGTACGAGCAGTGAGTTGCAATGACATTCCTGTGGGTTCTAATAAGTACTTGATGCTTTGTTGGTTGTGAAGCAAAATTGGAAAGTGAGTTCTTGCCATAGACTGTGCTTCCTATCAAAAGCAAGTGAGCTAAAATAGGTAATCAGCTCAATAAAACAATCAACTTTCAAATGTGATTTTTCTCTCACCAAACTGCCGTGTGTTGGAAATCTGACCCACTGGGGGCAGTCTGTATCAGTTTGTGTATTGTAACTACTTGCATGTTTGTGAAAAAGGTAAATGATATTTCCCCTTGGCTGCCTGGGTCGCTTTTATAAGTGGGGATGCTGAGAATCAACTGCCCTCACATCTGGTATATGCTGACTGAAAGAGACAGCTGAAGTGAGAATTTCTAAATTAATTTTGACAGATAACAAGGCATCTAAGTGGCATTCAGCAGACTGCAAACCTCCCATTCGTATGCATTGTGAAAGATTTATGGCCTATAATATGTTTAGAAACAACTGTCTCTGCCCTCCTGCAATCTCCTGCATTTTCCACACAGTTTGCCAAGCCTCCTAATTTAGTAGCTTCATATCAATCCTCTTGTGCCTACGTTCAAATAAAAGGGCAGAATAATGGGACTAAATTGGTAGTTCTTTCAGTGAGCCAGTTCTTTCAGTGACCCAGTGCAGATGTAATGGGCCTCCCTCTATGCTATAAAATTCTACAATTCTATGATTTTATAAATGGAAAATGAAAGAGGTCCCTGGGGCACATCACTATCCACATCCAGCCAAATTTAAGAACATCTATTTATTCCAACTCTTTACTTTCTGTTTGCAACCCATTTCACTATCATGCAGCTACATTCATTGGCCCAAAATTTACGGTCGGATGCCTCTGACCTGTTTTAAAAAAAAAAAAAAAAATCTACGAATTTACCTGGTGGTCCGGGAGGTACGGAGACTCGTGCTCCTGGGTCTCCCCGGGTACCCGCGGGTAGAGGCCCATGTACCCCAGGGGCGCAGGCGGCTCGCCAGCGTCCCTGGGATCACGTGGGCCGGCCCAACCAATAAAAGAAGGGAATCCCCATTCATACTTATGGGAGTTCCATACGTACAGAACTCCCATAAGTATGAATGGGAATCACTTTTTAAAAAAAAACGAAGACATGAAATAAATTTTAAAAATTACGGCCTAGAAATTCAGTTGCGTCCGCCAGCCGTTAGCGCCATAAGAGGGGTAGATTTCCAGTGCTAGGCACTTAGCGCCCGGGCGCAGGCCGATCTGCGCCAACGCCCAACTTCAGTTGACATTTAGCGCCGGCGCAAAGTGTTTGCGCCTGCTCAGCTGCGCGCGCAGCTTATGACGTCATTTCGTCGTGCAATGCTGTTTGTGCGCCCCAAACCGGAAATTCAGTGGCGCCCGCCCAATGTGGGCGTGGCGCTGTTAAGAACTGTGAAGTGGAACGCAGCAGAGGCCCTGCGGGCCTCGGGGAGCGCTAATTAAAGGGCACTTAGACTGAACTATAAAGGCCAGCCATTTTGCTGCAATGACTTTAGTGCTTTGGATTTCTGGACAGAGACCAAGGAACAGACCTTCCTGATTTGGGACAACATAGGAGAGGTATTTTTGGCTTCTGGCCAGAGCTTGGAAATTTCACTCATTGTGATTTCACTGTTTGCAAGTTTATTATGGGGGCTGCATGGGGTTCCAACCCTCAGTTCCAGCATTATGTGCGAAGGGCTCGCAGACGCTGTGTGAGAGGGCCAGCCATGCCTAGATGCAGAGGGGCCATCAGGCGTCGGCAACATAGGCCTTACCCACTCAGGGAATACCGGCAGCAGGTGTCCTATTTCACCATGACTGCCGCGCATTGTGTTAAGAGGCTGCGCTTCAGAAGGGAGGTGGTTGCAGAGATCTGCCAGCTGCTTCACAGAGATCTGCGTCCACAGCTGATGTGCAGGACGTCTCTGTTGGTGGAAGTGAAGGTCACGGTGGCTCTGAACTTTTATGCAAGCGGCTCATTCCAAGCCGCTGCTGGGGACATAGCGAACATTTCCCAGTTCGCCGTGCATCGCTGCATCCGGCAGGTCACCGATGCCCTTTTCGCAAGGAGACACCAATTCATCTCCTTCCCCATGACCCTGGAGAGGCAGGAGCAGCGTGCAGTCGGATTTGCCAGGATCGCCGACTTCCCCATGGTGCAGGGCGCCATTGACTGCACGCATGTGGCTATGCAGGCACCTATCGACAATGCCGAGGATTACCGCAACCGGAAAGGCTACCATTCCCTCAATGTACAGCTGGTGTGTGACCACAGGCAGCGCATCCTAGCTGTCAATGCCCGCTTTCCAGGAAGCAGCCACGATGCATTTATCCTGCGCCAGACTACTGTGGCTGACATGTTCGAGGCACAGCCTCCACCAAGGGGATGGCTTATTGGGGACAAGGGCTACCCTTTGTGTACATGGCTCATGACCCCGCTCCGCGCGCCCAGGACCCCTGCGGAGGAGGCATACAACGAAAGCCATCAAGCCACAAGGAACATCATAGAGCAAACGATTGGCGTCCTCAAGCAACGGTTCCGCTGCCTGGATCGATCCGGCGGATCTCTACAGTATTCGCCGGATAGAGTCTCCCAGTTCGTCGTCGTTTGCTGCATGCTGCACAACCTGGCTATCCGCAGGACTCGGGCACTGCCACCTCACGTTGGACCACCACCTCAGGAGGACGAGCAGGAGGACCATGAGGAGGAGGAGGAGTACCAGCCCAGGAGGGAGCCACAAGGTCCAAGGGCCGTCCGCCGGCGGCTTATTGAACGACACTTCTAGGCCCCCCGTCAGGGAATGGCTTGTGGCAATGAACGCACCTGAATGCAGCCGCTCCGCAAGCCCTCAGCCGGTTAACGCAACAACCACTTGAAACATGACACCTGGACAAGCTGAATAAATAAAAAGCTTTATTTAACAAACTCAGGGCCCTTCCCACATGAAACAGAAAAACAGACAACACCTCCAAAAAACAGTCAAAAACATATCTCACTCCCACAACCTGGGGAGGAATAACAAAACTTGTCCATCCAATTGGCCTTCATCCTCGGCCTAACCAAGACAAACCCCCCCATACAGAACACAAACACCCCCATATAAAAAAAACAGTTGGCAACACACTCTACTTGGTGTGCCGACAGGGCGAGTCCTTGTGCAGGCTTCTCCGGCCCCTGCCCGACCTGTTGCTCCGCCTCAACCTGGGCCCTGTGGGTGTTGCAAGGCTGGGGGAAGGCTCCTGAGGGGCACAATGCGTGACGGCACAATGCGTGACGGCAGATGCCCTTGGGGGTCGGCCTAGACGAGGTCCGGCCCTGGAGGGGCCGGCTGCTGACTGCTGCAGCTGTGGCTGGGCAGCATCAGTCTCTCCAGCAGCTCGTCGCAGCTTGGCTGGGGGAGTGGCAGTGGCGGCTGCATCAATGGGGGCAAGCTGGCTGATGCCAGGCGCTCGCTGGTCGCCAGAGACACTGGCACTCGGCCGGGCTGGCACTGCAGCAAGCGCAGCAATCTGGTGAAGGCCAGACCGCTGTGCTGCAGCAGGGCGGCGGGTGCCCTGGCGATGCTTCCGTGACACAGCGAGTGTGGCAGAAGTGAGTGCCCGAACTGCCCTGGTCTGTGCCCGCATCAGATCAGCCAGTGTCTGCACGGCACCACTCATGAACTCTCGACTTGCGTCCTGTGCTGCCGCGAGTTGGTCGACACCCCTGGCCTGTGAGTCCCCGAAATCGGCCACACTATGAGCCAGGGACTCAATGGCCTGAGGCAACTGTCCCACAACCCCCATGAACTCGTTGTGGCGCTGCTCCGAGGCCGCGGACATTTCATCAAGGAGGCGCACCTCCTGGGCGAGGACCATCTCCGGACTGGAGGCCAGACTCTCCCTCTGGGGAGAAGGCCGCCGAGCTGCCCGACCCTTCCCGCGTGCCTGGACGCCACTGGGCCCAGCAACTGCCCTCCCCTGCAACACTTCCCCCCTCTGGGGAGAAGGCCGCCGTGCTGCCCGACCCTTCCCGCGTGCCTGGACGCCACTGGGCCCAGGAGCTACACCCCCCTGCAACACTTCCCCCTGGCTCTCCTCCAGGCAAGACGTGTCCCCTCCATTGCCATCCCCTGGCGCGGATGAGGGTTCCCCCGATGTGCCGCCTTCCTCTTGGTCCTCGTCGTCCTCCTCTTCCGAGGGACTGGCACTCTCAGCTTCAGGGACCTCCTCCTCACCAGCTGAAAGCAGGAAGGCACAAGAGTAGCTTTAGAGTGAGGACAGGGCGTCAGCGAGGGAGGCATGAGTGGTGCCATTATGCGCATTGGTGGGACAGTGGCAAAGGATGTAGATCTGAAGCGCAAGGGGAACGAGAGAGGTGCGAACGGTCATGTCCTTACCATTGGGGCCCAGCACAGGGTCGGCATCTCCAATAGCAACGGGGCCAACCACCCGGGCATGCATGAGTCGAGCCACGCGCTCCTCCAGGTCACTGAGCTCCTGGAACTGGGCACGGCCTCCCCCGGTGACAGTCCGGCTCCTCAGATTCTGCGCCAGCTTGGCCTGCAAGAGAAAGGATGGCCTCTAAGTACAGTGTGGTGCCCTGTTGTTGTGTGCACTGCCTCCCATGGTCGAATAGCTTGGCCAGTGTGGTGCCCTGTTGTTGTGTGCACTGCCTCCCATGGTCGAATAGCTTGGCCAGTGTGGTGCCCTGTTGTTGTGTGCACTGCCTCCCATGGTCGAATAGCTTGGCCAGTGTATGAAGTGCAGAAAGTGCTATTGATGATCATGCCAGTGCCATAGCTGCTGGAGGAGGGCTGGCCATTAGGCCTTTGAGGTCCCTTTGCACATAATGTGAGGTGCACATGCAAGGATGAGGAGGACACTGGAAAGGGTACTCACCCTGACCAACCGAGTGAGGTCGTTGTACTTCTTGCGGCATTGGTCACCAGTCCTGGGGACATCGCTGTTGGCTGACACCCTCAGGGCGATTTCCCTCCAGGCTCTCCTGTACTGCCTCCTGGGAGCCTTCTTGCCACTGTCCGGGCACAAGATCTCTCTGTTCTTTTCCAACCCCCTAAGCAGCACCCTCAAAGCATGCTCTGAGAAGCGCTGCGCTCGTTCATGGGCCTTCTGCATGGCTTCAGGCGCTATTTGGGTCCACCAGCAGTGTTCAGGCCTAGCTGCAGGGCTTCACTATCCAGGGCGTGGCAGCAGACAAAGTCGACCCTTCCCCCTTTAAGAGCTGGCCGGCGTCAGGGTGTCTGCTGTCAATCAAAACATGACCGCACCTGCGCTGCGCCTGGCCTCGGCGTTATCAGTCCGCACCGTCGGCTTAGCGCCTAAAGATAGGAGTGCAACGCCAGTTTCAGCGCTCGCCCAAACTCCTTGGCCAAAGCTACTGAATTTCGGCGAAGTGGCCTCCACTTTCCGGCGGGCGCTAACTTTACCGCCCGCCCGACTTTACCGCCCCAAAAGTGGCTAGACTGAATTTCTAGGCCTACATATTTAAAATGAATTAAAATGCCAATTAATTCAATATATTAAGATTATTTAAAAACTTTTTTTTTAATGTTTTAACGGGGCTAAAAATAAACTTGTCTTATTGGATAGGATTTTTAATGTATAAATGAGTGATAACATTTTATTCTATTTTTTAAAACCCTTATGCTGGTAAAAGCAGGCCTTATGCCTGCTTTTACCAGGCATAAGAATTTCGCGGGTGGAAGTTGGGCAAATAGCGCAACTCTCCGCCCGCAGAGGCCCTTTTCCCGGGCATGCGGAGGATCTGTCGAGAATTCTTGACAGTTCACATTTTCCGGGTTTTCACGCATGCGCTTCGCATGCCTAAACCCGGAACTTGCATGGCCCTTATGGGCGCGTACACACCTTGGGCCGTATTTTGCGACCCCTATGGGTGCGTCCATCAGGTTTCTTAATTTTTGTAACAAATCTCTTATATGGCACTTTTATCAAGCGCTTTCTGAAAATCCATATATAACATCCATTGCATTCCTTTAACTGTACACTTGCAATTTCCTCAAAAAATTTAATTAAATTAGTCAAGCATGACCTGCCTTTTACAAATCCATGCTGATTAATTGATGCCTTTCTAACTGTTAACTAATTTCATCCCAGATTATGCACTCTGGAAGTTTACCTACAACTAAGATAGATAACTCGCATATAATTTCCTTGTTTAACCTTTTCCCCCTTGAATAGTTGTATAACATTTGCCACCACCCAGTTCTTTAGCACAATTCCTATTTTCAAAGATTTTGGTGGATTTTTCTACTTTTATCCCTTCTAAGTTTTTTAATAAAGTTTCCTTTTTTATATTTATTTCTGGTACTGGCTCTTCCATATCCTTCCCGAGGTACTCGTACTGTCCCATTTTCATTTTTCTATGTTAAAGCGGAGACAAAATACTTGTTATGCATCGCTACCATACCCTTACTCTTGAGTACAAGATGGTTCCATTCATCTGTAAGCAATCCCACCCTTTCTTTAACTATCCTTTTAATTTATGTACTTATAAAATCTCGTGCTGTTTCCCTTTATGCTGACCGTGGGTGTTCTTTTATGATTCCTTTTGAACCTTCCTAATCACACTTTTTGTTTCCCTTCTATACCTCGTATATTTCTTACAGTTTTCATCTGTATGATCCCTCCCCCTATATTTATCATACGCCTCTTTTTAAAACTTCATTTTTGCTTTAACTTCTCTATTCATCCAGGAAATCCCATTTACACCTAAGCAGGAATATATTTAACCTGTACCTTATTCAGCTCCTATTTAGATGTCCCACTGCTAATGCACTGTTTGATCTGCTATTTTTTGAACCAATTAATCTGGCCAAACTCTCCTTTCATCCCAATAAAATGAGCTAATATTGGACTCCTTATTGTCTTTACTTATTTTCAAAGTGAACCCTAACTTTGGCTGTGGTCACCATTTCCCAAGTGTTTTCCTATCTTCAGGTCTGCTTTGTTACATAGAGCCAGATCTGACACTGCATCCTTGCTTGAAATGCAACATCTTGAAATGTGGAAACAGTCCTGGATGCCAATTTTTCATTAAGGCTGCAAAATCACGTCCCTCAATTCTAATTGGTGCCTGTAGTTCCCTGATTTTATTTCTAACTTTTTGCACATTAAATACAGTGACCCTAACTATTTTATATTCCTCAGCACCCCCAGTCAGTTGTGCTGCTTAGCTTGGAAATGATGGCTGTGTAGGAGTGATTATAATGCTGTAATCTCATTTTGGGATTATGAAACATTCACAAAGTTTGCTTTCATAGTTGACGGGTGTGTCCAACTTATGGAGCAAAGGCCTAGGTGCTTGAGGTACAAATAGTGAGCGGGCTGCATATCATTACAGTGAGATGGAAACTGCTTTGTCCTAATGCTGAAGTTGTACTGTAAATACAGCCTACATTGCTCTCTCCTGTTTTCATTTCAATCTCTCCTTCCTCCTTCACTTTAATCTCGCTCTGCCTTAATTTCATTCTCTGCCCTCCTTCATTTGAGTGCATCTCTCCCCTTTTTTCTCCTTCCCTCTCTCTTTTTACCTCTCTACCTTTGCCTCTACGACTACAGCTGGTGAGCGGCAGCAGCAGGACTCAAGTGAGTGTCTTGGTTTGAGGCAGCAGGCAGCGATGTGGGTAGAAACAGCAGAGTCAGGACTCCGGTGGGCAGGTGGGTTAGTGATAGCCATTGAGTTGCATAATGGGAAGGAATGCTAGAGTGCTGCCAAGTGTTTGGAGCGGGGATCCCAGAGTTTCTTTATTGGTGACCAACTACAGAGGCAGGTGTGCTGGCAACTGCAGGCTTAGCGTTTGTTAGCTAGATTCAGTCAGTTGAACCTCAAGGTGGAACATTCATGAAAAACGCTCACCTCTGGGGAATACTGCTGATGCTTGCTAATGGGTTTGTGGAACATCTAAGGCAACGCTATGAGCTTTCTTAACAGGAGTACACTGGATTGACATGCAGCTCCCATTTCCAGTAGTGCTGTTCTCCCTCCGTCACGATCTGCCTCAGGAATCTACAATGCTGCCTCAGGAATCTACAATACTGCAGGCCCCAAAATGTCAAAGCCAGTAACGCTGACCTGAGGTTTTTGTAAAGAAATTTCCATGACCTCATCAGCAGATCAACTGTTTCTATGGGTGGAAGGGGCAGAAGCTGGGCCAGTGAAAGATCAGGTATTGGACCAGATTTTGCCTGTAGGACATTGGTACCAGCCATAGACATAGTGGCCTGGAAATTCAGGCTTGGGCACGCGGGGGGCACAGGGTGCTTGCCCTGCGGCAGAATGGTGAGGCCCAAGGTGCCTCAGATATTGGGCTTTGGGCCTCAATATAATGGAGCTGGCTTGGCGCAAACAACTAACCAGGGAAGAGGAAACCAAGATTGGGCCGATGCTAGCATCGCTGCGGCCCTCAGGTGAGTGAAGCCGGTGGGGGCATCAGGATGGAAGGCCCGGTTTGGGGGGGGAGGAGGATCGGAGGCTGGGGATCAGGAGTGGCAGCAACCAGTGTGGGGGTGGGGTCAGGAGTGTGTAATGATCAATAACCTGTCATTCTAGAGTGGTACACTAGATGGAGCCGTAGAGCTGTATATTTAGTTGTATGTGTTTAAGACTACACTACCCATAATGCACTAGGCTACCCACAAGGCAGTGGTCAAGATGGCTGCCTGCACACAGAAGTACACATGCTGAATCTCTACAGATGCTGTACCTAGAGAATGTGTACTGAATAAATGACTAGCTAGAAGCTAGCTGTTCATAATAAGAATGTCTAGTTATTAATGAACATAACATGGTACCAGGAGTTGTGAAAATCTGCTAAACATTGTGTAACGCGACATGGAGACTTTGAAGCCACCGAAGGGTTTGACCCTCATGGGAAATGTCGACTACAATTGGCGGGCTTTCAAACAACAATTCGAACTCTACATTGCTGCCATCGGGTACAGTACGAAGCCAGACGCAAGGAAGATAGCGTTGCTGCTCACAGTTGCAGGCCCACAGGTGATAGAGGTATTTAATACATTTGTATTTAATCCAGAGGAGAACAAAGAAAAATTAGACGATGTGCTAAAGAAATTTGATACACATTGTTCTCCCAAAAAGAATGTAACCTATGAGAGGTACGTGTTCTGTTCTCGGACACAGCAGCAAAATGAGACTTTTGATAGCTTTGTGACCAATCTGAAACTGAAAGCACAGACATGTAATTTCTCTGAACTGAAAGCATCCATGATTTGTGACCAGATTGTGTTTGGTATTCATGATAAAAAGGTCAGGGAACGTCTGTTGAGAGAAACTGAATTAACATTGGAAAATGCTGTAAAAATATGCCAAGCCAGCGAGCTAGCTCAAAAGCATGCGAAGACTTTCAGTGAAATCAATAATGATGCGATTGTAGTAAGTGCTGCTGTCGGTGCTGTGTCCTACAAGGGGAAGAAACATGGGCAGAACAGAAATGAAAAGCAATTGGAGGAAGGAATCTTTAATTGTAAACGCTGTGGTTACAAACACCAGTTAAAACAATGCCCAGCGTTTGGAAAAATATGCACAAAATGTCATGGAAAGAATCACTTCGCCAAACAATGCTTTTCAAAAGTAAAAACAAAGAAAGGCCAACAAGTCAATATGATTGAGGACACTGATTTAAGTGAGACATTTTTTGTAGGAATGGTGTCATGTGACAATATAGAAAAGGATACAGAAAATGTGCAGCCCTCAGGAATAAACAATGCTGAACATAAAGTTAATGCAGTAAAAGAGGACAAATGGATGATCCCACTGCAGGTAAATGGAGCATTAGTTACATTGAAACTAGACACTGGGGCAAAAGCAAACTTAATCAGTATGAGTGACATTAAAAATATGAAAGAAAAGCCCAAAATACAGAAAAAGTCAGTACTACTGAAGAGCTATAATGGACAGAAAATAGATAGCTTAGGTGTATGCAGACTTAAAGTGACAGTCAAAGACAAAGTGCATCATCTCATGTTTTCTGTTGTGGCTGAAGGACTTGATTCACTACTGGGTGACAAAGCTTGTGAGGACTTAGAACTGGTCAAGAGAGTCTACCGTATAAACTGTGCCATAAGCAGACCAGATGACTCAGTGGATTCTGTAGTGAGTAATTTCCAGGATGTGTTCAAAGGATTTGGAGTTCTACCATTCACTTATAAGATCCAGCTAAAGGAGAATGCTCAGCCAGTGGTACATGCTCCATGAAGAGTTCCAGCACCCCTGCGTGACCGGCTCAAGAAAGAACTGGACAGAATGACCACACTAGGAGTCATCAGGAAAGTCGAAGAGCCAACAGACTGGGTTAACTCCATGGTATGTGTAAAGAAAAAGAACAATGATCTAAGAATATGCATGGATCCAAAGGACTTAAATGCAAACATAAAACGTGAACACTACCAGATTCCCAAGCGAGAAGAAATCACCAGTGAAATGTCAGGTGCCAGATACTTTACAAAGCTCGATGCCTCAAGGATTTTGGCAACTAAAACTGGATGAAAAGAGCACCAAATACTGTACCTTCAACACACCATTTGGCAGGTATTGTTTCCTCAGAATGCCTTTCGGGAAAATATCTGCATCTGAAATCTTTCATAGAGTGATGGAACACATAATTGAAGGTCTGGAAGGAGTTCAGGTCTATGTTGATGACATCATCATCTGGGGCTCCACATTGAAAGAACACAATGAGAGACTGACTAAAGTGCTACAGAGCATACGCCGGAATGGAATGAAGCTCAACAAAGCCAAGTGTCAGTTTGGCGTCCAGGAAGTCACTTTCCTAGGAGATAATCTATCTGGTAAAGGAATGGAGCCAGATATGGAAAAAGTAAACGCCATACTCAAAATGCCCCAACCCACTGACAAAAAAGCAGTGCTATGCATCATGGGGATGATAAACTTCATTGGAAAGTTCATTCCTAACTTGTCAGCCAAGACAGCCTGTCTGCGAGACCTGCTACATAAAACAAATGAGTTCGCATGGACAGAAAGACATGAACAAGAGTGGATGAACCTCAAAACAGTGCTGACAACCACACCTGTACTCACTTTCTTTGACCCAACAAAGAGAATCAAAGTGTCAACGGATGCATCAAAAGATGGCCTAGGCGCGGTCTTACTACAAGCAGAGGGTGAAGATTGGAAGCCTGTTGCCTATGCCTCCAGGTCTATGACTGATTCTGGTGTCGATACGCCCAGATTGAAAAGGAATGTCTAGGCTTGGTAATTGGACTAGAAAAGTTTCATGGCTACATATATGGACATCCCACCTTCACAGTTGAGACAGACCACAGCCCACTGGTTGCCATCTTAAAAATTTTTTTAAAAAAAATAAAAAATCTGAATGAGATGTCTCCAAGGATTCAACGACTCATGATGAAGCTGCAAAGATATGACTTTGAACTGATCTACACACCAGGCAAATACATAGTGTTAGCAGATGCACTATCCCGAGCGCCCACAATGAGTCATGTGAGCTCTACTGAAGAAGACGTGGATGTTCATGTGAGTATGGTCACTGCTGCGCTGCCCGTGTCAGACACAAAATCAAAGCAAATAGCAGAAGAAACAGTAAAAGACACAGTGTTACAAACAGTAATAGAAAACATTCATCATGATTGGCCAAAAGGTTCCTGTCCAAAATACTTTCACATAAGTTCAGAATTGAGTGTCGCAAGTGGACTATTACTAAAACAGAACAGAAGAGTCATTCCATAGGCTCTACGTCAAGACATGCTCAAAAGGATTCATGAGGGACACCTCAGAATTGAAAAATGCAAAAGGAGAGCAAGAGACACTGTTTATTGGCCTGGCATAAATAAGGACATTGAGAACATGATAGGCAAATGTGAGACATGTCAGAAACACCAAAACAAACAAACAAAAAGGAACCAATGATAATAGCTGACTTACCAACAGCACCATGGCAAAAGGTTGGTATGAACCTCTTTCATTTAAATGGTAAAGAATATCTAATAGTGATTGACTACTATTCTAACTATCCTGAGATGGCGCTGCTCTCAAGCACATCAGTAAGCAGTGTCATAATGCATGTGAAATCCATCTTCGCCAGACATGGAATTCCCAGGATTGCCATTAGCGACAATGGTCCGTGCTTCAACTGTAAGGAGTGGCAACAGTTTGCAACACAGTATGACTTTCAGCACATCACATCCAGTCCTTTGTATGCTCAGTCAAATGGTAAGGCAGAGAAAGGTGTTCAAGTTCTCAAGCAGCTACTGAACAAAGTCTGATCCTTATCTCACCCTGCTGAGCTACCGAGCCTCACCTTTAGACTGTGGTTCTTCACCTGCTGAACTACTAATGGGTCGCAAGTTGCGCACCACGCTACCCTGCTGTGCAAAAGAACAGCAAAGTAAGGAACTGAGACAGAGACTTCAACTGTTAAAGCTGAAACAGAAATCATACTATGACAAGTCATCCAAAACTCTGAAACCATTGACAAGGGATGATGTTATCAGGATTGAGGATCCAGATGCATGGAACAGGAAAGCTACAGTTCTTGAGGAAGTACGACCAAGGTCATACACTGTTAGAACTGAGGAAGGACAGATTCTCAGGAGGAACCGCCGTTCCCTCCTGAAAACACAAGAAACTATCCAAGAGCAGATTGATGACCATGCCGCAACTGAATCTTGTCATTCACCACCAGAACAATCTCATGAAAACACATCAGACTTACCCGTGCTGAGAAGATCCACATGTGTAATAAGAAAGCCTGATAGACTTAATCTTTGCGTACAAAGAAAAACTATATTGAAAATGTATTGACTGTTGTGAAAATGTTTGTTTATAGAGCACTAACAAAAGTGTTACTGAGATCATCTTTATCATTTTTCTTGAAAGTTGATTGATATTGATTTTGTTAATCTCAAAGAAAGGGGGATGTAATGATCAATAACATGTCATTCTAGAGTGGTACACTAGATGGAGCCGTAGAGCTATATATTTAGTTGTATGTGTTTAAGACTACACTACCCATGATGCACTAGGCTACCCACAAGGCAGTGG
Source organism: Somniosus microcephalus (assembly GCF_052327205.1). Taxonomy (NCBI): domain Eukaryota; kingdom Metazoa; phylum Chordata; class Chondrichthyes; order Squaliformes; family Somniosidae; genus Somniosus; species Somniosus microcephalus. The sequence continues at coordinate 39,392,903 of NC_141004.1, read as the reverse complement.
TCAAGATGGCTGCCTGCACACAGAAGTACACATGCTGAATCTCTACAGATGCTGTACCTAGAGAACATGTACTGAATAAATGACTAGCTAGAAGCTAGCTGTTCATAATAAGAATGTCTAGTTATTAATGAACATAACAGAGTGGCGGTGAGCTTTCATTAAATGTGGGGTCGGGAGGAGCAAACCTACTCCTCCGGGCTCCACACTCTGGTTAGTAAATTTGCATAACTTGGTCCCAGGTCTGGTTTTACTGAGTACAGCTGGTGCCGGCTGCCTCAGGCAAATCGATCTTGCAGTGGGGGCCTCAAACAGACGTTAGCCCCTTATTTTCATATGCAAAGGGCATAATGCCCGTTTCAGGCGTGGACTCTGGATGCCTATTTTTATTTCCCTGACCAACATGGCGTGCAGTGCACTTCTGGCCGGAAATGTACTCCCGCTTTCTATTTGCTATATTGGGGGCTTCATAGGCTAGTCAGCACCTGGAAAATGGCCATTACATGGCCAAAAATAAAAGGTCTCTGCATGACAGATTAACATTGGCATCTGCTGTGAAAACCGGTACCGGCAGCCAAAGGGCCAAAAACAGAATAGAAATAGCCCATCTGTCTCCCAACAATTTTACGGTTATGCTTAAATCTGTCCACAGTATATATGATGTTTCACATTAAATTCTATACTCTTCTTGTGGATGGAAGGAAGGGTAAAGGTAGCCTGGAGTCCAGTCAGTCCTCGGTAGGACAACATTTCAGTCTTGCAGAATATAAGAAGTTAATAATAAATTCACTTACATCCACAGGCAAGATTACTGCAACCTGTGCTTTGCTGTTCTATTAAATTCCAGTGAAAGAAATGTCCGCAGCACTTCATTTATTTTGGTTGACATGAAAATATTTAATTGAAACTATTAGCCAGGGATTAATTAGAAGTCCAGATGTTAGTAAACAAAATAGATCTATATTCGCTATGCCCGGCCCTGGTCATTTAACAGTCGACAGCTTCAGTTAAAGGCATCAGTGATTTAAATTAGACATCACAGACACAGCTGGGCACTACTGGGTTTAATTGGCAAGTGTGATAAATCTACCATTTATGAGTGCGCAGTGAACTAATGCTATTAATTTTCAATACCCTTCCAGTGCATTGCATCCTTCTGCTTTTAACAAAAATTCAAATCTGTAAAAAACCCTGAATTATGTGGCACGAAAATATTCTCTCCAGCTGATTGCTGACTGTTCCTGCAATGTCACTGGAGCTGTGCATATGGTATTGACTGTTCCTGTTTTCACATGTTTAATGATTTTCACTTTGAGTACTGTGAAATATCGATGTGGGGAATCACAGCAATAGCGGTAATGCTAACACAACAAAATTACTTACAACATTTAAAGCAGTTTATGTCATTTTATATCAGTTCCCCTTTCCATGCATTTCTATTTTTCTTTCCACAAACTGTTTAAATTTGTCTGTGGTCTCTTGGCTGTCTCATACAGTAAACCTTTAATGGTTATTAAACCTTTACCAGAATATCAGCTCTTCAATATGGAAAGTGCTGCCACAGTGTCGACAGACTTGGAACCTCAGGCACATCGTGAGCTCCTTACAGAGACACAGGATGACAACTTCCCCACATTAATACTGATCTATTCTCTCCCTACTGCTTGTAGAATATTTGTTGGGATGGAAGAGCTTTGTATGAAAATCGCTTATAATTCTCCACAAGACGAACATTGCGGGTAAAAACAAAACGGGACATTTTGAGGCCTAGTAAACCAAACATCAGTTTGAAATGCTCCCTCTAGGGACTAACAATGTGTCCAAAGTGTTGTGTGCTTTTATATGTGTAATGTGAATTTTTGGAAGGGTAGTTCCTGTGTTTTTAAGACATTTTGGGGCTTTTGCGCACCCATGAGCTGCAGAAGTGCTAATGGTTAAATAAATGCATTTATTCAGATATAATTGGCAGACATAATGGATGCGATTTTGCCGGCGCTCGGGACGGGTTTGGAGGCGGGTCAGGTGGTAAAATTGCAAAAAATGACCGGGTTCCGATCCTGCCATCAACCCACCTTCGTGCAACTTTGCCAAAGGCGGGCTCCCAGATTCCCATTCGGTCCCACCACCAAGCGGTGGGATAGGCACTTAAGGCAGTTACTGCCTGGATAATGCCATTTTGACAGCGTTTTTACATTTTACCACTTTTTTTTTGTATGTTCCATGCCATTCCCAAACCACGCCAGCTAATTGTGTCGGGTTCACAAGTGGCTGCCTGCCTGACAGCTGCAGGTGGCAGAATTTTTTTTTTTCAGGTCTTGGAAAACTTTTTGCAGGTCTACTGATCTTGGAAGTGGTGAAGCTGAGATCCATCTCCACTGTCGCCTCTTGGAAAACCCTCTCCCCACATTGACTGAGCACTTCTTCAACGGAGATAGCTACCAGCAGCATGGGAACCATTTTATTTCCTTTCATCCTGGTCCTCCGATTTGGAGGAAGAGCAGCCGCGGCAGCAGCAGAACCAGGAACAACAGCACCAACAGCAGGAGCACCAACCTGCTGCGCACCCACCTGATGGTGCAGAGGGCGTCAGCGCAGGGATGCACGTCGCCGCAGAAGATATCCCCAACACAGGGTTTACAGGCTGAGGATGACCTTCCTCAACAGGACTGAGCAGCAGTGCCAAAGGAGGCTGAGACTTTCACGACAGGTTGTCGGTGACATCTGCGCAATGCTGCACCAACACCTGGAGCCCAGAGGAGCGGGTGGACACCCCTTACCAGTGGCTACCAAAGTCACCACCGCCCTCAATTTTTTTTGCTTCAGGGTCCTTCCAGGGCTCATCAGCAGACATCAGCGGCATCTCCCAGTCGGCTGCACACACTTGCATCACGCAGCTAACCGATGCCCTCTTTGCCAAGGCGCACAATTACATCCACTTCTCGACGGATCAAGCAAGTGTAACCGCGGGTGTGGTTGGCTTTGCAAATATGGCAGGCTTGCCAAGGGTGCAGGGCATCGTAGACTGCACACATGTGGCCCTTAGGGCACCCCATCAAAACCCAGCTGTTTTTGTCAACCGCAAGGGCTTCCACTCCCTCAATGTGCAGCTAGTGTGTAACCACAGGAAGGACATTTTGCATGTTTGCGTGAAGTACCCTGGCAGTTGTCATGACTCGTTTATCCTGCGGCAGTTTAGTGTGCCTCCACTCTTCAATCCGCCAAACCAACTTTCCGGATGGCTACTTGGAGACAAGGGCTATCCCCTGAAGACGTGGCTGATGACGCCATTGGGGAGGCCATCGAACGAAACTGAGGAGCGCTACAATGCCAGCCACATTTCGACCAGATCCATCATTGAGCAAACCATCGGCTTGCTGATGATACGATTCAAATGCCTTGACAGATCAGGCGGAGCCCTACAGTATTCAGCAGCCAGGGTCTCCAGAATCGCCGTGGTCTGCTGTGCACTACACAACATTGCACAGCATCGTGGCTTGAAGCTGCCTGAGGAACAAGTGGCTCAGCACATAGCCTCCTCAGATGAGGAGGAGGAAGAAGACCTTGCGGAGGCGGATACGCCAGTTCCAGCAGCATGCGAGCACATTGCTGCCCGTGATGCAAGAGATGCACTAATCTTTGCCAAATTCGCTTAAGTAGACGAATCAAACAAATGGGGCTGGCACCTTCTTAACACCCCATACACAATGTACAAGAACCTGTGGGTTCCTATCACTCTCACCACCATCATTATAAATGCAAGTTGCCCTGAGCCCTCGATGTGGAACTTCCATTTCCGAGATCACATAGGCCAGAACTTCAACTGTTTGCCACCACTTCTGATTGACATTAATCCATTCACAAAAGGATGACAAAAATTATACACAACAGAACACTCAAGTGACTACCCCTGTGACTAATTGTGCTTTATCTTCCTCTTACGTATGCTTCTACGTGGTGCTTCCCATGTGGCTTCAGCAGATGTTGAGGCACCTTGCTCACTTTCATGCTACTCCTGCTTTGACACTTTGGCTCGCAAACCCAGAGGACGCCCACCAAATCAGGGCTCGGTCACAGTCTGCTCCTCCTGCGTCTGTGCAGGGGCTGAGATGCCCATCTCAGTTGGGTGAGGACTCTAGTCGGGCTCTGACCGAGGGCTACTCAGTGGCATGAGAGTGTGAGCACTTGGAGAGGAGCCCCCACTTCCTTGTTGCCTGCCACCAACATCCCCCTCATGGATCAACTCTACTTCAGTGGTAGCAATTGGCTTGACCGCACCTTGCTGCACATCACGGGGTCCATGAGGACCTATACCTGCACTGGCAGTCCTACTCAAAAGGACTTCCATGAAGCTCTGGTTTCTCTGCTCAATAGCTGCTCATCGCTCCTCCAGAGATGTCAGTCTATTCTGAACATTCACCATGTTTTCCAGACTCTGGCGACTTATTTCCTCCTTGGCCATAGCCATCCTCTCCTCTACCGTAGCCATCCTTTCCACGGAGGTTCCCATCCTTTCCGTGGTGTTGCGTTCATGCGCCACTACCTCCACAAAGGCACTGCTCATGTTAGAGATGGACTCCTCCATCCTCTACACATTCACAGTAACCCTGGAGACAAAACCTGCCAGAGACTCCTGAACCTGTTCCTGGAGTTCCAGCACCGCTCTCTTTCTGGATGGACCCAGAGGCACAGGGTCCACATGCAGCTGGGCAGAGTTGGGAGAGCCCTGCGGCCTCCAACAAGGACTCTCCACTGCTGTCCCTGTCTCCACCATCTGCTGATGCTCACTTGTGAGCTGTGATACACCAGGTGACAACACTACTCTATCTCCCGAAGGTCCCACCGAGGTGTGCGTATCTGCGCTGGTGCCGGGTGCGCTTAATTCTGCTGACGCTGCGCCCTCAGAGGTTGCAGGTTCCTCTGAGGAGTCTTCTGGCTCTGGTTCTTCCGCCTGGACAGTGGGGAGGGGGGCTGTCGATGGTCCTGTGGGGGAGTAAAGGCATGAGTTACACATGCGATACTAACGAAGCATGCACATGGAATAGTGCAGATCATCATATAGCATCTGATGCTCATACAGATTGACTTATCAGTCACTCATGCAATGTAAATGAGAGAGATGCAAATCTAGTCTGTCACCAGCTTGCTCTGATGCGCCCGTCTGTCCGTCCCCCACTTCCAGATCCCCAGCGGTTCCAACAATTTCTCGGGCCGCCTCCTCGGTGCTGGTGAGATGGGCTATTGAGGGTGGCCCTCCTCCTGTCTTAGCCCTTTCCCTCTTATTGTGGGTGCTCTCTTCCTGCAATGAGGGACACAAGTGGAGTTTGAGCGAGAATGTTGGAGTGAATGTAGAGAATCCATAGCATAGAATCTTAGAAGGAGACAAAGATGGAGTGAGGTGCCAATACCAAGGGCCCTCCCTGTGCGGTGTTAGTTGTTGGGATTGCATCACAGTGATAGCGAGTGTGAGGGCAGCATAGTCGAATAGTGAAGTGATTGTGAACATAGAGAGAGAGAGAGAGAGGGATGGTTAAGGGTGCAAAGGATGTAAGGGTAAAGTGGGATGTGCAGGAGTAGATTGACAATATAGAGTGCTGGTGATGAGAGGAGATGGGGAGCAGATTGAGGGTAATGCTGATGTTATACTCACATTGAACCTTTTTTGGCACGGCACCCAGGTTCGACTGCACATCGATCTCGAGCTGACCTCCTGTGCAATTTGCAGCCACACAGCTTTGGTCTGCTGTGGTGGCTTCTTCCTCCCAGAGGATGGGAAGAGGACCTCCTTTTGACTTCTGACTCCCTCCACAAGAGCACGGAGGGAGTCATCGGCAAATCGTGGTGAGGCCTTTGCCCTTGAGGTTGCCATGTCAGCAGAGTAGTCAATCCAGAAGCAAAAAATGAGGGAATGAACCAAGGCTGCAAGGGCCCCTTAAATGAAGCTGGCTGACAGACATCAGCAGAGGCGAGTTCCAGACCCAAAACACTAATTGGCCAGGGGAGCGCACACGCAGGGAATCAATAGCCCAATTAGGGCAAAACTGCAAATTTTTACTGGCTGAAAGTGGAGGCAGGGACCAGGACCCGCCGACCACCTGACCCGCGCCCAACCCGCCACCAATGGGAAAATCGTGGCCAATGATGGGTTATTTTTTTTTAATTTGTCCATTTTGGTTGTCCCAGTTTTTGATCCAGTTTGATCACATACCATTCCTCCTCCACGAGAAAGCAGGTGACCAGCTTTGATGATTCTAAGAACACCTCCCTAGAAGCAGCCATTTTCTTTTCTTTTTGGTGCATTCCTCACCTTGCCTCTCTTTGGATTTGAATGGAAGTAGCACACATGCCCACATGTTACCAAAATGTGACCGTGCTTTAGGAAACCAAGCCACTGACCACTCCATAGTTGATCGTTTCAATGCCACGATGATCAGCAAGAGAAGGCTAAAATGTTGAATAGCTCTCGATACTATATGGGTTGGCTTCCATTTCAGTGTAAGTATCCTTTTTGAGAGGCTGGCTGCCATTCATATCCTCACAAACAAGGTGACTGAATACTCCTACTCCAGATATTACAGTGAGATTGTGCCCCCTCGTGGCAGAAAATATTATCACCAATTGATGTATTTTACATAATTAAAAGTGTTCCTTCTAGCGTGCATCTGTCACATCATGTCTTTCAAAAGCATCGGTCTAAGTAAGCTTCGGGAAAACAAAAGTCGATAAATAAACTAAAACTAGAAAATTAAAAAGTAATATAAGGGTTAAGTCATGGCAGTAGAGCTCGGACCTGTGTCATGCTCCTCCTGTAACATGTGGGAAATCAGGGACGCTTCCTGTGTCCCTGACGACTATGTGTGCGGGAAGTGTGTCCAGCTGCAGCTCATGTGGGACCGCATGACGGCCCTTGAGCTGCAGATGGACTCACTTTGGAGCATCCACGATTCTGAGAGGGGTGTGGATAGCACATTTAGTGAGTTGGTCACACCGCAGGTTAAGGCCAGCGTAGACAGTACATGGGTGACCAAAAGGCAGAGCAAGGGCAGGAAGGTAGTGCAGAAATCCCCTGGGGTTGTCTCCCTTAGCAACAGGTTCACCGTCTTAGGTACTGTTGTCGGGGGGGGTGACGCATCGGGGGAAGGCACCAGCAGCCAGGCTCATGGCACCATGACTGGCTCTGTTGCAAAGAAGGGAGGGAAAAAGAGTGGCAGGGCTATAGTAATAGGGGATTCGATTGTAAGGGGAATAGATAGGGGTTTCTGTGGTCGCGACCGAGACTCCAGGATGGTATGTTGCCTCCCTGGTGCAAGGGTCAAGGATGTCTCGGCGCGGGTGCAGAACATTCTGGAGGGGGAGGGGGAACAGCCAGTTGTCGTGATACATGTTGGTACCAACGACGTAGCTAAAAAAAGGGAAGAGGTCCTACAAGTAGAATTTAGGGAGTTAGGAGCCAAGCTAAAAAGTAGGACCTCGAAGGTAGTAATCTCTGGATTACTACCAGTGCCACGTGCTAGTAAGAGTACAGAGAACAGGATAGTTAGGCTAAATACGTGGCTTGAGCAGTGGTGTAAGAGGGAGGGTTTTAAATTTTTGAGGCATTGGAACCAGTTTTGTGGTAGGTGTGACCTATACAAAAGGGACGGTCTACACCTGTGCAGAGATGGAACTGATGTTCTCGGGGTAATTTTTGATAAAGCAGTTCGGGAGCATTTAAACTAGTATGGCAGGGGGCTAGAAACCTATGTAGTGAAATAGAGGAAAGTGAAAGGCAGACAGAAATAAATGGTAAAAGGGTGAGGAACAAAAAACAAAGGGCCAAACTAATTCATAAAAAATGTGAGCATAAAAAAAGCCTGAGGGTTTTATACCTTAATGCGAGAAGCATCAGGAACAAGGTAGATGAATTAGCTGTGGAAATAGAGGTTAATAATTATGATCTAATTGGGATTACGGAAACATGGTTGCAGGGTGAGCAGGGCTGGGAGCTTAACATACAGGGGTATTCAGTATTTAGGAAGGATCGACAAAAAAGAAAGGGAGGAGGGGTAGCATTGCTAGTAAAAGAGGGGATAAATGCAATTGAAAGGAAGGATATTAACTCAGTTAATACAGAATCTATATGGGTGGAGCTAAGAAATAGCGAGGGGCGAAAAACATTAATAGGAGTGGTATATAGGCCTCCAAATAGTAAAATAGAGGTTAGGGAGGGCATCACGAGGGAAATTAGAGAAGCGTGCAATAAGAGCACAGCTGTCATCATAGGTGACTTTAACTTACATATAGATTGGACTAGCCTAATCAGTAAAAATAATGAGGAGGAGGAATTCCTTGAGTGTTTAAGGGATGGTTATCTGGATCAATATGTCGAGGAACCAACTCGGGAACAGGCTATATTGGACTGGGTACTGTGCAATGAGAAGGGACTAATCAGTAATCTTGTTGTACGGGGACCCTTGGGTCAGAGCGATCATAACATGATCGATTTCTCACTCGAAATGGAGAGCGAAGAAATTGACTCAGAGACTAAGATCCTGAATTTAAACAAGGGGAATTATGATGCCATGAGACGGGAACTGAGTAGGTCTGATTGGACAACGTTCCTGAGAGGACTGGAGGTAGATAAACAATGGCAAACATTTAAAGATAGAATGACAAAATTGCAAAAATTGTTTATACCAATCTGGCATAAAAGGAAATCTAAAAAGGTGACTCAACCGTGGATAACAGGGGAAATTAGAGACAGCATAAAATCCAAAGATAGGGCGTATAAAATAGCCAAAAAAAGCGCCAGAGCGGAAGATTGGGAACAGTTTAAGATAGAGCAAAGGAGGGCAAAGGGCATGATCAAGAGGGGCAAAATAGCTTACGAAAACAAGCTGGCGGAAAATATAAAAACTAACTCCAAAAGCTTTTATAAATATATCAAAAGGAAAAGACTGGTGAAAACCAAAGTTGGTCCATTGCAGTCAGATACGGGGGAATATATAATGGGAAATAAGGAAATGGCAGATCAACTAAATGCATACTTTGGGTCAGTCTTTACGAAGGAAGACACAAAAAACCTCCCTGGGATATCGGGAAAAATAGGGACATTGGCAAAGGAGGAACTGACGCAAATCAATATCTCTAAGGATATGGTGTTAAGGAAGCTAAAGGGATTGAAGGTGGACAAATCCCCAGGGCCTGATAACATGCATCCTAGGGTACTGAAGGAGGTGGCCCTAGAGATAGCGGATGCACTAAGGATGATTTTTCAGAATTCATTAGACTCGGGAACAGTGCCGATGGATTGGAGGGTAGCTAACGTTACCCCACTATTCAAAAAGGGGGGTAGGGAAAAAGCAGGTAATTACAGACCTGTAAGCCTTACATCAGTTGTGGGCAAAATGCTGGAGTCCATCATTAAGGATGAAATAGCGGAGCACTTAGCAAATGGGGACAGGATAGGACAGAGTCAACATGGATTTACAAAGGGTAAATCGTGCTTGACTAATCTATTGGAATTTTTTGAGGGAGTAACTGGTAGAATAGATGGGGGAGAGCCAGTAGATGTGGTGTACCTGGACTTCCAAAAGGCCTTCGATAAGGTCCCACATAAAAGATTAGCATGGAAAATTGAGGCTCATGGGATAAAGGGGAAAGTTTTGGCGTGGATAGGGAACTGGCTGTCAGATAGAAAACAGAGAGTTGGAATAAACGGCTCATTTTCTGAATGGCAGGCAGTAACAAGTGGGGTACCACAGGGATCTGTCCTGGGCCCCCAGCTGTTCACAATTTACATTAATGACCTGGATCAGGGAGTCGGATGCAGCATTTCCAAATTTGCAGACGACACTAAACTAGGAGGTGGGGTGGGCTCAGAGGAAGAGACCAGGAAGCTCCAGAGCGATTTGGACAGACTGGGCGATTGGGCGGATAAATGGCAGATGCACTATAATGTGGACAAGTGCGAAGTTATCCACCTTGGGTGCAGGAACGGGAGGGCAAATTATTATTTAAATGGCAATAGATTGGGAGAGGGGGAAGTACAGAGAGACCTGGGTGTTCTTGTACACCAGTCACTGAAGGCGAGCATGCAGGTGCAACAGGCGGTCAAGAAGGCAAACGGTATGCTGGCCTTCATAGCAAAAGGGTTAGAATACAGGAACAGGGATACCTTGCTGCAGCTGTACAGGGCACTGGTGAGACCACACCTCGAGTACTGTGTACAGTTTTGGTCGCCTCATCTGAGGAAGGATGTTCTTGCCATGGAGGGGGTGCAGCGGCGATTCACCAGGCTGATACCAGGAATGGCGGGAATGACCTATGAGGAGAGACTATGTAGTTTAGGGATGTACACACTGGAGTTTAGAAGATTGAGAGGGGACCTCATAGAAGTGTATAAAATTCTGACAGGTCTAGACAGACTGGATGCAGAAGGAATGTTTCCCTTGGCGGGTGAGAACAGAACTAGAGGACATAATTTAAGGATAAGGGCTAAACCATTTAGGACAGAGATGAGGGGGAATTTCTTCACTCAGAGAGTGGTGAACCTGTGGAACTCATTGCCACAGAGGGCAGTGTACGCCAGCTCATTAAATATATTTAAGAGGGAATTAGATATATTTCTACGGGCAAAAGGGGTTAAGGGTTACGGAGAGAAGGCGGGGACGGGATACTGAATTAAAGGATCAGCCATGATCTCATTAAATGGCGGAGCAGGCACGAAGGGCCGAATGGCCTACTCCTGCTCCTATCTTCTATGTATCTATGTATCTGAAAGTGTCACACTACAGGGTTATCAGTCAAATATCCAATTGAGTAAACATAAGCGAATCAGAAGCTGTTTGATTGAATCTATGTACTAATGAGGAATGAGTAAACGGCAGAAAACTGAGCATTCAAATCACACAACTTTTTTTTTCAAAGCTACCAATACCAAACTAGCAAGTAGCAGAAAATGGGCAATTAAAATGCTAATGAAATATTGTGAACTTGGTTTGAATTGCCACCTTTATTCAACTAACTCAAAATTTACTCATGTAAGTATCATTTGTAAGAGAAGAACCAATAAAAACTGAACAATTTGGAATAAAATAGATATTTTTTCTCATGGATTTGTTGTAGGTCCATGGAAAATGCTTCTCGCAAAGGCTCGCTCCTCTGTGGGGAGCTTGGGGCCCAATTTAAAGTATTTGGCTATAGTTTGAATCATTGTGTTGGGATTTATTGCCCATTGTACGGCTGTGCCTTGATTCCTCATGCTTGGTTGCAATCCATGTTCATGCTGACTCTTCATGGAGTTACCATCCATCTGTTTCTTAGTGCGCTATAAGATTAGTAAAAGTCTTGTTTTCAGCTGCTGTTTAAAAGAAAGTGTTCTGCAAATGCATTAGTTTGTGATTTCAGTCAATTACTTAATTGATATTAATGTCATTATAGCCTGAACTCCTTGAGTCAATGAATTTCATAATTTGTACGATTGCAATAGACAGCCAAATGAGGTGTGAAACTCCTCCTTAGCCGTTATGGTACAGTACTGCACAAAGTGCAAACTACACTGCCTTGTTCCTATTGCATTGTGAAATTCATGGGATAGATTTTCAATTTGCCACACAAGTGTAAAACTGGCATTGTGGATCAGCTGCTTATAATAGAAACCACACGATTTTTATTTCCATAGTTACAGCTCCCAAGCTCTCATCTCTCCCTCGCTGGCAACCAGTGTTTCCTCAATTCTCCAAAATCCCCAACTTCCTCGGCCCTCTCTGACTCCCACCTCAGTGCTCCCTTAGTACTAAGGTGGGAGGGAAAGTAGTGAGTGAGGAGGACATAAAAAACCTGCAAGGGGACATAGACAGGCTAAGTAAGTGGGCAGAGATTTGGCAGGTGGAATACAATACTGGAAAGTGTGAGGTTATGCACTTTGGCAGGAAAAATCGTAGAGCAAGTTATTATCTTAATGGCAAGAAACTGGAAAGTACTGAAGTACAAAGGGATCTGGGGGTCCTGGTGCACGAAACTCAAAAGGTTAGTATGCAGGTGCAGCAAGTGATTAAGAAGGCCAATGGAATGTTGGCTTTCATTGCTAGGGGGATAGAATATAAAAATAGGGAGGTATTGCTTCAGTTGTACAAGGTATTGGTAAGACCGCACTTGGAATACTGCATACAGTTCTGGTGTCCATACTTAAGAAAAGACATACTTGCTCTCGAGTCAGTACAAAGAAGGTTCACTCAGTTAATCCCGGGGATGAGGGGATGGACATATGAGGAGAGGTTGAGTAGATTGGGACTCTACTCATTGGAGTTCAGAAGAATGGAGGCGATCTTATTGAAACATATAAGATTGTGAAGGGGTTGGATCGGGTGGATGCGGGGAGGATGTTCCCGATGATGGGTGAAACTAGAACTAGGGGGCATAGTCTTAGAATAAGGGGCTGCTCTTTCAAAACTGAGATGAGGAGGAACTACTTCACTCAGAGGGTGGTAGGTCCATGGAATATGCTGCCCCAAAAAGCTGTAGAAGCTACATCATTACATAAATTTAAAACAGAAATAGACAGTTTCCTAGAAGTAAAGGGAATTAAGGGTTACGGGGAGCGGGCAGGAATTTGGACATGAGTCTAGGTTCGGATCGGTCATGGCCCTGTGGGTAGCGGAGCGGGCCCAGGGGCCGTGTAGCCTGATCCTGCTCCTATTTCGTGTGTCTAATTCTGTTAGATTGAGGAGATGGTTCTGTGATAGTAGATTGGCGGTTAGGATCAGGTCAGCCATGATCTTATTGAATGGCGGAGCAGGCTCGAGGGACCGATTGGCCTACTCCTGCTACTATTTCTTATGTTCTTACTCTAAGCACCCACTCCCCACACATACAAGTCCTGCCAAAGCCCAGCCAGCCCCGCCAAAGCCCAGCCAGCCCCAAGTCTTTCCAGGCTCCAGATCGCAATCCCACCAAGTGTTCCCAGGCCCCATCTCCCCTGCAATCCCTCACATGTAATGGCCCTTTCCACCTGCTCCCTTTTACACTCCAACCCCAATCCCTTGCTGCCTGTCACAGCTACCTCTCCCCTTGGCTTGATCTTCAACCCCATCTTTTCTCAACCACCCATCTCAACTGTTCCTCTTTGACAGCATTTCCCCAGCCACACCTGCTACATATAACCTTTCATCTTCCTGCACGTCCTATTCATTAAGAGCAGTAAGGGGTAGATTTTTAACTATCGGGCGGTTGACCGACATTTTCTTGTGGAGCCCAGAGGAGCACTCTTGCTGCTCATAGCACTAACAAAAGTAATTTTAAACGTTTCCTTGGTTCTATTCAGCTGTACTGCAAGGTGAAACTGGGTGGAGCATGCAGGGTGCACTCCTCCCAGCTGTCTCCTATATGGCAGTCGGGGTCCTATGTATGCATGGGACCCTGATTTGCATACTGAAAGGGTCTATCACCTGAAACAGGCAGGTGACAACCAACACCTTTCAGGATAGTGTCACCCTGATCGGGAGTGGTAAGTTTTTCTCCATGTTGCTACCACTCGCCCAGCGGATCCAATGAAAATCTCTCCCCAAGAAATAGATATTGGGACAGAATTTGCTGCCAAAATAATAGTGAGGTTACTGGTGTTCGCCATTATTTATGTGTAAATGGTACACAGCAACTTCAGGCGACGAGCAGGTCCACAATTAAATGCCAATATCCAAATTTTAAATTTAGTTTTCTTACCTCTCTCTCTCTCTCTCTCTCTCTCTCTCTCTCTCTCTCTCTCTCTCTCTCTATCCAATCTTTCTTTCCATCTCTTTATTTCCCTTTCTGTACCTGATTTGACATTGAATTCACCCTCCTTCTCAGTCCTTCCACTGTTTATTGCCCAATCCTTAAATCTGATTGGTTAAAGAGATACCCTGTTAGTTGTCCTGTTCACTCAGGGCCCAGTTTCCCTTGCTGTGCTGTTATCCGCTCGCAGTTTCAACAACTTTCTGGGCAGAAATGTTTTGAGCTGTAGGGTGCAGGGGCAAGTCTAACTACTATTAGATGCCTTGTTACAGAAAATTCTGGCACACTGAGTATATTGAGGAGGAAAAAAACACACAGAGCAATGCAAAAATAATTAAAACAGTGGAAAAGAAACTGAGAGACACAATGGAATGGAGATTTTTTTTTGTCCTTGAGCAAAGCCTTGAAAGATTAACTATATTATAATACATTGTTACATGATATCAAGCTCCTGTCTTTATAAGTTAGTATATCCTCTGGCTCACCATGGCATTGCTCACAGTGAGATCCACTAATGAAAATAAACTTTGGATAATTGGATAGGGAAGAAGCATATGCACACCTAATTATTATTCTATGCCTTAGATAATGCTTGAATAAGTATTATTTGGAAATAATTTACATTTATACAGTGTCTCTAGTGTCATCAGTATGTCCAAATTGCTTTTATTTTATTAGTTCCTGGGATGTGGGCGTCGCTGGCAAGGCCAGCTTTTATTGCCCATTCCTAATTGCCCTTGAGAAGGTGCTGGTGAGCCGCCGCCTTGAACTGCTGCAGTCCGTGTGGTGAAGTTACTCCCACAGTGCTGTAGGGAGGGAGTTCCAGAATTTTGACCCAGTGACGATGAAGGAATGGCGATATATTTCCAAGTCAGGATGGTGTGTAACTTGGAGGGGAACTTGCAGGTGATGGTGTTCCCATGCGCCTGCTGCCCTTGTCCTTCTAGGTGATAGAGATTGCGGGTTTTGGAGGAGCTGCTGAAGAAGCCTTGGCGAGTTGCTGCAGTGCATCTTGTAGATGGTACACACTGCAGCCACGGTACGCCGGTGGTGGGTGGGGTGCAAATCAAGCGGGCTGCTTTGTCCTGGATGGTGTCGAGCTTCTTGAGTGTTGTTGGAGCTGCACTCATCCAGGCAAGTGGAGAGTATTCCATCACCCTCCTGACTTGTGCCTTGTATATGGTGGAAAGGCTTTGGGGAGTCAGGAGGTGAGACACTTGCCACAGAATACCCAGCCTCTGGCCTGCTCTAGTAGCCACAGTATTTATGTGGGCGGTCCAGTTAAGTTTCTCATCATTGGTGACCCCCAGGATATTGCTGGTGGGGGATTCGGCGATGGTAATACTGTTGTGAAGGGGCGATGGTTAGACTCTCACTTGGTGGAGATAGTCATTGCCTGGCAATTAAGTGGCACGAATGTTACTTGCCACTTATCAGACTAAGCCTGAATGTCATCCAGGTCTTGCTGCATTCGGGCATGGACTGCTTCATTATCTGAGGAGCTGCGAATGGAACTGAACATTGTGCTATCATCAGCAAACATCCCCACTTCTGACCTTATGATGGAGGGTAGGTCATTGATGAAGCAGCTGAAGATGGTTGGGCCTAGGACACTGCCCTGAGGAACTCCTGCCGCGATGTCCTGGGGCTGAGATGATTGACCTCCAACAACCACAACCATCTTCCTTTGTGCTAGGTATGACTCCAGCCAGTGGAGTGTTTTCCCCCTGATTCCCATTGACTTCACTTTTCCTAGGACTCCTTGATGCCACACTCGGTCAAATGCTGCCTTGATGTCAAGGGCAGTCGCTTTCACCTCCCCTTTGGAATTCCGCTCTTTTGTTCATGTTTGGACCAAGGCTGTAATGAGGTCTGGAACCGAGTGGTCCTGGCGGAACCCAAACTGAGCAGCAGTGAGCAGGTCATTGATGAGTAAGTGCCGCTTGATAGCACTGTCGATGACGCCTTCCATCACTTTGCTGATGATTGAGGGTAGGCTGATGGCCAGATTGGCTTTGTCCTGCTTTTTGTGGACAGGACATACCAGGGCAGTTTTCCACATTGTCAGATAGATGCCAGTGTTGTAGCTGTGCTTGAACAGCTTGGCTAGAGGTGCGACTAGTTCTGGAGCACAAGTCTTCAGCACGATAGCCGGGATGTTGTCAGGGCCCATAACCTTTGATGTATCAGTGTGCTCAGCCGTTTCTTGATGTCACGTGGAGTGAATCAAATTGGCTGAAGACTGGCTTCTGTGATGGTGGGGACCTCACGAAGAGGTCGATATGGATCATCCACTCGGCACTGCTGGCTGAAGATGGTTGCAAACGCTTCAGCCTTGTCTTTTGCACTCACGTGCTGGGCTCCACCATCATTGAGGATGGAGATATTCTTGGAGCCGCCTCCTCCCATTAGTTGTTTAATTGTCCACCACCATTAACGACTGGATGTGGCAGGGCTGCAGAGCTTTGATCTGATCCGTTGATTGTGGGATCACTTAGCTCTGTCTATAGCATGCTGCTTTTGCTGTTTACCATGCATGTAGTCCTGTGTTGCAGCTTCCCCAGGTTGGCACCTCATTTTTAGGTACGCCTTGTGCTGCTCCTGGCATGCTCTTCTGCTCTCCTCATTGAACCAGGGTTGCTCCCCTGGCTTGATGGTAATTGTAGAGTGAGGGATATGCCGGGCCATGAGGTTACAGATTGTGGTGGAATAGAATTCTGCTGCTGCTGATGGCCCACAGCGCCTCATGGATGCCCAGATTTGAGCTGCTAGATCTGTTCTGTATCTATTCCATTTAGCACGATGGTAGTGCCACACAACACGATGGAGGGTGTCCTCAGTGTGAAGACGAGATTCCATCTCTGCAAGGACTGTGCGGTGGTCACTGCTACCAATACTGTCATGGACAGATGCGTCTGCGACAGGTAGATTGGTGAGGATGAGGTCAAATAGGTTTTCCCCTCGTGCTGGTTCTCTCACCACCTGCTGCAGTCCTAGTCCGGCAGCTATGTCCTTCAGGACTCGGCCAACTTGGTCAGTAGTGGTGCTGCCGAGCCACTCTTGGTGATGGACATTGAAGTCCCCCACCAAGAGTACATTCTGTGCCCTTGCTACCCTCAGTGCTTCTTCCAAGTGGTGTTCAACGTGGAGGAGTACTGATTCATCAGCTGAGGGAGGGTGGTAGGTGGTAATCAGCAGGAGGTTTCCTTGTCCGTGCTTGACCTGAAGCCATGAGACTTAATGGGGTCCGGAGTCAATGTTGAGGATTCCCAG
Source organism: Somniosus microcephalus (assembly GCF_052327205.1). Lineage (NCBI taxonomy): Eukaryota > Metazoa > Chordata > Chondrichthyes > Squaliformes > Somniosidae > Somniosus > Somniosus microcephalus. The sequence continues at coordinate 39,375,884 of NC_141004.1, read as the reverse complement.
GGCCACTCCCTCCCGACTGTATACCACTGAGCCGCCTCCTCTGGTTGGTCTGTCCTGCCGGTGGAACAGGACATACCATGGGATGGTGATGGAGAAATCTGGGACGTTGGCTGAAAGCTATGATTCACAGTGAATGAATTACTTTTGGAGTGTAGTCACTGTTTGGGCAAACTCAGCAGCCAATTTGGGCAAAGCAAGGTCCACAAACAGACATTAAGTTCATCTGTTTTGGTAGTATTAGTTGAGCGATAAATATTGGCCAGGACAAAGGGAGAACTTCCTTTTCTTCAAATAGTGCCACGAGATCTGTTATGTCCACCGGAACAAGCAGATGGGGCCTCAGGTTAATGTCTCATCCAAAGGATGGTACCTTTGTGCTTGCCGTACTTCCTTAATACTGTACTAAAGTATCAGCTTTGATTTATGTGCTCTAGTCTTGAGAGTGTATCAAACTGACATTTACAGCAGAGAATGGAACCCAGAATAAGGAAGTGAGTGGTGTAGGATTACAATTAAGATTAATGGAAATGGATCAGTAGATCCAATTGTGGAGATAAACCATGGTTGAGGTCATGTGGAGAGTTTATGGTTGAGCATCTGTCCTTGAACTGCTCAAATCTCTGTAATGCATACCCATCAGGGAAACATAAATTAAGCATGTAACTAGTCAAACCATACTATAGGTCAACCGGTGTACCCTAAGCTCCTAATAACAAGAACATTGGTGCTGGAAAGGACTTTGGGTAAAGTACCCAAAAAATCATTCAAGGGGGACCAAGGTGCTGAGTAAAGTACAATCAATGAAACATTTACATGTATCAAACCACTTGTTAATTTATATTAATGTTTTGCTTTAAGTTTATGTTGTGAAAAAATATTGTGCTGCAGCACCGACTGCAGTTGGTGTTGAAAACTGTTAAGAAGACTGCTTTATAGAGTGAACATTTCAAGAGTAGCATATTTGGTGTCCGGACACTTAGATTGTCCTTTCAAGGAACTATAGAAAATAAAGTTGCCTTTTTCCCCTTCTCTTGCTCAAAAATTGTCCATTTCCCTGCTAGACCCACTATTTTGAATCAGTGCCAGCTGAAAATATTTTAACTGTTCATTCCCATCTCTGACCCATTTCCCCAGGGCACAACTGACAGGTTCACAGTCTTCATCTTAGTCATCATCATTATGTCTGACCCTGGATAATCGAGGTCAACAGGCCTAATTGAGACTACAATATCCTAAAACTTTTAGAATTAATTTTTTTTTTTTTTTTTTAAACGTGCTCCAGAAAGTTTGTTTTTTCTTTTCTTTAAGAAAAGTAAGAGAAATGCATCTGCTGTAGGCAGGAATTCGAGCTGATCTGGAGTATCATACAATGAAAAGGTCAGGAACTTGAAATTTTCCTCAAGATGACTTTACAGTTAGAAAAATGTTTTTTGTCTCCATTCTAGTAATCTTCCTGAGGTTGGGAAACGTGGCCAGGTTTCAGAAACAAGAAATTAACTTGCATTCATAACATAGAATTTATTTACTTTTCACAGGAGTTGGTGAAAAGTGGTTACTGTAAGGCCAAACCTGCCTGAATACTGTACAATTCATTTCCAGGTTATTGGTCTCATTGATGTCTTCACAGCAGCTGTTACACTGGATGGATTTCATGATTTGTAAGTGTTCTGGAAATACATAATGCACATAATATAACCGCCACAATCACATTGAGCCATTAAGTCTACCATCAAAAATAAATCATAAAATCTAGTGATGGAGAACAATCATGGAGGCAGCATTCACAGAATCACAACAGTGCAGATAGAGGCCATTTCGGCCCATCGAGCCTGCACCGACACATATCCCACCCGATCCCCGTAACCCCTCCACCAACACATATCCCACCCTATCCCCGTAACCCCATGTATTTAATCCCCCTAACACTAAGGGTCAATTTATCATAGCCAATCAACCTAACCTGCACAAATTTGCACTGCCAATATCAAATTTGAGGTATATTTAGTAGGCTTTAAGCAATGATATTCTAGCAAATATTCAGCTCCTTATAGTTCTGCCCACCTGGATTTGCATGCAGGCATTCTCTCTCTTTGGCTGTCTTGTCCAAGCACACTCCAGAATTCAAATTTTGGTACCAATTTAGCATTCGGCAGCCATTGCCTGCAACAATCCTGGACCTCGGTTTAAAATAAAATATTCCATGGGGCAAGGCGAAGCCACCAGCATGCTTACAGCCCCACAAATCCTAATGAAGGTAAATTGAAAAAACTGTCTCCGAATAACCACAGACTCATGGCCATTGGCCAACAATGAGTACACCTTTAGGGTAAAAGAGAGGAAATTGTTTCCTGTTATTGGGGATGCATTGTGCCCCCAACTGGTGACACATTGTGGCCGCAGTTGTTCCCCTGCAGCCCTCAAAGTGCCATCTATGAATCAGCACTTAATCAGATAGCAGCTGAGAATGCCCAAAACACCCCTTCCAGGTGAAACAGCAATTTACTTGTACTTCTTGCAATTTAATATACTGTATTCGCTGCTCACGATGCGGTCTCCTCTACATTGGGGAGACCAAACGCAGATTGGGCGACCGCTTTGCGGAACACCTCCGTTCAGTCCGTACGGGTGACCCTGAGCTTCCGGTCGCCTGTCACTTTAATTCACCGCTTCATTCCCACTCTGATCTCTCTGGAACAATGCAATAGCCCGAGGACAATGAAGCTCAACGTAAGCTCGAGGAACAGCACCTCATCTTTCGATTGGGCACTTTGCAGCATTGAGTTCAACAATTTCAGATAATTATCCCTGCCCCCATTTTTCATGCAGTATGATTTTTGCCATTCCCATTTGCAACATTTTATCTTTCCTGCCTCTTACAAAAGTACAGGATGTTCTTTCTATTTCTTCCTCCCCTCCTAACCACCCCCCCCCACCACCCCCCCCCCAGTCTCTGCACCTGCTTAATATCTGTTACATCTCCAGCTTTTTCCAGTTCTGATGAAGGGTCCCAGACCTGAAACGTTAACTCTGTTTCTCTCTCCACGGATGCTGCCTGGCCTGCTGAGTATTTCCAGCATTTTCTGTTGTTATTTCAGATTTCCAGCATCCGCAGTATTTTGCAATTATATAGTTAATTGAGCCTTGGTTTTGTCCTGTCAAGCCCTGTATCAATGATTGCTGATTCCCAGATCTTCTTTGTCCATATGATCCAAGATGGAGGTTGGTGTGAGACTTGAAATCCAATAGAATTGTACTAAAGGATAGTTACAGGATTTAAAAAAAAATAATTGTACTGACCTGAGCACATTCACTGGGAATACTTTGGTTGAATTTGTGCAGCTAACAGTTATTTTAAGTAAAGATTTGGTCTACTTATCTTGCATTACTTTCATTTTAGCTACCTAGTTATGCCATTTATGGATGCTGATTTGAACAAAGTCATGGGAAAGCTGAATGAAGACAGAATTCAATACCTTTTATATCAGATATTAAAAGGCCTTAAGGTAAGTAACAAAAAAAGTTGATACCTTAGAATTTTTTGGAAACTTTATTTGGAAGCATTATGACAAATGTAGAAAACAGTAAAATAAATGTTGAACATTGAAAATTTTTAGTTCAAAGCTTAAATGTGTAACAGCAAGAATGTGCGAGGTGAAGTGGCCTTTCGTACAACTTCTGAATGACACTGAGTCAGCTTTTGGATAAATACTTGAAGGGAAAACAATTACAGGGCTATGGGGTAAGAGCAGGGGAGTGGGATTAATTAGATAGCTCTACTAAAGAGCTGGCACAGGCACAATGGGCCGAATGGCCTGCTTCTGTGTTGTATCATTCTATGTACAGCATCAACGTTATTAAACTAGGATCCTTTTGCTCGTGGAACTGCTTAAGAGAAGTTGTTGTTTTCTCTCTTTCCTTATTGAATGCTTTTGCATTCCTTTTTGACTTTTGCCTGTGACATTGTGAAACTTAAGCTGAGAGTTCAAATATAAGGATCTGTAGTCTCATTCATAGTGTTGATCGTGTGTTCAATGGTAGAAACATAGAAAAAGGAGCAGGAGCAGGCCATTCGGCCCTTCGAGCTTGCTCCATTATTCAATATGATCATGGCTGATCCTCTATCTCAATACCATATTGCCGCTCAGTCCCCATACATATGTAGGATCTATATCTGTTTTTGAAGGATAAAACTGCTGAATGGAACATCCGTTCGTGTGTGCAGATGTATCCAGAAAATGCTGATAAAATTCTGATACTTTCTTCTTAGTTCACAGAATGAATGTGTTTTTTTATACAATCCGGTTTCTTTGTAGGTGTAACATACTGTGTACATCTATCCTTATTCTTATTTTGTTCAGAGCGAATAAGTTACAGATTTCTCAGTGATTTCAGTATCAAAGGCTTTGTGTGCTCAATCAACAGGAAACATGCTGCTTGAAAACTAGATCCATTATAATGTTTGTGCCCTTTAGATTTGCTGCCGTTCTATTTATGACTAGGACGAGTTCCAATAAAACTCCTCACAACTGTATGCTGATAGATTAGTTTGTTAGGCATTGCCAACTTTTGAACCCGTGATCATGAGCAGATTTATTGCATTTTTGCTGTTTGAGTGTTGATTTCTAGTGGGACTTAAACCTGCAATGATAATAGATGTGAGGTTAATTGGTTAATCACCAAGTCATTAAAACATTGAAAAATTCTCATTTTCCTATGAAGTAGGACTTTGCTGTTTGATATAGATTAACAGGTAGAGATTATGTAGTGACCATTAACTCTATTTGAATTTCCACTTACAAGGCAGATGCTGAGTGACTAAATTATGTCTGTTTCATTCTTCCCCCTGTTTTAGAGGCCCCTGTGAGATCCATTCCTGACAAAGGGAGAGTCTGGCAGCTGACTACAAGGATTCTTGTCTCTGCCACTTTTGAGGAGAGCACAAAAAGAAATAATAGCAACATAGATGTAGTCACCCTTCGCTTTCCCCTCTTTTCTCCTAACAAACTATAGGAACTAGGAGCTCACAGTATACTAAACTGGGGTTATGAAACTGCCTTGTGTTACTGTGTAACACGGCATGTTGGTATATCGATGTACCACACCATGTGCCTGTTCTATGGACTTTTTCCACTATGCCTATTTTGATACTATGGTCCTGTGCTCCCATTTCACAGTTGTCTTTGCTCATCTGATGAATTTACTATGAATAAACCAGAAAATTTGATTAAGTGAACTACTGTAGTTATAAAAATACTTGTGATAATACATACTATTCATTTTGTTTCAGTATATTCATTCAACTGGAATTATCCACAGGGTAAGTGTTTTTAAAAGTCTGATTTTTAAATTTCAATGCTATTAGGAAGAATATAGAGAGGAGCTGCACCTGCTGGAAGATAATTTAATTTGTCTTTTTTTTTATGTTGGGTGAAAATGTAAAATACACAACCATGTCTGGTTTGTAGATGTCCACTTCAAAGTGGGGGGGGGGGGGGGGACACACGCATCTGTTGATATATTGATTGCTTAATGTCTCAGAGAAAAATAAAGCTCATCTAATTGATAGAAATAATTAATATTGGTCAGTGGGCTATTAAGTGCCTGTACTTAGTCTACTGTAATGGCTCTCCCATCAGGAAGCCTTGCAAACAACTCTTGTGGCTTTGTTTTGTCCTGAAGGTGTGTGATTTGCTGAAGTCAGGAATGTTTTTGAAATATTTATTAATTGACAACTTTTTCACTTCTGTCCTATCTTGGACTAGAAAGAGAAGAGGGATGTATAACCTAAGCTGGCAGTCTTTGTTCCTCAGTGTTTTTCTATGTTGCTGTTTGGCTGTATGAAGTGTGGGGCTAAAAGGACACGTCATGGGTTCAGTCCCATGTAATACTTGTCATCATGGATGCATGGCCCAAAGTTTCAAAAGAAAATTTTTGGGACTTTGGAACCTTTATTGTTTTTAAACAGATGGAGTAAAGTTAAGTGAAGTACTGCAATCTAACTAAATCTGCTTTTTGTTTGCTTCTGTATAATTTTACTTCTTGATAAATATGGAATCAGCACTGTGGGAATACCCTCACCACACGGACTGCAGCGGTTCAAGAATGCGGCTCACCACCACCTTCTCAAGGGCAACTAGGGATGGGCAATAAATGCTGGCCTTGCCAGTGACGCCCACAGCCCATGAATGAATTTTTTTTTTAATTCGTTTTTAGCCCAAGCTAACGGTTTGTTACCATTGTGCTTTCCATCAGTTAGTATATCCCAATAGTGCAAAGGTTCATTGTTCACTCAAGGGCCTGCTATGCCAGATGTTTTACATACTACTGTCAGCTTTTAGTTAGTAATAAATATGTGCTTGCCTATGGAAACTGGCTTTTGCATGCACATGTGTACAAAATATTGGGTGAGAGCACCAATTGTAACACTGAGTAACAATTCTAACTAGACAGTTTGGGCCAGAAATTCGCGGCCAAAGGCGTGAGTGCGCTCGGGGTACTCACGCATCTGGCCGTTGGAAATGCCGGCGTTCAGCATGAACAGCGCATGCGGGGAACGCCGGCATTTCCAGACCTCGAGCGCGTGCGACTGCACAGGCAGCGCTTGCGCAGTGAACTTCGTAGATTTCATTCATGAAATCCGTGAGGGTAAGTCCTCAGAAGTTACACTTGAAAAAAGCAAGTGTAAAGTGGTTCATTGGCTGCGGAGGAAGAAACATTTTATCGTGGAGCTTCTGAAATGCAATATTTTTGTTTGGGAAAGGGAGGGAAGTTATTTTAAGAAATTTTAAGTAAGTTTTAAAGTTAAAATTTTTTTTTTTTTAAAAAGGGTTTTCAGAACGGTAGGTAGAAGGAGCAATTGTGGCTGTGTGAATGGAATGTGAGAATGAGTTATGTATGTATGTCCACATATATTCCTTTACATATATGTATGTATGTTTTATATTCCTTTACTAATGTGTATGAATGTATGTTTTTAATTATGATTTTCAAATAAGTTACTTTCTCAAAGTCATAATTAAATAATACATTCATACACATAAGTAAAGGAATATATACATAACACGCAAAGGAATATATACAGACATACATACTTTCAGAAGCTCCACGATAAGAAATATCTTCCTCCGCAGCCTCTGGAGCAACTGTACCCATGCTTTTTTCATGTGTAAGTTGTAAGGACTTGACCTCACTGAAAGCAGTAATGAAAGCGGCGAATTATACTGCGCACGCGCTGCCTGTGCAGTCGCACGCGTTCTGCCTCTGAACCCCTTCGTTCAGAGGACAGGAAATGCCGGTTTTCCCCAAAAGCACTGTGCATGCTGAAAACCGGCATTTCATCCGGCCAGATGCGTAAGTACCCCGACCGTACTCGCGCAGTTGGAAGGGAATTACTGGGCCAACATTTTACATGTCAATAAAATGAAAAATTTAACAATTGCACGACTTGCCCCCTCGCATCTGCGACTGAGGGTCCAAGGAGGTGCATTGCGCAAGAGGTCATCATCGTACGTATCCTCACACTGTTCCCTTTGGGGAACTGTATGAAGTGGTGGAAGGATTTATGGCCGTGATTAACGCTCATTCCGTGACCGTAACCATCTTTGAACCAGCCATTAGGGTGGTTAGTCCTATGGCGGGAGGGTTTTACGGGCTCCCACAACCCATCTGAGGGGGGGGGGGGCCACCAACACCCACGGACGCAAGTATCCCGCTGGATGTCCACCCAGAATTTAAAGTTGGAACTCCGACTCCACTTGCCGGGACTGTCTGGAGTGGGGTTCAAAACCCTACTCCTTCTGGCCCAGCGGCGGGGATGCTTACTGCTACGCAAAAGGCTCACTCCGCACAAAAGGTGACACCCATACGTTTCCTGCGCCTTTTCCCTCCCCGTGACTGGAGCCCTATGCTGCCATTTCACGTTGCTAATCGGATTGGGCCTTTGTCATAGCGGTAGGATCCCCGCCGCTGGGCCAGATCAGGGTAGGGTTTCGAACCCCGCTCCAGACAGTCCCGGCAAGTGGAGTCGGAGCTCCGGCTCTAAATTCTGGGTTGACATCCAGTGGGATATTTGCGTCCGTGGGTGTGGGTGGCCTCCCCTCCTTGTATAGCTTGTGGGAGCCCGTAAAACCCTCCCGCCATAGGACTAACCGCCCTAATGGCTGGTTCAAAGCTGGTTACGGTCACGGAATGAGCGTTAATCATGGCCATAAATCCTTCCACCACTTCATACAGTTCCCCAAAGGGAACAGTGTGAAGACACGTATGACGACGACATTGCTAAATAAATAAATGGAATTAAAAAAATTCTTTTAGGGCTTTTAAAAGTCTTTAAATTGCTTTAATTCTCTTTAAAACTACTTCAGATTACTCAAAATAATGTAAACATTTAAAAAAGTTTATAAAAGTTACCAAAATCTTCAAAAAACTTCCAAAAACCTATTTAAACTGCTGCTTTGCATGTAAAAATGCTTAGCAGCTTGACAGAAACATTGGGGGCGTGTCCAGTGAAACTGAGACCTCAAGGGGTGTGTCTCACTTACACTGCACGCTCCTGGCTTCGCGCTGGCTGCACTCCTGGGCGGCGTGACGTCATACGCTGCCCGGGATTCTTCTTTTTCATTCACCAAGTCCAGGCGTCCCTGGAGCTGATCGTCAGTAGCGCGGGGTAAGTGTAAATACGGGGCTTGCACGCGCTGCAAGCCCCGTTCTGGAATTTCTGGGCCATTGTGTTCAAAGGAGCCAAAGCTTATTGGTTTGACTCTGGCATTGTGGAGATTGCTCGATTCTACTCCACCGTACTGCTTAATTTCAATAGCGGTGGTACAGCAGGGAAAATGGGGTGGGAGGCCTACTGACAAATTGCTGTCCTATATCTCACCCTTTTGAGACATTTTTTCCACCCCTCCTAAGCAGGAATCTTGGCCGTCTACCCCTTGACTATCCTGCTGTATTTCAATGCCTGTGGGGGAAGGGGGGGGGTGCTTAAACAAGCTGCTGTGCTTGCCTTACTGTCTGTAGTACTGCGACCTATCATAAAAACAGAAGTGGGGTGGAGGTACTGACTGTGCAGTAGCAGTAAGATCACCAAAGAGAATAAAGGAGGAACAGGCCATCACTTTCTCTCTCATGCACTCGTACAGAGTCATTTGCAGAATTATTTTTTAACATCTTCAGGGGGCTTGTGCCCTCTTTAGCTCCTCCCCCTTTAAGGGCTGCAACAATGGTTCCACTGTAGCACCACAGGATTGTCCAGGTGGCTCCTCCCAAAGGTCACGCTTTTTAGTTTTTTAATAGCTCCATGGGATGAAGGTTATGTTCGCAGGAGCAACAATGTAAACCAACCTGATTAGGAGAGCAATAATATACATTGGCTACCTGGGTACTGCTGGCTATGAAGCTTGTTCTTTTTCTAGGGTAACATGTCCTGGGTGAACGATTAACCCTTTTATTGTTACTGGGCAGCACATAAGAATTCCATTATGTCTGAGTACACTTCAAAAGATCAGCCTCACCAAACACTTTTGTAACCAACTACACTATTAAGCAGGTTTATTCATTAATAGAGTTGTTTACAGAGGCAGCAATATGAGGGGGGAGCTGATTCTGTTCAAATACAGCAGTCTGATTCTTTAGTGAGCCAGGAGATACAAGGGCAGATTTTCCTGTTCTGCTTAGTTTAAAGAATCACCTAGGTACAACACGTGAAGGAAAATTGGACAAGGAGGATTGTAGACCCATAACGGAGCTTGCCAAATTTTCTGCACATTTAAAATCATGGGGTTCATTATAGTTGTGCAATCCTCTCTGCCATGAGCCTACTGCAGGAAATTGCCCCATACTACTCACTGATTGGCAATTTACTCGACTGCATCCCAGCAATGTGACACAATCCCGATCTCCAAAGAGCACCCTTAATACATCACTGTGACTTTTTTTATTTCCCATATTGCCATTCCTGTGGTATCTCCAAAGCTGCTTTTATAATATTCAAGACCTATGTTACCCTTGCCAATTCACAATGCACCAGATCTTCCCAGCTACCAGCCTTAGTAAATCTTGGCATGCTTTTTTCCTGGGTTGCAGCCACCTGCACAAGACTTGTGCATCAGAAATTCCAACACATTTCTGCCTGCAGCACTTTAGTTATGCTGGCTAACATATTTTATGGGGTTTTTTCAGGGAAATTATTTATTTGCTTTCTGTATCTTCTAATTATCTTCCCAGCCTAAAGGCAATGGATTTTAGCCTCCATCAAATGACTGGCCTATTTAAACAGAGAAGGTTTCATATAGTATGCTTAGGTAAATATAATTGTTCAGTTGATTGAAAATAAAATCATATATTTTCCAGTTTCATTATTAAATATTTACTCACCAATTTTCAAATTTAGCACAACAATTCTTCCCATATAATTTCTGTGTTTAAAGAGTTGCTCGAGAGAGAATATTTGGAACAATCGCATATCACTTTCATCTTAATGACATAGATGACATTTTTTGACAGACTTGTTTTTCATTACACTGTAGCATTTGTAGATACCTGTAGTTTTAAAAAAAAAATCAGCAACCATGTTGAAGGGTCAAAGCCTCTAGTGTGAACAAAACTAAAATTTAAGTAAATCGGGAAGACCTGATCAGGTAATGCTAAGCTTGAATCCTGAAAGCCTGAAAATTGGAGGAGGAAAAAAAGACTGAGAAGTATGAAGTTCCACAGTTTTAAAGTCCTGGAAACAAATATTGTCTTAATTTAAATGTGGTGGAGATGTATTGGAACTTAGAAGAAGCAATATTCAGCACACTAACTTTTTTATTCGTTCCTGGGATGTGGGCGTCACTGGCAAGGCCAGCATTTATTGCCCATCTCTAATTGCCCTTGAGAAGGTGGTGGAGAGCCGCCTTCTTGAACCGCTGCAGTCCGTGTAGTTCAGGTACTCCTACAGTGCTGTTTGGGAGGGAGTTCCAGAATTTTGACCCAACGATGATAAAGGAACGGTGATATATTTCCAAGTCAGGATGGTGTATAACTTGGAGGGGAACTTGGAGGTGGTGGTGTTCCCAGGCACCTGCTGCCCTTGTCCTTCTAGGTGGTGGAGGTCGTGGGTTTGGGAGGAGCTGCCGAAGAAGCCTTGGCGAGTTGCTGCAGTGCATCTTGTAGATGGTGCACACTGTAGCCACGGTGCACTGGTGGTGGAGGGAGTGAATGTTTAAGGTGGTAGATGGGGTGCCGATCAAGCAAGTTGCTTTGTCCTGGATGGTGTCGAACTTCTTGAGTGTTGTTGGAGTTGCACTCATCCAGGCAAGTGGAGAGTATTCCATCACACTCCTGACTTGTGCCTTGTAGATTGTGGAAAGGCATTAGAGAGTCAGGAGGTGAGACACTCTGAATACCCAGCCTCTGGCCTGCTCTTGTAGCCACAGTATTTATGTGGCTGGTCCGTTTGAGTTTCTGGTCAATGGTGGCCCGCCAGGATGTTGATGGTAATGCTGTTGAATGTCAAGGGGTGGTGGTTAGACTCTCTCTTGTTGGAGATAGTCATTGCCTGGCACTTGTGTGGCATGAATGTTACTTGCCACATATCAGCCCAAGCCTGAATATTGACCAGGTCTTGCTGCATGCGGGCATGGACGGCTTCATTATCTGGGGAGTTGCAAATGGAACTGAACACTGTGCAATCATCAACGAACATCCCCACTTCCGACCTTATAATGGAGGGAAGGTCATTGATGAAACAGTTGAAGATGGTTGGGCCTAGGACACTACTCTGAGGAACTCCTGCAGCAATGTCCTGGGGCTGAGATGATTGATCTTCAACAACCACAACCATCTGCCTTTGTGCTAGGTATGGCTCCAGTCAGTGGAGAGTTTTCTCCCTGATTCCCATTGACTTCAATTTTACTAGGGCTCCTTAATGCCACACTCAGTCAAATGCTGCCTTGATATCAAGGACAGTCACTCTCACCTCACCTCTGGAATTCAGCTCTTTTTGTCCATGTTTGGACCAAAGCTGTAATGAGGTCTGGAGCCGAGTGGTCCTGGCGGAACCCACACTGCAGTAGACAGAGAGAAAGAGCATAAAAATTGTAAGAGAGAGGAAGGTGACAGGGTAACTGTGACAGAAAGACAAGAAAGGTTATGACAGTGAGAGATTGAGAAACTGAAAAGGTTTGTCAGACACTTGGTCAAAGACAATGCCTATCTAAGCAAATAATATGTACCATCCTTTAATATTTCATAATGTGCGATTGATAGTAGGAACAACACTCTGATACAGCCCTTTTTACAAAAAAAAAGATCGACTCTGCACTTTCTTGCTGGTGTTTTGAACAGCCAAGGCTGTTTCCAGTAGCAACAGTGATTGTTGTGTTTTCTAAAGCATAAAAGCAGAATCAGCAGTTTGTGTACTGATGAGTACTAACCCCTAACAATCTGGACATGCTCATCAGGTTATATAATTAGAATATCCTGTCAGATTTCTTTTAATTGCTTGCAAGCAAGAAAATCTACAACACTGAAAAGCATAATAAAAATTTAGGTTAGCACAACAATTTTACTGAAGATACTTTCTCTGAAAAGAGGGAGTTAGAATTTATGAAGTTTACTGTTTATGTGTCGAAAATTACTACGTACGATGATTGGAAGAGTTAATAAATGTATTTTTAAAATCATTTAGCATTAGCTAAAGATCAGTAACATTGAAACTAAAAGAAAAGGTTACATCTGCTCCAGTTTGAAATGGTTGAATTTAACAAGAAGTGCATAATATGGAACTTTATTTGGACTGCACCATGATTTGCAGCTACAGTAAATGCAATAGTCTGAGGTAATTTGAATTGAAATGTTTATTACATGATGGTGCCTATGGCTTTTGACATTCTCTTCTGAAAAACTAGGTCTGGTTTGAATGGTGCAGGCATGTGCAGTAAAGTTCTCTCCACTGATTCAGATCCAAGAGGGTTAAACCTAGTGAAGACATAAGACCACTCTTTAGCTTTTCATATATTCCTAGAATTATTTGATAGCTCTAATGTCAATACATTAGCGATCTGATGCTAATTACACCCCGCAAAAAAAAAAACACATTATATGGAACAATTTGCAACACTCTGCAGAGGCTTTTGGTTTTTATTGTATTAAGAATTACATTTAAATGTGTTTCTGTGTAATTGACTGTAGGTTCCAATTGTGTTGCAGTTATGTGTTAACCTGGTCACAGAGCAAATATTGTAATTGTTGAAATATTTGTTACTTTATTGGAAGACTTTTTATATTTATGTTAAACTGTTTTCTGCTTTTAGGATTTGAAACCTGGTAACTTGGCTATAAATAAAGATTGTGGGTTGAAGGTAATTGGAAAATATTTTGTTTTAATAAGTAAATATATTTTACTTTGCTGTCTAATATCTGTAAGAGTTTCATATTGAATTTCCTCCATATTTTTTTGAACTTTAAATTCCAATTAGTTTAATTGCAAAATGTAATATGGTTGTAGAGTGCAGAAACTTGTGTAACTTTTATCTGCGAATATAACTTTTTTTACATAGAATTAGATATAAATTATAACATGGAAACAGGCTATTTGGACCATTCAGTCCATGTTGGTGTTTATCCTCCACACAAGCAGCAGTCCTAATTCTATGTACCTGCTTTGTTCCCATATCCCATTATCCCCCTTTCCTTCAACCGATCTAATCTATTCTTAATTGTTGAGCTAGTTTCTGCTTCAATCACTAACTCTGCAAGTGCATTCCACAGTCTCAGAACCTTCTATGTAAAAAAAAAAAAAAAGTTTCTCCTGCTCTCTGTCCTAAATCTCTTACATTCATCTTATACCTCCTCATTCTTGGCCAACCACTGGGATTCTATCTACTCTGTCCCATCCTTTCAAAATTTTAAACACCTCTATCAAATCACTCAGTAATCTCCTCTGTTCCAATGAAAACAGCACCCATTTTTCAAGTCTTTCTTCATATTTGTATTTCCTCATACCAGGCAGCATCCAGGTGAATCTCCGCTGTACCTCTATTGCCTCAACATCCTTCCTGCATATCCGTACTCCATTACATCTTGATTTTTATATTCTCTACTTCTTGCCATAAAATCCAGTAATCTGTTAGCTTTTTTTATGACCTTATCCACTTGAGGTGCTGCTTTTAATGACTAGTGAACCTGAACCACCAAATCCCTCTGGTCTTCCACATCATTCAGCTTTGTCCATTCAAAGAATAATTATGACTTTTTATGTTTTTTACCAAAATGGACCACCTCACACTTACTGACACTGATTCCAACTTTTTTTGTCCATTCCACTTTCTTAACAATTTATCCTTGCAGCGTCCTTCAGTCCTCAGAATAATTTACTGTGCCTCCTGTTTAGTATTGTCTGCAAATTTAGACAACACGCCCTGTATCCAAATTACTGATGAGTATAGTGAACTGAAGCAGTGCAATCTTGGAAGAGAACCCTGTGAGACTCTGCGACCCACTCTGAGAAACTGCTCTTGACTCATTGGCCCCGATATTTACAGGGGGCGCAGGTGGGGGAGGGGTGGGCAAAGGATGCAGGGGAGCGCAGGGAACCCGGCAAGGCCTGGGATATGGAGGTCCTGTCGAATTTAATGACAAGACCTCATTATAATTTTTTTCTTCCATTTCCAGTAGAGCCCCCAAGGAAATTTGGGGCCAGTATCATCCGGCCTAATGGGAAACTGACCTGTCAGTCCCAGAATATCAATTTAATATATAAGGGCCTAGAAATTTGGTTGGTAGCGCCAGCGATTAGCGCCTAAAGAGCCTGAGAATTGGGGCGTTACCCAATTTTCGGGCGGGCGCAGTGAATATAGCGCCACCTCCCATCTTGAGTATCCTTTTAGTGCTGGCGCTAACACTTTGCGCGCACCCGCGGGCGCAGGCAGATCATGACGTCATTTCAGTGTGCAACGCCTTTTTGGCGCCCCGGACTGGATATTCGGTGGCGCCCGCAACCTTTCCGCCTGGCGCTATTAGTGACAGTTGGATGGAGCGTTCCCAGGCCCTTCTCGGACTCGGGGGGCGCTATTTAAAGGGGACAGCACTAGTATAAAAGCTGCAGCCATTTGGGCTGGCCATTCTGATCGTTGCTGGAGAGAGTTGCTGACCTTCTGTTGGACAGTAATTTTCTCATTGAGCCTTTGGAGGCACTGGCACTGGCAGCTTGAGGGCCCGGCTCCCGAGCTGGTGATGCAGCATCTGAAAGCAGGGAGGTGGAAGAGTGGCTTTAGCAAAAGGACAGCTTGGCAGCAAGGGATGCCAGATTGCGTCAAGGCTATGACATGGGTCCATAGTGAGAAAGCATGCTGGCGGGGGGAACACGTGGAAGGAGACAGTTGTAAAATGTGAGAACCTTCCCATCGCTGTCGACAATGGGGTCGGCAGCTGCAGTGGCTACAGGACCACTCAGACGTCCTCCAAGAATCTGGTGGACTCTCTCCTCGAGATCCGTGAGAGTGACCACTTGTGGAGGTCCTCCACCGGTGCGAAGCTGGTCTTTGCGAATCCTCGCCAGCTTGGACTGCAGGGGAAAGGAGGGTCATCTCATGCCCCCCATGGTGGAAGAGCCCTTGCATGATGCCCTGAGTGATCATCTCATGCCCCCCATGGTGCAAGAGCCCTTACATGATGCCTTGAGTCAAATATGCATGTGTGTGCCCAGAAAGGGCCATGGGTGCTTGCTGGCAGATGGCCAATGGGGCACAGCCCACCCTGTAGCCATAAAGTCAGGTGCAAATGAAGGGATGCAGAAGTTTGCAGAAACAACACTCACCCTCACGACCCGAGTGAGGTCGTTGAATTTCTTTCTGCATTGGACAGGGCTCCTGGTCACCATGCTGCTGGAGTTGACCCTCTGGCATACATCCCTCCAAGCTCGTCGATAGTCCTTCTGATTCGGCCTCCTGCCATTGTCTGGGTAGAGAACATCTCGCCGGCGCTCCACTGCGGCCACCAATTGCTCCAGAGCCTCATTGGTGAAGCGCTCTGCTCTCTGTCTCACCTTCTCCATCTGGTCCAAGTTTTTAGCGCCAGAGAAGGGCCTGCGCCGACTCTGAGGCCTGCAAGGCGCAGAGTGTGGATGCTGAAGCTGACTGACCCACCCCTTTAAGAGCTGGCCGGCGCCTGGAAGTCTCGTGGTCATTGGTAATTGAGAGCACCTGCGCTGCGCCCGTCCGCTCCGATATTGGGTTGCGCCGGAAGTTTAGCGCCTTAGGAGTCCCGTGTAATGCCTGAATTTGCGCCTCAATCACCTTTAGGGGCGATGCAACCCAATATCGCGCCAGGTGGCGATAAGTTGCGTCTGGCTATAAACTTTGCACTGCGCCAATTCTAACTCCCCAAGCGGGGCTATACCCAATTTCTAGGCCCCTAGGGACTTTTACAGAACACTGCACCCATCAGATTTTCTATCTTCAGAGGATTTGCAGTTAGTGAATTACCTCCAAATTTTTGACAAACTAAACTTATTGCTCTCATTACAGTCAAACAGGTGAAAAAAGATTATTGCTTCTTGTACTTAATACTGTAGTAGATTTCAACCTTTCTGCCAGGACATTTTGACAGGAGAGCAGATGTCAGTTTTTGAGGTGATGCTGTTCTGGGAGACATTAAAAGCCATAACTTGTGTAAGCAGGTAATGAAAAGTGGCTGGATCACACTGAGTTATGTTTGCTCCTTACACTGCATCAAAATCTGGATAAATTGAATGGTTTTGCTATGCCTATCAAAATTAAACTGCATATCAATATTTATGTTTACTGTCTTTGTCCATTGGGTTTGCAATGTTATGCTATCTGTAAATTTACACAAAAATGCAGTTGATGTTTGTGCAAGAAGCTCTGAACAGACTAAGTAAGATATTAAACAAAAAATGCATTAACATTTTAGGGTGTTCACTCCCAAGATAAAGTCACACCTCCCTCCAACTCCACTCATACTTTTCTCATCTCATCTCATCTCATCTCTCCTCTCCTGAAGGCAGTGACTCATGGTTCGGTACAGTTTCAAAGGAGCCGACAGCCCTCATTATCCAACTAGCCATTCCACCCACGAGCCCAAGCACACCATGTCATCTTTCTTATTGTTAAATCTCATCTGCTTCTCATCACAGACCTCTAACAGGAGGAATTGTTGGGCAGAAGGACTTCAGTTTTCAACAATACTTGTGTTTTATCATCTGTTCCCTAATGAGGGTATGGCATGTGTGCATTTATAGGTCTGCCTTTAGCTGTAGCCTAACTGCGAATACACTAGTATTTCCTACACATGTAGAGCTAAATATTTGGTTAGTTCTGCTGACCAGAAAAGTGAGAGGAGCTCCTTGCTGTGATTCTAAAAGCTCATTACTTTTTAATTATGTAAAGTGAAGCTTGTATAAACCAATGCAATGTGGTATACTACAGTTGATTATTGGTTTCATTTATATTTGTCATTTAAAAAAAAACCTTGAATGAACCAAAAAGTAATATTTCAAATTGGACCTGCATATTTGTCTGACACCGTAGATCATTGACTTTGGTCTTGCCAGACACACGGATTCTGAGATGACAGGGTATGTGGTCACACGGTGGTACCGTGCACCTGAGGTCATCCTGAACTGGATGCACTACACTCAGACTGGTGAGTCCCCATCATGTTTAATTACAGAAAGTTATTTATTTCCAGGTCAGAATATTCCTATCATAACATGAGTAAAACTGATTTTGTATAAATGTTTAAAGAACATTAATATAAGATGAGAACTAAAAATAGAAAATGCTGGAAATACACAGGAGGTCAGTCAACATCTGTAAACACAAAAGTCTGTGGGCTGAATTTTGCCAGCGCTCAGAGTGTGGGTTTGAAGGCAGGTCCGTTGTCAAAATCGAAATGTTTGACAGCGGGTTGTGAACCCGCTCCGAATCCGCCTCCATAAGTGTCAGGTCTGCGATTTCAGAACAGACCCGACACCAAGCGGCGAGGGAGGCATTTAAGATAGTTAAATGCTTGTTAACTACAATTTTGCCAGCCTATTTCTATTTTACCACTTTTTTTACGAGGTTTCCATCGCTCGGGGAATCACGTCAGGTAAGTAGGTTGGGTTCTCTATGTCTCCCTGTTGCTGTGAATAGGTGACCGCTGCAAAAGTGGTATGAAAGATACCATTTCACAGCTGGTCACTTTCCAATGTCAGAAGCTTGAGCTTTCAGGACCTTGAAGACACTTTTGATCTTTATGCAGTTTGGAATAAACTCTCTATCCACTGTCACCTCCTTGGAGCAAGCTCTCTCACCATTGACAGATCGCTTCTGTCATCTCAACTTCAGCTGCCATCTATTCCAGCAACATCGATGCCCTTGGAAAAATCTCACCTTGGTCCTCTGAAACCCTCCACGATTAGCCCAACATCACCAACAACATATACGTACTGTAGAAAATATAGGGACAGAGTGATCTGGAAGAATTTCGATCGCCTAGATGGGTCGGAGAGGAATTTCCCAGATTTTTTTCTCCCAAATTGGCCATTGGGTCTTTATCTGGTTTTTCGCTTCTCCCGGGAGATCACATGGGTTCGGGTGGATGCAGAGTGATAGTAGATTTGAGGTTAGGATCAGATCAGCCATGATCTTATTGAATGGTGGAGCAGGCTCGAGGGGCCGATTGGCCTACTCCTGCTCCTATTTCTTATGTTCTTATGTTAACAACACCAACACCAACATTCTCCACAATCACCTGATGCTGCACATGACACAGGGCATTAGTACCTGACAGCATTGCTGCCCGGGAGGCCAGGGATGGCATCACCATGGCCAGATTTACTTCACTTGATGCTGTACACCCTGGCTGCCACATGATGCACCAGGTTGACACCCGCACCAGCACCATAAAGCATCCCTATAATGTCCAAGCTATTTCTTTCACACTCATCACAATTGGGGGAGGGGGGAGTTATGTCTCAACATTTACTGGAACTCACCAAGACACTTTCAAAGGTGAGCACAGATCTGTCCAATAAGGTAAACTGTTGAAAACATAGATTTCAATGTTTGGCAACACATTAACAGAAACTTCAGATGAACATTTGCTAAACCACTCAAGTGCCTACCCTTGTATGTTGTTAGTTTGTATGCTTGTAGTAGGATGAGTGTGAGGTGTGGCTAGTGAAATGGGGAAGTGATAATGTAGATAGAGAGGGATGGGTGGAGGTGCAAGGTAAGTTGGTGTGAGTAAGGATGTGCAGGAGTAGGGTAGGGAAGGCAGAGTGATGGGGATGTGATGAGTGGCACAGCCTGGTCCTCCTGATGACATCCCTGTTTTTGCCTTCCTGTGTAATGTGCAAACAGGCTGCGTTGGTGTGCTGGGGTGGTCTCTTCCACCCATGGGAAGGGAAGAGAACCTCCCTGCGTCCTGTGACTCCCTCCATAAGCATATGGAGGGAGTCATGCGAGAGCTTGGGTGTAGCCGTCCACCTTTGTGCAGTGCTTGTCAGTGTTTGCAGCACCTCAATGCTGCAGAACACTGACAGAACAACTGTTAAAATGAATGTGGACATGGCCCCTTTAAGGAAGCCTGCTGATGACGCGTCATCAAATGATGTCATCAGACCCGCTTCCTTTTAATTGGCTGGGAAACGCGCCGGACGGGCTTTACAAGCCCAATCTACATAAAATCACTTGGAGAGAGTGGGCTGGTGCCGGGAGTGGGACCGAGACCTGCCACCCACCTCTCTCGCTGCGATCCTGCCTCATCTGGCGAAATCGCAGCCTGTGTCATAGTTTGGATGTAAAACCCTTCTGTTTACGGGCAGTGAGTGACCTGTATATTTTCAGTGTTTTTGGTTTCAGATTTCCAGCATTGGTAGATTTTGTTATTATGAAATGATGAGTTTTTATTTCTGTAATTAAATTAAGAAATATTGTTCTCCTTTATTACTGTATATATGGTGTTCTGTAATGCTATTAAAATGGTTTGAGATTGATGTAGCTGCTGACTGTGAGCAAAGTAGTTTGTTAGCAAAATGTAGCTAACCTAGTGAACACAAGATTAAATTTGAGGGAGGTTTTCAAGGGTCCTACCAATAAAAATGCTTTATGAGCCATAAGCAATAAATTGAGGTTCAATGGTTCAGTGCACACAGTAAGAAAAGTTATGAAATATTTCAGATTTTATGGCCCTCGATGTCTCAATGCTCACTTACTGGGATCCCTCCGTCATTTTACTGTAACCAATATTGGAAATATTGCCAGTTTGCATTACAGATGAAATGTCGTCTATCTTCATTTGACTCATCCTTTTGTCCCCTCGGCTATTTTATTCCATATCCTGTTTGATTCCTGGATAATGTTCTCTGCACTCATTGGGCTCCAAGACAGTAACAGTAATGTAATGCAGGCTTTAAAAACCTAGAACCAATAATAAATGGATTTTGTGAGTGCTTGAGGCAGATCCATTGCCCAAATCATGGATGCCAACATATTTTTATTCATTTATAAGGCTGACGGGCAGATAAAACAACAAAGTAACATACGAGTGATCTGCTGCAGCACCCTGCAGAGCACCTTGCTGTTTTAAAAAAAAAAAATAAATAAATAAAATAAATTGTTCTCCGGAAGTAAGTGACACTGGCGAGGCTGCATTTATTGCCCATGCCTAGTTGCCCTGAGAAGGTGGTGGTGGGCCGGCTCTTGTGGAATTTGTTTTAATAACTGAATGCAAGGTCATTCCCTGCCCCTCCAGAGGCAGCCAGTCTATAGAGGGCACTAATGGTGCCTAGAGCCCACTGTGAATATATAATTAAGGTTCCCTGAGGAAAATCTGCCGATGAAGAAAATTCATGCCTGAGTGTGGAAGCACATCACAGCTGAGCCAGATCTTGTTCACATCAGACAACCAGAAACTTAACTGGACCAGCCACAAATACTGTGGCAACAAGAGCAGGTCAGAGGTTAGGTATTCTGCGATGTATCTCACCTCCTGACACCCCAAAGCCTTTCCACCATCTACAAGGCACAAGTAAGGAGTGTGATGGAATACTCTCCACTTGCCTGGATGAGTGCAGCTCCAACAACACTCGAAGCTTGACACCGTCCAGGACAAAGCAGCCTGCTTGATTGGCACCCCATCCACCACCTTAAACATTCACTCCCTCCACCACCGGCGCACCGTGGCTGCAGTGTGTACCATCTACAAGATGCACTGCAGCAACTCGCCAAGGTTTCTTCGGCAGCACCTCCCAGAACCCGGGACCTCTTCCACCTAGAAGGACAAGGGCAGCAGGTGCATGGAAACACCACCGCATCCAAGTCACACACCATCCTAACTTAGAAGTATATCGCCAATTCTTCATCGTCACTGGGTCAAAATCCTGGAAAACTCTACCTAACAGCACTGTGGGAGTACCTTCACCACACGGACTGCAGTGGTTCAAGAAGGCAGCTCACCATCACCTTCTCAAGGGCAATTAGGGATGGGTAATAAATGCTGGCCTTGCCAGCGACGCCCACATCCCATAAATGGAAAAAAAAAATATATATATATTTCTTAAACCCTAACTTTGGTTGAAGTATCGGGACTCAACATGTGGTCCAAAATACAGTGCAATATTTTGTTTATCTTGTAACCTGAAGGAATGAGATAACCGCTTTTCCCCTTTTTTGTTTTCAATTTCAGTTGATATTTGGTCTGTTGGTTGTATTTTTGCTGAAATGATCAGTGGCAAGATACTGTTCAAAGGAAAAGACTGTATCCTTTTTCCAGCACTGGTCACGTACCTCGTGTACTTAGTGTAGGCTTCTACTTGTCTAGGCCTAACTTTATAATAAGTTGACTGAAGTAACAAACATGTGGCTTAAAGTGTAGTCAATTATTTGTTAATTTTGTAATCTGCAAGTGACACTGATATAGCTTCATATGACCTGGGTTGTGATCATCACCAATATTTGTAATATTTTATTAATAGAATTATCAACTTGGAAAGTGTCCCCAAATGGTTCAGTAAGTAATGGAACTGCCTAGTGTGTAATAGAGCCATACAGACCTAGAAGGTACCAGATTCAAATATCTGGTCTGTTGTGTATGTAACCTGTTCCACCTTAAGAGATGTACTACTTTCTCAGGCTGCTGTAGATGTAATACCGGGGGTGAACACACCGGTATATAAGCACTGTGCAGTAATCTTGTATTCAGTATAGTCCCTACCTCCAACCAGTAAAGACCTGTTTTTATTGTTACTCATTAGTCTGTGTCTTAATTAACTAAATAATTCACAGACTTAACACTGGCGACGAGTCAGGTTCTTACCCTGCGGCAGTTATTCCACGGCGGTTGAAGAGAGGTTTCAAACCACCCCACCCCACTGGAAGCGACAGGCATTAGGACCCTGAAGCCTCCATCAGCTTGTGAACCGGAGTAGAAGACAGGGCTGGGGAAGACAGAGGTACAGGGCGATAGCAATCGGCAGATAAGGGCCGGGCCGCTTTGAAGTGAGGGGCGCAGCCGGGCCATCGATCGCAACCACCGATAAGGGCCGCACTCGGGCTGAAAGGGCAGCGGCTGCAGAAATTGAAGGCGCGAGAGCCGCGGCGAAAAGCGCGGGCCATCGATCGCGATCGGGAGATAAGGGCTTTGGAGTGTGAGGCGCAGCCGGGCCATCGATCGCAAGCACTGATAAGGGCCGGGCCACTTTCAAGTGCGAGGCGCAGCCGGGCCATCGATCGCATCCGCTGATAAGGGCCGCACTCGGGCGATCGCGGCGAAGATAAGGGCCGCACTCGGGGGCTGAAGGGAGACGGCGTCGGGGGACGGGTGAAGACCGCCAAGCGCGGGAAAACCGCCATTTTGTGGGCGGAGGACGACGGCAAGAGCGGGAAGCCGCCATCTTTGATAACAAGTAAAGAAAAGAAAATCTGAGAAATTGCAAATCTACAATGCCTAAACACGGGAATATTAGCACCTTTGATAGTGACCTCGAAGATTGGGCCATATATGTTGAAAGAGTAAAAAAATTATTGTAAGGCCAATAAAATTCGTGACCAAGATAAAGCTCTAACATTATTAAATTTAATGGGTGCGAAGACATACGGGCAATTGAAACACCTGTTATCACCAGATGAACCGGCGGATAAGACGTTCGATGAGATTGTTACTGTCCTGAAAGATCATCTAAACCCCACGCCGCTGATGCTAGCGGAACGATTTAAATTTTATGACAGAAGGCAGCTACAGCATGAAAGCAATGCTGAATATTTGCTGGAATTGCGTAAATTAGCGAAATATTGCCAGTTTGGAACGGGACTGACAGATGCACTACGAGACAAATTTGTGTGTGGTTTATTTAAACAGGATACACAAATGCGACTGCTCGAGAATGAGCTGACGCTTGAGAAGGCGGTCACTATGGCAGCAGCACACGAAGCCGCAGCGAGAGGCACGGCAGTAATGCAGCTACGGTCACCGGAGCTCAGTGCACACAAATTGGGTGTGAGTTCTGGCAAATGTTATCGTTGTGGAAAGACAACGCATGATCAGAACCAGTGTTGGTTTAAAAACCAAGAATGTAGAACTTGTGGTAGGCTTGGACACATAGCTAGAGTATGCAGGTCAGGGAAGAAGACCAGCAACAAGAAGTCACCGCAAGGGAAATACGCAAAGGTACACAAGGTGGCCGAACAGGAGTCCGATTCAGACGCTAGCAGTAATGAACTGGCTGGCTTAAGCAGTATTGAACTGGCTAGCTTAAGGGTACTCAACGTTGGTAAGGGTGCAGACCTCCAGACAATTTGGGTTACTCTTCAGATAGAAGGAGTCCAAGTAAAAATGGAATTGGACACTGGATCGGCATTGTCGGTCATGAATAAGAAAGATTACAGAAGGTTATTCCAACATATTCCCCTACAGGATACGGAGATTATATTGACAACCTACACGGGGCAGAGAGTGTACCCCATCGGGACAATAAAGGTTGCAGTGGCCAACAAGGGCGAAGGAAGTCAAATAATGGATTTATATGTGCTACCGGAGGGAGGTCCACCACTACTAGGCCGGGAGTGGTTTAGAAACATAAATATGGACTGGCATTCGCTAAAAGCCATAAAGAGTGAGAACTCGGTGCAGATAATCAGCCCAGACTCTAGAACTGATGATGGTAAGACCAACCCATGTGCAAAAGACAAAGTTTCAGCACAGAATTCCACTGAGCAACAACAACATAGTTTAACAGAGAATTCTGAGTCTGTCAAGTCTACTGATATGCACATTTTTGAGGGACACTGGGCTCGAACTCAACTCCATTTCAAACTACAACAGCAATTAGAACAAATGATTCGCCGTTTTGAGCAAGAGATGAATGAAATAAAAAAGTTCTTTGTTACAGAGTGGGAGAATCTGGAAAGTCAACAGAAGCAACTGATGGAGAAAATGGAGCAGGAGCACACCAACCATCTGCGCGAGGAGGCTGAACGAATCAAAGCTGATTCAGGTTCTGAAGGTGCGTGCCATAATCTGGTGTCAGAAGAGTTAACGGTCAGCCAACTCCTTCATATGCTGAGGGACAAGACTCTGAAATGGGGAAAAACTTGAACACGAGCTGCGATCTTCAAAGGAAAAGGGTTCGGAGCTCTCAAAAGTCATTGAGATGGCTGATGTGACGACACAGACTGAAACGACTGCAACAGAGCAGCCATTGGATGCCAAAAGTACGCTGACTCACGTCAATGTAGAACAACAGACCGCTGAAACAGCTGCTCCGGTAGAGGGATGGCATAGTCCGATCAATCAATCTCCAAAGGAAGTTGAAGTATTAAAATCACAAATGAGGTCACTAGTAAACGACTTGCTGAAAGCCCAGAAAAAGCTGGATGCAGAGGTACACATGAAGAAGTCTCTTCAGGAAAGATGTCTGGATTTGGAACAAGAGCTGGCCAACGTCCAGCTGGGTATGGAGGAAATAGACGACCCTCTCACTGGTCTAGCTCAGGACGACACCGAATATTACCATGACCTGGTGGACGACACCGAATATTACGATGTCCTGTCCTGCCCAGCTTGTAACTTCGACTCCCAAAGTGCAGAAATCATGGAGGAGCACCAAAAGTCTACGGAACATCGGGAGAAGCTGGCTCTACGACGGAAACAGGAGGAAGAGAAGGAGGAACTGCGCATGCAGCTGGCAGCTGTGGCAGCTGACAATGGAGCCCAGAGAGTCTCCAAGAAGCAGAAAACGAAAAGTAAAAACAGAAGATGACCCATCTGAACCATTATCACCTCTACCAGATCACACACGTGGTCCCTCCGAACGGAGCCAAATCAGTTCGGAAGTTCAAGCTGTTAAATCCATGAAAGGACTATTGAATGAGTAACGTGAACCGACTACACCACAGAGATTGAATCTGTGAACTGTTTTCCGCAGAGACTGAATCTGTGATATGTTACGTTAAACATGAAGTTATATATGTTATTACGTTATGTTAAATGGGGGGGATGACTATAAAGCTAAGAAGGGAGGAGTGTTGTGTATGTAACCTGTTCCACCTTAAGAGAGCTTAAGCCTGTTCCACCTTAAGAGATGTACTATTTTCTCAGGCTGCTGTAGACGTAATACCGGGGGTGAACACACCGGTATATAAGCACTGTGCAGTAATCTTGTATTCAGTATAGTCCCTACCTCCAACCAGTAAAGACCTGTTTTTATTGTTACTCATTAGTCTGTGTCTTAATTAACTAAATAATTCACAGACTTAACATGGTCTATGCTGATTTAGGTGATCTCAGCTGGGTCAATGGTAAGGGTGCAACAATTTTCATCAATCCCCCTGGGTATGGTAGGGACAAATTAGCCAGTATTCCTGCACCAGATTGCTGTCCATTGATTCCTGCTGAATAGCGTGCATGTGTAGATGTCAGCTGGGGACAGCTGTGGCTTGGCAGTACGGTCTTCTGCAATTAAGTAGCCTGTTCACTCTTTGTCTAAGCTCACACATGAAGAATGGCCACTTAACGTACATTGACACTGCAACTGCTGGGTTGGTGTGAAGAGATTTTGCTTTGTACCAATGCTGCAATTACAGTGTAAATGCAGCCTGAATCTGAAGTTAGGACCCAATCAGACCACTGGGGCAAAGTGGGGTGAGAATTCCTGGAGGAATTCCACTTTACTTCAGAATCATGGAACCCCACAGTCCAACACAGTCTGTGATTTCTGCAGACAAGTGGAAAAATTTGGAACTAAAAATTATCAATTTGAGAGTGGCATGATGTGAGAAACACTGGGAAATATGTAATCCATTGGCTTTTGGACTTGTGGGTTGTGTCTTCTGATGCCACTGTTCTTTATCTAATTTCTTCATGTGGGCAATTGGATTCATTGTTTTCTGTACATTTTGTATTTCCTATTGATTCAAGTGCGTTATTTAATTTGCATGTTTATTTTTTGCAGAAGTTTTTTTAGGCAGATGAGTCTCATTTGTTAATCAGTCTAGCTATATCAACAATGCTCTCTATTGAATTACTACAGTATATGCATTGTTTGCCAGAAATTAGAATATTTTAGTTCAACCTACTTTTATTAACAATTACATACAAATGAAGTATTTAATAAATGTCTATTTTAATAGCAGTAATTGATTCTTGACCAAAAGAGCCAGATCTTGACCAGCTAGCACAGATTATGAAGATAACAGGAACTCCTGGAACTGATTTCATTCAAAAATTAGAAAGCATTGAGGTAATGCAAATTTCAGTCATTTTACACACTGCACATTGCATTCACTTTGATAAGGTGCATTTAAATTTTACAATACTTCATTTCATTATTACTGTCCTTTTCAAATTTCTCGGACTTTTTAACGATGCATTGTAACAATTATGCAGTGTGCTGATGCATCTGGCTTAAACCGAGCCATTTTTAGGTTTTTCAATGTGCTTCTATTAACAATGTATTGCAAGGTCCTGCTATCCTGAATTTCTAAACATCAACCAATATGAGTTATTAATCATCACCATTATAAGATGTTCTTAAATAACTTCAAACACTAAAAATATTATCAATATATGGGCCTGAAGTTTCTGCTCGTTTCCGCTCATACTTCCAGCACAATTTGCCCGAAATCGGCCAAACCAGTGCAAAAGATCGAGGAATTTTAAGCGGAAATTACGTCCAGCACAAATCAAGTTTCCGCAATCTTGTGCAAGTTTAAAAAACATCACGACGGCCCTGCCTACAAAACTGGCCAAGCCCCCAGATCGAATTAATCACTGTGGCGAGTTTCCACTAATTGCGCCCGTTTGTGAGACTTCGAAGAGGCTCTTAAATTAAGTTTTTTTTAGGCGGAAGGGCACTAATTGGCACCTTTCTTAAGCTTTTAAATTAAAAAAAAAAATTAATAAACTGACTACTGTACACCAGTGTTCCCTTAATTTTTTTTTTGGTGCGCTGTCCCTTTAAATTTGCTGTGCGGCGTCTTTTCCAGCGACAGCAGCTGGTGAGCGGCCTGCACAGGATCTCACGATTGGTGCGCACCTTACAGGGAACATTGCTGTACACCAATGGAACTAGTAAATGGTTCTGTATAGTTTTTTTTTAAGTAATTTTCAGTGGTTTAAAATTGGGTTACTCACAGGTGGTGGACTAGACACTTGGATTAAAAATGCTTATTTTTTTGTGATAAACTCATTTTTAGCTGTATTAATCAAACTGCACCAGGTTACCACTCTTAAATATATCAAGGATTTTTTTGAAGACAAAAATTCTTTTCAAACGAATTACATTCTAAAACGCTGCCTGTTTGCACTGGTTCATGGAAGACTTTACGTTCGGCGCTATGTAAATGAGGTTTGAGCGGAAACTTGAGCAAAAAATGAACTTTGCAAAATTAGCGCAATTTGGGCACGGATCACTGATTGCAGTCAAAGCGGAAACTCTTGGCCATTATTTTCAAATTGATTAAGTCAACTAATTTTCAATATTTCTCTTCACACTCCCTCTCCACTGCTGATTTCTCCCTTAGTAACTGTCTTTCTTAGTTGTGTTCTTTCTGTCCTTTGCCAATATGTCTGTTCCATTTGCTCCACACATTAGGGTATGCCCACAGCCATAGATTTCAAGGTGCCTAAAGTTGGCTCCAGTGCAACATAAAATTACATAATTTATTGGTAGGTTTTCCTACAATATCTAAGACATTTGTTTTCATTTTTAGGCTCGACAATATATCAGAACTCTACCCTACATTAAGAAAAAAGACTTTACTTCCCTGTTTCCTAATGCCAGTCCTTTAGGTAAGTTACTTGTTTACACATGAACAATGTCAATTTAATTCACAGCATTTACTAAAGCATTAACAGGACTATTTCCCCCCCACTGTGAATAACCATTTGAACTAGCCTTTCAATGTTAAACCTTTGGAATTTGGTGACGTCTTTATGGTCCAAATCGGAGTATCTTTTATAAATATCGGTTTGTCTGGTCCTTTAGCAATGGGAATTATTTTTTACATTTCAAAAATTGAAACAGGAAATTAGAATCCTTGGCCTAGAAATTCGGTGGGCTGCACCACCAGTTAGCGCCTAAAGAGGGCACTCAGTGGCTTTAGCGCCACTGGCTGCGCCTCCCGCGATATTTAGCTGGGGCGCTAATGGTGGCGTTAGCCTGTTGCGCTGCACCGCCACCGATGACGTCATCAGTGTGCGCAGCGCCCCGCTACCACCCCGATCGCGATATTTGGCAGCGACCGCCTCTGTAGCGCCGTTCGCAAATGGCGCCCGGTTCACGGGGCCTACCTGTGGCGGCAGTGGCGCAAATTAAGGTGGAGGTGCGGGGCGGCCGTTTTTTTCGGCGGCCGCCTGCCAGCACCTCTGTCCCCGGCCTCCTGATCGGCCCCCGCGGCATTGCCGGCTGTTTTCTGAGAGCCCGGCACTTCTCCTCGGTGCCAGGCTCTTTTGCCGGCACTCGCGATCTCTGATCGCGCTGGTGCAGGCCCCTCCCCCTTAAGAATGGGAGGAAGGCCTGCAGTACCACGGCGCACCGTGCCGCAGCGTGTGGCGCTGCGGCACGTTGCGCTGCATTATTCAGTTTCAGCGCCCTAAGAGGGACGCAGAGCGCCTCGAGCCTCGCCCCGTGTCCCTCTTGGGGTGCTCAAGCTGAATTTCCGGCGGTCGCTACTGCTCCAAACGCTGCGCTAAATCCGGCGCCCAGGCGAGCTTGGTGCCTCGTTTGCGGCTCCACCCAATTTCTCCCCCCTTTATCGGTGGCTCAGCTACCACACCCATGACATATGAGGCCAGGACACTTCCACCTTTGAAGCATTACTGAAGTGTTTAAGTGAATTTCCTCCTTTCTTACCATATAGGTATGCAATAGGTTATCTAAAGGTACAAAGACCTGTGAAAATATTAAGAGATGTTTGTTAAATGTTGCATTATAGTGAAACATTTTGGATATTTAATTAAAAAGTATAAGAGAATTGTGTTTATATTTAAAAAATTGAAATGTTTTGGAATGGTCTTTTGCTCCAATATTTTGTGTAAGATTACAATAGTCCATTTCATCTTGTATTAAAGGCTACAGTTATACTACACCAGTAATTTGATACCAGTAGCTGTAGTGTGTGAAGCATGGCTGGTAAGACCAATTATACTGTGGACTGTCAGCCAGGAGAGAGCTGTGTACATGTAATTATGCAGAAAAAAAGAATGTGCATTTACATACACGCTTTACTGCCCCAGCAGCTATTTTTTTTTGTGTGTTAAGAGAGAATGAGCAGGGATGGGCATCCGGTCATAAATTTACACTTTTTTGCACATTTGTACTCCTCCTTTCCCACTCTCTTTGCTTGCTCAGTTGGGGTGAGCTGGTTTTACCTGTTTGAATTCTCAGGCTGGATGGTTGTTCCTGTGCTGCAATTGGTGCATTTAGTCTAAATCCACCAATAGTGGCATAGAAAACAGCCCAAACCACCCCCCCCCCCCAACCAAAAAAAAATCCTGGTAATTCAAACAGGTAAAAGCAGTTGAGCCCGAAGTGAGCAGGCAGCCAACAGAGTAGAGGATAGGATCCACATAGCAGCCACAGAGTGCTAGGAAACGGGGACAGAAGCAGCAGCCTCATAAACTCCATGCCATATGGCTCAGACATGTATCACTATCTGAGTGGCTTTTGGCCTTAAAACGCTAATAGTGCCAACACTGCCTGCCTCTATCTTCCACCTCTATGGGGCCGAGGAGAGGAGGAAAATAATGGGGAAGAAAAGAGGAAGAAGAAAGGAAGAACGTGCATTTATATATCGCATTTCATGACCTCGGGATGTCCCAAAGAGCTTCATAGCCAATTCAGTACGTTTTGAAGCGTAATCACTGTTGTAATGTAGGGAAATACAGCAGCCAATATGCACACAGCAAGCTTCCATGAACAGCAATGAGATTAATGAGCAAATAATCTGTTTTGGTGGTGGTGGTTGAGTGATAAATATTGGCCAAGACAGCAGGAGAGCTCCTCTCCTTTTCTTCAAATAGTGCAATGAGATCTTTTACCTCCTCCTGAAAGGGCAGATGAAACCTCGGTTTATTGTTTCATTTGAAATATGGCACCTCCAATAGTTAAGCACTTCCAAGTCAGTCTAGATTATGTGTTCAAATCTCGAGTGTGGCTTACACCCACAATCTTCTGACAGAGGCGAGAGTGCCACCACTGAGCCATGACTGAGAAAAAAGAAACCCAAGGTGAGTGAAGGGTTGAGGGAAGGTGAAGAGCAAGGAAGAACAGTTCAGGCAGTGTGAGAAAGAGAAGTTCAGAGAGGAAAACAAAGTTCAGACGGACATTGAGAGAAGTTTAGATAGAGCCAGAAAAAGAGAGAAAAGTTGAGTGAGCAAGACCGAGACAAAGGCCCCGATTTTAACTCTGGGCCACTTTTCAGTGGGTGACTTTTGATTTCAGTTTAAAACTCATCCTTGCAGCCCAAAACAGACCCAGGTTATTTAAACTCCCGGGCCTCAATATAATCTCTCCATCGAAATGCCTGACCTATCCGGAAATCGGCCCACTCCCACACTCTGGGTGCAATTTCCAGTGGGCCAGACAAAGGCTTATTTAAAGTGGGAATGCACCTCTTCGAGCAAGGTTGCATTTCCTTCTGGCTTCTTTTGTTTCCAGGGTGCTGGAAGAAGAATCATATGAGAGATGAATCACAGACAAGCTTGCAGGTTTTCAGAATCCTCCCTGGAGGTGTTTATGGAAGAGATGAGGGCAAGGAGGGAGCTCATGGCAGCAGTCCTTAAACCCCTCCCCCATCACTCTCAAAAATTCAATTCCATCCATCACTTGCTTCACCATCCAGTACAAAGCCACAGTACATCACCTCTCACTCCAAAGACACACTCACCTCTTCCTTGCTCCCGCATTCTCCTCTCGCTTTCTACCCTTTGTACAATCACCAACTTCCTGCAGCATTTCTTCCTCACTTTACACTCCACACACTTGCATCCCAGTCAACACCTCCGCATCCTGCTTCCATCTTTGCATATGCTGAGAGGGAGAAGACGCAGTACCAGCATAAGCCCCACACATCTGCACTGTCCTGCTCAGCAGCCTCTCACTAACGCCCCCTCTCTTTCTGCAGGACAAAACAGCGCACAATATCTAAGAGAGGAGCATGTCCGGGGGAGGACCAGCTAACCTAATGATTATCAGCGAGCTGGAGCAGCAAGCTATGAAAATTTATGGGCCTGCCAGAACTGTATGCATCAGGCATTTCAAGGCTGAGGGCTTCACCGAACAGGGTCTCTGACAATTACTTGTACTTCTTCATTAGTCACATTCAGCTTGGCTATATCAAATTACAGTGATGTAAGTCTTCTGCAGCTGTTAAGCCTCCCAATGCCATAATAACTGTTCTCCCCTTTCTCTAGGTCCTTCTCTTTCTCTAGGTCCTTCTAAACAGACAGAGCCCATCAAAGAAGACACCTCAGAGGAGGAGAATCTTTGAGGAGCTACCATCACCTGGTCCATCAATCCCAAGCACCAGCACAAAACATTGGCACAGCAGCTGGGTTAGCGAGTGAGGGGTCTGTTGGTGATGCACCTAGCACTTGTACGTAGGAGCAGGTACTGGTGGCAGGGATAGCCCAGGACAGAGCTCACCAGAGTGCGATGTTCTCTCGCAGATCTGCTGAGGACAGAGGTGAGGACTTCAGGAGCCCAGCAATAAGAAGAACACTGCTTGCCTCACACAAGCAGTTGTACGCACTATCAGAAGTCCTGCCAATGAATTTCAACACCATGGCTGAAAGTATGGATGAGTCCGCTTCCAACCTGAGTAATGTCATTTTGCATAGCATCAGCACTTTTTGCAGTATACCTTGGAGAGTGTGGCCAACTCCTTGGACACTGCAGAAGGGTCATTACAACAGGAGTCCATGTTTGCATGCTTTGCAGCTTTGGAAGCTCAAACGGCTGCTCTGCATTTAGATAGACAGATGTCTGCCTTGGACAGATTGGTGGAGCAAATGGATAGGGGCTTTCAAGGAATCGCCCATCTTCTGCAGTCTGCGCTCTGCACATCAATGAAAGTGATAAGCCCCAGCCACATGGGAGTGGCAGTGGTGCAGCAGGAGTGGGACATGTTGACCTATCTGTAGAGATGCTATCCATTCCTCTGGAATCCTTTGCTCCTGGGTAAATTCATCTACTACTCTGATAGCTGTGTTGGAGATGCACTTCCCAATTTTACAGAGACACATTTCTATATATACTAGACAAAAACTCCTACACCTTCTACGACAAATAATTCTTAAAAAAAACTAGAACTAAACTAAGAACTAGGACTGAAGAATGAAAACTGAACTTTAGTATCAAAAGCACTAGCTTATATCAATTTCCAAAGAAACTTCCTCAATTCTATTGACCAATCTGAGTGATACGTTAGAAGAATTCAGCCCTTCTGGTGTCTGTCTTAACAAGCTGTCCGTGGGGCTGTGGTCTTAATGGCTTGTTTTGTTTGTATAAGCCTTCATGATTAAATTAGCATTATCCTTTTCCTTCCCTAGCATTCACTCTGAACACTGACTCCATTTTGAGGACACATTTCAGGCATTTCTTGGGCCATTTCTCCTATGTTTCATGTGTACACAGCATGAGGTTGTCTGACTGGGACCAACATTGTAAGGGGGGTGGGGAGAGCATAGCAACCAGTTTGATGGGCAGCACAAGTGGCCAAACCCCAGACAGGGAGAGAGTCCGAAGTCAAACTGCTGGCTTCCCATCCACAAGGGACAAAGAAAGGAAACACATGAACTAGAGTTGGTCCATGAGGCCTGTCGAGAGAAAGAGTCGATGCCTTCTTCCTCAAAGTAGAGCTGATAAGATTCAGAGAAAAGGCTGACCAGAAAAGGTGAATATTTAGCTCACTATCAGGAACTGTGTGGCATATTTTGTTATTGTCTATTCTACAAAAGGGTTTACTGAAATTAAGTTGAAGTGAGCTGAGATTTACTATATATATTACTCTATACATTCCCTTAACAGTTGTAAAATAAACCAGTTTGACTAGCATCTCATTAATATGTGAATCTATCCCTCGTTTGGAGACAGGAGAAAACAGCCATTCACCACAGGACATAATGCACCTGAGGACACCTGTGCGATAACAGTATCCAAGATTGGTGAAGTCAAGCGTAGGTCCCTTGCAGTCAGAATCAGGGGAATTTATAATGGGGAACAAAGAAATGGCAGACCAATTAAATACATATTTTGGTTCTGTCTTCACAAAGGAGGACACAAATAACCTCCCAGAGATGTTGGGGAACATAGGCTCTGATGAAAGGGAGGAACTGAAAGAAATCAGTATTTGTAGGGAAATGGTGTTAGGGAAATTGACGGGATTGAAGGCCAATAAATCCCCAGGGCCTGATAATCTACATCCTAGGGTACTTAAGGAAGTGGCCCTAGAAATAGTAGATGCATTGCTGATCATCTTCCAACATTCGATGGAATCTGGAACAGTACCCATGGATTGGAGGGTAGCTAATGTTACCCCACTATTCAAAAAAGGTGGTAGAGAGAAAACGGGGAATTACAGACCGGTAAGCCTGACATCAGTAAGCCTGACATCGGTAGTGGGGAAAATGCTAGAGTCCATTATAAAAGATGTAATAGCAGAGCACTTGGAAAACAGTGACAGGATCGGACAAAGTCAACATGGATTTACAAAAGGTAAATCGTGCTTGACTAATCTACTGGAATTTTTTGAGGATGTAACTGGTAAAATAGATAAGGGAGAACCAGTGGATGTGGTGTATTTGGACTTTCAGAAGGCTTTCGATAAGGTCCCGCATAAGAGATTAGCGTGTAAAGTTAAGGAACATGGGATTGGGGGCAAGGTATTGACTTGGATAGAGAACTGGTTGGCAGACAGAAAGCAAAGAGTTGGAATAAACGGGTCTTTTTCCGAGTGGCAGGCAGTGACTAGTGGGGTACCGTAGGGATTGGTCCTTGGACCCCAGCTATTCACAATATATATTAATGATCTAGACAATGGAACTAGATGTAATATCTCCAAGTTTGCAGACGACACAAAGCTGGGTGGGCGTGTGTGTGGTGAGGAGGATACAGAGAAACTCCAGGATGATTTGGACAGGTTGGGTGATTGGGCAGAAGCATGGCAGATGCAATATAACATGGATAAATGTGAGGTTATTCACTTTGGTGTCAAAAACAGGAAGGCAGATTATTATCTGAATGGCAATAGATTGGGAGAAGGAGAAGTACAACGAGACCTGGGTGTCCTTGTGCACCAGTCGCTGAAGGTAAGCATGCAGGTGCAGCAGGCGGTTAAGAAGGCAAATGGTATGTTGGCCTTTGTAGCGAGAGGATTTGAGTACAGGAACAAGGATGTCTTGCTGCAGTTGTACAGGGCCTTGGCGAGACCACATCTTGAGTATTGTGTGCAGTTTTGGTCACCTTATCTGAGGAAGGATGTTCTTGTCATGGAAGTAGTTCAGCGAAAATTCACCAGGCTGATACCTGGGATGGCAGGAATGACATATGAGGAGAGATTGGGTCGATTGGGCTTATACTCCCTGGAGTTTAGAAGAATGAGAGGGGATCTCATTGAAACTTATAAAATTCTGACAGGACTGGACAGACTAGATGCAGGAAGGATGTTCCCGATGGTCAGGGAGTCCAGAACCAGGGGTCACAGTCTAAGGATAAGGGGTAAGCCATTTAGGACAGAAATGAATTTCTTTACCCAGAGAGTGGTGAATGTAAAGTCTGTGGGTTGTGCAGTTAATAAATACACAGACTTCAGAAGTAACAAACAAACAGGTCTTTACTATTCGAAGGTCAGGGCGAATCTGCCCCAGCAATCCTGCCACAACATTTATATACTGGTGTGGTCACTATCGGTATTACAGTATACAGAAGCCAAACAAATAGTGCCACACCTAAAGTAGTTCTCTTAAAGGTGAACGGTTACATTCAATAGTTCCCTTAAAGGTAGACGGGTACATACACTACAATCCTCCCTTTTTAGCTTATTACTTAGAGTCCCCGTTAAACATACATGTCTTCAACTTCCTATAAAACAAATTACAGATATAATCTCGATGGAGTCAATATCATATAAAACAATTTACAGATATAATCTCGGTGGGAACAGTTCACAGGTTCAGTCTCTGCGGAAACAGTTCATAGACTCAGTCTCTGATCTTGACTCGTTCCGAACAACATTTCTTTGGTGTAGCCGGTTCACCTGGCTAGCGTGACTCCTCCATAGCCTTTTTCTTGACGTAACAGCTTGAACTTTCGTCCTGTTGAACCAGCAGTGCGGACTTTTACAACCAACTGGCTGTCTTGACATTTTCCAGTTTTTCAACAAATTTAGCTCCTTTCGTAGTGTCCTGCCTGAGATGGTAGAAGTGCTAATATTTTAGACAGTTATTATCTTCTGCTTCTTTTTCTTTTCTGCCTTTTTGAAACTCTCGGAGCTCCTTTCTCGGCTGCCAGCTGTAGCGCCACCAACTCTCTATGTTCCTTAGACCTTAAGTGCTTCATCCGGATTTCAGCACTTCGGGAGTTTTCATCACAAGCTGGGCAGACCACATCCTCGTAATATTCAGTGTCACTCAACAGGTCATGGTAATATTCAGGTTCGTCCTGAGTTAGGCCAGCGAGAGAGCCTTCTTCTTCCTCCTCACCCGTCTGGACATTAGCTGACGGTGGTTCCTTCCCTAGACATCTTTCTTGAAAAGACTTCTTCATGCATTCATATTCATCCCGCTCTTCCTGGGTTATCTGCCATTCCTTCACGACGGACCTCATTTGTGAGTTCAATACCTTCCCTTCCATCGGGAATTGCGTTATCAGGCTATTTAATCCTTCTACTGAAGTAACGGTTTCCACATTCTTCTGTTCACCTTGACGTGATTCAACGTACTTTTGGCATCCTTGTAAAATTTGTGTTGCCACCTCGGCTATCTCCGTGACTTTTGAGAGCTCCGAACTCGTTCCCCCTGAAGATTGAAGCTCGTGTTCAGATTGTTCCCCTTGCAGAGTCTTGTCCTTCAGCATATGAAGAAGTTGGCTGACCGTTAACTCTTCCCTGGGAACACGGTGGATCAGAGTCTTCTCCATTTCATCCACCTTTTCCTCCAATACTTCCACCTTCTGTTCCTCTTGAACTTTGGCTTTCAGCGCTCGGAAAAGTTGCGCCCTGATGCTCTCTAGTTCATGTTCAGGGACCATTCTTACAGTCTCTGAGTTTCTTACAGTTTCCTTTTCTTCCACTGAAAGGATTCCCAGTTGAATCTGTTCTTCAAGTTGTTGAACCTCGGTCATTGCCGCCTCATATTTGTCTTGGGTGTCCTTCAATGTTTTTATGAGTTCTTGGACATCCTGTCTTTCATGCTCTGCCATGTTTTTCACCTCTAATTTCTCATCTATGGATGGAACTTCTACCGATGAGTCTGTCTTGGCCTTGAGCTCATCAAGAATTTCCTGCAGCCTTTGGACTTCTTGCTCATGTTCAACCGTTAGTTGTTCATATGCTTCTACTGAAACTAGCTTTTCGGAGGTTGCCGAGTTAACCCCCTCCAGAATTGTAGCCTGGGCCTGTTCATACTGTTCTTTCAACTTCTCACACTCTGCTTGTAAGGAGTCGTAGAGAAGAACTGGAATAAAATCCTGGCTTCCTGAAGATTCCTCTTCCTTTGGTTCGTTCTGTAAATATTCTAGTTCCTGAACAGCATCAGGGGAATGTGATTGGTATTTGGCCACGATGGCTCTATGGTCGCTCTCTGCTTGAGCTAGCTGTCTCTGTTGTCTTTCCAGGTTCTCCCATTCGGTGTCCCAGAACTTTTCCATATTTTTCATCTCTTGTACGAAACGGTCACGCAACTGTTCTAATTGTTGTCGTACTTTGACATAAGTTTGCGTCCGAGCTCGGTGTTCTTCCGTCGTGGATGAATCCTTTGCTTGAACAGGCTCAGAATTCTCTGTCAACCTGGAGTTCTGCTCTGCCGCTTTATTCTTCTTGGTACCATAAGTCCTTCTGCATGTCTTCGTTTTCTTCCCCATCGTCGGCAAGTCCCTTTTAGCCTTGTCTTCCATATTCGACTTGGTCTTATCATCATCCATTTCAGAATCTGAGCTAATAGCTTGCACCGAGTCCTCCCTCATTATGTCTTTTAGGTAATGCCATTCCATGTCTATTTTCTTAATCCACTCCCGTCCTAGAAGTGGTGGTCCTCCCTTAGGTAATACGTACAAGTTCATTCTTGGGTGTTCTTTACCCCTATCTCTCACCTTGACTCTTATTTTCCCCACGGGGTATACGTTATGCCCCGTGTATGTCTGTAATACGAACTTGGTATTTCTTAAAGGTATGTGAGAGAATAGCCGGTGGTAGTCCCTTCGGTTGATGACTGATAGAGCTCCAGCTCCATTCTTACTTGGACTCCAGCTATTTTTAGTATGACCCAGATGGTCTGTAGATCCGTTTCTTTACCCACATTGTGGATTCTCAGACTACCCAGCTCCTGGTTGTTTGGGTCTGAGTCTGAATTCTGTTCGTCTGAACTCTTCTCAGCCACCTTGTGTACCTTGTTGTACTTTTCTTGTGGTGGCTTCCTTTGATTGTTGGTCTTTTTCCCGGACCGGCATACCTTCGCGATGTGACCCAGTTTGCCACATTTCCTACACTCTTGGTTCTTAAACCAGCATTGATTCTGGTCATGCGTTGTCTTCCCACAACGGTAGCATTTTGTTGTGCTTGAAGTAATTTGGTCCACCCCGAGTGCCGCCGCCTTTAGTTGCATTTCCGCCGTTCCTTTCGCTGCGGCTTCGTGCGATGCAGCTATAAGGACAGCCCTGTCCAGTGTGAGGTCGTTCTCTTCCAGTAGTCGCTTCTGCGTCCCTTCTTTGGACAATCCGCATACGAACTTGTCCCGCAGCGCTTCTGTCAGATTCCCTCCGAACTGGCAGTATTTCGCTAGCCTACGCAGTTAGACCAAGTATTCCGCATTGCTTTCGTCTTTCCTCTGCGTTCTTGCGTAGAATTTGAATCGTTCAGCCAGCATCAACGGTGTGGGGTTCAAGTGGTCCTTCAGCACAGCCACAATCTCTTCGAAGGTCTGATCCGCTGGTTTATTTGGTGCTATTAGATGCTTCAAGAGCCCGTATGTTTTTGCCCCCATCGAGTTTAGCAATGTTATCGCCTTGTCGTCTTCCTCTATTTTGTTGGCTTCGCAATAGATCTCTATGCGTTCCACGTACGTGGCCCAGTCTTCTATTTCAGAATTAAAATCGTTAATATTCCCTCTCTTAGGCATCTTTCTTCCCTTGGGAGCAGCACCAGTATTTCTTTAAGTATTCTTATTTATTTGTTTATTTTTAAGATGGCGGTTTTCCTGCGAAAATGGCGGTTTCCCGCTCTTTCCTTCTCTCCCCGCCCACTTCACTGGCGGTATGTCAGTTAAGATGGCGGTTTTCCCACGAAAATGGCGGTTTCCCGCTCTTCCTTTCTCTCCCCGCCCCCTTCAATGGCGGTTTCCCGCTTCTGTCGTCTCCTCCGCCTAATGGCGGCTTCCCGCGTTTCTTCCTGGTGGAAGGGGTACGCTTTCCCCACAGCGGACAGGTTCAGCCGCTGGGCTGGCTCTCGCACAGCTCCCCTTACTCGGCTCTGTCTTTTCCTCCCGCCCGCACGGCTCTACCGGCGCTGGGTACACCCCGTTAACGGAGGACAGTTCAGCCGCTGGACTGGCTCTCGCGCAGCCTCTCTCTCCGTACCCGGCTCTGTCGCTCTCTCTCCCGCACGTTCGGTTCTACCGGCTCTGGTTACCCCGTTGGTGGAGGACAGCTCAGCCGCTGGACTGGCTCTCGCGCAGTCTCTCTCCCCTTGCTCGGCTCTGTCTCTCTCTCCCACCCGCACGGTTCCTGTTCGCCTCCCAGCCCTCTCGCAGACCGGTGTTTCCCTCCCCCGGCTGCGGCTGGGTTTCTCTTCCCGCGCCTACTCCCAGTCTCAGCGCTTCGTGGCTGTGGTCGCTGCCCGGCTTTTCCCGCCGATCGAGGTCCGACTGTCTCATGACGCCGTTGGACCCGACTTTCTGACCGGCTCCGTTCCCCCTCGACCGTGGTCGAGTGCACAGCCCTTATCCTCCGGATATTCTCTACACCTTCCCCTACTCACAGTCTCCGCGGCCGCCTTGTTTCCTGCTGATCGGCTCACTCCGCACCGTGGTAGAAGGGTAGTCAGTGCCTGTTGTTGATGGAAGCTTTTGTTGCTAAAGTCTTCCTCCTTCCTCCTGCTGCAGCCTCGTGTTTTCTTTCAGCAGCACGACGAGGGCGGTTGCCTCTCTTCGACACTCTTCGTTGCTTTGGTAGTCTTGCCGCAGGGTACGATTGGACTCGTCGCCACTGTAAAGTCTGTGGGTTGTGCAGTTAATAACGACACAGACTTCAGAAGTAACAAACAAACAGGTCTTTACTATTCGAAGGTCAGGGCGAATCTGCCCCAGCAATCCTGCCACAACACTTATATACTGGTGTGGTCACTATCGGTATTACAGTATACAGAAGCCAAACAAATAGTGCCACACCTAAAGTAGTTCTCTTAAAGGTGAACGGTTACATTCAATAGTTCCCTTAAAGGTAGACGGGTACATACACTACAGTGAACCTGTGGAATTCTCTACCACAGAAGGCAGTAGAGGCCAATTCATTAAATATATTCAAGAAGGAGTTGGATATATTTCTTAAGGCTAAAGGTATCAATGGGTATGGGGAGAAAGCAGGGGCAGGATACTGAATTTGGATGATCAGCCATGATCGCATTGCATGGCGGAGCAGGCTCGAGGGGCCGAATGGCCTACTCCTGCTCCTATCTTCTATGTTTCATTTAACATAAGGCTTTATTGTTATAGCCCTGGGTCATACTATTGTCAGACTAGTTATTGGACAGTAAAGGTAAACTCCTGATCATAAGGGGTATGGGATCTGCTTACGGGAAGAGAACATAAAAGGGAATCCAAAGGTCTTCTATAGGCATATTAACAGTAAAAGAGTTGTCAGAGGAATGATGGGGCTGATTAGGGACCAAAATGGAGATCTATTGGTGGAGGCAGAAAGCATGGCTGAGGTACGGTACTAAATGAATACTTTGCATCAGTGTTTACCAAGGAACAGGACTTCGGCAAAGCTATGGTAAATGAGGAGGTTTCTGGGATACTGGATGAGATAAAAATAGATAAAGGGGAGTTACTAGAAAGGCTGGCGGTACTTAAAGTGGATAAATCACCCGGTCCAGATGTCCTAGGTTGCTGAGGAAAGTAGAAATTGCAGAGGTGCTAGCCACAATCTTCCAATCCTCCTTAGATACAGGGGTGGTGCCAAAGGACTGGAGGATTGCAAATGTTACATCCTTGTTCAAAAAAGGGGATAAGGATAAACATGGCAATTACAGGTTAGTCAGTTTAACGGTGGTGGGGAAGCTTTTAGAAACCATAATCTGGGAGAAAATTAACAGCCACTGGGGGTGTATGTGCACAAATCTTTGAAGGCGGCAGGACAGGTTAACAAAGCAGTTAATAAAGCATATGGGATCCTGGGCTTTATAAATAGAGACATTGGGCAGGATTTTCATTGGGCCGTGGAGGCGGGATTGGAGGCGTGTGGGGGTTAAAATCCCGAAATCGGGGGGGGGGCACGAACCCATCCTGCCCCCAACCCACCTCCATGCCAGTTTCAAAGGAGGCGGATACCTGACCTGTGCTGGGAGCCGCCTCCCCGAGGTGGGAAGGGGATTAGTGCCAATTAACTGCCTGTTAACAGGTAGTTAACAGGCAGTTTTTAGCCGAATCCCTATTTTATCCCTGAAGTGTGGGATTCCCGATGGCTCCAAACCACACCAAGTTAGCAAGGCGGACCGTTGGGCTGAAGGGTTTGGAGGGTTCGAGATTTCAGGTGAGTGATGGGTGCATGAGTGCAGAGGTAAGTGTGTTTGGTGTGTGTAAAGTGTTTAAAGAAGTTTTACTTACCTTTTACAGCCTTCCTTCCTTCAGGTCTCGGGAGTCCCTCATCTCACTGGCACAGAAAGCAGAATGGCCGCGAGCTGTTAAAATCTGCAGCACTCTGCTTTGTGTTCTGAAGAGATCTCTAAATCAGCCTGAGAGGAAGGAATTACAGAAGGAATACAGATTGTCAGTGTTTGACAGCTTCAAAGAGCTGTCAAATGCTGATATTTCATCTGTCAAAAGCTCTTGACAGATGAAATGTCAATCTGTGACGTCACCTGTTGCTGGGTGGCCCCTAATTGGCCTGCTGGGTGGGCTCAACCAGGTCAACCAAGTGAAAATCGAGTGGGTTGGCCACAACTCGATGGAGGCGGGACTACAACCCCAAAAGTTGTAGTCCCGCCTCCTACATGCCTCCAGTATCAAAATCCAGCCCATAGAATACAAAAGCCAGGAAGTTATGCTAAACCTATATAAAACACTAGTTCAGCCCCAGCTGGAATGTTGTGTCCAAGTCTGGGACCACACTTTCGGAAGGATGTGAAGACTTTGGAGAGGGT
Source organism: Somniosus microcephalus (assembly GCF_052327205.1). Taxonomy (NCBI): domain Eukaryota; kingdom Metazoa; phylum Chordata; class Chondrichthyes; order Squaliformes; family Somniosidae; genus Somniosus; species Somniosus microcephalus. The sequence goes on along the minus strand of NC_141004.1, from coordinate 39,333,828 downwards.
ACAGAAGAGATTTACTAGAATGGATCCAGGGGTGCGGGATTACAGTTACGTGGATAGACTGGAGAAGCTGGGGTTGTTCTTCTTAGAGCATAGAAGGCTAAGAGGAGATTTGATTAAAGGTGTTTAAAATCATGAAGGGTTTAGAGAGAGTAAATAAAGAGAAACTATTTCCAATGGTTGAAGCATTGATCACCAGAGTTCACAGATTTCAGGTGATTGGCAAAAGAACCAAAGGCGACCTGAGGAAAAACTTTTTTACGCAACAATGGTTAGGATTTGGAATGCACTGCCTGATAGGGTGGTAGATACAGGTTCAATGGTAGCCTTCAAAAGGGAATTGTATAAATACTTGAAGGAGAAAAAATTGCAGGTATATGGGAAAAGAGCGGGGGAGTGGGACTAACTAGATTGCTCTTTGAGAGAGCTGGTGCAGACTCAATCGGCCGAATAGCCTCCTTCTGTGCTGTACTATTCTCTGATTATATGATTCTATAATAATGATACTGAACCTGAGAATATCTAGCGTAGACCTGAAATTTGTAACAGTGGCAAATGGAAGTAGAGAAGGACTTTCAGTCCCTGTGATAGACACTAAACCAGAGATAAAAAGATAGAAAAATCATACTCAAGGTTAAATAGAAGTGAAGAAAAAGATAAACAATCTGCCTTTATATAGTGGCTTTCATGTCTGTAGATATCCCAAAGCTGTGGCATTCTCTACCACAGAAGACAGTGGAGGCCAATTCATTAAATATATTCAAGAAGGAGTTAGATATATTTCTTAAGGCTAAAGGGATCAAGGGATATGGGGAGAAAGCAGGGACAGGGTACTGAATTTGGATGATCAGCCATGATCGCATTGAGTGGCGGAGCAGGCTCGAGGGGCCGAATGGCCTACTCCTGCTCCTATCTTCTATGTTTCTATGTAAAGCAATTCACAATTAAAGAATTACTTTTGAATTCTGGTCACTGTTGTTACGTAGGCAAATGCAGCAGTCAATTTTCAAACAACAAGGTCCACAAATAGGATGCGAGGTAAACGAACAATAAATCTTGTTTGGTGGTGTTGGTTGAGAAGTAATTCTTGGCCAGGCACACTAGGCGAACTTGCTGCTCTTGTTCAAATAATGCCATCGGGTTTTTATACCATATGAACAGACAGGTTTAACAGATATGATCACCATCAACATTGCTGCATTTTCTCAGTAGTGCACTGAAGTTCTGGAATAGGACTTGAACCCACAACCTTCTGATTCAGAGGCAAGAGCGTTACCAATTGAGGCAAGCTGATACTTGGAACGCAGCGATATATATACATTTAAGTGCATATTTTTAATATAAAATATGTTTGTGTGTATAAGTTATGCACATGTATTTATATAGCTCCTTTTAATGTAGAAGAAACATCACAAAATGTTTCAGAGTAGCATAAGGAAAATAACACAATGAGCAGGAGATTGGGAGGGGTGAACAAAAGCTTGATCGAAGAGGTGGGTTTTAAGGAGAGCCTTAAAGGAGGATAGAGATGTGGAGGGTTTTGTGGAGAATTTTGGGGAAAGAGTACCAAAGTGTGGGGCCAAGGCGCCTGAAGGCACAGCCTATGATATGGTAAAGGGAGAGGGCATGCACAAGAGGCCGGAAGAGTTTGGGGAGGGATGTAGGGCTGGAGGACATTATAGATAGGGAACAGTAAGCTCACGGAGAGATTTAAACACAAGAATGAGAATTTTAAATTTGAGGTGCTGGGGCATCTGGGAACAGATGTAGGCTAGTGAGAACAGGGGCTCGACTTCACCTTGGAGGAAGTCCAAGTGTTGTGAAATGGCTTCTTGGGGGATGTATTACACAAATTTGGCTTTATCATATTTGTGAGTCAGCCTGAGACCTGCGTGCAGAGTTATACTAAAAAGAAAACCAAAACAACAAATGTTAGAAAGCCGAAATAAAAATATGAAATGCTGGAAACACAGAACCAATCTGTCACCATCTAAAAGACGAGTGCAGCTCCAACAACACTCGAGAAGCTCGACACCATCCAGGACAAAGCAATCCACTTGATTAGCACCCCATCCACCACCTTAAACATCCATTCCCTCCACCACTGGCGCAACGTGGCTGCAGTGTGTACCATCTACAAGATGCATTGCAGCAACTCGCCAAGGCTTCTTCGACAGCACCTACCAAACCTGTGACCTTCACCACCTAGAAGGACAAGTGCAGCAGGCGCATGGCAACAACACCACCTCCCAGTTCCCCTTCAAATCACACACCATCTTGACTTTGAAATATATTGCTGTTCCTTCATCGTCGCTGGATAAAAATCCTAGAACTCCCTACCCAACAGCACTGTGGGATTACCTTCACATGGACTGCAGCGGTTCAAGAAGACGGCTCACCACCACCTTCTCGAGGGCAATTAGGGATGGGCAATAAATGCTGGCCTTGCCAGCGACGCCCACGTTCCATGATTGAATAAAAAAAATAGGTTAACTTTAACCTGCCTCTTTCCCTTTTCAGATGTTAACAGACCTGCCATGTATTTCCAGCATTTACAGCTTTCATTCTAGAGTTATGTTACGCACCCAAAACTGCCTTGCAAAAACTGGCAGCATAACTGCAGCTTAACGTATTAATATTCTAAGGTAGTTTTGTCTGAGTACAAATTATAATGGGCCAGATTTTGCTGTAGCAGGGCATCTAATGGTGTCTGCCATTAGTTAGACTTGCCCTCGCACCCTTCAGCTCAAAACATTTTTGCCTACTAAGTTGCTAGAAGTGCTATAACTTCGCAGCGAGGGAAACTGGTCATCTGGGACCTCAGTGAACAGGGAAAGCAACTGTGTATCTCATTAACCAATCCGATTGAAAGATTAAGAAATAAGCAGCCCAAGGATTGAGAAGGAAGTGTAAATTAGAGTGAATTAATTCAATGTCTAATCAGGTACAGAAAGAGAAATAAAGACGAGGGAAAGAAAGATTGGATTAAGGGAAGAGAAAAAAAGAGATGGAAAGGAAAAGTATTAAAATTTAAATTTGACCTTCTTAAAATCTCCAACAATTAATATCTGAAGAAATGAGACTCCATACTTGTAATAGTTAATTTTCAGTGCCACAGAGGTTGATTGGCAGTAATTAACAATTCACATTGTTAAAAGGGTACTTACACTTGAAGTGACCAGACTTAACTTTCTGTGGAGTTTAGTTCAGATCTATCACACAAATGCAGCAACTTCACGACATTCAATGCATGTAAATGGTGAGGCAGACAGTGAGATGCCATTTTCGCAAAGCTATCGGCAGAGCAGTGCAACTCGGACAGCAACATTTGATATTAGTATTTAACCACGCATCTGCTCCTCGCCTGAAGTTGCTGTACAGATTATGCATAAATAACGGAAAATGCCATTAGCCTCACCGTTATTTTGACAGCCGAATCTGGCCCAATGTGAAGAAAACTTCCTAAGCCTTATACTGTTAAGATAGAAAGAACTTGGGCTAAAAATTCGAGTAGGCCTGAAAACAGGTGCAGGGATCGCGATGTACGATCGGCCCACTCCCTTTGAAAGTACTGCAGGCAGCACATGACCTAACAATGATGCAGGGTTTGATGGGCGATGTCTCAGCTTCCATTGCAGCACAAGCTGAAGTGACCCAATGTCTGAGTGCAGCAGTGGAAGCTCAGACTTCTGTCGTGCAAGCTCAGCTTGCTGCCACACAAGCTCAGACTGCTCTCATGCAGGCTCAGCTTGCTGCCGCAAGCTCAAACTGCTGCCATCATGGCTGCATTTACCAGTGTGGAAAGGGGCTTGCAAGGTGCCACAGCGGTCCAGTAATCTATCCTCCAACAGATTACTAGGATTGCTGAGGCACCACCCCGGGGGAGTGGCAGTGGCTCCGTGGAGCAGAAACCTGCTGTCCTCTCTCAGGATGACAGCATTCATCCTCCCACTACTGCCACTCCACCAGTGCCCTTGCTGTTGCCTGTTAGCCAGCCAGCTCAGACTGCTGCCACCCATGCCAAGGTGGTGCAGTTCTACAGCCAAGCCTTCTAGGCCCAGAGCTGCTAGAGGTCATCCTGCAAGGCCATCTGCAGTCTCCCCCACTGAAAGTCAGCAGCCTTCCACCAGCCACGCTGCAACCACTGGGGTAGCACTTCGTAGAAGCACTAGAACAGGCAGAGGCACACGGAAGACAGGCACTAAGGGAATGCACAAGGGTGATTAGTTGACTTTGTGATGTAGTATTGGATTGAATGATTAATAAATGTGGTTTGGAATGTTTGTTTTGGCTGTCATCTGGTGGCTTTCATTTCAGCATTGTGGCCAAGAGGACACGGTGATGTTCCGTGACAGAGCAATGGTAAGGTAGGGAAGTGTTGAGCAATGGGGATCTGGGGTTTAATTCAATGGAAACTGAGTCTGATGATGCGCTCATGGACAGCCCGTCTGGAACATGTTAGATCCGTGTATCTTGATGTTGTGTCCTTCAATAATTAGACAACAAGACTGCAGGGAACGATTCAACAGGTGTTTACTGAATGAGGGTTACTCTAGAACTAATTGTACAGATCACTACTCAGGGTTTATATACAAGTGTGGTCACTGCCGGTACTACAGTATACAGGAGCTGTAAAAAGTAGTTCTCCCCTTAAAGGTACATACATTACAATTCCTCCCCTTTTTAGATTAACAGTACCATAACACTCATTTAACAATTAAATATCAAACTAATTACAATTAACACTTTTAACATGCAACATTACTGAAAATAGTCTATTTATAAATTCAGTCTTTGGGAAGGCTTCCTGATTCTTTCTGGATAACGCCTTTCCCGAGTGTCTCGCTCTTGGTGCGGAGGCGATTCTAACACCCTGTCGTCAGTTGATTCATCAGCTTCCAATGCTATTGTTTCTGAGGTAGATGCGACCTGTACGTCGGGTTCCTCACCAGGTACGTATGGCCGAGACATGGGGTTGACTCGTTCCTGTGACTCTAGGATCTGGTCAGCATGGCGTCTCACAATGTTCTCCCCAACATCCACTGTGTACATTAGTGGCCCCTGCCGTGTGCATATCGTTCCTGGTTGCCATTTCTCTGTTCGGTAGTCGCGGGCCAAGACTGGTTGCCCTACATTGAAGCTCCTTGTCGGCTTCTCATTGATGTGCTGGAATTGCTTACTCTCAACATCTCTTCGTACATTTGGTCTGAGCAAATCCAGACGAGATCTCAACCTTCGGTTAAAGAACATCATGGCCGGGGCCTGGTTGGTGACTGCATGTGTCGCATTCCGGTAGGCGAACAGGAAATTGTCCACCTTGTGCTGCAGCGGAATGTTGTCATTGTACATAGCCTTCATTGCCTTCTTAAAGGTTTGTACGAACCTCTCAGCCAATCCATTTGTGGCTGGATGATACGGAGCGGATGTGTAATGCCTTACCCCATTCCTTTTCATAAATCTTCGAAACTCTTCGGACACAAACTGTGGTCCGTTATCAGAGCAAATCTGCTCTGGCAAGCCGTTCCTAGCAAAAATGGTCCGTAGGACTGCAATAGTTTTCTCCGTGGTGGTGGAGGACATTTTGATCACCTCAGGCCATTTCGAGTGCGCATCCACGGCTATTAAAAACATTGAGTCCATGAATGGACCAGCAAAATCAATATGCACCCGTTGCCATGGAGAGGAGGGCCACTCCCATGGGTGTAGAGGGGCATGTGGTGGTGCATTTTGGACCTTCTGGCATCCTGAGCAGCTCTTTGTCAGGTCCTCGATTTGCTGATCGATCCCCGGCCACCACACAAGCCCTAGCAAGGCTTTTCATTTTCACCCCTCCCAGATGACCTTCGTGAAGCTCATTGAGCACTCTCTCCCTTAACTTGGGTGGAATTACCACTCGGGATCCACACATCACGGTCCCCTGGCATACTGACAGCTGTTCTCTTCTGGATGAGAATGCTGGCAACAGTGAGTCGCCATGTGCTGGCCATCCCTTCACTGTCAAATCATATACCCGAGACCGTGTCGGGTCATTTCGGGTCTCCTTCTCTATACCAGCGTTAGTTACTGGCAAGCATTCAATTATAGTCGAATTAAATATTTCGACAGGATCCACTGCTGGTGCTTCCTCTGCAGTAGGCAGTGGCAGGCGTGATAGCCCATCAGCGTTTCCATGCTGTTTCGTGCCCTTATACTCAATTTCATATTTGTGCGCCCCTAGAAAAAGGGACCATCTTTGTAGCCGTTGCGCAGTCATCACCGGAACGCCCTTCTTTGGATTAAAGATGGAGACAAGTGGTTGGTGGTCAGTCAGCAAGGTGAACTTCTGCCCGTGCAGATAGTGATTGAACTTTTTCACTCCCCACACTAGGCTGAGGGCCTCCCTGTCAATCTGGGCGTAGTTACGCTCGGCTGAGGTTAGTGACCGAGACGCAAAGGCTACTGGCCTCTCCGAGCCGTCCGGGAATTTGTGCGACAGCACCGCTCCAATGCCATAGGGTGATGCATCACACGCCAACCGAATTGGTAGTGCTGGGTTGAAATGAGCCAACACCTCTTTTGATGTGATCAGTGCTTTGCTCTTCTGGAAAGCTCGTTTACATTCGTTACTCCACTTCCATGGTTCCCCCGTTTGCAGTAGCATGTTCAGTGGGTGTAGTACGGTAGACAAATTCGTCAAGAACTTATGGTAGTAGTTCACCAGCCTGAGGAACGAGCTCCGTTGTGACACATTTTCCGGTGCTGGAGCCTTGACTACTGCCTCAATCTTTTCAGGGGACTTATGTAACCCCTCTTTATCAATAACGTGGCCACAATATGAGATCTGCTTCTGGAAAAACTCGCATTTGTGGCGATTAGCTCAGAGCTCATATTCCTTCAATCTAGTGAGCACCTGCTCCAGGTTGGCGAGGTGATCACTGTCATTTTCGCCCGTGACCAGGATGTCGTCCAAATAACACTGGGTCTCTGGAATCCCTTGCAGGACTTGTTCCATTGCCCTTTGCCAAATAGCCGGAGCTGATGCTACCCCGAACACCAGCCGGTTGTATTGGTAGAGACCTTTGAGTGTTGATCGTGAGGTACTGTTTTGAGGCTTCTTCTACCTCCATTTGCAGGTACGCCTGGACCAGATCAATCTTAGTGAAGCGTTTCCCTCCCGATAGCGAGGCGAAAATATCTTCAATCCGCGGAAGCGGATATTGTACAGTGTAAAGGACTGGGTTCACTGTCACCTTAAAGTCCCCACAGATGCGAACCTTCTTTGGTTCCCCAGGCGTATTACTCAACGACCTCTTCATTACAGGAACGATGGGTGTAGCCCACTCGCTCCAGTCCACTTTGGACAGTACTCCTGAACATTCCAAACCTTCCAGCTCTGCTTCGACGGCTGGGCGGATCGCATAAGGTACCGGTCTGGCCTTAAAAAACTGGTCTGAACTACTCTCCGTCACCTTGTGTACCTTCTTGTACTTCTCCTGTGGAGATTTCTTGCTGCTGGTTTTCTTTCCCGACCTGCAGACTCTTGCTATGTGTCCTACTTTTCCACACTGTCTGCACACTTTGTCCTTGAACCAGCAATCATTATGGTCATGTGTTGTTCTGCCGCAGCGATAGCACCTCACTGTTCCGTATGACATTTCATTTGTGCCATATTCTTGCGGTCTCCATTGTATCTCTGCCGCGCCCCGTGCTGCTGCTTCGTGTGATACTGCAATGCTGAAAGCCTTGTCCAGCGTAAGATCCTTTTCTGATAGAAGCCGTTTCTGGGTTCCTTCACTTTGAAGCCCACACACAAACTTGTCCCTTAAAGTATCTGCTAGTCCCGTTCCAAACTGGCAGTGTTCCGATAGCTTGTGCAGTTCCGTTAAATACTCAGCATTACTTTCATCTTTATGCTGGTTCCTTTTGTGAAACTTAAATCTTTCTGCTATCAGCAGCGGTGTGGGGTTTAAGTGGTCCTGTAGGATTGACACTGTTTTCAAAATCCTTTTCTACTGGCTTCTCTGGGGTTTCTAGGTTTCGTAGTAAGCCATACGTTTTTGCACCCATTGAATTCAACAATACCAGCGTTTTCTTGTCATCTGGCACTTCATTCACCTTGCAGTATACTTCTATGCGTTCGACATATGTCGTCCAATCTTCGACTTCATTGTCGAACGCTGTGATACTGCCACTCTTCGGCATTTTTGGGTGTGGTTAGACTGGCTTAAAATGGCGTCTCCCGCGCTTTCCTTTCTTCCCCGCTGCAGCTTAAAATGGCGTCTCCCGCGCTTTCCTTTCTTCCCCGCTGCGGCTTAAATTGGCGTCTCCCGCGCTGCTGCCAACGCCGCTCTCGGCGGTCCTCGTGGCAAATGGCGACGCCCTGTGGGTTTTGTGCGCTGCTCCTGCGCTGCTGCCAATGCCGCTCTCTGCGGTCCTCGTGGCAATGGCAGCGCCTCGCGTTTTCCTGCGCGCCTCTCTCCCCCGCTGACGCTGCTCGGCCCTTGAACACCGGCTGCGCTCTGTGCGTTTTCCTGCACGCCTCTCTCCCCCGTTGACGCTGCTCGGTCCTGAACACCGGTTGCGCCCTGTGTGTTCTACCCTCTTTCTCTCCCCCGTCGACGCTGCTCGGCCTTTTTCTGTGCCGCTCGGTCGGCTCTAGCCGCCGCTGTCCGGGAAGGGTCTGCACAGTACCTGTTGCCAGCCCGTTTCGCTGGACTACTGTGACTGGAAAGCCAAGCCTGGCTCTCGACAGCCTCCCCTGCGATGCTCAAATCTCCACTGGATGATTGGGGGGTTGCCCGTAGTCGACGCCCGTGCTTCTGGACTCGGCCTTCTTCCACTGTTCTCCAGGAGCGAATCCCTGGGAGGTGATGCAGAGTTGCAGGTAGGTTCGAATCTGCTCATCGCCAATGTTAGATCCGTGTATCTTGATGTTGTGTCCTTCAATAATTAGACAACAAGACTGCAGGGAACGATTCAACAGGTGTTTACTGAATGAGGGTTACTCTAGAACTAACTGTACAGATCACTACTCAGGGTTTATATACAGGTGTGGTCACTGCCGGTACTACAGTATACAGGAGCTGTAAAAAGTAGTTCTCCCCTTAAAGGTACATACATTACAGAACCTGGATCCTGATCTTGATCCTCCTCCTCCTACTCTTCCTCTTGAGGTAACTGCAAAATCCGTGGTGGCAAGGGCTGCACCCTCATGGCCAAGTTGTGGAGAATGCAGGAGACCACCACGGATATAGACACCTGCTCAGGCAAGTACTGGAGGGCTCCTCCCGAGTGGTCAAGGCAGCGGAACCGTTGCTTCAGCGCCCTGATGGTCTGCTCAATGATGTTCCTCGTGGCAGCATAGCTCTCATTATATGAGTGCTGGTCACGAGTGGTGGGATTGCAGAGGGGAGTAATCAGCCAGGTGTAGAGTGGATAGCCCTTGTTGCCTAGCAGCCACCCTTGGGTTCAACGTGGTGGCTGGAAGATTGCTGACATAGTGGACTGGCGCAGGATGAAGGCATCATGACTGCTGCCAGGATACCGGGCATTAATCATCATGATGTGATGGACGTGGTCGCACACCAACTGCACATTAAGTGAGTGGTACCCTTGGTGATTATGGAACATCTCACCATTGTGATGCGACGCCCGCAAAGCCATGTGTGTGCAGTCGATGGCACCCTGCATCACTGGGCAGCCCAATATCGTGGCAAAGGCACGTGCGCGCTCCTCCTGTTTCTCTCTGTTTAGAGAGAAGACAATGAAGTCCCCTCTCCTAGCATACAGAGCCTCTGTGATCTCCTGGATGGAACGATGGATGGCGAACTGCGAGATGTTTGCTATGTCGTCTGTTCCAGCCTGGAAGGATCCGCTGGCAAAAAAAAACTCAGGGCCACAGTCACCTTGAGGGTCACTGGCAGAGCCGTCGTCGCCCTGCTCTGAGGTGGCAGAGTTCTGTGACCACCTCCTTGGTGAAGCAGTGCCACCGAACACACTGCTCCTGGCTTAGGTGAAGACTCTAGGTGGGTAAGGCCTCCTGCTGAGATACCACCTCCTCCTCCTCCTCCTCCTCCCTCTGCGAGCAGCTTGTCTTCTTTGCTGCCTCTGCTCCATCTCCCTGTCACACTGTAGCGCAAGGAGGACTGCAACTAGAACCCCCATGACTGGGAGCAAGTGGTGTACACGGAGGCCTTCCAGTCGCAGCCAACATCTTCCCAATGTCCAGCAACACTCCCTACACACTTTAACAACTTTTTAAATGTCTTGCAGCAACTCAGTGCTCCTACAAACTCTGCAAGAACCAGTACAAAAGCGATAAATCAACTCGCTTGCAAGTTGGATATATCCTTTTAAGCAGCACTCGTGGGGGTCCCTCGTGCAGCTGACACATGTTCAGCTGTGCGTGTTTAGAAGAGGGCATTGAATAGAGCAGCAATGTGTAAAATGTTGCACGCTGACGGATATCACGATCATCCTACTCTGCATACTGCCGGCGCACATAAGTACCGCCCGCGCTATCACCCTCTCCAAGATGGCGAACTGTGTGGGCCACGCCAGTAGTGAGCGGAAGCGAGGTGGATGCCATTAAAAAAAAATGGCCTTAACTACAAGCACCAGGGAGCCGAATTTCATGGCCCTTGTAGTTTTATAGCACATTTCACGACCAAAGTGCTATACAGCCAAAGAAGTACAGTACTCACTGTTGTAATGTAGGAAACACAGCAGCCAATTTGTGCACAGCAAAGTTCCACAAACAGCAATTAAAGAAATGAGCAGATCATTTGTTGGTTGAAGGATAACTATTGACCAAGACGGCAGGAGAACTCCCCTGCTCGTCTTTGAATAATGCCGTGGTATCTTTTACATCCACCTGAAAGGGCAGACGTCTCAGTTTAACATCTCATCCAAAAGACGGCATCTCCCACAGTGCAGCACTCCCTCAGTACTGCATAGAAGTGTCGGCCTAGATTATATGCTCAAATTTCTGGAGTGGGGCTTGAACCTACAATCTTCTGACACAGAGGCAGAGGCATTGAGTCAAGGTGGACCCCTTTTAATTTTTAATCCAATTTTCTCTCCTCCCCCTAATTCCATACTCTTTAATCTTGTCTAGTAATCTCCCATGTGGTATCTTGTCAAAAGCTTTCCTAAAGTCCATGCACACTACACCCACTCTACCATGTCTATTACTTCCTGAAAGGATGTCAAGCATGATCATACCTTATGAAATCTGTGCTAGCTAATTCGAACTATTTTCTCTTTATCTGGATATGTGGTAATTTAATTCCTAATGACTTAAAATTTTTCCCTACCTCAAATGTTAAGCTAACTGGTCTGTAATTACCCGGAGAAGCTCTGTCTCCCTTTTTAAAATTGGGTACTACATTGACCACTCTCTGGTCTTCTGGCACACATCCACTCAGTAAAGCTCTGAAATACAGTTTCTAGGGTCTCAAAAATGTCCTCCCTCATCTCTCTCCGGATCTCAAGATGTATCCTATCGAACCCTGTTGTTTTTCTTTAGCCTAACTAAGTTGTCAAAAATGTTCCTTTTATTCATCGTAATATAATATAGATTAACTTGCTTTAAACCACTTCAGGATTCACCTCCTCGCTGATATCCTCTTTAGTAAATACTAATGCGAAATGCTTATTAAATACATCTGCCATTTTTGATCATCCTCTCAGGGGTCCTGCCTTGCTTTGAACAATTCTCTTTTTACTGATGTTTCTATAAATATATTCAAGAAGGAGTTAGATATATTTCTTAAGGCTAAAGGGATCAAGAGATATGGGGAGAAAGCAGGGACAGGGTACTGAATTTGGATGATCAGCCATGATCTCATTAAATGGCGGAGCATGCTTGAGGGGCCGAATGGCCTACTCCTGCTCCTATCTTCTATGTTTCTATGTAAAATACTTTACTGTTTCTTTTGTGGTTTTTTGAATTTGTTCTCTCATACTCCCTCTCTTATCCTGCTCTTAACCATTTTTCTTATTTTCTCAATCTCTTTTTTTCATTATTATTATTCTTACAGTCCACAAAGACCCTCCTCTTCAATTTTAATTGGTTTCTAACCATTTTATTTATTCATGGCATTCTAAAACTACTAGTAGTTTTCTTTGTTGGATGGATAATACTTATTCTGTACCTTTGCAAACTCTATTTTGCTCTATGCTCCTTTGTGTCAATTTCTCCATCCACCTTACCTCAGCTAGCTTGCTCCTCCTCTTTCTAAAATCTGCTCTAATCCAATCTGGTGTTCCACTTTTTGTACTGACATTTTCACTTTCTAGTTGGTCCCTATTTCCAACGTACTCACTCACATTTAGCTTATTTACATGGTACCAGGAAACTTTTTTTATCCGGGACCAGCGTGGTGCCGGTTTATCAAAAAGTCCGGATTACAGAGGTATAGTGAAAAGGCACGAGAGCGCCGTACACAGCAACAAATCCAGGCTTCCCCGTTGCTTAGCAACAGGTGCAAGAAGCCCGGCCACAGACCAAGTGTCCCTGTTGCTTAGCAACAAGTGCAGAAACCCCGATTACACAGCCACAGATCCAGGAATGGCCACTAATATGAAGTAAAACTTACCTGAACCTACTCCTGAATTTTGCCGGTTAACAGAGGTTTCTGGTTATTTAGGTGCCGGTAAATCGAGAGTTTCCTGTATATTTTGTTACTGAAAATATGATCGAGCAATGCCTTCGTCCTTGTAGGCCTACTTGAGGAATGGGTCCTGTACACATTTAAGGAATTCCAATCCCTTTTCTCCATTTACTCCTTTTCTTTCCTAATTGATAAGTGGATAATTGAAACCTCGCAGAACAATAGAATCATAGAATGGTTACAGCACAGAAGAAGGCCATTTGGCCCGTCGAGCCCGTGCCGGCTCTTTGCAAGAGCACTTCAGCTGGTCCCACTTCTCTGCCCCTTCCCTGTAGCCCTGCAAATTTCTTTCTTTCAGATATTTATCCAACTCCCTTTTGAAAGCCGTGAATCTGCCCCCACCACCCTTTCAGGCAGTACATTCCAGATCTTAACCACTCGCTGCGTAAAAAAGTTTTTCTTACGTCGCCTTTGGTTCTTTTGCCAATCACCTTAAATCTGTGTCCTCTGGTTCTTGACCCTTCTGCCAATGGGAACAGTTTCCCTCTATCTACTCTGTCGATTCCCCTCATGATTTTGAACACTGCTATCAAATCTCCTCTCAATCTTTGCTGCAAGGAGAGCAACCCCAGCTTTTCCAGTCTATCCACGTAACTGAAGTCCCTCATTCCTGGAATCATTCTCGTAAATCTTTTCTGCACCCTCTCTAAGGCCTTCACAGCCTTCCTAAAGTGTGGCGCTCAGAATTGGACACAGTACTCCAGCTGTGGCAGAACCAGTGTTTTATACAGGTTCATCATAATTTCCACTTTATACCTCTATTTATGAAGCCCAGGATCCTGTAAGCCTTTTTAACTGCTTTCTCAACCTGCCCTGCTACCTTCAATGATTTGTGCACACATACCCCCACATCTCTCTGTTTGTGCACCTCCTTCAGGATTGTACCATTTAGTTTATATGTCCTCTCCTCATTCTTTCTACCAAAATGTATCATTTCACACTTTTCTGCGTTAAATTTCATCTGCCACGTGTTCGCTCATTCCACCAGCCTATCTATGCCTTCCTGCAGTCTATCACTCTCCTCCTCACTGTTCATTATACTTCCAAGTTTTGTGTCACCTGCAAATTTTGAAATTGTGCCCTGTACACTCACGTCCAAGTCATTAATATATATCAAAAAAAGCAGTGGGCCTAGAACCGACCCCTGGGGAACACCACTGTACACCTTCCTCCAGTCCGAAAAACAACCGTTCACCACTACTCTCTGTTTTCTATCACTTAGCCAATTCCTTATCCATGCTGCCACTGTCCCTTTTATTCCATGGGCTTCAACTTTGCTGGCAAGCCTAATATGTGACACTTTGTCAAATGTCTTTTGGAAATCCATGTACACTACATCAACTGCCTTATCCTCATCAACCCTCTGTGTTACCGTGGAGGCTGGGTCATTAAATACATTTACGGTGGAGATAGACAGATTTTTGCAAGATAAGGGAGTGAAGGGTTATGAGGAGCGGGCAGGGAAGTGGCTTTGAGCCCAAGATCAGCCATGATATTATTGAATGGCGGTGCAGGCTCGAGGGGCCAAGTGGCCTATTCCTACTCCTATTTCTTATGTTCTTATGCATAGATCTCCTTTTTGGTCCCTAATCGGTCCCTCCCCTCCTCTTACTATCCTTTTACTATTTATATGCCTATAGAAGACTTTTAGATTACCTTTTTATGTTGGCTGCCATTCTATTCTTGTACCCTCTCTTTGCCCCCCTTATTTTCTTTTTCACTTCTTCTCTGACCTTTCTATATATAGCCTGATTCTCAGACGTATTTGCCACCTGACATCTGTCATACCCGCTTTTTTTCTGCTTCATCGTAGTCTCTATCTCTTTTGTCATCCAGAGAGCCCTGACTTTAGTTGCCCTGCCTTTCCCCCTAGTGGCAATGTACCTCAACTGTACCTGAACTATTTCCTCTTTAAAGGCAGCCCATTGTTCCATTACAGTTTTGCCTGCCAATCTTTGATTCCAGTTTACCCAGGCCAGATCCATTCTCATCCCACTAAAATGGCCTTCCTCCAGTTAAACATTTTTTACTCTAGATTGCTCCCTTTCCTTTTCCATAGCTAATCTAAACCTTATGATACTATGATCACTGTTCCCAAAATGTTCACCTACTGACACTTGCTCCACTTGACCCTCCTCATTCCCCCGAACCAGATCTAGCAATGCCTCCTCCCTTGTTGGGCCAGAAACATACTGATCAAGAAGAAAGTTCTCCTGAACATACTTCAGAAATTCATCCCCTTCTCTGCCCTTAACATTATTATGATCCCAGTCTATATTAGGATAGTTGAAGCCCCCCATTATTACTACTCTATAGTTCTTGCACCTCTCTGTAATTTCTCTGCAAATTTGCTCCTCCATATCTTTCCCACTATTTGATGGTCTATAGAATACACCTAGTAGTGTAATGGCATCTCTATTATTTCTTAACTCTAGCCATATAGTTTCTGTCCTTGACACCTCCAGGACATCCTCCCTCTCCAGCACTGTAACATTCTCCTTGACCAATACTGCCACATCACCTCCTATCTTTCCTGAACAGTTTATAGCCAGGAATATTTAATACCCAATATTTAATAATTTTGTTATTCCTACTCAAATCTCTAAACTGACTGCAGATTTTTTCTTCTATTTCCTTCCCACAATTTGGAGGTCTGTAATGCACCCCTACTAATGTAACAAGTCTTTCTTATCTTTGAACTCCAACCAATTTGACTCTGTTCCCCTTCCTTGTCTACAGCATGTGGAGTAGATGTGCCCAGAAACAGTGCACCCGAACCAAGAGGCCCGAGGATTGCCATGAATTTGTCCTCGGGCTTCAGCTACATATTTGGGGCGAGCTGCCGGTGCCTGTCACTCCTCCACAGGTAGATCAGCTGACAGGAAAAATCAATGTTGGGCCGTCTGTCTCACCAGCAACGGCCTTTAATAAATCCCGCGAGAAGGGTTGGAGCTGGATACAGGGGGCAATCGCAGCAACTGTGGAGTGTAGGATACATATCAGAATGTGCCTGCTAATGTACTGTTACATCATATTGGGGCAAATACATAGATGTAATGTTTAAGATTCCCTCAAAAATGTATTACATCTACAAATGTAGTAACACAAGAGGCAAAACTGCAGACATTCCATAAAACTGTCAATATCTAAAACTCAGTTGTGAAAATAACCTGTCTTGTTCTCTTAACCCTTTACCCTTATCCCACTTGATTTTGCAAATAGACTGTTGATGTTAAAAACAAAATAGTCAGGCGTGAGCAACCAATGGCACATCATATCACACAAAGCAATTATCTTCTCATATGGGCACGGAGTACTCTAAGAATTCACAATTTTCTTGAGGATGTTTTATAAGATTTATGCACTTTAAGATCAAAAAAGAAATAAGTTTTTCATTAATCTGCTGGTTATTCATGTTTGGCATCACTCTGCCTCATGTGACTCAGACCTGTGTGTTTCAATTATCCTTGTAACTACTATGACCTCGGGCCTCAGAACATTCCTGACATTCCAAACAGTCCAATGCGCAACTGCGGAGGAATTGTTTTTGTAGAATTATCAACCTTTACTGAATTTAGTTTGTTACTTGTATTCATTTCTAATGTTTTTTTGACAAAACGTTTTTAAAAATTTGTTTTAACGGAAAGAATTTATCTATTTACATTTTGCACCTCAAGTTGAGAAAAATAAACTCGTACTTGCTTAATCAAAGTGAAGTCTGAAATTTCAGGTCAAATGGAAGCTCCGGGGATTGGGGGGGGGGGGGGGGGTCTTTGCTACAAGGGCAGGTTGGAGAAGCTGGATTTGTTTTCATTAGAGCAAAGGAGGTTGAGGGGTGATTTGATAGAGGTGTACAAGATTATGACGGGTTTGGATAGGCTAGACGGGGAAAGGCTGTTCCCACGAGTTGATGGAACAAGGACTAGGGGACACGGATTTAAGGTTTTGGGCAAGAGATACAGGGGGGGATGTGAGGGGAAACTTTTTTATGCAGCGAGTGGTGAGGAGTCATAGAGTCATAACCTGGACTGGAATTCGCTGCCGACGGAAGTGGTGGAAGCGGAGACACTCAATGTTTTCAAGGGGAGACTGGATAGGCACTTGAGGGAAATAAACTTGCAGGGCTACGGGGATCAAGGGATATGGGGAGAAAGCAGGGACCGGGTACTGAATTTGGATGATCAGCCATGGTCGCATTGAATGGCAGAGCGGGCTCGAGGGGCCGAATGGCCTACTCCTGCTCCTATCTTCTATGTTTCTATGATAGAGCAGGGGGAGTGGGACTGACTGGATTGCTCTACGGAGAGTTGGCGCAGACTCGATGGGCTGAATGGCCTCATTCTGTGCCATACGACTTTATGACTCTGAATTACACTCACTTAGTGAACACTTACACTGGCATGTGCTCCTTTGCATCAAGAGCAGGAGAGTATCTGACATGTATGTACAGTGCTAGAGTTTGCAGCCCCTATTTCCCTATTTGAAGGAGCTGCTTCGTAACTTTTAGCTCCATTTCCCATTGTTAATGTTCAGTCAGACAGTGCATGGGGTGAGATGGCTGTCGTATCTCCTGATGGGTCTGCTCCTTAGCTTGGCTAAATAAAATGTTCACTAGACGAGGATACATGTGAACATTAGTCATGGCATCTGTAACTGATTGGCCATGTTTTAAGCTTCAGTACTTATTGTGTTGATCCTGGAATATAGGCATAGGAAGGAGCATACCATGGCCAGTGAATGCCGAATGAGATTAATTGCTTCCTTCAACCTAATCTGACAATTGTAATTTAAGCTACTGTTTATTTACCTTATGTTATTAGATTAGTTAGACCATCCGTTCTTATTAGTGGTATCCTTTTCTTTGTTGGGGAGTCACTTGTGGGTGCATATTGGAGGTACAGGGCACAAATTAAAAATCAGCATCCTTTCTGTTCCTCAATAGCAGTTGAGCAGAAATCCATTCATTCACTGACCCAGCACTGAGCTATAGAATTGACAGCTCCAGACTGACCAGCAGAAACAAATGGATGTTATGTCAAACAGTCAGTTCTTGACTTAACCCATGGTGGACATTAGCTGATCACAAATCAGGAGCTCTATCAGACCTAAAATGTCAGTCTCTCCAGGAATACATAGCAGTGCTGTAAATCGATCTTTTTATCCTTTTATACTATCCTGGATTAAACCGTTAAACAGTTATCAATTGCATGCTTTTTTAAATTTATAAGATTATCTAACTGCACAAAGATTTAAACATGAACATCTTATTACCATGATTCCGTTCTAAATTATGAATTTTCCTTATCACACAGGATAGTACTTGTCACAGGATATTCAATATGATACTTCCCCCTCACCCCCACAAAAAAGTTAGTGGAACAGCACATTTCTAGTGAATAATTTATTTCCCTATTGTTAAATTAAACATAAAATAAACCTCAGTTTATCCAAACATAATGGTTTGAAATTCGTGGAGAGGGCATGTCCTATATAGGCTTAGGATTCTACCCCGTTTAGACCAGCCCTTTAAATTCCAGGCTGGGGGGCCGTGGGCAGACTTTTAACCCCCAAGAGTGCATGTCAGGGGGATGCTGAGGGTGGTGGGGGAGCATTCCAAATCTTCCCTGGGGGCTTCGCCAGGAAATTCATTGCTTTATGCCCTTGAAAGGTCTCAGTGGAACAAACTACAGTAGTTGAGACCAGACATGACTTCTTTATAGAGTAAAAGGTAATCAACCATGGAGGGGCAATTATCTTCTGAAGCATTGAGTGGCTCCAGTGGGAGTTGAAGATTAAAAAAAAAAAAGTGCTTAGAAGGGCATATCAGCTCAGGCCAGGGCGGCTGCCACTGATGCACCCTCACAGGCACCAGCGACTCGCCTCGGCTAGGCACGTGACTCAATCCCCAAAATTTGGGATGGAGTATCTGGCCTTGGGTGAGGATGGACTGGGGTTCTGCTCTGCTGCACTTACACCAGTGGAGCGAGGCCCTAGGCATTTCCAGGCTAATATGCTTTTGGCTTAACTCCAGCAACCAAATTTGGTTTCATCAGGATTTCTAATCTAGTTTTATGTGGCCAACCGACTGTTAATTTTTATTTATGAATTTTAGTGTGGATTTAATGTTTGGAGCAGATGAGTTTTAGAATTATTGATTTTTAAAGCTCTATATCCTGCCATCTCTCTAAGTGGAAAAAAATGGTCTACCAGAGATGTAAAATCTTATGGGGAATAAGAACCATTCTTTTGCTCCCCCCAAAAATACTATTTTATTCAACTCTTCTCAGTGGAGTTGCTGTCTTTCTATAGAAGAATATAGATTAACTGAGATTTTAATAGAAATGTAAAGGAAAGCTGCATAAATGTATTTCTGATTGTGAATTTTGGATGAAGAAGAGTTGAAAGTTCTCTCTCCTTTTTTAAATATCAATGACTTACCTCAGCTGTGGACCTCCTGGAGAAAATGTTGGTGTTGGATGCAGACAAACGTTTATCGGCTGCTGAAGCTCTGACTCATCCCTACTTTGAACCGTTCAGAGATCCAGAGGACGAGACTAAACCTGAGCCTTTTGATGATTCTTTGGGCCAGCTGAAGTTGTCAGTTGATCTGTGGAAAAGTAAGTGATTATAGAATGGCTAATAACGAAGCTACGCCAACTTAATTTCACATTAGAAAGTCTGTATTTCTAAAGCAAATGTTGAACTGTTACCTTATCCCAGAAATAATGAACAAAAGTGATTGATATATATAAAAATATATATTTTTTCATTCCTGGGGTGTGGGCATCGTTGGCAAGGCCAGCATTTATTGCCTTTCCCTAATTGAGAAGGTGGTGGTGAGCCGCCGCCTTGAATCGGAGCAGTCCATGCCGTGAAGGTACTCCCGTAGTGGTGTTAGGGAGTTCCAGGATTTTGATCCAGCGACAATGAAGGAACGGTGATATATTTCCAAGTAAGGATGGTGTGTGACTTGGAGGGGAACTTGGAGGTGATGGTGTTCCCATGCGCCTGCTGCCCTTGTCATTCTAGTTGGTAGAGTTCGCGGGTTTGAGAGATGCTGTCGAAGAAGCCTTGGCGAGTTGCTGCAGTGCATCTTGTAGATGGTGCACACTGCAGTCACGGTATGCCGGATGTGGAGGGAGTGCAATCAAGTGGGCTGTTTTGTCCTGGATGGTGTTGAGCTTCTTGAGTGTTGTTGGAGCTGCACTCATCCAGGCAAGTGGAGAGTATTCCATCACACTTCTGACTTGTGCCTTGTAGATGGTGGAAAGGCTTTGGGGAGTCAGGAGACACAGAATATCCAGCCTCTGATGTGCTCTTGTAGCCACAGTATTTATGTGGCTGGTCCAGTTAAGTTTCTGGTCAATGGTGACTCCCAGGATGCTAATGGTGCGGGATTCGGTGATGGTTATGCCGTTGAACGTCAAGGGGCGATGGTTAGCCTCTCGCTTGTTGGAGATATAAGCCGAAATTTTCCAGGGTGGTAGCGGGCGCAATCGATGGCAGGTCAGGTGGAAAAGTTGTTATTTCCCGCTGTCATCTCGCTCCCACATGCCTTTCCCCCAGGTGCGCCCGTCATCGTGGAGCCTATCCGACTGGCAGTGGCTGCCGACCCAATTGAGATGATTATCAGATAGTTTACAGGCACTTAAAAGCCTTTTTTCACGTACTTTAAAAAATTTCCCTGCATGGCCACAGGATTCACGTAGCTTGGGAACCACGTCTGTCAACATGAGGCAGGAGTTCCGTGGCCATTGCTCCAGCTGATTACTTGACAGCATCAAATGTACAGTAAAAGCTCCCACCTGACAGATGATCAGTTTCCTCAGGCAGAAGCTGTTGCTCAGTCCATTTCCAGCACAGATTCTGCAGGCTGCAAGTGTTTCCAGCAAAGTCTCCATCCAGTGTCACCTCATTGGAAGAACTCTCTCACCATTGACAGAATGCTTCTGTCATCTGTACTTCACCTGCTGTCTATTCCATCAACATGGGTGCCATTTATACTGTCTCACCTTGGTCCTCAGAATCAGACCACAATGAGCCCCAACACCAGCAGCACCAACAACAACATCAAACTTCTCTGCAATCACCTGATGCTCCACAGGACAGAGGGGATTAGCATGCGAGCACACTGCTGCCTGGGAGGCCAGGGATGGCCTCATCATGGCCAGATTTAGTTAACTTTATGTTGTGCACCCATATGGCTGCCACATGATGCGCCAGGTTGGCAGCAGCCTACACCAACGCCATAAAGCATCCCTGCAATGACCAAGCTATTCCTTTCACACTCATCACCATTGCGGGGGTACCGTTATGTCTCGCCATTCACTGCAACTCACTAAGCCACTTCCAAAGATGCACACAAATCTGTCCAAGACCAGAAAGTGTTGAAAATAAAGATTTTTATGTTTGACACATTAACAAAATCTTTACATGAACAATGGATAAAACATTCAAGTGGCTACCCTTGTTAGTTGGTATGATTGCACTAGGATGAGTGTGAGGGGTGGCTAGTGAGATGGGGATGTGATAATGTAGAAAGAGGGATAGGTGGACCTGCAAGGTATGTTGGTGTAAGGATGTGCAAGGGTAGGGAAGGCAGAGTGATGGGGATATGATGAGAGGCACAGCAGGATGCAGTTGAGTGTAACTTTGTACTAACGTTTCCTGATCTAATGAGATCATTGAAATGTTTGCGGCACAGCGCCCAGGTCCTCCTGATCACATCCCTGCTTGTGACCTCCTCTGCAATCTGCAACCAGGCTGTCTTGGTCTCCTGAAGAGGTCTCTTCCTCCCATGGGAAGGGAAGAGGACCTCCCTGCATGCTCCGAATCCCTCCATAAGCATATGGAGGGACTCATTGGAGAACCTGGGTGCTGCCCTCTGCTTCTGCAGTCATTGTCAGTGTTTGCAGCACTCCAATGCTGTAGTGCACTGACAGCACTATGTTACATTAAACTTCAAATGTCATGTGGCCATGGTCCCTTTAAAGATCCAGGCTGAAAACACATCATGAATGACGTCACCAGACCCGCTCCATCTCATTGGGCCAGGTAACACGCTGGGCGGGCTTAATAGGCCCCATTAAGGTAAGTTCATTTTCAACAGCGGGATGGAGCCAGCAATGGGGTTGCAACCTGCCACAGACAACGCCTGCACCGGACCCGCCCAGGTAGGCAAATTTCTGGCCATAGACTTTCACTTGTTGGAGATAGTCATTGCCTGGCACTTGTGTGGCACGAATGTTACTTGCCACTTATCAGACCAAGCCTGAATGTCGTCCAGGTCTTGCTGCATGTGGGCATGGACTGCTTCATTATCTGAGAAGTTGCAAATGGAACTGAACACTGTGCAGTCATCAGTGAACAGCCCCACTTCTGACCTTATGATGGAGGGAAGGTCATTGATGAAGCTGCTGAAGATGGTTAGGCCTAGGACACTGCCCTGAAGAACTCCTGCAGCGATGTGCTGGGGCTAAGGTGATTGACCTCCAGTAACCACAACCATCTTCCATTGTGCTAGGTATGACTCCAGCCAGTGGAGAGTTTTCTCCCTGATTCCCATTGACTTCAACTTTACCAGGGCTCCTTGATGCCACACTCGGTCAAATGCTGCCTTGATGTCAAGGGCAGTCGCTCTCACCTCACCTCTGGAATTCAGCTCTTTTGTCCATGTTTGGACCAAGGCCGTAATGCGGTCTGGAGCCAAGTAGTCCTGGCAGAACGCAAACTGAGCAACGGTGAGCAGGTTATTGGTGAGTAACTGCCACTTGATAGCACTGTTGACGACACCTTCCATCACTTTGCTGATGATTGAGAGTAGGCTGATGAGGCGGTAATTGGCTGGATTGGATTTGTTCTGCTTTTTATGGACATGACATACCCGGGCAATTTCCCACATTGTCGGGAAAATGCCAGTGTTGTAGCTGTACTGGGACAGCTTGGCTAGAGGCACGGCTAGTTCTGGAGCAGAAGTCTTCAGCACGACAGCCAGGATGTTGTCGGGGCTCATAGCCTTTGCTGTATCCAATACGCTCAGCCCTTTCTTAATGTCATGTGGAGTGAATCGAATTGACTGAAGACTGGCTTCTGTGATGGTGGGGACCTCAGTAGGAGGCTGAGATGGATCATCCACTCAGCCCTTCTGGCTGAAGATGGTTGCAAATGTTTCAGCCTTGTCTTTTGCACTTGTGTCATCATTGAGGATGGGGATATTAATGGAGCTTCCTCCAACATTAGTTGTTTAATTGTCCACCACCATTCATGACTGGATGTGGCAGGACTGCAGAGCTTTGATCTGATCCATTGGTTGTGGAATCGCTTAGCTGTCTATAGCATGCTGCTTCTGCTGTTTAGAATGTAAGTAGACCTGTGTTGCAGTTTCCCCAGTTTGGCACCTCATTTTTAAGAATACCTAGTGCTGCTCCTGGTATGCTCTTCTGCACTCCTCATTGAACCAGGGTTGCACCCCTGGCTCGATGGTAATGGTAGAGGGATATGCCAGGTCATGAGGTCATAAGTGGTGGTGGAATACAATTCTGCTGCTGCAGATGGCCCACAGCACCCATTTTGAGTTGCCAGATCTTATTTTTACAGGAAACTTTGGTTTATCCGGAGGTTAACTGTCCAGAATACTCGAGCCACCGGCAAAAATCAGGAGCCGTTTCATTAGTTTTTTTTTCTTTTCGTTGCTTTTTTTTCCACCAGTCAGGCTCTGCAAGGTCTCGCTGAA
The DNA here is from genome assembly GCF_052327205.1 of Somniosus microcephalus. Taxonomy (NCBI): domain Eukaryota; kingdom Metazoa; phylum Chordata; class Chondrichthyes; order Squaliformes; family Somniosidae; genus Somniosus; species Somniosus microcephalus. The sequence continues at coordinate 39,310,446 of NC_141004.1, read as the reverse complement.
GCTGTTGCTAAGTTACAGAGATGTTTGCAAGGTACGGATGACTGTTTAGAAGCTGTTGCTAAGCAACAGGGTTTGTTGCCAGATACGGAGCTCAAAATCTCCGTATGTTTCAACATTAGCGCTGGTTTGTCCGGCAGTTTTGATGGGATGGCAACAGCTCGGTCCCGTCGGTGCCGGATAGCACAAAGTTTCCTGTACTTGTGTTGGTTCTCTCACCGCCTGCCGCAGGCCCAGTCTTCAGGACTCGGCCAGCTCGGTCAGTAGTGGTGCTACCAAGCCACTCTTGGTGATGGACATTGAAGTCTTCCATCCAGGGTACATTCTGTGCCCTTGCTACCCTCAGTGCTTCTTCTAAGTAGTTTTCAACATGGAGGAGTACTGATTCATCAGCTGAGGGAGGGTGGTAGGTGGTAATCAGCAGGTTTCCTTGCCTATGCTGGACCTGGAGGGATCCGGAGTCAATGTTGAGGACTCCCAGGGCCACTCCCTCCCAACTGTATACCACTGTGCAGCCACCTCTGGTGGGTCTGTCCTGCCGGTAGAACAGGACATACCCAAGGATGGTGATTGAGGGGTCTGGGACATTGTACGGTAGCATAGTGGTTATGTTACTGTAACAACCACTATATAAATATTTTATAATTGTAGTTTTTTGATGTACTGATTGATACTGATCAATTCATGGGATGTAAAAAAAAGGGAAAAATGGAAACTAATTATTTACTGGATAAACAAAATTGCTGAGAACTATGGGACCATATTTGTTTAATTTTTAAATTAAGTTTCCTTCAATCAAGATTCTGTACATATGTAAACTGTTCAAAATGCTTAGATATAAAAAAATTTATGGATGTACGCCAGAAAGACATTTAATATAGTACTGTTATTTTCAGGACAAGCATTTCAGGAGGTGATGAGCTTTGTTCCTTTTTCAAGTCTAAAGAGACCCAAGGAAACAGCATTGTAGCTTCGTGACCACCCTCTGATCCATATAGTCTGACCCACAGTTTGTGAGGTAATAACACGGCAGGAAAAAGCTAACATCTTTTTTGTGTTCAAAGTACTATTTTTTTTAATCAAGTTTAAAAATTCTGAATTGTGCACGCATGTTTATAAGTTACAGAATTTCATCAATTCTAGATTTTAATCATTTAAATCAAACTACTGCTTATGATTAAATTCAACTGGTAACTTTCTGTAAAATTATTGATGTAAGAGTAATTACTAGGAAAACTGGATGTGAATGGTAGCATTTTTATAACTTTTCCAACATGCATAATAAACAGAATGTTCAGTTGTGTAAAGACAAAAGGGCTGATTTTAACTTTTGGTGATGGCAGAAAACAGGTGGCAGTGGATTGGCTGCCCGTTATATATGTCTCTGCCCCCATTTCCCTTTCTATTGACTGCAATGAAAAGGAAAATCAGGCACGGTGTATAATGGACGGCCGATCCACTACTGCCCATTTTCTGCCACTACCGAAAGTTAAAATCAGTCATAAAATCTTCAGTATAAATTGCACGTCCACCCATGTATTTATACCCTTTAAACATAGGAGAGTTACTTTTAGGGCAAAGTGTATCCAAACATTTGCTCCCGGTGGACCACTTAGTTCTGTACCATGAAGCTCCATTGTCCATATATGAATAATGACAATTTAAAACACTGAATTCAAGGAATATTTTATTGAGGACAATACCACTCGTCATTCACTAAGGTGCTAAAATTTAATGAAAGTGGTCTGTTAGTTTTTTTTCATTGTCAAGTTTCTGGTGTGTTGACCAGTGCAGTGCCATTGCTACCCACTCTGTACCCACCTATTCTGAATGATCAATTAATTTTGTATAACTAAGTACACAGAAAAGCACTTGCCTTAAGCTCAGCTATGGATTTAAATTAAGTTACGTTAATTTTGGGCAACTAAAAAACCCCTCTCAAGTGACAGCTTTTTTTTGTAGTCAACAGTTACCTAAATTTGCAGTCCAGACCTTTTGTTTTGAAGGAGCTTTGTTCAAAAAAAGTGAGTATAGCTAAATTCTCCAAAAAGATCGTGTTAGGCCAGCTTATACAGTAAGAAAAGGAAAAGTATTATTACATAAGAATATTACAGTACTTATAGTTTAGCACAGCAATTGTGAACTGTTTATTTGCTACTAAACAAGGAGTAGCTAAACTTAAGAACTACTGTAAAAGTATATATTGTGTTACTGCTACTTTTCTTCCACTTTTTCAATACATTTGTTCGGTGGTTCAAGTTTAATTCAAAAGACTAGTGTAGTTTTATTCTGCTGCTTTCTGATACAAGGAGGATCAAGTGAGATGATGTGATAAAATCAGTAGCTGAAATAAACTAAAGAGGTTTCTTTATTCATGTCTTGGGCATACTTTAAATTTATGTAGATCTCTGGGATGTTGGGATCTCGGACTCACCAACAAGATTAGTCTGAAACATGGAAGCCAACAATGACTAGTACACTGATATTCTGGCACCTCTGACAATGCAATATTACTTTGTCATCAGAGGTACCAGCCTTCAGATGAGAAATTCAACCAAGGCTCCATCTGCCTGTTCTGTGGGCACTACTTGAAGAACAGGGAGTTCTTCTGTAATTCTTCCCTCAACCAACACCACCAACAGACTAATTGGTCATTCATCTGCTGTTTGTCAGACATGGTTATACCTAAAATTGCTGCACTTTTTGCCTACATACCAACAGTGATGGCAATTCATTATATGTGAAATGTTTTGGGACATTCCTCAGAGACGTAAGGTGTTATATAAATGCAATTACTTTTTTCTTTGTGATGAAAGGGCTTTTTCTACTTCCCAAAAAATAAAGTTTCATAAACACTTTTGCATCAAGACAATGGCTTAATTTTACTAGTTATGAGTCAACAGAAAACATGTATTGGAAATGAAGTAAAGCCCATAAGAGTTCTTGGCTTGGGAAATAATTACAAATTCAACTCAACAGTCTCCTGTTACTTTCACTTGCTAGAAACTACTTCCATTGGAGATCATAGGTTCAGCAACTGAACTGCTGCCAAGAAAAACACAGGGATAATGGCATTAGACAAGGCAGGAAATTTGTAATTGAAGCTGGTGCATTTAACCTCTTTCATTTAAAATGACAGTTTCTCAAAAGAACTAGATCAATGTTTGCTTTTATTTTTACTTATCTAGATAGCTGGCTTATAATCACCTGACTAAAGAAACAAGCATCACTTGCTACATAAAATGTTAGGTAAATTTAGTTCAATCTGAATCAAGTTTTATTGTCTAACCCCTCTTTTGATAGTTTTGTAAACTCTGGGATGTTTTTGCTCTGAGAAATAGGAAGCTAGAAACTAGAACAGTTGGTACTGGCTAAGCCTGGTGAGATAACAAAGTGCTGTTTTACTCTGCCTCATCAAAATAGTGCACGTCAAAACTATCTAACTGGACTTTTATGTTGATTTCTTTCTTGTAAGTCAAGGATAATGCATTACCAAGTTTACTGTACGTCATGTCTGTGTTGAAAAATTGCACCTTTGTTTCTTTCTCTGTGTTATAAGCATTTTAATACCAATAGGTCCAGTGGAGTGTTCTTTCATGTCACTCTGCTGATGACTGAACAAGTGCTTTTAGAGGAAATGTAAAAATTACAAATGCTTTTGTATTGTTTGTGGAATGTCAGTTTTTTTTTTTAAAGTGTGCACATCCCATAAGAATGACTACTATATCACAATCACTAACTTTTATTGAATGAGATGATCACCTGCTGTTTTGATCATGGGTAGTCTTGGACTTGGGTCCTAGAAATTTGTTGATGCCACACCAGTTTTACAAGCATAAAACAAGCACCTAAGTATCCAATATGGCAGCTGGCGTGCGCATGCACATTCTGCCCTCTGCCATATTGGTAAAGGCTCCCATATAGGCATCCAGGGTCCATGCCGCAATCAGGCATGAGGCTCTTTGCTTATGCAAATAGGGGACCCAGTGCCCGCTTGAGGCCCCCTTCTCAAAATTGAGCTGCCCTGCACACAGCCGACACTGAGCTGGCTGTGTTCAGAATAACCAGGTCTACATGCGGCCTAACCGGCAGTCCTCAATAGGTAAGATTCTTTTTTAAATACTTAACTGAAAGCGGAGCAGGGGTGGTAACACTTCTTTTACCAAGCTTTGTCACCCCTCTTAATATTTTCTTCTTTGGTTTGGAATCCAATTTCTTTCCTTAAGCCTCTGTGAAGCACCTTGGGCTATTGTTCTGTTAAAAATGCTATATAAATGCAAGTTGTTGTTGTTAATTTGAGTATGTTTATTACAAAGTGACCCCACCACATAAGTCATGTAAACAGAATACACAGTGGAGTATCCAAGTCAGTACATGTGGAGTATCCAAGTCAGTACATGTTAAGGAAACTTCATAACTCCTGATTAATCACTCGGGGAATAAACTGGGCCCTTGATTTGTCTACCATTCTTTATTTAATCTGTTTTGTAAAATATTGTATCAATATTGGATAATAACATTGAAGTACACTACAACCTGGGGACATGGATTCAAGCTCAGAAGAGGGAAGGTGAACATAATTTAAAATGAAACTATTTCTCGCAGAAGGTACTGAATATATGGGACAGATTTCCCAGAGTGTGTTTACTTGGATAATATTGGCAAATTCAAGTGGAAGCTCAATAGGTTTTTTGGCAAAATAAACAATTGAGATGCAAGACAAAATATATTTTGAACTGGTCAGATGGACTGCAATAGTATCTTCTGATTTTGTACATTCCTGTGTTCCAATGTAACAGTAACAAAGACAGCAATTTGCATTACATATTATGGAGCCCTCCATCCTCGTGACTCGTCAGAACATTCCTCACGAGCCACCATTTTATATATTACAGAAATACCCTGAGAAGATTCAACAGGTGAAAGCTGAGATCCTGGAATGGACTTCCTCTCGCATCATATCTGTAGTTTATAATAAGGAAATAATTGTGAGGCATGTGATTCTTCTTCCCTCCTCCCCCACTCCATAGCATAACAGATGGAGAGCAATTGCCAGGGCTCAAATTAGTCAATGTAGTAATTTCCTATCCAGTTTTCTGCATTGCCCACTCTAATCTCTGCCATAGTCATAAAAAGACAGCTCCCCCATTGGGTCTCAGTAGATGTGATTAGAGTCTGAGGTTTTCTCTTTAGTGGCATAGGATTTCAGCCATGCATTTTTAATGCAGTCCTCAAGACAAAAATGCAGCTTAGACGTTGCATAGAATATACAGCACCGAAACAGGTCATTCAGCCTAACCAATCTATGCTGGTGTTTATAAGCTACACGACTCTCCTCCCATTCAATCCATCTCATCTCAGCCTTTCAGCATATCATTCTATACCCTTTTCTCTCATGTACTTGTTTAATTTCCTTTTGATAGTATCCAAGCTATTTGCCTCAACAACTTCCTGTGGTAGCGAGTTCCATATTCTAACCACTCTCGAGTAAAGACATTTCTTATTTCCTTATTGGATTTATTAGTAACTATCTTGTATTTATGGCCCCTAGTTTTGGATTCTCCCACAAGTAGAAACATTCTCTCCACAACTACCCTACCCAACCCATTCATAATTTTAACAACCTCTGTCAGATCTCCTCTACATAGTCTCTTTTCTAAGCCTCAATCTGTTCAATCTTTCCCGATAGCTGTAATCTCTCAGTTCTCATTTTTTTTTATATTCGTTTATGGGATGTGGGCATCGCTGGTGAGGCCAGCCTTTATTGCCCACCCCTAATTGCCCTCGAGAAGGTGGTGGTGAGCCACCTTCTTGAATTGCAGCAGTCCGTGTGGTGAAGGTACTCCCACAGTACCGTTAGGGAGTTCCAGAATTTTGACCCAGCGACGATGAAGGATCGGCGCTATACTTCTAAGTCAGGATGGTGTGTGACTTGGAGGGGAACTTGGAGGTGGTGGTGTTCCCATGCGCCTGCTGCCCTTGTCCTTCTAGGTGAAAGAGGTCCTGGGTTTGGGAGTTGCTGCAGTGCATCTTTTAGATGGTACACACTGTAGCCACGGTGCCGGTGGTGGAGGGAGTGAATGTTTAAGGTGGTAGATGGGGTGCCAATCAAGCGGGCTGCTTTGTCCTGGATGGTGTCGAGCTTCTTGAGTGTTGTTGGAGCTGCACTCATCCAGGCAAGTGGAGAGTATTCCATCACACTCCTGACTTGTGCCTTGTAGATGGTAGAAAGGCTTTGGTGAGTAACAGTGGTCCCAGCACTGATCCTTGTGAAACGCTGCTTTCTAACTTCCTCCAATCTGAATAAACTACCCTTTACCCCTACTCTCTGCTATTTTTTTAGCCAATTTGCTATCCATTATTTGCCTCCTGACTCCACATACCCTAAACTTTATCATGAACCTACCATGTGGTACCTATCAAAGGCCTTTTGAAAATCCATGTGTGACATCTTCTACATTACTCTTGCCATTACCTCTTCAATCAGGTTAGTGATGCATGACTTAGTCTTTCGGAATCTATGCTGACTTTTTTAAATTATATTTTCTATTTCTACTTGAAATGAGAAATTTCTTCACTCAGAGGGTGGTGAACCTGTGGAATTCTCTAACACAGAAGGCTGTGGAGGCCAAGTCACTGAATATAATGAAGGAGCTAGATAGATTTCTAGACACAAAAGGCATCAAGGGGTATGGGGAGAGAGCAGGAATATGGTATTGATAGAGGATCAACCATGATCATATTGAATAGCGGAGCAGGGCCGAATGGCCTACTACTCCTCCTATTTTTCTACATGCTCCTCTATCACTTCTTTTAGTATAGATTCCAGTATCTTTCCTATCACTGACATTAAGCTGACTGGTCTATATAGTTCCCAGGTTTTGTTCTATCTCCCTTTTTGTACATTGGAACATTAGCTCTCCGTCAGTCCTCTGGCACTACCTTATCATCTATGGAACTTTTGTGTATATATACATAAACTAGTGTCTCTGCTATCTCCTCCCTAGTTTTATCTTGAGTATACATAGGTGCATACCATCCGGACCTGGGGTTTTATCCTCTTTTAGTTTTGCTAGTTTGTCAATTATTTTCACTCTTTCTATCCCAACTGTATTAATTTTTTTAAACAATGATCCTCTAGGGAAATGTCTGTTTTGTTATCTATTAGTTAAAAACTGAGGCAAAGTAGTTATTCAGTACTTCTGCCATTTCTCTGTCATTATCGGAGTTTATCTAGCTCATCCTTTAGTGGCCCTAGCCCTACTTTAATTTACCTTTTTTTATTTACGTGTCGTGTCTATAGAACCCGATTATTTCTTTTTATATTCCTTGATCATTTGATTTTATAATTTTTTTGTCTTACTGATGGTATATTTTTTAAACTTCTCTCCTAAGTTCCTCATAGTCCCTTTTGTCCTCTCCTTTAGTATCCAAGTACTTATGTCTTTTTCTTTGGATTCAATTTTCCTTTAGTTCTTTATTCATCCATGGTGCCCCATAATTAACTTGCTTGCTTTTGGCTTTTTGTGGAATACATTTCTCTTGAGCTCTATTGATTACCCTTTTAAAGATTTCCCACTGTCTTTCTGTCTCTTTGTTTTTCCAAGATTTTCTCCCAGTTTACCTTCTTTAGTTCCATCCTCATTTTCTCATAATTTGCTCTTTTCCAATCTATTACCGTAGTCTTTGTCCTACTTATGTCACTCTCGATTCTAATCTTGAACCTTACTATGTAGTGAACACTACTACCGAGATGCTTTCCTACTTTTACCTCCATCTGTTCTCGTTCATTACCCATTGCAAGACCAACAGTGATTCTTTTCTTACACAAAGAAATTACTGCAGATGCTGGAAATCTGAAATAAAATCAGAAAATGCTGGAGATACTCAGCAGGTCAGGCAGCATCTGTGAAGAGAGAAACAGAATTAACATTTCAGGTCGATGACCTTTCGTCAGAACTGGAAAAAAGCAGGAAATGGAACAGATTATTAAGCAAGTGTAGGGGCTGGGAAATGGGGGAGGGGAATGAAAGAACAAAAGGGAAGGTCTGTGATAGGAAGGAAGGCAGGAGAGATTAAGAGATATTCAAGGCAAGAGGAGATGGTAATGGGTCAGGTTAAGAAACAAAGGATGGCTCTAGATGGAGTGTGAATTGCGCTGGTAGAATGGAAGACAGCGGCCATGTGGGAGAGAAGATTCTTTTCTTGTTGGACTTCTTATGGACGGAGTGAGAAAGGAGACCGGTATACACTGTAAAAACTCGATTCCCTTTTCTCCTTTCGCTGCTACTTCCTGCCAGTTTATTTGGGGGTAGTTGAAATCTCCCATGATTATTATTCTATGCCTGCTACTCACCTCCTAAATTTGCCTACATATTTCTTCCTCCAATTTCCTTCCACTGTTTGGTGGGTCTATACCGCAAGTTGAATTTTAAATCCCCAACTCCATGGTTTTAGAAAATCTCACGCAAGATGATACCATAACTATGAACCTTGTTGGAAGAATTGATGACATATTACAGATTCATTTGAAAAACCTGAAATAATTTCCCTTTCTTTCATCCAAATGTTTCCACAAGACTTTCTTCAGCTAAGAGGGTACAATAATTGAGTTGCAGACTTCTCCACCAGTTGACTTTTTGTGACCGTAGCAGAGATTAAACTAGCTTTATCGTGGACAACATAGAAAATTGGATAGCAAATTATTACCATTGACCAATTTGAACCCTGAAAATTGCTTTCCATTTCTCAAGGAGGGCGGGGGCGGGGAAAGAGGGCAGAAGGTTCACACATCACTATCTCCCAAGTATGAACTACAACTCTGTAACCAGCTGACAGAAAGTATACTTGTAATGGGATGTGGTGGACACAATTTCCCTAGCAGAAATGGAAAGCTCCATTTTAGTTTAACACTGCATGAAAGTTTTGAGGAACATAGAAACATAGAAGATAGGAGCAGCAGTAGGCCATTCGGCCCCTTGAGCCTGTTCCGCCATTCAATGAGATCATGGCTGATCATCCAAACTCAGTACCCTGTCCCTGCTTTCTCTCCATATCCCTTGATCCCTTTAGCCTTAAGAAATATATCTAACTCCTTCTTGAATATATTTAATGAATTGGCCTCCACTGCCTCCTGTGGTAGAGAATTCCCCAGGTTCACCACTCTCTGGGTGAAGAAATTCCTCCTCATGTCAGTCCTAAATGGCTTGCCCCTTATCCTTAGACTGTGACCCCTGGTTCTGGACTCCCTCGTCACCGGGAACATCCTTCCTGCATCTAGTCTGTTTCGTCCGGTTAGAATTTTATAAGTTTCAATGAGATACCCGCTCATTCTTCTGAACTCCAGCGAATATAAGCCCAATCGACCCAATCTCTCCTCATACGTCATTCCTGCCATCCCAGGTATCAGTCTGGTGAATCTTCGCTGCACTCCCTCCATGGCAAGAACATCCTTCCTCAGATAAGGCGACCAAAACTGCACACAATACTCAAGGTGTGGTCTCACCAAGGCCCTGTACAATTGCAACAAGACATCCTTGCTCCTGTACTCGAATCCTCTCGCTATGAAGGCCAACATACCATTTGCCTTCTTAACCGCCTGCTGCACCTGCATGCTTACCTTCAGCGACTGGTGCACAAGGACACCCAGGTCTCGTTGCACTTCCCCTTCTCCCAATCTATGGCCGTTCAGATAATAATCTGCCGCCTTGTTTTTGCCACCAAAGTGGATAACCTCGCATTTATCCACATTATACTGCATCTGCTATGCTTCTGCCCAATCACCCAACCTGTCCAAATCATACTGGATTTTCTCTGCATCCTCCTCACAGCACACACGCCCACCCAGCTTTGTGTCGTCTGCAAACTTGGAGATATTACATCTAGTTCCCTCGTCTAGATCATTAATATAGATTGTGAATAGCTGGGGTCCTAGCACTGATCCCTGCGGTACCCCACTAGTCACTGCCTGCCACTCGGAAAAAGACCTGTTTATTCCAACTCTTTGCTTTCTGTCTGCCAACCAGTTCTCTATCCAAGTCAGTACCTTACCCCCAATCCCATGTGCTTTAACTTTGCACGCTAATCTCTTATGCGGGACCTTATCGAAAGCCTTCTGAAAGTCCAAATACACCACATTCACTGGTTCTCCCTTATCTATTCTACCAGTTACATCCTCAGGAGAATAGGAGAAACCCGTGTCCCCTGGAACACGGTTATGAGAGACTTGTGGGGGGTAAACAATGTTAATCACATATTGGCCTGCATAGTCATCAATGCACTTATCTACCACGCTCCCTAGTTGTTGGCACAGACATCCTCGAATAAAATGGACACACTACTATAATGATGGAGCAACCACATCTTGACTAGCCCCGAGGCAAAATGCAACACTAAGTACATGGAAATATATAAACTATGGCTTAATATGTCTTCTAAAGTGCCTGAGGCAAAGTATAGTAAATGTCAAGTGAACTCTATAAAAAGATTGTATATATCAAATTTTATTGAAAACGAACCAAGAAAATATTGAAAGTGTTTTGTATATGCAACCTAAAATATGCTGACCTCGGGTAGATTAATTGTGAAGTGCATCTTCAACAGCTAATTAATAATCACTGAGGTGAATGTTTTATCTGAATTAATTTGGATTGTTAGATGACAACTTGATGGGAAGGACTTTGCCTAGTCTAATGGGGTTTCAAATTATACAGCAGTGCGCTATGTAGTGACGTATGTATCACCTAACAAAGCCAACATTTCGTTGACCGTCCACAGACTATTGGGGACAACATAGTTTAAATTGTAATCAAATCACTTAACACAAACCATCCCGAATGGCAGTTTGAAAACCTAACACGGTTTCTTAGTGTTCTGTAACCAGGCATGTTCAACTTGGTTTTGGTTTTTAAAATCTTTTTAAAAAAGGCATTATTTTTTGCGCCAGCTTATTGGCTAATAGAAATCACGTGATGAGGGGGTGTCACTTTGAAGTAATCTCATTGGTCAATGGTAATCATATGGCTTAATGTCCCGCTCCTTATTTACAACCAGTTTATACGCTAAAGATCTGTTTATTGTCGATGTTTGGCCAGGTTCTGCCCCATTCCGGGAATAGCATCCCGTGCCGGACACACTAACACACTTCGAGTGAAGCTGCGAGGTCAACCAAAACTTCCATTACTAACCACAATTTCTTTCCGTCGCGGAACAATTTTGTCGGGAGCCAGGCAGGAGAACCACTCCCCACCGCCTACTCGTGTCAGCAGATTGCACTCCAAGTAACTCGCTGTCTCCAGAACACATTTCAAATGGCCTAATTCAAACTCGACGATTAACAGTGAATTACTAAAATCCAAAGAACAAAACGAAAAAGCTAAACACACCCCTGGGAGGTGGAAAGTGCACAACAATTTGAAGATAAAATGTGTAATCCAATTTGGAGTATCCTGATGTTTTCTTGCACGGTACTGAGCGGTCCTCGTTGGAAACTAGCGGAGTCCTACTCATGAGGTGTGGCAATCCCCTATCTTGCTTTCAAGATGTACTTTCTGAAGCCTGAGAGACAACTCCCTGGTTTTAAAATGGGGTTTTTATTCTTCATAATTCTAACATTGCTGTGATTAACACGGGGGTTGGGGGGGGGGGGGAAGCGCACGCAGGGAGGAATAATTAAAACCACCAAATAATGGGTGTGGACTGGCCATTATGCGAAGCAGGTTTACACAGCCTGCCCATTATTCGAAGCGCGGACAACATCAACACGGCGCTGAGACTCACAGCTCCTCCGCCAGTGATTGTGAGGAAGCGGCGGTGTTGTTGGGGAGCAGTCCCCACCCCAGCCGTGCCTGCTCCCACAGCCAGCCCCCCCCCCCGGGGCCACGCCGGCCTCCCGCGCCCTTGCTCCTGCTTACCGCCTCTGCACGGGGTTTCCGCGTTTGCTCGGGTCATGCGCAGGGGCGTGTCCGGTCTGTGATTGAAAAGAGCTTTCCCTCCCCTCCCCTCCCCCCGCGCCCGACCAGCGGCAAGGGTTCGCGTTTCTACCGCTATCTTACGTACTCTTCCTTGCACTCAAATCTCCATTAAAGTCCCGTCTTTTTTGTCGTCGCCGGGGCTCCGACGAAACATCCTCGGGCGCACTATGAAGCGCTCCGGTCGAAGAGGACGACATTTTTGGCGTTGAACAGCGGCCATCGAACGGCAGATAGCTTCTGGTGCCATTAATAATTGTGTCCCGGAGGGGGGATTTTTTTTCTCTCTCTCCGACTTAGCTCGTTTCGCATACAAGGTAAATGGAGGGGGGTTTTTTTTTGTTGCGCGCTTGTTTGCCTGTGGGTTGGAAAGTGAAGCTGCGAGCTTTGTGATGCGCTGCCGCCGGCGAGTGAAACGCACTCGGGTCAGCCTGTTAGAGGTCTGTAATTAATATGCGTTGGGGGTCGCTTGTTGTGGAAATAGCCGCCATCTTGTTCTACAGTAAATTCTCTCCGTCCAACCGAACCTTTGGCGGGGGGGCTGAAAGTCCCGCCCCCGCTCCGCGCTGATTGGTCGGTGACGAGCAGCTCCTTTCTTGATTCGTGCCCGGCAACGTCACCGTTGGCGCCGATTGGCTGGCGCGGCCGTCGATCATCCACGTGCTGGGATACATCCGTTAGCAAGGTAGGTCGAGCCGGCTTTTTAAAAAAGGGGGGGGTGGAGGGGGAGTTGAAGAAAAAAAAATTCTACAAAATTCCCCCTGATGGCGGTTGGCGTGGACAAGGGGGTTGTGAATCATGCCTTCAAGCTCGGATATTTTTTGGTGTGGCGGGTGGGGGAATTTTTTTGTTGTTGCGTGTTTTATCGCGGCCTGGGGGGTGGGTGTCTCTGCCGACCGAAGGTAAATTCAAACGCGCCCGGGAAAATGATTTGCTGCAGTGACGTCAGCCACCTTTTGACCCTCGATGCCTTCTACGTCATCGAGCAGCTGAGCTCGCCTTGAAGTCGATGCCGAATCGACAGAGCCGCCAGTTTACCGGTGTCCCGCACAGAGGAGGTGCACCGCCAGACAAAGGACTGAGCTGGGACCTCAGGCCACGTCAACAATGTGCAGCACACAGTAATATGACAACGGGTCCAACTTTTGGAATAAAGCACACGCTTATATTTTTATATATATTTCACAGGACGAGGATATTGGTACACTGAACGATTGCTTTAAATCTGATGCCCGGTTTTCCCCGTTGTTTTACTACGAAGTGTTATGTTTTTTTGAACACTTGGCATTTTTTTGTGTAGCGTAGCCCCTATATTTTTTTTGGCTTGAACGTTTTGTACAAGAGGTAAACAACAGGCATTCTTGTTAATGAAACGCTAGTAAATAATAACATACACAACGCTCGAATCTATAATGCAAGCGTCCTGGGTGAGAATTACTATAATCAAGTCATCCTCGACGACGACTTGCTGAGAATTGACCACGTTTATGGAGTGTTGGACCTACATAATTTGTGAAGTCATAAAGCGAGTTACTCTTTCGAAAAAAAATCCTCACATTTCAAATCACATAAAATTAGATTTTAGTATTTTACTGGTGGTTTACATTGACAGGAACACCAATATATTGTACAAGGCATTTCAAATAATATAAACTCATTGCAAACAGCATTTAAATTGAAGCCTTCCCTTATGTCTGTTGTCCTCAATTAAAACATCTATATGGTAATTGTAATGATGCTATTAATTAACAATTTATAGATTTGCATTTTGAAGAATCTTCCGCAAGTAAAATGTCTTTTGTCTGATTAAAATTAGTGTCTTTGTTATTAAATGCTGATATGTTGGCTTTTAATAATTTGTAAATGTATTAAAATAAATTGAATTGTGTCGATATTACATGTCATGGCCATATAGCATGGTATGCTTCTCAAGCATTTTTGTAGTTCTAAACTTTTGGATAGCAGGGAGTTAAACATTGAAGTTTGAAATGTGGAACCAATTATGACATTTCTAGAGGAAGGAGTGTGAGTAGTTTATTTTTATAACTTGGGAAGTGACACGAATATTCCATACAGTCATCTCTGATGGAGATATGTTGCCTTTGTTTCAAATGTAACACTGAATATTGATGTACCTCTCAGATTATAGGGTATAAACAGAGTTTCTGACTTGGGAGAGGTCAGTTACAATAAAATAAATCGTGATCAGTTTGCCCTTCTACATGTTGCCTACATCAGCAAATTATCTCTCGTATTCCAGATCTCCCTGTCAATTCCAAATGGGGAAAAAAAAGCACTGTGTAAATAGAGGTCTAGAAATTAACAATTCAATGATTGGGTGATTGCATTAAATATATAGATGGATTTTACTGTGCTCTCGTCGATCACAAATGCCAGTACAGGTATATAGTTGTGCAACAACAAAAACATTCCCCTCTGTCCTTTTCCCCCTCAGGATATCCTTTTGGTTCCTATTATTAGAAATGTAAAAGTACTGTAGGAATTTCTCTGTTTGCCTCTCGGTCTGGACTTTACCTATGATGTGTTCAGCTTCAGCTATTGGGTGTTTTGGGATGGGGAGAAGCAGAAAGATTTAATTTAAAATTGGTTATCTGATGAGCTGTATGTAAAACAGAATCAGTTAATTAGCTGGTAGCTGCTTGTGATCATAAGTATGCTATTGTTTAGAGGAAAGAAAGCATTCATTAATGTAGAAATTTCATTTTAAATCAGAAACGTGATTATAATTTTATTGTAGTTCTTAGTGATTTAACCTATATGATGCAATTATTTAACGTGTACAATATGATAGGTCAAGATTAATATGAATTTTACATTCCAATATCAACTACTGTATCAAAACTTAGTGATTGGTAACAAGTCAGTTAATAGTTTACCACCTAATCATAAGTTACAATTTTTTGAATGGATTGGGAGCTGGGGAAGATATAAAACCATCGTATGTTGCAATTCCTTAATTATTTCTCATTCTGACCGAAATGAGAATGAAGACCTTTTATTTTCAAATATAGATATTGGTCAAATAAACAGGAAAAAGTTCTAAAGCAGCATTATTACCCAATACTGTGTGCTAAAGTTAAAACTTTAATTACAGTTTGAGGAGCCACAAGCTGGGCTAAAGATTGTACATGTCAATATAGTGTTCTAGTTATTAGATGAACATTTTCTGCTTTTCAGTTTCTTTAAACAGAAGGAACTACTTTATCGTACTAACTTTTATTGTCCGTTGTTTTCTTGTCTTAAGGATTTCTTTTAATTCTCTTTTCTGTTGTTACTTGGGTCTAATGTGCTTCTCTTTTCATTTTCTATCCTGTTTCGTTGCAACCTGCACTTTGTACTCCGTAAAGTTCTTGCCTGAAGAGGGGGACAGGCAATGACCATGACATGTATGATTTGAAAAAGTTTCAGATTTGTGTTTTATTATGTCTGTGTATGTGGTGTAAGTTTTACAATTTTGTGTAACAGACTTGTGTGTTCATAAATTACCTAGAATGAATGTGAAAGCACTGATGGTGTTTGCTCCAGTCGGTTTGAGTGTGTCTGTTTTTTTTAAAAATCTCTCCTCTCTCAACTAGCATTTGGGGAAGGCCCCCCCCCAGTGTTTAGTGAGTTTCTCGAATAAGCAGCTAAGCCATACAAATGAGGAAAGTCTGAGGTTGGATGTCCAGTCTATGCTGAATTACTTGGTCACAAGTTTTAGGTGCATTACAGTTGGCCTCAGTCTCCCCGGGTTAGTGAGGGGAAAATTCTTGATTGCTATCCAGCAACCCCCTGCTGTGGGTGCCGAATGAAGATTGGTTCTGGCTCATTTGCGGAATTCCTTGTGGTTGAATAGCCTATTGACACTTGCTGCTGAGGCTCGCACACAAATAATGGATTTTCACACAAGGAACAAGGGGGTGCTGGTAGCATTGGAACAATCAATGCCTGCAGAGAGGGGGCAAAATTGGCAAGAAAAGAAAAAAAAACTTCAGCATTGAAGTATTTTTGTTACAACTGTGTGAATTTTAATTTTGGGAAGTGATAAAGAATGTCGGATTGGAAGTGATATGTACAACAATAGAACAATAGAACTTTCCTGGCATTTCGGTACTAAATATCGAATCAATCATAGGTGCAGTTGTGACTGAATACTCAACAGTTAGTGTATTGTAAGCAGATTTAATTTATTAAAGCACATGACTAAAAAGATACTGCTGTACTAGCTTCTGGACAGAGACTGTCATTATTGACTGGCTCTCTCTGGCAGGCTAAAATTGAGTGCATGCATTGTGATGTTGAACCAACCACTAATATCACACCAATACAGCTACCCAATGGCAGAAGTTACTTTAATAACTCTATATGTAACTGAAATAAATGCTGAAAGTACAATTTTTAAACCCTTTAATTTTGTGCTCCATACTTTTCTGCCCCCCCCATTCCACTTTATTTTCATTTTAACTTTGTTTTTATTTAATATATCTTTCCTCTCCTTTTAATATATCTTTCTTTTCCTTTTTGTTTTTTCTTACTCCCATGGGCAATGGGACAAACTTCTAAAAAAGCTAAATGTTGATTGCCTTGAAACAGATGCCAAAGGTCATATTTAAAGCAAATTTGAAAGCCAGAATAGTAAAGATTGCACCACAGATTTAAACCAGGTCAATTTGATGCATTTTTATACATTGAAACAGAAAGGGGGTGTTGGTGGGGCACATCTGCTTGTTAGAAGATTGTACGAGAGGCTGAGACATTTATTTGATGCATGCTCAAGTTAAGTTGATATTTATTATCCTTATCCATAACTCCTCCTGAAGTTGTTGACTACTGTGAAGGTCGTTCCACAGGCCTTGGCTTCATGAGAGTCCAGACCATGGTGGCCAAATCTTTTGTTCACATGTCTGCATAGCCCATACATTGGAGTTAGAGGTTCACCAATGAAGTATAAATCCCTATTTTAAATTGTTCATACTATTAGATTATGGTGTTTTGATTTCCTACATTACAAGAGTGACCACACGTCCAAAAAAAAAAAGTACTTACTTGGCTGTAAAGTGCGTTGGAACATCCAGTGGTTGTGAAAGGTGCTATGTAAATGCACATTTTTCTTTCTTTATCACCAGTGAGATGACCGAGCTTAAAAATAGTACTTTCCTAGCCTCTCGATCCACAAAATCTAAACATGACAAACTAGCAAACAATAAATGTAGGTGCAAATAGAACACGGGCTTTGAGGACAGATTAGCAGGGTATGGAGGCTGCAGTTTGGATCTGGGATCATCTTGTTAATGTGGCACAGTTGCACACTGGGCAGTTAATTTACCAACTTAGCTATCGGGAGGTTTCTAATACCCTTTCAAATAATTTTTTTCCCCTGACATTTTCTTTGATGCTTTTTAATTTCCTGTTTGTATGACTTATTTCCTTTTTAACAATTTCTTCACTTTTTTTTTCTATCTCTAGTGTTATAAACATTCTCTTTTCACCGCCTTCTCCTCCACACCTACTGGTAACAAAAGGATTGCCAATAAAGTTCTGGTACAATATATTTCTGTGCAAATGCAAATCATTGGAGAGATGGAATCGAAATCTTGGGATGTCTGTGACATCATATTGCAGATAATTTCCATCAGGAGTAAATAGTGGTTTTTACTGGTGGTGATGGAGATGACATTTAACTTCTGTGAATGTTAATGAGAATTTGCATTTATATAGCACCTTTTAATCAAGGCACGTCACAAAGAGGAGGGGCGCGTGCTCGCCCTCCCAACCTATGCATACAATTGAACATCCAGTCTTTTGACTAATTCTAGTGCCCTGACTTTTGCACTTTGTTTCAGAGAGTTCAGAATTTATCAGAGACCGAGTTACAGATTAGCTGGATTTATCCACTTCACATGCCTTCTGAAGTTGTCACTTTGGACAAGGACTGTAATGGGAGAGCTTGAATCAGTTTACACAATTTTTGTCCAGACTGAATATACGATGCACACTTGCCTTAACTATTGAGCATAATTAGTTTATACTGTCTGTATCTAATTTCCCTGTTGCGTTTTAATACGATCACAAGGCACTTTTGTGTTGATAGCATGCCATCAGTCACAGATGTACAGCTCTCCTTCCTTCGATGGCATTGCATTATATAGTGAGAGAATTTTGGAGACATGGCCACATTGGAGATTCACATTTTTATAGGCCTCACGAGCTGCCATTGAGCCTCCATTTAAATCTAAAGATTACTTTAAAATATACAGCACAGAAACCACCATTTGGCCCAACCAGTCCATGTCGGCGTTTATGCTCCAGTCGCGCCTCCTCCCATTCTACCCACATTACCCTCGATTCCCTTCTCCCTCATATGCTTATCTAGCTTCCCCTTAAATGCATCTAAACTAATCACCTCGACTACTCCCTGTGGTAGCGAGTTCCACATTCTCACCACTCTGGGTAAAGAAGTTTCTTCTGAATTTCCTATTTTATTTCTTGGTGACTATCTTATACTGATCGCTTCTAGTTTTGCTCTTCCCCACAAGTGGAAACACACTCTGTGTCTATTCTATCAAAACCTTTCATAATTTTAAAGACCTCTATTAAGTCACCCCTCTGACTTCTCTCTTCAAGAAAAAAGAGACCCAGCCAGTTCATCTTTTCCTGATCGGTATAACCTCACATTTCTGGTATCATCCTTGTACTGTAAATCTTTTTTTGCGCGCTCTCCAGTGCCTCTATATCCTTTTTC
This sequence comes from Somniosus microcephalus, assembly GCF_052327205.1. Taxonomy (NCBI): domain Eukaryota; kingdom Metazoa; phylum Chordata; class Chondrichthyes; order Squaliformes; family Somniosidae; genus Somniosus; species Somniosus microcephalus. The sequence goes on along the minus strand of NC_141004.1, from coordinate 39,291,738 downwards.
TAATATGGTGACCAGAACTGTACACAGTACGCCAAGTGTGGTCTAACCAAGGTTTGATACAAGTTTAGCATAACCTCTCTACTTTTCAATTCTGGCCCTCTAGAAATAAACCCTAGTGCTTTGTTTTCTTTTGCTACGGCCTTATTGACCTGTTTCGCAGCTTTTAGTGATTTGTGTATTTGTACGCCCAGATCCCTTTGCTCCTCTACCCTGTTTAGATTCTTATTTTCCAAGTAATATGTGACCGCCTTATTTTTCTTACCAAAATGTGATACACCTCATTTATCTATGTTGAAATTCATTTGCCAATTATATGCCCATTTTGCAAGTTTATTAATGTCGTCTTGTAATTTGTTGCAGTCCTCATCGGTGTTGACTATCCCTCCCAATTTGGTGTTGTCATTAACTTTAGAAATTAGCCAAGATGGAGAACCTGATTCCTTCCCATCTCTTCGTCAGTTATGGGTCTCCGATCTCCAATAAGCGTGGATTTGAAACCATGGGAGGAAGAATGATCACAAGGGGCAATGGCGCATAGAGGCCTCTATTTGAGTGGTGTTCTCATGGGGCCTGAATCTGCCTTTAGTTTGTGCCATATGCAATACAGTGAAAAACAGTTCTATCCTAAAAAGGAGCTTTTTAAAAACCAGTGCAGACTGGTAACAGAAATGGATTCCTACCAAACACTTTGGGCTGAGTTATTGTTCATAAAAAAGATGTTCAGATAAGTGATTGAGTGGACCATACTGAAGTGCAAACAAGGCATTGCTTAAGGTAGTGTGGTTAAATTATCCAGACATCTAAACTTCATTCGTGGTTACCATTGACTGTAGTCCAGAGTATGCTTGGCTAATAAAGACTTTGCAATAGATCTATAAAGTAAACTTGAATTTTTTTTGAGGGGATTGTCTCTTTTTGGCAGTAAATAGAAAATAATTAGAAAACTTCTAGAATTGGCAATAAACTAAAAGCCACCCCAGCATAGTCCCAAAGCATCAGATTCACCAAACTCTGCCCAAGGTCTGTGCTGCAGCCTTTTATATATAAAAAAAAAATGGAAACTTCCCCTCGGGACTTCCTTGTAGGCCAGGCGAAGTTTTTGTGCAAAGTATGAAAAAGCTCCAGGCAAGGAGTCAGGATGGTAAAGCCCCCCTACTGCCACTGCCTCCTCCCCAGCATTCCCAATACCCAATTTCAGGGGGAGTGTGAGAGTTATCAGACATAGAAAAGAAGATAAATGGCAAAAAAGGCTACACTCTTTACAAGGCTTCCCCTGATTTCAGAGGCACACCTTTTTTGGGGAAGGATAAAGTAATCAATACATTTGATTGTAAGCCACTATATCATGATGGACACTTGGCTCCTAACATATAATTTAAGTTAACTATATTATTCCAAGTACTGTACATTGAATAGGTTAGGTTTTAACAGTAATGTGTGTTGGGAGTGTAAAGAAGAGGTGGGCCACCTAGGCCTGTATTTATTTGAGATTATGGGGCGACGGTGAAATTGAAGAGCGAGTGCCTTTTTCTTACTCCAGAGCCATACCACATTTTGGAAATCCTGGGTGCGATACTAGGATCGTGAGATAATGCTAAACTGTTTCTATATACCATTCTTGAAATTGGAAGTCCCTTTTGTTTTCCGATCTGACTGTCTGGAAATCAGCCAAGATGGAGATACTTCCAGTTTTGCAAATAATCATCCCAAAGGATAAAACTTTGTGAACTGCGATGTATGATCACAGATTCTTTTTAGTAGGTCCGTGGAGTGCATTGATGGTGGTTGTGCAGGAGTTTGCAGCCTGGACGGTTGTGGCATTCTTCTTAATATGTCATAAATTATCTGTAAAGTCACTAAAGTGAAGAGGAAAATCATTTTAAGGTGTTTGAGGAGGAATTTTCTGTCCTCTACTTGACCTAACAACAATATAATGGCTTAGTTTTAAAAGGCTGAGGTGTCTGCATTCATTGTTCAAGTTAGGCAACTTGACATAATGCAGTATTCAAAAGGAAGGACATAGAAAATTATCTGAGGTACTGAGTCTCCCACACTGCTCATAATTTTAGTTGTCCTTCAAATATTTCTGGTTTTGTTGAAAGGAATTTTTTTTTTGTCAAATTAAGTTCATCATTTCAATAAAGCAGGATGGTGGAGGTGAAATATACTATGTCCACGTAAACTTGGAAAAAATACCCAGCAGTATAATTGTAGACTTTTGTCCTTTCAAACTTAGTTTGTGTTTGGGGACTGTTTTGCATTTTACACCAGAGCTTGCAGGTCTGAAGTGCAGCACACAACATTAAACATATCATGTATTTTCCTTTTTAAAAGCTAATGTAAAGGAGATATCTCTAATGAAAATTTCTGTTCTGATACAGTTGTTACTGCTTCACAGATTGCCAGCAGATGATGCGAAAACCGCGAAGGAAGATGAGAAATAGCTGTGGAGGTCGTCGTTCCCCATCTCCCTATGGACTTAAATGCTCACCAAGCAGAGAAACATTGACGTATGCTCAAGCACAACGGATGGTTGAGGTAGACATTGATGGCAGACTGCACAGAATTAGCATATTTGATACTTTAAAGATTATCACTGAAGATGACTTGACTGCCCAAGAAATTACAGAATGTAATAGTAACAAAGAAAACAGTGAACAACCTCTCTTTCCTTCAAAGTCCAAAAAAACAATTTGCAAAGACAAAAGGAAAGAGTCTGCCTCTAAGCATGCAGCTGGGGCATCTGCTGAATTACCTCAACCTTCTTTTAGAATTATTGACTATAACCCTCCTGATGCCCCACCCCTATCATCAGCATATTACAGATATATTGAAAAATCAGTGGAAGAACTGGATGGTGAAGTTGAGTACGATATGGATGAGGAGGATTATGCATGGCTCGAAATGATCAATGAAAAGCGTAAGAGTGACGTGCTTGGCATAGTCTCCCAAGAGACGTTTGAGTGCCTCATGGACAAACTGGAAAAGGAATCTTACTTTGAAAGCCGGAATAAAGGTGACCCCCAGTCTCTAATTGATGAAGATGCAGTTTGTTGTATTTGTATGGATGGTGAGTGTCAGAATAGCAATGTGATCTTATTTTGTGATATCTGCAATCTTGCTGTACATCAGGAGTGCTATGGAGTGCCATATATTCCAGAGGGACAATGGCTTTGCCGCTGCTGCCTGCAGTCTCCTTCCAGACCCGTTGATTGCGCTTTGTGTCCAAATAATGGTGGTGCTTTTAAACAGACAGATGATGGCCGATGGGCCCATGTAGTTTGTGCTCTATGGATACCAGAGGTCTGCTTTGCTAATACTGTGTTCCTGGAGCCAATAGACAGCATAGAGAACATTCCTTCTGCTAGGTGGAAGTTAGTATGCTATATTTGCAAACAGAAAGGTGCTGGAGCATCTATTCAGTGTCACAAAGCTAATTGCTATACAGCATTCCACGTGACCTGTGCTCAGCGGACCGGTTTGTACATGAAGATGGAACCGGTCCGAGAAACTAGTGCCAATGGGACAACTTTCAGTGTCCGAAAAACTGCGTATTGTGATATCCACTCCCCACCAGGGTCAGTGAAAAAGATTCTCGCGTTGGGTGATAATGAGGCCGAGGAAGATGAAGAGGACCAAGAGAAAGATGTTGAAGATGGCGAGAGTCCAAAGAAAGTGTCACCTAAAAAGACCAAAGTCAAATCTAAACAGAAAGCTAAAAAAATGAGAAACTTGCTTGAAGAGCGACGTGCAGCAGTACCAGTGGTGACTGTGCCACAGATACCTACTCACAGGTGAGTTTTTTTTTTAAAGAGATGTCTAAGAGATGTTATTTTGCACAAGCTAATATACCATGTAGTATCAGAGAAATGCTGCTGAATTTAACTATTTTTAAAGATGTTTAGGAACAACTTCCATTCTTTCAGTTCTAGAGCTGCAGTGTATTTTGTGGATCTATAGTGGTCCAGGACATGTTCTCCTCTAGAGTTCTTTATAGAAAGTTTTTGTTGGGTATGTGCAATAAACAATAGATTGGCGAAAATGCTTCATGCTTCTTCATGAGCGCTCCTATGTGACAGGCAGTCCTCTAAAATACCATTATTTTTAACCCATCAGTTAATTTTCTTTCAACCTTGCATTGTACTGGTTTTCCTGTGTCCCTTTTACAAGTCTCAGTTGTTGAAAATATCTTTCAAAGCTCACTTTAAAATAATTTCAGATCTTACGCAGTCGGTTTTCTATTGTTGCTCAAAGTTATCAAATCTAAAGAAAAACAGTTTATATGTAAAAAAAAAACAGATGTGTTTGACACTTTGCATTGGTATACCATGGTAATGGAAGAATATAGAAGTCCCTGAACGGTAAGTTCCTGATCTTATTTGGGTCAACAATGGAGATGGAGAGTGAAGGTAAGATCCCTCCGCACAGAAGGATAGGATAAACTGAACGGTAAGTCAGTCTGGACTGCAGCTTTGCATACCTGCTGGCTCAAAGTGATAGTGACACAAGCCGTTACAGAATGGTATGTGGTGGGGTGGAGGAGAGGAAAATCTGACCATTTAAAAAAAAAAAAAAAAGGCCCCATTCTGCACTGTAGACTTCTATGGTTCTAAGACTACAGCTTCCACAAGTGTCTGAAATGTGGTTTGAATAATCTCTCCTCAAAAACCTCTCCTCAAAAGCAACAGGATTCCAGATGTTTGTGGACACACCATCAGGGCAGAATTATTTTTCCTGTAGTCTCTTCAGAACCGACCAAGTTGATGCCATAAAAAAGGAATTCTGATACAGGGGCTGGTGCAATGCTCTGGTATCAGTATCCTACTTTAATGAAGTTTCCATCTGTGAATAGTAATTCTTTCAAGGGTCTGTCTTGAACACCTGCTTTGAAGAGCACCTCTTTTGCTGAACATTGAATCCAGGGTTTTCTGTTGAAGGATGTATTTCACTGAACAATCATCCCAAAAGCAACAGGATAAAAGTGTAGCAAGTTAGAATTCACTGTAGCTCATTAGGGACTGCCTGATGGACTGCAGTCATTTTCAGTATGTACAATGCTAACAGTTTAGGTAGATGTTACACCATCAGTGTCAACTACATTGTCTGTGCCATCAGGCATGTTCTCTGATATCAGTTAATTTTGCAGCTGACAACAAAAACTTAATGTCCTGTACCTAAGGTAGTATAGTGGCTTACTTAGGATGACATTAGTTGATAAAAGCATCAGACCAACTCACTCTTTCGGTAGACTGTCCAGTTAATCTCCAGAAAGCTGAACTTATAATAAATTTTCTAATCACTCAAATTGAATCTGAGCTGCATTGGGGTCATATTCTCAGACAAGCAAAGAAGTTATCTGTCTCCAGAAGGCTCAGTTTCCAGATACCTGATGCAACATGGCTTCACTGTTCCCTACCTACCACAACTTGTATTTATATAGCACCTTTAACATAGTAAAACATCCCAAGGTGCTTCACAGGAACGTTATAACACAAAATTTGACACCGAGCCATATACCTAGAACCATACCAGCTGATGTCTTTTTAAAAATGTTGGGAGCCAAAATATTTGCAGCAAATTAACAGGACTACCTCAACCACCCGTGATATCAGTCAGATTCCTTAAAGTTCGATAGTGGGCATGTACATTTTTTATAACATGTCTTCTTGAACTGTGAAGAACACCCAGGAGTATAACTATTGAACCTTATCCTTCCAAACTTGTACTTTGTCTTGAGTGTATTTTAAGCTATATAATGCTACGAAGTATATGATGGGAGTAATTTAAGAATATCACAAGACATGCATTCCAAAATTTTGAAGTGTTTGCTGCTGTTTTTATTTTCCCCATTCCCATATAGCATATTGGTATTAATCCACTAATGCTAGTGGCAATATTTCTCCCCTGTCCATTATTAGATTTTCCTTATCTTAAGTGTTTCAGTTGTCATTCCTATGTGTGCTGAAAACCTGCGCCCAGCTGAGAGACTTGTCAACTCTGAGATGTAGCTGTGTGAATTGAGGCTGTAACAATAATAAGAGTTGGTGGAGTTTATACAACATGAATGGGCGTTCACAAATCTTGTACTGCTACTGGTGATACTGTGCATACATTTTGATTTCCTTTTGTTGCGTATGTTGGTGGTTAGACTCTTTCTTCAAAGCTATTTTGTCTTTTTGTTTCTTGTTTCCCCTGCATTCTTCATTCTCCCCATAATTTATAGGTCCTGACTATCTTTAGTAATTGAAGAGTTGAGGAGCATGAAAATGGGTGGAAGTGCTGCCCTGCCATTAATCTGCACATTTTGTGCCCCACACAGTTTTTGGTCGGCATGACCAGTGAAGGTGGAAGACCCTGCCTTAAATAGACAGGCATTTCATTTAAGTATTTGGAAGTTTATCAGTCCTGCATGCCATTTGCTTTTCTGGCATGTACAATGTCAAATTTTAATCTCGTACATGTGACATGGATGTCCAGGGTTGCTAAGTGGCACGTGCACTGACGTTCGTAGAAAGGGCACAGTAATATTAACTGAAGTGTATTTCAGCTATTTCTTAACCAGTTTTCCCTTTCTTGCTGGCTTGAGCCGTTACACCAGTTGTACATTATTTTTTGTCCCCAGGGCCATTACTAATATCAATAGGTTTTTAATAGGAATACTGTACCTCTATCTGACATTTGAAAGAAAAGGAGGGCCTACAAGGGATGCTGGCAGGTGAGACTGCACGAGAGACGCTCTGTGCCCACCTGCCTCTACTCGCTCACCCACATCTACAGACCAATGTGAACATGCCTTGAGTTGGCAGATAATTAGTGTAGGTGAGGATTTGTTTTCCCAAAGGAATCTGGGTCAGCAGATATGATGACACCGCAAAGGTATATGAATGCCTCACTGACTAATATTGGATGTTTCCTGGGTAGCACCCCAATCATGGTACGTCATGCTTTCATTGGCAGCCCATGAAAGAGGGCATGCGACTAGCCTGATTAAATTAAAAAGATATATGGGGAAATATGAGGTGATACATTTTGCAAGAGAGAATAAGGAGGACATAAGTACACTAAATGGTAGAGGAGCAGAGAGACTCGGGGCTTCAGTTAATCAAATCTTTAAAAGTGGGCGGGTAAGTTGATTTTTTTTAAAAAGCACCTAGGATCTTCGGTTTTATAAATAGAGGCATAGAGTACAAAAGCTGAGAGATAATGCTAAACCTATACAAATCATTGATTAGGCTGCATATAGAGTATTCTGTCTGGTTTTGGGCCCCCTACATGCATGCTGAGGGTGCAGAAAAGATTCATGTAGCTGCTACCAGAGACAAAAGGCTTTAGTTACACGAGGAAATGGTGGCTCTTTTTATTTCAGAGAAGGTTAAAAGGAGATTTAGAGTTGCTCAGAATTATGAAGTTTTGATAATTTATGCCCTCTACTAAAAAAAACTAAGATGGTTACCAAAAAAACTCTGCGAGATTAAGAATTTTCTTTTATGCAGAGGGTTTTAAGATGAGGAAGGTCTTACCTGAAACAGTGGTGGAAGCAGAATCCATAATGACTTTAAAAGGGAAGTGGATAAATATTTAGAAAAATAAAATGTTAAATGAGCAAAGGAATGGGACTAAGGTGGATACCTCTTTCATATTTTTTCTTGATTTAAATGAGTGTTGTCAACCTGCACTGTAGGTAGGCTTCATAAATGTATTATAAAGTAAAAAAAAACAATTTGAGAAATAACACATTTTTTGCAGTAGCAATTTTAAGATCTTAAAAATGCTTGTGATGATTGAATATAGCAGACATCAGCTTGAGACATTAACTTGGGGTGCGAATGGGATATTGAATTATCTTTTTATAGGAACAAAATCATTAAAAAAAAAACTTTCTAAAATCAGACTAGTCTGCTTCTTCCACAAACCATGTATATTATACACTAGTGCAGACTGTATCCTCTGGCACAAAGTTCTGCATGAATATACCCGATCCTCAAAAGTAATTGAGCAAACATATATTGATCTATACCTATATCTCCACTATTAAACTTAACTATCATCTTCCCAGCAATGCATGAACCACGACATTGTGTCCTGTGAGGTACTTATCATCTCGGCCTATACTTGGTTTTTATTATTGCAGCAATACTGGTTTGCATTTATGCACTGTTGGCATAGTGTACAAAAAGCATAGTTCAGGTATATGATACAGAAGTATAGTGATGGGGAATAAGCCTTAAATAGAGGCTTACAGATGGCCCAGAAGCCAACTCTGGTGAGCTGTATTGGTTTTTAGTTGTGTTGTGGCTGTCCGTTGCAATGATGTCAGTGACCAAGGGATAGCTTCCAATCTGTTACACTAATGTATGATTAGATATCAGGCAGTACAGGCACATTTCTAAATGTCACTTACAGGGATCTCTTATTGGAGTGAGCAGTATGAGAGAATATCTAAGGCAGACCAGAAAAGTGTAACCATTCTCTTTCAACCAAGCAAGGATATATATAGAAATATTAGGAACAAGAGTAGGCCATTCAGCCCCTCGAGCCTGCTCTACCATTCAATTAGATCACGGCTGATCTGCACCTCCATTTTTCTGCCTTTGCTACATATCCCTTGATTTTCCTTACATAACAAAAATTTATCTATCTCAGTCTCAAGTCCCAAATGTTCTGGCATCCACAGCCTTTTGGGGAGAGCATTCCAGATTTCTATTACCCTTTGTGTAGAAAAAGTGCTTCCTGATGTCACTCTTGAATGGTCTAGCTCCAAGATTAAAATGATGTCCCCTTGTTCTTGATTCCCCCACCAGACGAAATAATTTATCAGTATCTACCCTATCAAATCCTTTTAACATTTTAAACACCATGATCAGATCACTCCCCAATCTTCTATACTTGAGGGAATACAAGTATGCAACCTCTCCTCTTTAACCTTCTAAGCCTCTATTATTCTGGTAAATTTGCGCCGTACCTCCTCCAAGGCCAGTATATCCTTGCTGAGGTGCGGTGCCCAAAACGTAGTGCAGTGCTCTAGATGGGGTCTAACCAAGTCTCTATACAACTGCAGCATAACTTCCTCTCCATTGTATTCCAGCCCCCTGAGATAAAGGCCAACGTTCCACTAGCCTTTTGATTGATTATTGTACCTATCTGCTAGCTTTTAATGATTTATATACTTGAAACCCCAAAAATCTCTGCTCCTCTACAGTTCCCAGTTTCTCACCATTTAGAAAATACTCTGATTTATCTTTCTTGGGTCCAAAGTGGATGACCTCACATTTGCCCACGTTGTACTCCATTTGCCATAATTTTGCCCATTCACTTAATGTGCCTTTGCAAATTCTTGCTCCCATCTGCACCACAAAGTGACCATCCTAACTTGGTGTCATCTGCAAACTTGGATATACAATTCTCTCTCTCCTTTCATCCTAAATATGGTGAAAAGCGAAGGCCCCAGAATTGTTCCCTGGGGAACACACTTGTCACATCCCATCAGAGTATCTCTCCTTTATCTCCACTCTCTGTCTTCTACCAGCTCATTTCTAGCCCAAGTCAAAAGGCTACCTCAAATTCCTTGAAAGAGGGAAGTAGCAAAGCTTTAGTCTTGTGGTATAATTCTGGTGAATCTGCGCTGTACCCCCTCCAAGGCCAGTATATTCTTCCTGAATGCAGACTTATTAACATAGCAATACTGCATTGCATACCACATGTACACTTTGTTTGTAGCACAACCTGTGATGTCAAAAGGCTGTTCCAATAGTGATACAGGTAACCCATACAAAGGGACCCTTTAAAGTAGTCCCTTTACATAAGTCACCACTTACATACATAATTATTACACAATTTTATATGTGCTTTATTACTCACAATTCAAAACCACCAAAGGAAAAGTGCAGTTTTAAATTCTAGTCCCAGTTGTGTGAACTGCAAAAGTTCTGGGGATTTGGGGGGGGGCGGGGGGGGTTTGAATTTTTCATCCATAGTAGAATTATCCTTTAAGTTTTGCTAGCGATTTGCCTTGCTGCTTGGGTGATAATTGCATTTGACAAAAGCAGTGAATGAGTGAGGTACTGTGTACAAACCACATCCTGCCTTATGCCATGTGTGTGCCGGTGCTGTGAAGTGAAGATATGCTTCATTATTTGAACAAGCCTGGAAAAAACTGTCCTAAATGTCGCTGTTCTTGGAATTGAAGGAAGTGTACAGTTTCTTTTGATGAGTGAATGGACCTTGAGAAAACCCCCCTTCATTGGTGTCATTTGATTTTTTAATCAAATGTGACTTTCCTGGTATTGTAGCATTTATTGTCTGTTTCACAATCCAGACATCGCTTAGTCAGTCAAGGAGCAATAATTCATGAGTGCAAGTACATAGATAAACTTTCAATATTCTTCTTCATTAGTTATCCTCCTACCATAGGACTAAAGCTTTGCTACTTTTGTCTTCCAAGACCCTCCTTAAAACCTATCTGTTTAACCATTCCTTTGATTCTTGCTCTCCGCCTCCTCCTCTCTCCCATGTAAAGCGCCTAAGACATTCTTCTGTGTGAGGGGTGCTGTATAAATATAAGTTGTTGTATAAACCTTGCATGAATTTTTTTGGGTATGAGTGCCCATGCAAGGGCAGCATGGGGTGCCTTGCTCCTTCCTGCACTGTATAACAATCCAGGATCTGTACCATTGCCAGCAAATGGTCATGAATTTTCTGTTAGCCCCCTTGCCTTAAATTGGGATAAAGTTTTCACTGCTTTTCAACAAGAATAGGTTAGAATTGCAAGGAATCCGTGTCGATGGATCTATCTTCAAATCCTACTATTGAGTTTTGTATTTTCCTGGCATTCAGGGCATTCAATGAATATTCAGGAAAATAATAACATCGAAGGGTATCCTTATTAGGGCAAGGATGTGAGAAACAAAATAAAATGAATCCTATGACTACATGCTCAGCCCAAGAAAAAACAAAAGCTGTGCTTTTTAGATTAAATGGTAAAACCATTGACCAATTATATGTTTCTAATCCATATAGAGAGCAAATGAAACAAAATCAAAATAAATAAAATGCCTCTGCAACTTGGATCATCATGTCTGCACTAATATTTGCCAATGGCTTTAAAAGAAAACTGCAAAATAGAACAGTGCAGTCATTGCATAAAATGGTGGTTCCAAAAATATAATATCACAACTCATCACTTTGTCTCAGATGTACTAAACACAGCAGCACATTACCTGCATCATGACGGGCAAGGATGCACTAGTGCCAGTTGGTATTCAGGGCTCATGCCACCTGTGTTAGGAACTGGCATTGAACAGCAACAAATATATAAATCCTCCAAGGTCCAGCAGTAAAGGACTTCATAATCATTTTGTGTTTGGATCATTGAGATCATGTGCTAGTGTCCTGTTTTATGCAGTTTATTTGGAAATTGTGCCCAATTAAGCCCTTGTGTTCCTATTTGGGACCTTATCTCAGTTCTTCACAACTTAATGACATGTGCGAACCTGTTGTAATGTGTAAAATTAAGGGGTAACCATGTGCCCTGAAAGTGAGTGTGGATTGGAGAATCGGGACTATGTTGTTGGACAACTGCACTATTGGAATTAGTTCTGCATGTAGAGCTGGTGCACAGTAAGCTCTTACTACAGATCAGAGGTATTTGACTTGGCATTCTGACCAGGTAGTTCTTGGGACTCATCTGGCATGTCTTGCCTAAAATTGCTTTCAGTTTCATTTGGGTCAAGGTATTGAGCCACAGTTTTATTCCTGCCTCAAGCCAGAACATAAGTGTTATTTACATTGTGAATATTTGCAAACCCCAGAGCAATTGCTGAATTATCAACAGTAATTTGTTTCCTATAATGTAAATAACCAGTTGTCTGCAGCTTCTGGAGTAGAGTTTTGATATACATTGCTCACTAAGCTTCTAAAGAGAAGAATTCTTCATTTAACTGTGAATGCAAGCTAGCTTTTAAAACCTAGATCTTGGAGCTTCATTTCCAGGATTATTTGTTGAAGTAAGTTTACTTATTAAGAATTCTACACTGGATTCTTAATTCTTCATATTTTCGTGCGGTACTGTATTACAGGCAGAAATACTGCTACCAACATAATCTAGTGTCAAATCACTACTGTCATTTATACTCCATTTTCAGGAAATCAGAAAGATTGTGCATTTTTATTGTTTGACTCCAGCCCTGTTTGATTTGGAGGTCAAACTGACTTTAATTCTTAAAGTGATCTGTTTGTAAGCGGAGTAATAATTCATGATTGGAAAAATAATGTGTGCAAATCCTTCCTTATTCATTCGACCGCCACAGAAAATTAGGATACTGTTGTCATACCCTGGAGAAGAAAATTACATGCACTTGTTGAAGTCTGTGTCATTGCTCACAGTGAATTGTTGTGCCAAGTATTGTTATCAGGAACTCTAAGTTACTAGAATTCGGGGTAACCCTGGGGACTAGGAGCATTGTGGAGAGGGGTTCTGGAAGGACTGGGGAAATTCTGGGTTCTGCTATTACAGCCTGTACTAGGAAAGAGTTTGCTTGGATCTGGGAACATTGAAGAGGGAGAATCGTAGGATCATTAGGGATGGTCCTTGGGTTTGGGAAGACATTTGACTATTTGTGATTTGAGTTGTGTTGTGAGATCTGGGAGCAGGGAGAAGTCCTGGTGGGTGAGAATCCAGGAGAATTGGAGATTGGGGTTCAGAGTGTGGTAGTAATGGCGGGGGTGGGGTTTTTGGGGTCTACTTTTATAAGGAGGACAATATATGAGAGCCTTGAGAGAGAGGGAGATATAGAAAAGTGTGGCGGATGGTCCTCACCATATTTCCACCTGCCAGCTTCCTCCCTGACCTGTTTGTGGCCCTGTTTAGACCATCGAGCAGCCCTACCCTTCCAGCACCTTCCCTGCTATCTGCTGGCTCCTGCCGTTTCTGCCCTAGAGTGTTAATCGGCTTATACAGCCTTCAATAAAATGCCCTCCTAAAACATCAAAAACCTAATTTTCCAAGTTTTAATGCAAAAAAAAAATAGTCTCAAAAGATTTGCTTTTTTTCTCAGAGGAAAATAATTTGGAACCAAAATAAAGAGGGGGCAGGGCTTGCTGTGGCATACATTGGCAGTGGAAAAATCAGGTGAAACCCAATAATTTAAATTCACCTTCTTACTACGCTTAAATCACCTGTGTGTTTGGGGGGGACAAACTGAAATCTCCTTCAAATTTTCTATTGAGAAAAAGAATACATTCTAAACCTATCTGTTTTTAAATAGCAATTGAAGAAAGCACAGTTGCTTGGGAGCACAGATGTTATCTAATGGTCTGAGGTAAAAGTTGACCAGCAAATAATGAGAAAAGGAGCAGCTGTTAATATTTTAAATGTGAAATGTGCCTAGAATAAAGATTTGAGAATTCAATCTCCAGATTAGTTTGAAGTCTTTTTTGGAAAATAATTCCTCACAGCAAGTTGAATTCTACTTAAACTGTGGAAAAACCTACTGAGGTATATTGGGGAATTTTGAAAACTGCACATCCTCAGAGTGAACAAGTGTGGCCTGTATCTTCCTTCAATCAGTCCAAACCTTTTGAGACCGGCTGATATCTTAAAGTGGATGCATTAATGAAGGTACAGTATTAAAAACACCCAGACAATTCAATGGGTAAATTTAACCATTATTAAGAAATATGCAATATTGGATGATTTTCTTTTCTTTAAATCCTTATTTTGGACATTAGAAATTTCAGTTACTGAGTGGAGAAAAAAAAGGCAGGCAGTTATTTTCCAGAAAGCATTTTGATTGATTCAATTAATTTACCTTCTCTCTTTTCAGCCACTTCCTCACTTCTAATTTGCATATTCACAATCTCTTCTTTGGCTCAAAGTAAAACAGCAGCAATCGGAACACTGATGCTGAAAAGTGTCCAGCGAGCTTAAACCTGTGATGTTATTATATGTATATCTTGTCACTCACTGTGAGGCAGTCATACTTGGGGCGTCACGCCTTACCTATACAAATTTCTGAGCTGATTTGCTGAAATTTCAGATTCACAAAACTGCAACAAATTAGAAACTTAAGAACAAATTTGCATTTATACAGTTCTCTTCCCACCCTTGGCACATCCCAGAGCACTTCACAATCAATAAATTACTTTTGCAGTGTAGTCACTATTTAGGTGAATGTGGCAGCCAATTTGTGCACAGCAAGGTTCCCCCAACAAGAAGTGTTGGTTGAGGGACAAGTGTTGGCTAGGGCACTGGGAGAATTCCCTCTTTTTACTTTAAATAGTGTTGGGATTTTTTAAGATGAAAAAATGCACCAACAAAAGACAGTAGAAAAACTCTAGGAAGAATAAATAAGCAGCAGGAAAATGAGCAAGAAATCACTTTTTTTGTGAAAGCTGCTGTATCGCTTGGATTGTTCAGCACTTTTCTTTGGAATGTTTAGAGAATTATTTAATGTTACAGTAAATAGGGCTGTAAAGCTTGAACACACTGTGCTGTGTTGGTTCCTTTGAAACAATGTTTGTATGGCAATGCAGAGCTGGGTGGCACTACCAAAATAGTTCATCTCTCTTCTCCTGTCCCCTTCCCATGAATGGCAGTGCAGTTTTAAAGTGGCCCCAGGCAATGGGTCCTGGACACCTGACAGCTTTTTTGTCATAGCAAGGTGGTGCATATTTAACAGCTTTTGTTGCAGTGTGGAAATTATAGTGAAGACTGAACAAAGAGATGTAATAAAGGCTGCCTTTAGAGGTATTCAGACGGACACAGAAACAGACTGGGCAAAAATGCAGCATTCCGGCTGGTGACTCAGACTGAGTGGATGTGAGGAACTTGTGTTGGAGAGGGTCATCTGCTGACGTAGAAGTAATGCCAGCCCACAGAAGCACAGTTGAGTTACTTGATGTCAAGAAGCTAATGATACAATGGGATTGGTTAGAACACCACCAATAACTGGTTTGGGAGCAGAAGCATTCTAGCCCCAAATACCAACTGTTGCTATCCGGTAGAGATTGGAGCCCTTTAAGCAACTGACAGCCAGACAGGCCACTTTGGGGCTGACTGAACGCTGAAACTCCTGCAGAGGAGAGTTCACTGTCCAGGGGTAGCCAGAGAGGTATCGAGGACTGGGGCCCAACTTGCAAATGGTGAAACTTGCAAAAGCTCCCTGCACAATATGTCCAAGCCTGTCTGCTGATTGATCTGGAAATGGGATTACACCAACCAGCATCAACTGACAAGACGTTAAATGACATTAAGAACACCTGAGGTGCACCTAGAGCATTGCAATGAAGCAGGCAGCACAACCATCAGATTTCGAAGCTGCAATTTGACTGGAAGACTAGACAAAACCTCTTGTGAACAGGCAGTATAGCCCTGGGTAGGAATGCAAGGGTGAGGTGTAAGAATATTTTGAGAGATATGTGGGAGCCAGTTCCAGACATAGTACTCATGGTCCAATCTTGATGATCTTGTATTTGTAATTAGGTCTGAAAGAGGTCCAGGTGGAGAGATAGTGTGCTGCTTAGAAACCTGCTGTGTCCCTCTGCTTTTCTTCCTAAACAGGTCAATCCAGAGCCATGAACAGTCATAAGACAGCAAGGACTAGCTGAGACCAGAGATCAACGTGGGGGTATCGGCTGAAAGACAGGGCAGTGAGACGGGGCTCCTGGCAGCTGCATTCTGGGGATGCCCATGGATCCAGGGCAAGCAAAAAGCAGGTCCAGCATCATACAAGGCCGATCTGACACGGTGGACATCAGACTGCCCCAAGAGAGAACGATTCAGAATCCGAGTTGGGACTGTGGAGGTCCACTCGGTCGATATTCCATTCACGTGGTCTGGACAGTACTCAGTGCAGTGCAGTAGAGCTGGAGTGATCTATTCCATTGTTTTGGTAGACCAGAAATCGGTTTTATCAACAACTACCCCACTTGGAAGATGGACTGTATTTTTGTGTGCCTGTGCGTGTATGCATGCAGGCAGTGAGCAAATCTGTGCTCCTGCAGCATCAAAACTTAGTGGGACATCGGATAGACCTGAGGACACTAATTCTTCAGCAGGGAAGGAGATGTAAGGCTGATGTCATTCAGCCCTGTTTCTATAGTACAGTATGTTATTGTTTTGAGATGTACTTTTTTTTAGTGGTATTACATTACACTTCTAGTAGCAAGGCTGTAAGGCTTGAACAATTTGTCCCCTTATTATTGGTTTGTTTGAAACATTGTTTGCAGTAGTTCCTCTCCCACCCCCATGAAGGAGCTGTTGCTACTCCGCCTCCAGCTTTTTAGGCAGGCAACTGTCTGCTTTGTCTATCATAGAAGGAAGCTCTGTGAGCCAGATATGATAACCTGGCCTCCTGTAGGATGAAACCTCTCTTTCTCTCTTCTCCCCATCGCCATTCTACAAAGTGAGTTCAACATTCGTCCTCCTGGACTAATTGATGTTCTTTAGGGAGAAACTACCTATGCTGTTATAAATAAACTTTATTCAAAATTTGCATGGATTGCTGCTGTTTGCTTTGCATATTGGACTCAAACATTTGTAATATAAGAAACACAATTAAAAAAATGCCTATTCTTGTGTAATTGCCTGCAGAGTGTTGTAAATCTCTGGAAAAAAATTCTTGAGAGCCCTACTCCTGTGTTGGGGGACTGAGGCTGAATTTGGTCTTTTTGGCTAAATTATTAGATTGGCCTTTACTAACTTATTTTCTGCAAATACTTTGGTTCCTCCTGACTAGCTGCAGTCCATGTCATTACAGAAAGCCCCCTCCCCTCTTTATTTTGGTTTCACCCACTGCTTTTGCTAAAGTTCTGACTGCCTAACCATGCTCCCTGCAGCAGTCTACCCTGAATGGTACCAAATATTTGCTAGTTGGGCCATCACGATCTGCGATGATGCGTTTCTTCCATTCTTGGAACCCTTTTCAGTCCAGCCTACCCTGACCCCACCTATGCCACTTGAGTCCTCCTTCTGCAACAGTTTTCTCATCATCTAATGCTATTTTCAATTCTACTGTAATTGCAACTACAGTTGACAAGTATAAAAAAAAAATAGCAACAGAGGATGAGAAAAATGCTGGTTAAGAATTTGCTTGAAAATAACTCTGGGTGGAGCAGAACAAATCAAAAAATGGTTGGGATTTTGATAACAAGGTCTTAACTTCATTGTGGAAATCCTGTTCCCCCTTAGAAGATCAGCCATGTCAGAGTGGGTGGAAACTCCTTATATTGGGAGTTTCTGCTTCACTGGCCCATAAAGGACCAGGCGCAAGACAGGCCGGTATACTACAGGAAACTTTGGTTTATCCGGAGGTTAAAAGTCCGGAAAGCTCTATCTACCGGCAAAATTCAGGAGCCGTTTCCTATAAGTATTTTTACTTCTCGTTGCTTTTTTTTCCCCCAGTCAGGCTCTGCAAGGTCTGTAGCTAAGCAACAACTTCAGCTAGAGACGCTTTTAAGCTGCAGCCGACTGTTTTGAAGCTGTTGCTAAGCAACAGGGTTTGTTGATTCACACGGAGCTGAAAATCTCCGTATGTTTCAACATGTCCGGCAGTTTTGATCTAACGGCAACAGCTCGGTCCCGTCGGTGCTGGATATCACAAAGTTTCCTGTATTTCACATGACTTGTCTCAAAGGCCAAAAGTGGTTCCACCAGGGGAATCCAAGCCAGGGGAACCTGAGGAGGGGCACTTTTTTTTAAAGAAATGAACTATAGTATTGGCCACCTTACACAGAGGACCAAAAGGTGCACAAAATGAAGATTCCAGACACCCTCAATAGCTGGTGGACACCAGGGTTTCCAGCAGCTTTGGGCCAGCCTGCAGCCATAGTGGCTCCATGCAAATGAGGTGCCCTCCCACTGGCCAAGCAAATGTGTGTGATCCTGGTATAACTTCTGGGATCATATCCTGTGGATTTTCAGCTATAGTCTTTTGATGAGGTTTGGTCCCCAAAATGTTGAAAAACTGTTGAGTTAGATCATTATTGGTGATATTGATGGTCAGTGATGGCCATGTTGGTTGAGTGAACTGTGAAAGAAGGCAGGCTTAATAAAAATATAGATACAAAATCTTTTTCTCCAGCACTTCCAGATTTTGTTCCATCAAAATAATTTGTGGCCACTGTTCAATTGTGGCAATCCCCTCCAGTCTGCTCCCCTATCTAAAATCATTTTCACAATCTCTTCAGCTGTGTGTTCTATGTGGCATCTCTTGCCTACTGCCAACCAATTCTGCCCTTGCGTGGCACTTGTATTGTGCTCCCAAATGGTGCGTATGCTCTGTTGTCTGGTCAGTAAGAAAGAACTTGTGTTTATATAGTGTTTTTTGCATCTTCAGAACATCACCGGGAACTTTACAGCCAATGGGTTACTTTTGAAGTGTTATGTAAGCAAATAGAGCAGATAATTTATCCAACAACAAGCAGTGAGACAAATGGTGGTATTGGTTGAGGGAGAACTCCCATTCTTTTCTTCAATTTGTGTCTTGCGAGCTAAGCAAGCAGTGATGTAGAGCAGCAGAGGCCAGGAAAAAAATACTCCGCTAAAAAAGGAGAGCAAGCTAAACACTAATGAGACACCGTGGATGAATAAAGCCATAAGGGAAAAATTGAGGGTAAGGAAAGAGACATACATTAAGTACATGGACAGTAGGAGAGAGCATGATCAGGGAGAATACGAAGAGATTAGGAGAGAAGTCAAAAAAACAATTGGGAAGGCAAAGAGGAACTATGGAATTAAATCATCAAGGAATATAAAACAAAATAGTAAAATATTTTACAGGCACGTAAATAAAAAAATAAATAAAAAAATGAAGGTCGGGATGGGAATAGGGCCACTAAGGGATGGACAGGATAATACCTCGGGCAGTGATGGCAAGAGATATTAAATAATTACTTTGCTTCAGTATTTACCAGGGAGATAGAACAGGTGGAGATGACATCGGATGATGAGATTAGTAATGAGATAACTGCATTTAAAATAAAACAAGGAGATATATTAAATAAACTAATGAAACTCAAAGAGGATAAAACCCCTGGTCTGGATGGATTGCATCAGCGCATTTTAAAATAATCTAGGGAAAAGATAGCAGAGGCATTACTGCACATATTTAGTAATTCGTTAGAAAAAGTTGTAGTGCCAGAGGACTGGCGGATAACTAACATAATACCTATATTTAAGAAGAGCGATAGAACATGTCCATGGAACTATAGTCAGCTTAGCATCGGTGGTCGGAAAAATAATGGAATCCCTACTGAAGGAGAAAATGGAAGAACATCTAGAAACCAAAAATGTAATAATAAATAGCATAGATTTCAAAAGGGAATTTTTTGAAGAAGTAACGGAGAGTAGTCAAGGGTAATGCAGTAGATGTAATTTATCTAGATTTTCAAAAGGCCTTCAGTAAGGTACCACATAATAGACTAATGAATAAGGTCAGGGAATGCGCAGTCAGGGGACAAGTAGCAGAATGGATAGCTAGCTGGCTTTAAGACAGAGAGTAGGGGTAAAGGGTAGCTATTCAGAGTGGCAGAAGGTGGGAAGTGGTGTTCCACAAGGATCAGTGCTGGGACCACTGTTGTTCACAATTTATATTAATGGTTTAGACTTTGGAATCAAAAACATAATTTCTAGATTTGCGGACAACACCAAATTTGGGGTGGGGGTGATAGTCAATACTGAGGAGGACTGCAACAAACTACAAGAAGACATTAATAAACTTGCAGAGTGGGCATATAATTGGCAAATGAAATTAAACGCCGATAAATGTATTACATATTGGTAAGAAAAATAGGGAGGTCACATATTGCTTGGAAAATAAGAATCTAAATGGGGTAGAGGAGCAAAGTGATCTGGGAGTACAAATACACAAATCACTAAAAGTAGTGATGCAGGTTAACAAGGCCATAAAAAAGCAAACCAAGCACTAGGGTTTATTTCTAAAGGGATAGAATTGAAAAGTAGTGAAGGGTGGGCGTGTGTGCTGTGAGGAGGATGCCGAGAAACTCCAGTATGATTTGGACAGGTTGGGTGATTGGGCAGAAGTATGGCAGATGCAATATAATGTGGATAAATGCGAGGTTATCCACTTTGTCAAAAACAGGAAGGCAGATTATTATCTGAATGACAATAGATTGGGCGAAGGGGAAGTGCAACGAGACCTGGGTGTCCTTGTGCACCAGTCGCCGAAGGTAAGCATGCAGGTGCAGCAGGTGGTTAAGAAGGCAAATGGTATGTTGGCCTTTGTAGCGAGAGGATTTGAGTACAGGAACAAGGATGTCTTGCTGCAGTTGTACAGGGCCTTGGCGAGACCACATCTTGAGTATTGTGTGCAGTTTTGGTCACCTTATCTGAGGAAGGATGTTCTTGTCATGGAAGTAGTTCAGCGAAAATTCACCAGGCTGATACCTGGGATGGCAGGAATGACATATGAGGAGAGATTGGGCTTATACTCCCTGGAGTTTAGAAGAATGAGAGGGGATCTCATTGAAACTTATAAAATTCTGACAGGACTGGACAGACTAGATGCAGGAAGGATGTTCCCGATGGTCAGGGAGTCCAGAACCAGGGGTCACAGTCTAAGGATAAGGGGTAAGCCATTTAGGACAGAGATGAGGAGGAATTTCTTCACCCAGAGAGTGGTGAACCTGTGGAATTCTCTGCCAAAGAAGGCAGTAGAGGCCAATTCATTAAACATATTCAAGAAGGAGGTGGATATATTTCTTACGGCTAAAGGGATCAAGGGATATGGAGAGAAGGCAGGAACAGGGTACTGAATTTGGATGATCAGCCATGATCTCATTGAATGGCGGAGCAGGCTTGAGGGGCCGAATGGCCTACTCCTGCTCCTATCTTCTATGTTTCTATGCTAAACTTGTATTGAACCTTGGTTTGACCACACTTGGAGTACTGCGTACAATTCTGGTTGCCATATTATAATAAGGATATAGAGGCATTGGAGAGGGTGCAGAGAAGATTTACAAGGATGATACCAGAAATGCGAGGGTATACCTATCGGGGAAAGGATGAACAGGCTGGGTCTCTTTTCTCTTGAAAAGAGAAGGCTGAGGGTGACCTAGTAGAGGTCTATAAAATCATGAACGGTTTTGATAGAGTAGATAGAGAGAGTGTGTTTCCACTTCTGGGGAAGAGCAAAACTAGAGGCCATCAATATAAGATAGTCACCAAGAAATCAAATAGGGAATTCAGAAGAAACTTCTTTACCCAAAAAGTGGTGAGAATGTGGAACTTGCCACCACAGAGTGTGGTTGAAGCGAATAGTATAGATGCATTTAAGGGGCGGTTCGATAAGCATATGAGGGAGAAGGGAATAGAGGGCTATGCTGATAGTTAGATGAGGAAAGACGGGAAGAGGCTCGAGTGGAGCATAAACGCTGGCATGGACTGGTTGGGCTGAATGGCCTGTTTCTGTGCCGTATACCCTATGTAATCTTTTACTTTCACCTGAACAGGTGGCTGGGGCCTTGGTTTAATGTCAGCCCTTCTGGCAATGTGACACTCCCTTAATACTGTACTGAAGTGATGGCTTTGATTAAGTCCTAGACACTGACTCAAGAGTTGAGCGTGTTACCACTAAGCCAAGTTGACATTTTTATGGCCAGAGCCTGGCATGTGCCTTGGATCAGTCTTAGATCCTGACCTTTTAATGCTTTTAGCCCAGTCTACCCTCACGGTTTCCCCAGAAGCCACTCAGTGTTTCCAGTGCCCATGTCCATTCTTAATGCTCCCACAGCCCAGACCCCTCTAATTACACACCACAACCCAACTGCATCATTGGTCCCACATTAGCCACCACCCCCCCCCCCCCCCCCCGTAAGGGTTGGGGGCTTCTTTAAACTGGTTTAAAGTAATTTTCCTGGTCTTGCAGCCTTTGCCTGCACTCAGACCAATTCCAATAAAACCAATTTTAAAACAGCGGTTCCGAATCGCTACCCCTCCTTTAGTTCTGAGTGGAGGAACTTATAATTAATGATATTAAAACAGAACAAGTGGTTTGGATGAGAGAAAAATCAAGTTTTATTACCTAAATAAACTACAATCAAAAGAATAAACTATACCACACGAACACAGTAATTACAATAAAACTCTATAACGGG
The DNA here is from genome assembly GCF_052327205.1 of Somniosus microcephalus. NCBI lineage: Eukaryota > Metazoa > Chordata > Chondrichthyes > Squaliformes > Somniosidae > Somniosus > Somniosus microcephalus. Next base: position 39,269,628 of record NC_141004.1, on the reverse strand, counting down.
GTTGCAGACGGCGAAAACGAGGGATACAATGGCTACAATGTTATTTAAACAATCTTAGCAATACCCTTAAATCACCACCCCTTAACTCCTGCTAGGTTGCCTTGTTGAGGAGTCAGAAACTCTGCTCACATGTGGTCCAGCGAAGTGAGAGAGAGAGAGGGAGAGACTCACCTATGGTCCCAGGAAGTAAAGAGAGAGAGAGCTTCTCAGCAGCTATCTTATATATCTGGTGAGCCCCCCCTCCCCCCTGCTGTGTGCAAAATTCCCCGCCCAAAGGGTCCAATACACAAGAGGAAGCTGTGATTGGCTAACTCAAAGTGGTTAGGCTGGGTTAATGTGTCTTCCGGAGCTCCCTGGGCTGAAACAAAAGAGAATGCAACAGCCCTATTGTCCAGTGCTGGGTGATTTAAAAAACCCATTCAATTCTTAAACGTTTCCCATTCAAGGTACAAAAGTCTCTTCTGCAGTTTAGATGTATCCACTCGATATACAAACAAATGCTAATAGCATTCAATTGCTTTGTAAACAAAGCATTGTCCTTTGTCTTCGGCCATGTGGTGACAGCCAATTTTATCCCTGGAAATTTAAAAGCACAACGCCCAGGGATTCTTTAATCAAAAAAAATTGATCTTCAGAACTGTAAATTATTGCGAATTCTTACACCCCCCATGCCCTATGTTCCCATTCACCATCTTCCTCTCCACCAGCTGAGTGTACTTGACCTGCTACCTACCTACCCACAGATCTCTGCTCCCTGCCACCATTTTTTTCAAAACCCCAACCTGCTGAGTTCAGACTCTCTCCTGCACGCTACTTCTCTGCTCTCTTCCCCCTCCCCCCTTACAAAGTAATCAAAAGCATTAGTTCCTTTTTTTTCTCTTCCTGTCCCCATTCCTCTGGCCTTGTATCCAATGCCCAGACCTTCAGTCCTCCATGAGTATTATCTGAGCTCAACCACCCCAGACAGCAGGTCTACCCAGCACTTCCATTCCACATCATGACTCAGCCTCAACTCTTCCACCCATTCCCTCCCACTCTGCAACCTCAATCCCTTGCTGCCTCCTGGCTACAGCATTACTACCCCCTCCCACTCCAACCTTCACTCTGAATTACCATTCTTGCAGCCTTTCACCATCCCTATCTCTAATCCAATTCAAGTTGCCTCTCATCTTCCACTGTACCTTACAGCTTAAAAAAGACAAGCGAGAGATTTTGAGTACAGGAATAAAGGGACATGAGCCCACACAAACATTGGAAACATGCAAATGAGTGCCTGATAGGACCAATGAGAAAATGATTCAGTGCTGTAGGTGCAAAATGATAAAGTATGATGGTAAAAGAAAGAGAGAGAAAAAGCACAGGAGGTCAGAGACAATGACGCAAAAAAAAAAGTTTCTTGCCCACTCTGGAATCATGGGCGATCAACATACACTGTGCATTACATGGTGTAACACACCTGTCATTATGTAATGACTTATCCTGCAGCTCAGAATAAGCATCACAATCAAGTGCTTAGCTCTGTGCTTAGTCTAGCATTTCACCTATAGATCTTGCTTAAGAAAAGTTCTTTCGTGTAGTTTGAGTTTTTTTTATTTTGCATATAAAGTTGTAAAATTTCTTGTGCCAATTCATTGCTTATTTCTTGGGTATGGGCCACAGCACTTCATAATGCATCCTAGTGTGTTACATGAATACTTGGCTCTGTACCCTACATATTTTCATACAGCTTCTAAAGGTTTAGGAATCCATTGTCAAATTATGAAGCTATGATGCAGGGTTTTTGTGCACTACATGTACAGACCACCTACTACTTTTAACATCATCTTATTGCACTTTTCCAAATATGACATCACATTGCATTCTATACAACTTTGTGATGCACCTGGCACAAAGCAAGGCCATTTATTTTACGAAACGGAGGACCTAAGAACAAGATATGTGCCAGAAGACAAGTGAAAGTAACAGACATAGCTATCTCGAGATGAACTTTCTTTTCTATTTTGAAATGATAAAGATTTAATTTGAAAGGGAAAAGGGACTAGTGATGAGAAACAACTTTTTTTATAAAACAAATAGAAGATGGGAGCAGGAGTAGGCCATTCGGCCCCTCTAGCCTCCTCCGCCATTCAGTGCGATCATGGCTGATCATCCACGTTCATAATTGCAAAATACTGCGGATGCTGGAAATCTGAAATAACAACAGAAAATGCTGGAAATACTCAGCAGGCCAGGCAGCATCCGTGGAGAGAGAAACAGAGTTAACGTTTCAGGTCTGGGACCCTTCATCAGAACTGGAAAAAGCTGGAGATGTAACAGATATTAAGCAGGTGCAGAGACTGGGGGGTGTGTTTAGGAGGGGAGGAAGAACTAGAAGGAACATCCTGCACTTTTGTAAGAGGCAGGAAAGATAAAATGTTGCAAATGGGAATGGCAAAAATCATACTGCATGAAAAATGGGGGCAGGGATAATTATCTGAAATTGTTGAACTCAATGTTGAGTCCGGCAGATTGCAAAGTGCCCAATCGAAAGATGAGGTGCTGTTCCTCGAGCTTACGTTGAGCTTCATTGGAACAATGCAATAGCCCGAGGACAGAGAGATCAGAGTGGGAGTGAAGCGGTGAATTAAAGTGACAGGCGACCGGAAGCTCAGGGTCACCCGTACGGACTGAACGGAGGTGTTCCGCAAAGCGGTCGCCCAATCTGCGTTTGGTCTCCCCAATGTAGAGGAGACCGCATCGTGAGCAGTGAATACAGTATATTAAATTGCAAGAAGTACAAGTAAATCGCTGTTTCACCTGGAAGGGGTGTTTGGGGCCCTGGACAGTGGGAAGGGAGGAGGTAAAAGGGCATATGTTGCATCTCCTGCGCTTGCACGGGAAGGTGCCAGGTGAAGGAGAAGGGCTGTTGGGGGTGATGGAGGAGTGGACCGGGGTGATTGAGGAGTGGACCAGGGTGTCGCGGAGGGAGCGGTCCCTTCGGAATGCTGAAGGGGAAGATGTGTTTGGTGGTGGGATCACGTTGGAGGTGGCGGAAATGGCGGAGGATGATCCGTTGAATGTGGAGGCTGGTGGGGTGAAAGGTGAGGACAAGGGGAACCCTATCATGGTTCTGGGAGGGAGGGGCAGGGGTGAGAGCAGAAGTGCGGGAAATAGAACGGACACGGTCAAGGGCCGTGTCAACCACAATAGAGGGGAATCCTCGGTTGAGGAAAAAGGAAGACATATCAGAAGCACTAGTATGGAAGGTGGCATCGTCAGAACAGACGTGGCGGAGACGGAGAAACTGGGAGAATGGAATAGAGTCCTTGCAGGAAGCGGGGTGGGAGGAAGTGTAGTTCAGGTAGCTGTGGGAGTCGGTGGGCTTGTAGTGGATGTTTGTTGAAAGTCGATCGCCAGAAATGGAGACGGAGAAGTCAAGGAAGGGAAGAGTCAGAGATGGACCATGTGAAGGTGAGGGCAGGGTGGAAAGTGGAAGTAAAGTGAATGAACTTATCCAGTTCAGGGCGAGAGCAGGAAACGGCACCAATACAGTCATCGATGTACCAGAAAAAGAGGTGAGGGAGGGGACCGGAGTAGGACTGGAACAAAGAATGTTCCACATGTCCCATGAACAGGCAGGCATAGCTAGGGCCTATGCGGGTTCCCATAGCAACACCTTTAATTTGGAGGAAGTGAGTGGAGTCAAAGGAGAAGTTGTTCAATGTGAGAACAAGTTCAGCCAGGCGGAGGAGGGTGGTGGTGGATGGGGACTGGTTGGGCCTCTGTTCAAGGAATAAACAGAGCGACCGAAGGCCGTCCTGGTGGGGGATGGAGGTGTAGAGGGATTGGACGTCCATGGTGAAAAGGAGACGGTTGGGGCCAGGAAACTGGAAACTGTTAAAGTGACGGAGGGCGTCCGAAGTGTCGCGAATGTAGGTGGGAAGAGACTGGACAAGGGGAGAAAAAATAGAGTCGAGATAGGAAGAGATAAGATCCGTGGGGCAAGAACAGGCTGAAACGATGGGTCTACCAGGGCAGTCCTGTTTGTGGATCTTGGGAAGGAGGTAGAAGCGGGCTGTGCGGGGTTGGCGGCCATGGAGGGAAGATCTCCAGAGGAGATAAGGTCAGTGACACACTTGGAAACAATGGCTTGATGTTTGCTAGTGGGGTCATGGTCCAGGCGGAGGTCGGAGGAGGTGTTGGAGAGTTGGCGTTCAGCTTCCGCACGGTAGAGGTTGGTTCGCCAAACAACAACAGCACCACCCTTATCAGCAGGTTTAATGATAATGTTAGGGTTGGATCGGAGAGAATGGAGCGCTGCAAGTTCAGAGGGAGTTAGGTTGGAGTGAGTGAGGGGAGCAGAGAAATGGAGACGGCCGATGTCACGTCGGCAGTTAGCAATGAAAAGATCTAGAGAGGGTAGAGGGCCAGAGGGAGGGGTCCAGGTAGAACGAGAATTTAGAAAGCGGGAGAAAGGATCAGCCGTGCGGGGGGAAGACTCGTGGCCAAAGAAGTGGGCACGGAGACGAAGGCGACGGAAGAGCTCAGCATCGTGCCGAGCTCGAAATTCATTCAGGTGGGGGCGTAAGGGGATGAAGCTCAGGCCTTTGTTGAGGACTGAACGTTCGGAGTCAGAGAGGGGAAGGTCAGAGGGGATAGTGAAAACACGGCAGGGGGTGAGACTGGAAGAAGGGATCGGATCGGAGGAAAGTAACGGGGAAGAAGGTTCTGGGGGGGGCGTTGGTGTCCACGAGTTGACGAAGGTTGCGATCCTTGACATCAGAAAGGAAGAAAAAAAGTTTTTTGTTGAAGCGTCTGATGAGTCGAAGGATGAAATGGAACTGTGGCCCCGGACAGCATTGAAATAGAGTGCGTCGGTGCTGCTGAAGAGAGAGGTCGAGGTTGTTCATGTGGCGGCACATGACGTTGAGCGTGGATCTCAAGATGCGGCGAGAGCAGTAGCTTGAAGAACGATGAATATCGAGGAGATATTTGTAATCCTGGGTGGATCCAAAACATGAAGGGTGGAAGTTTAGTTGGAATCCACGTGGAATAACTCTGAACCGGAGACAGTTACTGAGGAAAGAGATGTGGCTGTGAAACCGAGTCTTGGCAGATACCTGGTCAAAAAGGAGAAGGGAAACTGAAAGCAATGAAGATGAACAAGGTTGAATAGATAAACGGAACTCCCGTCGGAGAGAAGAGCAGAACTTCTTCAAGGTAGGCATTCCTAGAAGAGAGGTGGCAGTGAACCACACACTAATATAATTGCAAAATACTGCGGATGCTGGAAATCTGAAATAACAACAGAAAATGCTGGAAATACTCAGCAGGCCAGGCAGCATCCGCGGAGAGAGAAACAGAGTTAACGTTTCAGGTCTGGGACCCTTCATCAGAACCGGAAAAAGCTGGAGATGTAACAAATATTAAGCAGGTGCAGAGACGGGGGGGGTGGGGGGGGGTGGTTAGGAGGGGAGGGAGGAGTAGAAAGAACATCCTGTACTTTTGTAAGAGGCAGGAAAGATAAAATGTTGCAAATGGGAATGGCAAAAATCATACTGCATGAAAAATGGGGGCAGGGATAATTATCTGAAATTGTTGAACTCAATTATCTTTCCTGCCTCTTACAAAAGTACAGGATGTTCTTTCTATTTCTTCCTCCCCTCCTAACCGCCCCCCCCCCCCCCCCCCCCGTGTCTCTGCACCTGCTTAATATCTGTTACATCTCCAGCTTTTTCCGGTTCTGATGAAGGGTCCCAGACCTGAAACGTTAACTCTGTTTCTCTCTCCACGGATGCTGCCTGGCCTGTTGAGTATTTCCAGCATTTTCTGTTGTTATCCAAGTTCATAATCCGTGTACAAAGTAATTATTTAAATAGCAAGCATTTTTAAGTATATTTTGAAATGTATAGAATGTGGGACTTCCAGAGGTGTTACTGGAAGAATCCTTCACAGGATTAGTGTCTGAATGAAGTAGCATACTGGCCATTGCGTCTTTCGAAAGTGTCTCACACATTGTGGTATACAGGACTCCCAGTGTAGAAATGATGCATCCCTGAGCTGTGAGAAGGAGGTTTGCTAGTTGCAGAATAGTGCTGTCAGCAAAATGACTTGCAAGCTGAGCAACTCTGTTAACTATGCTTGGTTGACTTGCATATGTGAAACCCCGCCCCCCCCCCCCCCCCCCCCCAACAACCAAAATCTACTCTGGCTTCATCCTCATTGCCTCCTGCTCAGATACGAAGATAGAACAATTGGCCCTTCAGGGGAGAATCAACCATGCACGGTATGTGAATGAATCACTCATGGAGATCTGTAAACATTGATTTGTGAATATGACTTTTAACTTCTCATTGTATGAGTTTGTTAAACTTAAGGTCACAACATAAACTGTTCCCTTCATAATTTTCTGGAATGTAGATAAAAATCGGCACTGAAACTTGTGTGTGTGTTTTATATCCAGTATTGTGTATATAATGCAGTACATTATTGGAATGTGTGTCTTGGTGGCAAATATGTGGGTTTTGCTTTGCATTAAAAAGTACAAAACAACGTGTTGTATTACTTGTCACAATTGGAGAATTCCGTGCAAATGGCATCTTTGTTGTTCGAGAGCTGGAAAACTTTTTAAACCGTTTTTCCTTGGGTAGACTCAGTTTTTCTTCCTCCTGATCATATTAGATCATTGAGGTGTTTGCAGCAGTCCTTTTGATCCACGTGCATTTTGAAGATCTTGCTGACTTTTTTGATTATTATTGCATGAATATTTTAATACCCAAAACAGTTGGCATTTTTTAAGCTAATTCTTTGAACTCCGTGCTCAAGTTTCTTAAAGCATGGTTTGTTTATTTTGGAACGTCACTTTCCATTACTTGCCTATCTTTCTTGCAGACTGGACTGATTTGCAAGGGCAAATGGGCCATTTCAAATAAACTACATTTACCCAATTCCAGACAACTTTCAGTTGACTGGCTGAGTATACTGTCGATAAATTGTAGTGCTTTGATGACCACCAGAAATCCCTTGATATTTGCATATCAGAAATTTCCTTTTTTTAAATCTCCATTTTAGCATTATAGGCAAATGTGAAACTTCCTTGCATTTAGATTGCAGATTGTCAAGGTTATAGTAAGCGGTAAATAGGTAAATACCCCTCCCTTGCTTCCTTCCATTTGTGTGCTGTAAGCGACATGTGTGCAGCACGATGGATATAAGAATTTATCTTGCTCAAATTAGGTTGAGAGACGGGTGCCGAGTTTATCGAACTGAATGAGACCAGAACAGTTCAAAAGGTTTCATTATTGAACTATAGCTGCTGTATGTGCCCCATATTTTTGTTTAAAAATATTTTTGGTAAATTTTATACTTATTAAAGATGTCAAACCTCAGGAGTAAAAACACTTTTTCTAGTTTTGTTGTCCAGTATCGGCATCAAGAATTCCCAAGTCAGATATGCCAGAGTGCCTTTACTCTTCCCCAATGATGTGCCTTAACCCGTACCGCCCGAAGAGCACATGCATATCAATCATGCGAGTCTTGACGCAGACAGTCAGCGTTTTGGAGTCCGCGTATGCATTTGCGAACATAAGGCAGCACCTTCTCCCACTGATGCTGCTGCTCCACGTGATGGAATTCAGCTATGGGTAGCAATTCTCATAATAGTTTCCAAGATCAGGAATTCCTGCCAATCTGTGCAGCAGAGTTCCATCTGTCAGAACTACAGTAACACCAGGTAGAACAGTGGGCAGGGGGATCTCAGTGCCAGTGGAAACTGGGAGGGTGGGTGAAGGAGAGTGTCAGGCTGATCCAATGGTGAGAAGGAGGATATCACTGTGAATTGGGTAGGGAAAGAGAGAGAGAGAGACTGCCAACATGATGAGGGGAGGTAAGAAACATGAACTGTGGAGGGGGCATGGAAGAGTGCCAGCTAGAATTAAGGATGTAGAAAAGGGGCAGTAGAGTACTGCAGTGAACTTGAGGGAAGCTGGGAGATGAGTGCCTCTGAATCACAGAGAACTAAAACAGTTTAACAATCAGATTTATCAGTAAATATACTAGCACATATGCACAGTCGCCCACAATTTCTCTGCAGGGAATAAGGGGGAAATTTTGCAGTTTTCCTATGACCTTTTGCTGTACAAGTGACAAATGTTGGGTATACCTGCACCGTAGAAACATCGAATGATGCAGCACAGAAGGAGGCCATTCAGCCCATCATGTCTGTGCCGGCTCTTTGATAGAGCTATCCCATTAGTCCCACTCCCCTGCTCTTTCCCCATAGCCCTGTAATTTTTTTCCCTTCCTAGTATTTAGCCAATTCCCGTTTGAAAGTTACTACAGGTAGACTACCCTTTATCCGGACTTCCGAAAACAGAAACCCTCTAAAAACCGAAGGTTTTTTCGTTCAGCGTAAGTCGTGCGTACGACTTACGCTGAACGAAAAAACCTTCGGTTTTTAGAGGGTTCCGGTTGCGGAAGTTCGGATAAAGGGTAAGTCGTGCGCACGACCCCCCGCCGGCCCCGACAACCGCCGACCCCCCCGCCGGCCCCGACAACCGCCGACCCCCCCCGCCAGCCCCGACAACCGCGGACCCCGCCAGCCGCCGACCCCCCCGCGGACCCCGCCAGCCCCGACAACCGCCGACCCCGCCAGCCGCGGACCCGCCGGCCCCGACAACCGCCGACCCCGCCAGCCCCGACAACCGCCGAGCCCCCCGCGGACCCCGCCAGCCCCGACAACCGCCGACCCCGCCAGCCCCGACAACCGCCGACCCCCCCGTGGACCCGCCAGCCCCGACAACCCCCCCCCCCGCCGACCCCGACTGACTTACGCTGAGCGTCAGCGTAAGTCGTGCGCACGACCCCCCGCCGACCCACCTTCCGAAATCCGAAATTCTCCTTTATCCGAAACTCGGCTGGTCCCGAGGTTTTCGGATAAAGGATAGTCTACCTGTATTGAATCTGCTTCCACTACCCTTTCAGGCAGTGCATTCCAGATCGCAACCCACTGCGTAAAAACATGTTTTTTTTCCTCATGTCACCTCTGGTTCTTTTGCCAATCACCTTAAATCTGTGTCCTCTGGTTACCAACCCTTCTGCTGTTGTAAACAGTTTCTCCTTATTTACTTTATCAAAACCGTTCGTGATTTTGAACACCTTTATCAAATCTCCTCTTTACCTTATCTGCTCTCAGGAGAACAACACCAGCTTCTCCAGTCTCCACATAACTGAAGTCCCTCATCCCTGGTACCATTCTGGTAAATCTCTTCTGCACCCGCTCTAAGGTTTTGAATCCTTCTGAAGGTGTGGGGTGCCCAGAATTGAACACAATACTCCAGCTGAGGCCTAACCAGTGTTTTATAAAGGTTTAGTATAACTTATGACAAACTGTTCCCTACTCCACTTTTAGTGTACAGGAAACTTTTTTTTATCCGGCACGGACGGGACCGACGTGGTGCCGGTTGATCAAAAATTCCAGATAACCGAAAGCTACAGTAAAAGATACGGAGCTGAGAGCTCCGTATAAAGCAGCAAACCCTGTTGCTTAGCAACAGGTTCAAAACAATGGCCACAAGTTGCAAGCGTCTCTGTAGCTTAGCAACAGCTGCAGCCACACCCTTGCACAGCAACACATGGAGGAAGGCAAGTAATAAAAGTTACCTGAACCTACTCCTGAATTTTGCTGGTTAACCGAGATTTCCGGTTATTTAGGTGCCGGTAAATCGAAAGTTTCCTGTACATGCTTCTCAAGGCCTATAATCAGGGCTGTTTTTGGAGTTGTCAGCTTTTGCTAGTTTTTGAGGTTGGCATTCGTGGAGCACTCTCTACTGCACTAGAGGACATTTTTCCACTTATATCATCCAACCTAATGCTCTCTTAAGTTTGTCAAATTAGGAGTTGTTTTGTGCTATGGGCTCACGCCCAGTAGGAACTTAGTAGGGGTTGACTAGCCCCCATCCCAATATTTGCAGATTGTTGAGTGAGGTATCAAGGAATCACACGTTTGACCTGGAAAGAATACATTTGTCAACTACCCATCATATAAGTTGCTTCCTGATATGGATGGTACTCCTGTGGAATGCATTACTCTTTGACAATCTTGTATCAATCAATTATCTAACTACAGGAAACTCTTTTTTTATCCGGCACCGATGGGACCGGCGTGGTGCCGGTTTATCAAAAAGTCCGGATTACAGAGAGGTATAGTAAAAGGTACGAGAGCTCCGTACACGGCCACAGATCCAGGCGTCCCTGTTGCATGGCAACAGGTGCAGGAACCCCGGCCACAGACCAAGCGTCCCTGTTGCATAGCAACAGGTGCAGGATCCCTGGTTACATGGCCACAGATCCAGGAACGGCCACTAATATGAAGTAAAACTTACCTGAACCTACTCCTGAATTTTGCCGGTTAACAGAGATTTCCGGTTATTTAGGTGCCAGTAAATCGAGAGTTTCCTGTAAAAGTATTCAAAGCAACAGTACAGATTATGAACTATATATATGTTCTTGCAAACTTTTATTCAAGTGTAAGCTTTAAACTTTTACTTGAGTGATAATTTTATTGTCTCCCCTTTGACATAGTACTAGTTATGCCACTTTAAATTTTCCCTGAAGAGAAATGGCTCATTATTTCACAAAATTCTTGTCTATTGGCTAAGCTGAAAAGTGCTAAGCCACGCATCTGAGATATGAAATTTGAATAATGAGCAAAACTTGAATTTTTATGTGCAAATGCTTTAAGTACTTTAGTGTTTCTTCAACTCTTTTTCAATATTGAGCAAAATATACGAAGAGTAAGACATTGGATATTCTTCACCATTCTGAAGGTTTCTTTGGTTATCAAAAAATGTCAGTTTTATAATTATAAAATCACAATTTTTAAGCCTAAAGAATGCAATCTGTAGTATTTGTAATTCAGAGAACCCCTGCTTTCTCATCAGGTTAAATAATATCTGCAGTCGGTTATCTATCCAGAGGAAAACCCAGTTCATGCAAAGGCTGCATAATTACTGGATGTTGAAAAGGCAGTCACGGAATGGTGTTCCTCTACTTCGACGATTGCATTCACATTTGCAGACTCAAAGAAATGCAGGACAGGTAAAAGATTCTTTAACTGAGTTACTGATTCGTATCTTTTATGTTTATTAAGTGTTGGGGAACTTTTTTTTTTAGTGAATCCAGATAAGGAATAGTGTTTGGGAAGTAAGCAGGCATATTTTTTAGTCTGCTGACATGTATTATGGGTTATTGCAAACCTCCTTCATTTGGTATGTTGTCTGTGTCTATTCTTACTTATAAAAGTTGCTATAAGACATAGCATTACTGTACTGTGAGATAGCTGACTTCAATAAGCTTTCTTGAAAATGGTCATTAGTATGTCGAAAGCATTAACATTTAAAAAATCTTGAAGCAGTGAAAACTAATGGATTGTGCAAAAATAGAAGTGTCACAGATATGAGTAAGTTACTGGATTGTATTCCATTTATACAGCATGCAATTTATAATTTTTGTAACGGTTTAATTTTTGCTTAGTCTTTTGGTGATTTTTTTTTAATGGACTTGACACAGCATTTCATCAAGTTTGTGCTGGTTGTGATACGTGTGTGGCAATGCATCAGCATTCTCGTCACGCCCTCTGAGTAATCGATTTACTGGTGAAACTAATGATGCAAGCAGCAGATTAAATGAGAGAATCTTCAGATCCCAGTCAATTGGTTAACAATAACAATAACAATAATGACTCTTCCAAGCAGACAAGTGGCTTTCCGGCCATAGGCCCAGTGCTGTGAATCCTACAACTTTAAATGTTGAGGGTCTCTCAGTGGTGAAGCATTCAATCAGCAGCACTATATGCCACAAGGTTGACAGAATTTGGCTTGAAGAAACCCACATTGCAACAGATGAAGCTGGTCGCTTCGTTATTGATAGATTTGACTTGGTATGTCATGCACTTCATGCCAAGCATGGCTGAGCTACCAATGTCTGTAATAACATGTTAGATGCAACGCACGTCTTATCCATTAACCATTGTAATGTTATACAGATGCTTTCAAGATTGCGAGCATTTATAAACCACCAAGTGAAACCTGAGGGAACAACCTACTCCCTTCTCTTACCCAGCTATCAACATTGGTGACTTGAATAGCCACCATACAGACTGGGGTGACTCACAATCCAAGAAGATAGTGATCGGTTACAAAGTTGGGCATCTAGTAATGACCTCGCCTTGATTCATGGCTCTAAACAACATGGCACCTTCTGCTCAGCAAGATGGGGTCAAGACTACTCCCCTGACATCTGCTAGGTCACAACAATCAACAGTCACCCACAACCAGTATTATGGACTGTTCTCGACGACTTTCCACACCGACCATCACTTAACCATGTCGACCTGTGACTACCACTCATCAAAAAACAAGGAAAACCTGATGAGACTTTAGGAAAGCTAATTGAACTTTGTTTACAGAGACTGTTGAACAAATCACTATTACTATCCCAAAGCATAACACCCCAATTAGGGACCTTAGAAATGCTTTTATGGAACTTGCTGCAAAGCTGCAAAATCCACAATCCCTTTCGCCCCTTCTACATGCCATATTGACGCTGTACAAACCCGAACCACCTTCAGTGAAAATGGCTTGCAGGAAAAACCTTAAGACTGGTGTTGTCTTTCTCGATATAATAGTAGCTTATGATGTTGTTTGGCATACTGGTCTTCTGGTGAAAATATAGGCCCAGAAATTCGGGTCGGGGGCTTCCCGCGGGTGTAAGCCCCCGACCTGCACTTACCTAGCGCGCCGGCCGTTGAGCTGTGGGCCCCCGTGGAATTCCGATCCTGGGCCTGCTCCAACTGCCGGCGCGCAGTGCTTGCGTATCCCAGGGGCGCAGTTAGTTTGATGCATCCCCTGGGATCACGTGGGCCACGGGGAGCCAATCGGAGCAGGGAAATGCCCATTCATAAGTTTGACAGGACCTGTCAAACCTTATAAATACTACGGGCCCTGAAACATCACTAAATCTTCAAATAATTTTTTTTTAAATCGCATTTTTAAAATAAACTATAAATTGCATGAAATAACTATTTTAAACAATTTAAATTTTTGAAAAAAATAATTTTTATTTTCGAACGGGGCTAAAAATAAACTTATCATGCTTTAAAGTATTTAAAAATAATAAACCTGTGGAAAAAATGTTTTAATTTTAATTAATTCACCACTTACCTTGTAAAAAGCAGGCCTTACGCCTGCTTTTTATATGTGTAACTTCTGGAGACTTACCCTCCCGGGAAAACCTGCAAAAAAAAACCTAAGTTCGATGTGCACACGCAGCCTCTCCTGCGCATGCGTTCGAACTCTGAACCCCTTCTTTCAGGGGAACGGAAGTGCCGGTTTCTCGCGCATGCAGGAAACCGGCACTTCCATTGGGCCTACGGGTGAGTACCCCGTGCGTACTCACCCCGTGGAGATCCGAAGTTCTGGGCCATAAATTCCTGCCATATTATGCCACCTGCTTGGTTGAATTACTGCTACGGGACTGACATTTCAGAGTACATGTGACTGATCGAACCAGGTTGTGGAAATACCAAATCAATGACCTTCCTCAGATCAGTTCTAGCACCACTGCTTTTTAATCGATTCATTTACGGTCTACTTGCTACCAGATTGCGGAAATTCATCTATGCTGATGACAATGCCGTTGCTACTCAAGCTAGTGGCTTTTCCACCCTGGAAACCACATTCATTAATGATATGAAACTTATGGCGAGTATGGCCTGAAATGTCGCCTTTCCTCCATCTTTCACTTGCACAATGCGAGTGCCTCTAGTTAACTCGCAATCCTCCTAAATGGGCAACTTCTTAAACATGACGCTCAATCTTTAATATTTTACTTTGTATTGATATTTTCATACTATATTCTTTGGAACATGACATATACAATCTTAGAAAATATAAGTAATTTGAAGCTTTGTGATTGACGTATATCCACTTCAGTTATGCACATACCATCCAAGTTTCTTGTGTTCACCAGTCACCTAACCAGATGCATTTCAGAGTGGTAATGATCAATCACTGACTTTAGCAAAATACGGATGGTAATATACTTAAACATGCCTTGTTGTGCTCACTTCACAGAAAGAACAGGATGAAAAAAACAGTGCAGTAAAAGAACAGTTGAAGTACTGGCAGAAACTGCGCCACGATTTGGAAAGGGCTCGTCTGCTTGTCGAACTGATTCGCAAAAGAGAGAAGCTCAAAAGGGAAGAGGTAATTGTTTTATTTTTGATATTGGGATGTTAAAAGCACTGCGTACCTTCTTTGGGAATTGCAAGTGGTAAATGTGTTCATATCGAAAATGTTTCTGACTTCACTTCAGCTAGCACACAGGAACTCTTTCCAATTATGATTCTACTGTCATTGTTTTTAAATAGCATAACGTTATTAAAAAAAACACTACCATCATATTATAAATATGTGGACTGAGCAGATTGCAGCTGCATTTCCCAATTACCTGTAGCCTAATCCTGTTTTGTATGATACAGTGAACAGACATAATAAGAACATAATAAATAGGAACAGGAGTAGGCCATTAGGCCCTTTGAGCCTGCTCCGCCATTCAATTCATGGCTGATCTTCGACCTCAACTCCACCTTCCCACACTATCCCCGTATCATAGAATGGTTACAGCATGGAAGAAGGCCATTCGGCCCGTCGAGCCCATGCCAGCTCTCTGCAAGAGCACTTCGGCTAGTCCCACTCCCCCGCCCTTTCCCCGTAGCCTTGCAAATTTTTTTCCTTCAGGTACTTATCCAACTCCCTTTTGAAAGCAGTGATTGAGTCTGCCTCCACCACCCTTTCAGGCAGTGCATTCCAGATCCTAACCACTTGCTGAGTGAAAAAGTTTTTCCTCATGTCGCCTTTGCTTCTTCTGACAAGCACCTTAAATCTGTGTCCTCTGGTTCTCGACCCTTCTGCCAATGGGAACAGTTTCTCTCTACTACTCTGTCTAGACCCCTCATGATTTTGAACACCTTTATCAAATCTCCTCTCAATCTTCTCTGCTCTAAGGAGAACAACCCCAGCTTTTCCAGTCTATCCACATAACTGAATTCCCTCATCCCTGGAATCATTTTCGTAAATCTTTTCTGCACCCTCTCTAAGGCTTTCACATCCTTCCTAAAGTGCGGTGCCCAGAATTGGACACAATACTCCAGTTGAGGCCAGACCAGTGTTTTATACAGGCTCATCATAACTTCCATGCTTTTGTACTCTATACCTCTATTCATGAAGCCCAGGATCACGTAAGCTTTTTTAACTGCTTTCTCAACCTGCCCTGCCGCCTTCAATGATTTGTGCACATATACCCCCAGGTCTCTCTGTTCATGCACCCCCTTTAGGATTGTATCCTTTAGTTTATATTTCCTCTCTTCATTCTTTCTACCAAAATGTATCACTTCGCACTTTTTTGCGTTAAATTTCATGTGCCATGTGTCCACCCATTCCATCAGCCTGTCTCTGTCCTCTTGAAGTCCATCACTAACCCCCTCACTGTTAACTATACTTTCAAGTTTTGTGTCATCTGCAAATTTTGAAATTGTGCTCTGAACACCCACATCCAAGTCATTAATATATATCAAAAAAATAGTCCTAGAACTGACCCCTGGGGAACACCACTGTTCACCTTCCTCCAGTCTGAAAAACAACCGTTCACCACTACTCTCTGTTTCCTGTCACTTAGCCAATTTCGTATCCATGCTGCCACTGTCCCTTTTATTCCATGGGCTTCAACTTTGCTGGCAAGCCTATTATGTGGCACTTTGTCGAACGTCTTTTGGAAATTCATGTACACCACATCAACCGCATTGCCCTCCTCAACCCTCTCTGTTACTTCATCAAAAAACTCGATCAAGTTGGTTAAACCTGATTTGCCTTTAACAAATCCGTGCTGGCTTTCCTTAATTAATCCACATGCAACCCTAAAGAAGCTGACAACTTTTTTTTTATTACAATGGATTTCAGGATTTTTATTATTGCTTTTGGGATCACAGTAAAATTTCTTTTTTCTTGATCGAAGAACCCCGTTTGCTAATCAAGAATTTTGAAGTTCCTGAAGATGCAGATGTATTTCCATTGAGCAGTAAAACCTGCTCTAAGTCACCCTACAGAGTGACAGCAGTAGTAGATAACCCAAATTATAGCAAAAATGTAATAACCTGATGCAACCACAGCTCTTAATGTGCTGTTCATGTCACTGTAAAACCAATACAAGTCACCAAATTCAGGCAAGTGTCACCATGCAGTCAAGATGAAGCATTTACATGCACTTTTAATCTCTGCAACACTTACGTCATGGCCTCTATCACATACCATATTGTAGTAGAGGCCCCTATATGCCTGTTCCATAACAGAACACCATACACTAAGTCCACGCGCTATGCCCTAGATTTTCCTCAAAGCTGCTCCCGCTCCAACGTCGTAACATTGCCAGAAGTGCTGCAGAAACATGTTCCGAGGTATCTCCCGGCCTGTGTATCCTAGCTGTGGGGGGAGCCTGTCAGCGCGAAACTTCAGTCGGGATAAGGGACTAAGGCCCTGAAATTCCGTGCAGTTCTTCCACTCTCCTCTCAGTCTCACTCCCACCTGATGCTGCATTAACGGGCTAGAAAGGACCACTCTGGCCTCAACGCCACTCCTAGTGCTGAGAGAGGTGGATTTCGAAACACTGTAGGTAGGAACTCCTGCTTTTGTGAGCATTCCTGCTGTGAATTCTTACATTAAACATAATGCATTCCAATTAATTTTCAGCACTTATATACTTAGTAATTAATGATTTTTTAGCTAAAGCTACCTCAAAACTCATGCTCTCACATCCACCCCACCACCTTCACTGAGCTCTAGTTCACAGATGCACTCTAGCCCCTAAGCACCCAGTAAATGGAGACAGTACACCCCTTCCTGCTCCTCAGCCTTTCACAGAGATTATGGCACCACTCCCACTCTTCCCCTTCCCAATGACATGTGTTCTCTCTCCATCCCTTGGCATTCACTTCCCCCAACTGCTCCTAGAGAGTCCAGTGGCTAATGCACTGCATAGGTCCTCCTCTTCACGCTCAGTGCCAATGGCAATCACTTCCACTTCTGTATGCCACAGGCAGTAATTCCGATGCTACAGTATAAATATGTGGCAATCTGGGCCATTTCTGCTAGGAGCAGCAGGAAGTGGTGGAGCAAAGCCTGTCTGGTGCATTGGTCACTGTACTTGGGGGCAGAGCCACTTGCGCTGTTATGTGTCACTGATCGGGTCCCCAGAGTACAGATGGCAACATGAGATGCTGATGGTTGGCACACATGGAACAACAGTGCCCATAGACTCAGGGTTAGCATGGAGGCAGATGCAGAGATGCGTTGTCTGCTGCAAGAACACCTAAAGCAAACTTACAACATCGAACGACAATGCCTGTGACAGCTGTGGTCACCGCCGCCCTCAATATTTCTTCCTCTGCTTCTTTCCAGGCTAACATTAGGGGGATTAAATACGTGGGGTTACGGGGATCGGGTGGGATATGTGTAGGGGTTACGGGGATCGGGTGGGATATGTGTCGGTGCAGGCTCGATGGGCCGAAATGGCCTCTATCTGCACTGTGGGGTTTCTGTGATTCTGTGAACATTGAGCCATCTGCAGCATTAGCCAATGCACTGTCCACACGTGTATCAAATGGATGACTGATGTACTGGTCAACACTTTAGAATCATAGAATGGTTACAGCACAGAAGAAGGTCATTTGGCCCGTCAAGTCTGTGCCGGCTCTCTGCAAGACCACTTCAGCTAGTCCCACTCCCCTGCCCTTTCCCCGTAGCCCTGCAAATTTTATTTCCTTCAGATACTTATCCAATTCCCTTTGAAAACCATGATTGAGTCTGCCGCCACCACCCTTTCAGGCAGTGCATTCCAGATCCTAACCACTCGTTGTATAAAAAAGTGTTTCCTCGTGTCGCCTTTGGTTCCTTTGCCAATCATAGAAACATAGAAGATAGGAGCAGGAGTAGGCCATTCGGCCCCTCGAACCTGCTCCGCCATTCAATGAGATCATGGCTGATCATCCAAACTCAATACCCTGTCCCTGCCTTCTCCCCATATCCCTTGATTCCTTTAGCCTTACATAGAAACATAGAAGATAGGAGCAGGAGTAGGCCATTCGGCCCCTCGAGCCTGCTCCGCCATTCAATGCGATCATGGCTGATCATCCAAATTCAGTACCCTGTCCCTGCTTTCTCCCCGTATCCCTTGATCCCTTTAGCCTTAAGAAATATATCCAACTCCTTCTTGAACATATTTAATGAATTGGCCTCTACTGCCTTCTGTAGTAGAGAATTCCACAGGTTCACCACTCTCTGGGTGAAGAAATTCCTCCTCCATCTCTGTCCTAAATGGCTTACCCCTTATCCTTAGACTATGACCCCTGGTTCTGGACTCCCCGACCATCGGCAACATCCTTCCTGCATCTAGTCTGTCTAGTCCTGTTAGAATTTTATAAGTTTCAATGAGATCCCCTCTCATTCTTCTAAACTCCAGCGAGTACAAGCCCAATCGACCCAATCTCTCCTCATACGTCATTCCTGCCATCCCAGGTATCAGGCTGGTGAATCTTTGCTGCACTCCTTCCATGGCAAGAACATCCTTCCTCAGATAAGGAATCCTTGAATCTGTGTCCTGATTCTTGACCCTTCTCCCAATGGGAACAGTTTCTCTTTATCTACTCTGTCCAAATCCCTCTTGATTTTGAATACCTCTGTCAAATCTCCCTTGATTTCCTTAATAGACAAAAATCTATTAATCTCTGCCTTGCATATACTCAATGACTGAGCATCCACAGCCCTCTGGGCTAGAGAATTCCAAAGATTTACAACCTTTTGAGTGAAGAAATTTCTCCTCATCTGAATCCTAAATGGCTGACCTCTTATTCTGAGACTGTGACCCCTAGTTTTAGACTCCCCAGCCAGGGGAAACATCCTCCCAGCATCTACCCTGTCAAGCCCTGTAATAATTTTATGTTTCAATGAGATCAGACATAATGGCTTCTCTATTAAATCTATCACCGATGCTGGACTGGGGAGTTGATTCTCTAAATATTTCAATATGAAATAAATTAAGAAATTGTGGTACATCTTTAATTGAAGCACACAGTTCCTTTAATGAACAGTGTTTGATTTGATTACACGGTGGCTTTGGAGCTATAGTTTGGTTCTAAGTTAAGGATGCAGAATAGGTCCTTTCTAGTATAACTTGTTATTTGAGCTATTTTACTTGCTGTAGTTAGTTCCCTTCTCTAAAGTACAGTTTTGGTTTTGCTGCAGTATATAGATCAAGCTTAGTACAGCCTCACATCACTGACATTAATTGATGATCTCCATTTGTCCTATTCTGACAGTCTGCAGGAAAGATGCTTGATTTTTTTTCTCACCCATTTTCTACCTGCATGTGATATGAAATATTTGTTGTGTTTGCTGATTAGTACATCCAGCAGGAAATTTAGTGTGTTGTGCTCATTAATTACAGATGCAACAGATCATTCCTTTGCACTCCATCCCTGGTGAAGCACAACTGCATTTTCCTCCAAAAGTCGTTTCTGAATTTCGTATTATACATCTCAAAAACTGACTCCTTTCAATTGTCCACTCCTTCAAATATCTATCCAATTCTCCCTTTAAATTTTTCCACACTTTCTGCCTCCCTGTTTAGTCCATTCCACATGATCACCATCCTCTGTGTAATGTCTAAACTGTCCTTTTCAAGCTTGAAGGCATGCCGATTTTTAATTCACTTCAGAAGCTTTCCTTCTATTCCATACTTTCCTACCTTGTGGACTAATCATTTGTATAGCACAGTATCGGAAATCTAAATGTATCAAATCTATACAGAATTTATGTTGTCAATAAGGTACTCAAAGAACTGGCCTTAGTACCACACAGATTATGTTGTGCACAAGTGCTTGTGAACTACAGGAATGGTGGTACAGGTAGACTATCCTTTATCTGAACTTCCGAAAACCAAAAACCTCTAAAAACCGAAAGTTTTTTCGTTCAGCGTAAGTCGTGCGCACGACATGACCAGAGTGGCGCACGACTTACGCTGAGCAGGGCAGAGAGTCACAGAGTTCCCTCCTGGGTAGGAGATTGCAGGCCGAGCTGGGCAGTGTGAAGGAGGTACCGGGAGAGTGAACCCAACAATACAGCGGCCGGTCCGATATTCTTTTCTCCCCCCCTCCCCGACCCACCCCCCCCCGCCCGACCCCAACCCCGGACCCCCAACCCCGACCTGAACCGCGGCCCGTCCGATATTCTTTTCTCCCCCCCCCCCCCCCCACCCGACCTGATTTGCGGGCCAGCTTAGTAGGAGTCAGCCGATATCCGGCTTTCCAGAGAAGCAGGAAGGGGAATGAGACACGGAACAGTCGCAAGAGGTAGCCTGAACTTTTAAAATTTATATTAAATACAAATTTCCCAGTCTTATAATAATACCTTCTGAAATCCGAAAAATTCCGAAAACCGAAACTCAGCTGGTCCCAAGGCTTTCGGATAAGGGATAGTGTACCTGTACTCAGCCACTTAATGAACAATTATAGTGACCTCCATTTTCCAGTGGAACCAGAAACTCTGCTTCCGAAATGCAGAATTCTTCCGCCATTTGCAGTTTCCTGTTCATGAGCAGACAGGCTCTGCGCCCACATCTAAAACATTTAACTGGTACTGTTCAACTCCTTTACCACCTCTACTGTATTGTGAATTAATATATATTCTTTGACATTCTGCAGGTCAAAGTTCAGCAGGTTGCCTTAGAATTGCAACTTACACCATTTATTGTCTTTTTAAGACAAATTTTGGATCAACTTCAGGAAAGAGATCAAGCAAATATATTTGCACAACCTGTAAGCCTCAAAGAGGTAAGGCTTTTTTAGCCAGTGTGTAAATAGTATATGTTTATCACCAGTGTTGGTCTCAAATATTTTAGGTAAACTTTAAAATGTAAGCAATTAATTTGGCTGTTGTAAATTTACATTCTACTTCATTATTTTGAATGAAGTAAACTTAGATTGTACTTAATTAACAAATTAAGTAGAGCCCCCCCCCCCAAAAAAAAAACTGGATAGTACTTATTGAATATGAATTTAGATAAACAGTATAGCCTAGATTTTTGTTTTTGTTTTAGTAGAATTTAGGCACGCATCTTTGGTGTGGTTGGACTTCTGTCCACCAGAAATTGTGTCCAGACCCTTACTGATTTTTCCTGGCCAAGTAATTTGCATAATTTTGACAGACTCCGCCAGAGAGTCCACAGGAAGTGGTTGTGGGGAACAACTGTGGTACACCTCAAAGCCCTGGTGCAATGTATCATTGCCGGCAGCTTTAGTGTTGCTGGTATAAATTCA
This sequence comes from Somniosus microcephalus, assembly GCF_052327205.1. Classification (NCBI taxonomy): domain Eukaryota; kingdom Metazoa; phylum Chordata; class Chondrichthyes; order Squaliformes; family Somniosidae; genus Somniosus; species Somniosus microcephalus. The sequence goes on along the minus strand of NC_141004.1, from coordinate 39,248,225 downwards.
AAAACAATTTTATTTTGAATTTGGCACCAAAGATTATTCAATCGGTCACTCGGCCATCGACTGCATAGGCTTTTGGGTCATGGATCAAGTGATGGAAAATATGTTTGGGTGACTTTGGTTATTTGGATATCATTTCAATACATCTGTTTCTGGGAAATCTAATCGGCAGGAATGTGGCTGAGTGCGTCTTGGCCCAGATTCCTGCCCCCGCTCATCCCAGTTCCACCCAGAAATCACTTCATTTAAACTTAAACTTTTCCTCAGAATATTATGCATGGTTTTAACTTTTTTGTATTTAAATCAAATGGTATTGGTGCATTTGAATTCTGTGCATGGATCAGAATAATGTTTAAATCAGGTAGGTGTGGATCCAGTCATTCCACATAATTCAGAATCTGTAGAGAAAGCACATCATATACTAGCTATGTTCAAAGGGAGAGTCTCATCTTTGGTACATATGAAATGATAACAAAATATATGATTAACTCAACATCAACTTGTTCTGAAATAACAACAGAAAATGCTGGAAGCACTCAGCAGGCCAGGCAGCATCCGTGGAGAGAGAAACAGTTAATGTTTCAGGTCTGGGACCCTCCTTCAGAACTGGAAAAGGCTAGAGATGTAACAGATATTAAGCAGGTGTAGAGGCAGGGAGAGTGGGTGCAGGGAAGGGGAGGATCTGAAGGAATAGTGCTAGGGTACGAGGCAGGAAAGATTAAATGTTGCAAATGGGGATGGCAGAATCATACAGCCTGAAAAATGGGTTCTGAAATTGTTGAACTCAATGTTGAGTCCAGAAGGCTGTAAAGTGTCTAACCGAAAGATGAGGTGCTGTTCCTCGAGCTTACGTTGAGCTTCAGTGGAACAGTGTAACAGGCCGAGGACAGAGAGATCAGAGTGGGAGTGGGAGTGAAGTGGAGAATTAAAGCGACAGGTGACCGGAAGCTCGGGGTCACCCTTACGGACTGAACGGAGGTGTTCCGCAAAGCGCTCACCCAATCTGCGTTTGGTCTCCCCAGTGTAGAGGAGACCACATCGTGAGCAGCGAATACAGTATATTAAATTGCAAGAAGTACAAGTAAATCGCTGTTTCACCTGGAAGGGGTGTTTGGGGCCTCTCTCCACGGATGCTGCCTGGCCTGCTGAGTGCTTCCAGCATTTTCTGTTGTTATTTCAGATTTCCAGCATCCGCAGTATTTTGCTATTGTATCATCTTGTTCTGCCAGTTTGTTGGAAACTACAGTACTGTGTAAATGCAATAGCACATTATTGGGTGTACTAATTTGGAAGGTCGTTCCCCTAACAAGTTCACTGCTAAAATTTAAAAAGAAATCCACAAATAGGACACAAGGGATTTCATTATTAAAAGAGGTCTTGATGGTGAGACTCCTTCTTTAATGTACAGTACTTTTTTGGGAGAGGTGGAAGAGGAATGCTTCCCCTTCCCCTCTTTAAGGTGTCTATTGGACATTTAATTATTGATGCTTTTTTTTTTTGCAAGGTTCCAGATTATTTAGAGTTTATTACACATCCTATGGACTTTTCCACCATGAGGAAAAAGCTAGAAACTCACTGTTACAAAACCCTTGATGAGTTTGAAACAGATTTTAACCTGGTCATAAACAACTGTATGAAGTATAATGCGAAGGAAACTATATTCTACCGGGCAGCAGTGAGATTGAGAGACATGGGAGGTTCCATATTAAGGTGTGCTCGACGCCAAGCTGAAAACATTGGGTATGACTCTGAAACTGGAATGCATCTACCTGAATCACCAAATTTGGCAAACTACTACCGCTTCTCCTGGGAGGATGGTAGGTATTCTGGCAGTGCCGATTGGTGGGTAGAGGAGATATTATTTGCTTCTGTTATTTCACTGAAATATATATTTCAAGTGGGGGACCAAGATTTTCAATTGATGGACTCAAAAAACATTCAGTAAATTGTCCCAGATTTAAGCTATGATTTTTGTCAAGATGGTTAGTGTTCAAAAATGAAATTGCATTATTCTATTTCTTAAAAATCTTTAATCGAATACTGTAACTTCAGTTTTTAAATATTGCATATAGCAAGCCACACATTAAATGTGTAGTGTTGCACATTAAATCAATCCTTACAAGGATAAAAACATTGTCATGCTTTTCTGACTGGCTCAAATAAGAACATAAGAAATAGGAGCAGGAGTAGGCCAATCGGCCCCTCGAGCCTGCTCCGCCATTCAATAAGATCATGGCTGATCTGATCCTAACCGCCAATCCACTATCACAGAACCGTCTCCTGAATCTAACAGAATTAGACACACGAAATAGGAGCAGGATCAGGCTACACGGCCCCTGGGCCCGCTCCGCTACCCACAGGGCCATGACCGATCCGAACCTAGACTCATGTCCAAATTCCTGCCCACTCCCCGTAACCCTTAATTCCCTTTACTTCTAGGAAACTGTCTATTTCTGTTTTAAATTTATGTAATGATGTAGCTTCTACAGCTTTTTGGGGCAGTATATTCCATGGACCTACCACCCTCTGAGTGAAGTAGTTCCTCCTCATCTCAGTTTTGAAAGAGCAGCCCCTTATTCTAAGACTATGCCCCCTAGTTCTAGTTTCACCCATCATCGGGAACATCCTCCCCGCATCCACCCAATCCAACCCCTTCACAATCTTATATGTTTCAATAAGATTGCCTCTCATTCTTCTGAACTCCAATGAGTAGAGTCCCAATCTACTCAACCTCTCCTCATATGTCCATCCCCTCATCCCCGGGATTAACCGAGTGAACCTTCTTTGTACTGACTCGAGAGCAAGTATGTCTTTTCTTAAGTATGGACACCAAAACTGTATGCAGTATTCCAGGTGCGGTCTCACCAATACCTTGTACAACTGAAGCAATACCTCCCTATTTTTATACTCTATCCCCCTGGCAATGAAAGCCAACATTCCATTGGCCTTCTTAATCACTTGCTGCACCTGCATACTAACCTTTTGAGTTTCGTGCACCAGGACCCCCAGATCCCTTTGTACTTCAATACTTTCCAGTTTCTTGCCATTAAGATAATAACTTGCTCTACGATTTTTCCTGCCAAAGTGCATAACCTCACACTTTCCAGTATTGTATTCCATCTGCCAAATCTCTGCCCACTTACTTAGCCTGTCTATGTCCCCTTGCAGGTTTTTTATGTCCTCCTCACTCACTACTTTCCCTCCCATCTTAGTATCATCTGCAAACTTTGATACGTTACACTCGGTCCCCTCCTCCAAATTGTTAATATAGATTGTAAAGAGTTGGGGACCCAGCACTGACCCCTGCGGAACACCACTTGTTACTGATTGCCAGTCTGAGAATGAACCATTTATCCCAACTCTCTGCCTTCTGTTAGATAGCCAATCCTCTATCCATGCCAGAATATTACCCCCAATCCCGTGATTTTTTATCTTAAGCAATAATCTTTTGTGTGGCACCTTGTCAAATGCCTTTTGGAAGTCTAAATACACTACGTCCACTGGTTCCCCTTTATCCACCCTATATGTTACTTCCTCAAAGAACTCCAGCAAATTTGTCAAACATGACTTCCCCTTCATAAAACCATGCTGACTTTGTCCTATTAAATTATGATTATCCAAATGTCCTGTTACTGTCTCCTTTAATAATGGACTCCCAAATTTTACCTACCACAGATGTTAGGTTAACCGGTCTATAGTTTCCAGCCTTCTGTCTACTGTCCTTTTTAAATAAGGGTGTTACATTAGCAGTTTTCCAGTCTGCCGGGACCTTTGCCGAGTCAAGGGAGTTTTGGAAAATTATTACCAATGCATCCACAATCCCTACCGCCACTTCCCTCAAGACCCTAGGATGTAAGCCATCAGGTCCAGGTGATTTATCCGCCTTGAGTCCCATTATTTTACCGAGTACCACTTCCTTAGTGATTTTGATCGTGTTTAGCTCCTCCCCCCCCCCCCCCCCCTTTAGCCCCCTGTTTGTCCAGTGTTGGGATATTCTTAGTGTCTTCTACTGTAAAGACTGATATAAAATATTCATTGTGTTTTTGCCATCTCCATATTTCCCACCATTAATTTCCCGGTCTCATCCTCTAAGGGACCAACATTTACTTTAGCCACCCTTTTTTTCTTTTTATATAACTAGAAAAACTCTTACTATCTGTTTTTATATTTTTTGCTAATTTACTTTCATAATCTATCTTCCCTTTCTTAATCAATCTTTTTGTTATTTTTTGCTGTCTTTTAAAGTTTTCCCAATCCTCTATCCTCCCACTAGATTTGGCTACCTTATATGCCCTTGTTTTTATTCGAATACTATCCTTAATTTCTTTACTTAGCCACGGATGGCTGTCTTTTCTTTTACACCCTTCTCAGTGAAATATATATTTTTTGGAAGTTGTAAAATAACTCCTTAAATGTACACCACTGATCATGTAAGGAATTTAGTGGATCTATTCCATTTATTATATAACAAGTGTCAGAACAAGATTAGGTGCTCAGATTTATTTTATTTATGTAACTGCAATACATACGTAGTAAACATTTATTTAATCATGTAACTGTGGTATGTGAAAGGCAGAAATTGATATGTTTAAAAAACACAAGCAGTACCACAGGAAATGCATTTTTAATTTTTAATTATCTTTGAAAAATTATTTCAGCCATGTCCCTCAGACATATGTTCCCATAGATCAGTTGCAACACTGTTTTCATTTTTTAATATCTTTTTGCAATGGTTTAGTCACCTATTTTTTTCATGTCATCCTCATAAGTAAGAGATATATCCAAAAAGAAACATAGGTGTAGAGAATATATTTAATTGGCATACAAATAGAGTACGACATACAGGAAAAGAGGTACCATTGCCGTGCCATTTGTAGTGCCTTTAATGTACTAAACATCCAAAGTGCTATATAGAAGCAGAGACAGACACAAAATAATAGGGTAAGTATTCGAGGAGGTGACTGAAGCCATAAGAGGTGGCACGGGAGAGTGATTTAGGGAAAATGTTCCAGACTGTAGAGCTAAGATGGTTGAAGGCTGTGCCATTTGAAGTAGAGGGAGGGGTGAGGCAGAGAAGGACCAAGTCAGAAGAATGGAAGGTACACACTGGCATATATGGCTCTAGGAGCTTGCAGAGGTAGGTGTGAATGATGCCATGGAGCGATTTGTAAATGACCGTAGGGATTTTAAGTTCTGTATGTTAGGTTTTTGGTATATTAACATATAGTATCCTAGTACAATTGAGTTACTGCCAGAAATTGTTTTTTGGGGGAATGGAGTTTAAAATGTACTGAATGTGATGCTTATTACATTAAAAAATAAAGCAAAATTTACAAAAACATTTTTTCTGTTTGGAAGTTGAGGTTTAAATGTTTTAAATCATTAATGTAGCATTTTTGCAATTAATAGTGAGTGAAATCGAAACGAGTCTGTTTTGTCTTGCCTGTCAATGCTGTGGGGTGTACCCATTTACAAAGCAGAGAAGATTCCATAGCACTGGGGTCAAAACAAAACCAGTGGGCTGGCAGGGTCTGTCCAGGCCAGTAATATGACACCCCGATAGAATGGCAGCTGTATACACTGTCGCATCAGCTCTGTTGCCTCTAACCAAAGGGAGAAATTATCTGATTGTTTATGCCACCTAAGACAGTAACCATCTTTTTTACCCTATAGTTTTGCTGAAACAGTAACTGCAGTGCAGTTAGCATAGGGCATGTTCCTGTAGTTATTGACTCCTTACAACTAGGTGGAATTAGTTTACACCGTGTACTCGATATAATCAAGTGGGAACGGTTTAAGGATTCAAGACCGTAATACTGAGATATGTGGACATATGTTTATAAAATAGATTTATCTGCTGTACATAACCTTTTTGTAGGTGCTGTTGGATTATTACATAAATTTAAAGATGGTTTGTTTTATAATTTAATTTAGCCCATATATCATCTATGCTGATAACTTTCTTTATTCCATAAAGAAATCATGACAATCTCGAAAAAATAAAAGTGGTCTGAATTAGTACCTCAAAATATTACATACCAAGTTTAGAAATAATAGCAGGCTTGAAATTAATTTCACTTTTAGACCAAATAATCCATTTCAACCATAATCCCTCATGTTTAACCATTAATCTAAATGATAATTGAAGTAGTCACATTGCATTTGATTTTCTGATAATGGACACCTCGGATTATTAGCCCTGTGACATCATGTGCTTGTTAATACCCAGTTTCTGTCATCAGTCGAGCCTATTGCATTGGATTAGATATAATTCCGTCAAATTCAAACATCAGTGATGTTTTTAGTCATTTGGTGTTTATATTGCTGAATTGTAAGCAAGAGACAAAGTTTGAGACTAAAATGCATTAAAGTTAACGCACAAAGTTTTGCATGTAATGCTGTTAAATATTGGATGTTACTGTGTTCAATGACTGGGGACATTTTCTGTAATTTTTGTAACCATTCATTAGATTATTGTGATTTGAAATTATAATTCACTTAGGATTCAATCATAATTGATTAACTTCAGTCTGTGGGTTAATGCAGTGGAATCTTATTTTTAAAATTTTAATATTTACATTATCATTGTTTAATATTGCATTACTGATCTTTCACATATGGTAAATAGGTCCATTAGCTGTGTAGTCAAAATATTAATTCTGTGAATTCATATTTATGAATGTCAAGATTATAAGAATTAGGAGCCAGACTGCCCTTCGAGCCTGCTCCGAATGTTGGCTTCAATATGATGCTTAAAATACTCCTTTCATGTACTTTAATCATAATGCAAACCAGACTAAGAAAATTAAAAGCAGAACATACATTACTGACCATGGGGAATTCTTGAATTCATTATATGTTTTGATTGGTTCTTCAGTGGATAACATGCTGATACCAGAGAACAGAGCTCATCTGTCGTTGGAGGACCAGCTGAAAGAGTTGCTAGATAAATTGGACATAACGTGTACCATGAAGTCGAGTGGAGCTAGATCAAAACGCGTAAGATTACTGAGGAGAGAAATTAACAGCATCAGGCATAAACTGGCACAACAGCAGCATCTGCATAACGGCAACTACTCTGAATTGTCGAAGGAGGATAACGAAAAACCACTGGCTGAAGGCCACGAGGATAGCGCTGAGAGAGGTGTGGTATATTTTACTGTATATCATCTATGTATTAAAAAAAAAAATGCACCATAGATCTCCAGAACAAGGTGGCATAATTACAAGCTAATCAGAGGACTGATGTCAGACAGTGTCTTTTAATACAGACATTGATTAATACCTGGAATGGTCTTCTGAGTAGGGTAGTGGAGACAAAAACTCTGGAATAATTCAAGAGGCAGAAGAATGCTGTTCTTGAAGAAAAAAATTAGCCTGATGAGCCATTTACAGTGCAGTCAGTTAGCATAGAACATTTTTGTGTTTTTATTGAGTTCTTACAACTAAGGTGGAATTAGTTTGCACCATGCATTCAATATAATGAAGCAGGAAGGATTTAAGAATTCAACCACAGTACTGAGATATGTGGATATATAAGTGTTTAAAATAGATTTATCCGTTGAAAGAATTTGGAAAGTTTGTAAGCAATTTCCTTAGTGACAGTGAGATAAGTGTTTTTGATTGATTCCTGGAAACTAATAGTTCTTTACCCCCTGTAAATAGATACATAAATACCAGTTACATAAATAAATATATGCATGTACAGGAAACTTTGGTTTATCCGGAGGTTGTATGTCCGGAATACTCAATCTAACGGCAAAAATCAGGAGCCGTTTTCTATAAGTATTTTTAGATCTCGTTTTTTTTCCCCCAGTCAGGCACTGCAAGGTCTGTAACTATAGCAACAGCTTCAGCTAGAGACGCTTGCAGCTGACTCTTTAGAAGTTGTTGCTAAGCAACGGTGTTTGTTGTCAGATACGGAGATGAAAACCTCCGTATGCTTCAACGTTAACTTTGTATGTCCGGCAGTTTTGATAGATCGGCAACACGCCGGTCCCGTCGGTGCCGGATATCTCACAGTTTCCTGTAATACAGGAGATCTTTACTGTTCATGTCTTTTTAATAGTGAAGGACATGAAATGTAATAAACTTCAGTTTAATCTTTTTATTTGCATCTTTTCTTCTCTAGCAGATATCTGCAGCAGTATCTGGTGTATTTTAAGTAGAACCTATTGGATAACTTTTAAATTCAGGACTTTATTTAGAGCTTCCTTCCAAACTTGAATAATGGTGCAGTTTTTCCAGAAGTTGCTGCTGTTCGTATGAACAGTTGTTATTTATACGGCAATCACAAACAAGTAAAAAGAAAGGCAGCTGCTGTAATTATGTTAGGATATATTACATAATAGAAAGACTCCACTTTTGGAATTTGTAATTGTTTAAAGTTTTATGTGCCATATAATGTAATACACTGTAACCAATCCCTTGAATACAGTATCCATTGTTTTTATTTCATGGAAATGACTTCAGAAAAAGTTGCAGTTCATACTTTTATCTTTCATTTGATGTTTGTACCAAACAAATGATGCTGTTTACTTTAACTGTTATAAAAATAGTTTTCGTAGGCATTTTCATTCTCAGTAAATTTCCTATTGCTACACCAGATTGTGGAGAGAATGTGGGTTTATAAACAGCAAGCCCGGGCAGGCTCAATGAATGTCAGTGTTGTGTTGGTTGAAAACATTTCTAAAAGTTGAAGGCACGGGTGCATGCTCGGAGCTGTAACCTAGCAACGTGAACCTTTTCAGCTGACAATGATTGGTCTGGGAAGCTGTATGAATTCAATGCTCACACTTCTCATATAGAACAGGCTTCCAATGGAAGCCATTGTTAGTCTTTTTAAGTACAGAAAATGTTACGCATAAGTTTTAATATTTTTCTTCTAAATATTGTAATTTTTGGCCTTTATACTACAAATCTCATTTCCAGTGGTAACTGCTTAGCTTAGTGCAGAAACTAGGATGGAGCACCCGCACAAAAGTTTTTCAAAAATATTTGGAGTGATTTAATTTGTTTGCTTTGGCCTATCTTTTATATTAGTAAATTTAAATGACTGCTTAATCTTGATTGGTCTTTACTGGTAGTTTTTATTTGCAGTCTCTCCTCACATTTGTTTCATACATTCCCTACCTCTTCCATTGTGATTTGTGCTGCTTGGCTAAAATTCCATATTCACAAATCAGTTTCAAATGTTACAGACAAAATGCACACTCGATGCAGTACTTATTGCAACGGTTTTTATATTCACTGTACTTAATAGCAGTCTCCTATGGCATTGCACACGGTAAGTTAGAGGATATGATGTTTTATGAGGATATGATGTTTTATAAGCATAGGACTATTATATCATGTACTACAGAATGTATTATTTTGCTAATAAGACCGAGCCATGTTCCTTTAAGACCATTAAGTCTTAATTATTAATAGAGCCTCAAATCATTTGTTGTTTCATTAGGAAAGTTTGCAAATTGGAATGTGCTTGTCTGTTTCAAGCTCCAGCTCAGAAGCATATAACATTATAAGATTGTTTTGCATCTGTAATATAACATGCAGAGAGTACCATTTTTATTATATAGTAGTAGTGAATATTCCATGGTGCTGTTCATGGTAAGACAGAGAGTGCACAATTTTAGAAGGATGCAAATACGATGCCCTGTAAATAGAATGTAGCTGTGTCCCTTTAAGGGTAAAAGGTGTCATTGCTCTGCATTCTTGAAATGAATGGTGGGTTAATATACTGGTCAGGGTTGTAGATGTAAATCCTGGGTTTGTTTGACTGACAGGTCAGTTAATAAGGTGGTAACAGCATGGAACCAGTGTAGTCTTGGAAAGTGGAACTGAAACACATGGGGTAAAATGCAAAACATTATACATCTCACGGTATAACATGAATAAATAATCCATATTTATCCCTCAAACAGCATCACTAAAAACATTATCTGGTCATTATCATAATGCTGTTTGTGGGACCTCGCAACTTGACTGCTGCGTTTCCTACATTAAAACAGTGACTACACTTCAAAAGTACTTCATTGGCTGTAAAGCGCTTTGGGACGTCCTGAGGTCGTGAAAGGCACTATAAAAATGCAAGTCTTTTTTAAGTTGTCTAGTGACTTTTTAATACCATCAGCCTCTCAAAAGCTTGGGCTTGATATTTTTGCCCAGATTTGATACTCTTATTATCTGATTGCAGACTGCACAGTCTAAGCATGTGCAGTATGCCCATTTTTCCAGCATGCATCAGTGCCATCTAGTCTGCTCACGTGGATATTTTTCTTTAGTTTCCAGCAGTTTCTGTAGTGTTTTTCAAAAAAAAAATTGAAGAAAAGTTAAGGAGAAAATCAAAAGACTTTATTCAAATAAAGTTTATGCTGTATTTTTTTAAACACAGAGGCTTGAGATTTGTTGTGAAAAATGACAGACTGCAGTAATTACACACCTGTTGTAGCTTTTTTGTTTGAAGCCTCGATCAACTTTTCTTGACAGGAAATGTAAACATTCTACTTACTGATGTTAGTATCACAGAGGCACAGACAGACTGAGAAACCAGAGTGCAAGGTAGATGGACAGTGGCTTTCCTTGTCCTAATTTAACCTTTTTTAAAAACTGAATTTTGAAAGCAAACAAAGCTCTGAGGTAAATGTATAGGAGGATGGAGACAGGGTGAAGGTGAAGAGACCTCTCGCCACCTGCTCTGGAACGGCGTAAGGGGGAGTGAATGGAGGCTTAAGAGTAATGTGGGTGGGAAGGATTCAGGGGTTGAATGGGTGGGTAGATCAAAGGGGAAGAGGTAGGTCGAAAAGGGATGGGGTAGGGAGAAGCACCAGTAATGGGGGAGGGGATAGGAGATGGAGAAGCAATCTTGTCTCTAAGAGTTAGGGAGAGAGAGTGAGACAGACAGAGGAAATAGCAACATGAATACAATAGATGGGTAAAAGAGAGACCATGGAGTAGATTTTCAACTGTGGATTGGCTGCCTGTTCTAGAAACTGCCCAGTTTTCATTTCTGGTTTCTATAATGAGCAGTCAGTCCACCGTGCCAGTTAGACCCCTAGGCGATAAGTTAAAAATCTATCGCCATATTCTTTGACTTAATATGTGCAATGCTATGAGAGAGCCACTACCGTTCTTTGAAGTTCGTAACCCCTAAGAAGAACAGCCCAGCACTTGCATAATTGTCTTTGCTGCAAAGGTGATGAAAAAGCTCCATTGGAAAAAATAATTCTGGAATAGCAATTTATGAATTTTAAGTATTCTTCAATACATATTTTTGGTTTTAAGGTTGGATTAAATGGCACTTTGAATTTTGGCTTTGATATTCATTATTTGGAATAATCAGAGTCATTTAATAATGTTTGGAAAATGCACAAGTTAATTTAATGAAGCAGTGCAAATGTTTGAAAGTTGAATAAACTGGAGTGAATGTAAGTTTGGAAAAATGGGTATAATTCTTTTTTTTCCTTCCTCCCCACAGAGGATTCCAAATCTTCACTCCCGCCTACATTAGAACCTACGGGACCGGCACCTTCGCCCTCAGACTCTGAAACCCACACAGACCCTCCTACCCTCAAACCTGTGAGTGAGAGCAGGGCACACAGCAGACTGCACAAACGAATTAAATCTGACAGCGATGTTCTCAACAGAAAAACACTACAAAAGGAAGCCCTTGGCACTCATACTCTTCAGCGTCTCCTCAGTGACAGTGGTGTAAATGGCCTAGCTCTCCCTACCTCAGACACAGCAGCTCAGTCGGTCAATGAAGTGGGCAGACGTACATCTGTTCTTTTTAGGAAGGCCAAAAATGGAGTAAAGTTACAGAAGGGCTCTGGTCAGCCAGTGGAGAATGGAGACAGCCAGCACCAAACAGAACAGTTGGCACTGAATACTTCACCAGGGACACTCTCAAAACTACAGAGTTTACGTCAGTCAAGGAAACGACCCCAAAGTCTGAGCTGTAGCTCAGACAGTGAAAGTGAGAAATCTCCATGCACACCTACAGAGCTAGGTAATCCTTCTCCATTGCTTTTCTCCTCAGAAGTGCTGTTTGTCAGTAGCTGAACCTTCTCCTGTTTGGACAGCTTAAAAGTATAGTCCATGGATTTCTTTGTAGCCACTATGTGTGCTGCTCTGTGGTCAGTCAACAGCTGTTATCTAGCAGGGCGAGTCAGTCTGTTGGGTTTTCTTTATTTAAAATAAGCATTTTATATTTGAGGACTATGTTTTGCTGAAACTTTGTACATTTATCTGCACAGGGCTTTCAAATGGGTTTGGAAAACACCCCCAGTTGTCAAATGCAGAGAGCTACTCGGATTCTGAGTGTAGTTCTAGTCTTGGAAGCAATGGGGCATTTGACAGTAACAGGTAATTATTAAAACCTGAAAATGCTATAAAGTTATGCTGACTTCCATGCATGTAATAGATCATATGATCATAAAGATTAATTAAATGTGCATATTTGTTGGGGAATTGGGTGGATCAGTGGATTAGAAGGCTGTTTTTTCACCTCTAGGGTGCAGGTTGAAACCGTGCCCAGACTGAGTTGTGTGCACTTATTTCCCTTCTGACTATACAAAACTTCCAATAATAACTTCCAAAACTAAGTTGGCTTTGAGATACTATAAGGACAGCTGGTGCCGGAAATGAAAATGTTACTCTATTGCATTTGCGAGGGAGGCATATCTTGGGATATTGTATAGTGACCTGAATCCTGTGCTACACCTGACCTCGCTGCTTCACTTGGACATGGTTGGTTTGATAAATGAAAAAGTTACACTAATGCAGTTGGGACATTGTAGAGGGAGTTTAATCTTGAACATACCGTCGGATATTTGATGCCAACACAAATTTCAGCAAGTGAGAAAAATCTTTACTTCTCCAGCACTGATATCTCTCACCCAGAGTACAAATTTCCCCTGCAGATTAAATAAAGAGTATAAATTATGGTGTTTTTCCTAAAACAATACCATAGAAATTGTAGTCAATCATACTATTTTACAATCTTAAAATACATAACTTATTTAGCAATGGGTATGCACCCTCTTCTAACAGAGTAGGTGATCTGCTCACAGGCCTCTACCAGTCTATTCTTGAGCTGACTGTTGGATAAATAAGAGTGGCTTAACGATTTAATCCTGCTTCAACACTTGTTTTTCCTTTTCCTCCTCCGACTTTTGTTTTTCCTTTTCCTCCTCCATTCCCAGTGGAGAAGTACCTGGCATCTAATTGGTGCCTTCCCACAATGTCTGTGGTGAGACCAGGAACCCTTTTGGTATGGGGCAGACATGGCATCATGTTTTGGTACTCCAGCATGTTCTAATGCCTCATATATAGTCAGTGCAGTATGCTGCAGTACACATTTTGCTGTAGCTTGTGTAGGGTGTAATCTGTGTACCGAGAATATTTCATTAACCTTTTTTAACTTTAAAATGCAGTTTATGATAAGATGATGGAAAGCATTTGAACATAACATACTGCATATTAAAAATGGAAGGGGAATTAAGCCAGATTTAAACACACGTTACATGTCCAATTATTTTTTAAAACTTAAAATGATTTTTTGTGATAAACTTCCACCAAACCACTTTAAGCAGCTTAGTGGATTCCTACATATCGATAAAACACATTTAACAAAATCTCTTGACTACTTTTTAGTGTAAAACCCCTACTGAATTTCTATTCTGAATGGAGAAATATATATCTAACTCCTTCTTGAATATATTTATAGAAACATAGAAGATAGGAGCAGGAGTAGGCCATTCGGCCCCTTGAGCCTGCTCCGCCATTTAATGAGATCGTGGCTGATCATCCAAATTCAGTACCCTGTCCCTGCTTTCTCCCCATATCCCTTGATCCCTTTAGCTTTAAGAAATATATCTAACTCCTTGAATATATTTATAGAAGAAATACCAAATTTGGATTGCCCCTTCCCCCAGCAAGTCACAAATTCTTACTACAATCCAACCTTTAGCTCAGGTTTCTGCGGAGATCGCAATAGCTTTAGCCATCGACATTAGAATTTTGTATTTGTCAGTTTATTTAAAGTTTGTCCCCATTTTCAGTTTTTGTTTTCTCTTCTGGATTTCCTGACTGAGAGGGGAGCCAGGTGACTTGCTCCCTTGCCTCTATCTATGTTGCCCTTGATTCCGTTGCTAGTGTGAATCCAAGACAGTAGTTGACTTGCTTCTACTGTACAACAGTTGGGAAAACTCACCAAAGTTACTTTTCTCAGTTTAGTGACCTGAGGTGGTGAACTCGGGCAATTAACACACAGCCTTTTTCTATCACTTAGTACCACAGCAAATTAATACATTAACATGCTGCACTATCCGACTACTCGGTGCTTTCTTGAACAGAACGTCCATTAAGTTATGGCTTGTGTACAACCACTTACAAAATTATGAACAGCTACAGCCTTCTTCACATAATCTTTTACTGTATTAATAGTAAACAGTAAGTTTCAGTGTTTTCACTCAATTCTGAAACATGTTGCATTTTAGGGTATTATGGGCTATTATAGTTGACAGGATGCATGGAAAAGATGTAATTGTGGGTACTCTGGTAATAGCAGAAAAGTGTTCTCAATCCCACGTGTGAGAGTTACTATCTGGAGCCACAGGCAGCATAACAAATATTTTCAAAATAGCGAAGTGTGGTAACCTGCTTTCATTTTGTTGCTGAATGTATCGTTTTTACTTCTCTGCCAATCAACTACTATTGCATACTACCTCATATTTGTGGATTGAGTGTGTTCAAAAGCAAGTTTTTGAAATAAGTTTGTGTCCATTAGCTTTATAAATACTATCCGTGATTAATATTGTATTTCCTCTTTTAGTGGCTTGTCTCCACCCAAACGTAGTCGAGGGAAGCCAGCTCTTGCTCGAGCGCATTATCTTGACAATGGCAATAGGGATGTATCTTGTGGAGATTACAATACATCAGGTACGTTGCACAGCAGTAAGAATTAAGCTTTAATTGGCTGTAAGAATAAAGTTACAAGACTGTGAAATAAATATTACTAATGAGACAGTGTGAAGCATGCCAGAAGGATAAGGGAAACCTGTCCCTCTAATTTTACCATTGTGTAGTTACTCTGTTACTATGTCTTGGCAGGGTACCTTCATGAAAAACTGTAAGTGAAAGAGAGAAAGACCACATTATTTTCTTAATATTTCATGCAAGTTATGCAGTGATACATTTCAGTGTGATTTACATCACTGCATTATGTAAAAACAGAAAAAGGTTTGCCAAATACAATTTTTCATCAAAATGGTACCACTTGCTGTTTAGAGTTGGTAAATTTTCTGCTGTAGCTGTTTCCTGGATCATTTATTTCTTTAAAAAAAAAAAAAAGTTTAAGAAAAAAGTGCATAACACCCGACTGGTTTATTTTCTGGTTTATCTTTCTAGCAATAATTCCTGTTTTAACAACGATTATTTCTAGCAGCATTAAAAGATAACAAATGAAGAGTGCCTTTTAATTAAAACAAAGCAAAGGAATAGTGCCTTTTAATTAAAACAAAGCAAATGCAGACCTTTTTTTGAAAAACAAAGGAAATTGAAATAAATGAATTTTATGTCAAGTGCATTAGTTCAGTTCAAGGTTGCGCGGAGGAGTATTGCATTGTCCAAGATGGCTGGGTATTTATTTTTTAAATGAGTGAAATTGCAGAATTTACATCGTTATATATAAGCTTTATTAATGCTACTTCTATTTTTCTTGTGTTTTTTTTATAGGGAGAGGGGTCTGGACACCCTTTGAGAATGATGCTATTTTAGAGCCTCTGGAACTAGTTTGGGCCAAATGCAGAGGATACCCTTCTTATCCAGCACTAGTAAGTCAAATTATATTTGTTTCCCCGTTAAGTATTTGAAAATGGAACACCATATCTAAAATGAGCAAATCTACATAATACCTTCAACAACCAAACTGAAATAATTGTCTGATTCTAGGATGTAGTTTAATCTTTGGATAATGTTAAATATCACACAAGACATTGTGGCTGTTTTCAATAGAATAGAAGAGATTTACAGGGTGGTTCAATAGAGGTGGTTTAAAATTATGGAGGGATGGGACAGAATAGATAGAAACAGACTTTTCAGTGACTGAGGGATCTAGAATGATGAGACACAGATAAGATTAAACCTAAGAGATTTAGGATAGAGAGCAAGATAAAAGTCACAGAGGGGTGTGATGCTGTGGAATGCACTACTGGAGTTAGTGATTGAAGATGGGATCATGTCAGCATTTAAGAATAGGTTAGATAGATGGTTGAAGAAAAAAGGGATATGGAAACAGGGTGGGCACCAATGTTCTCGCTAAGGTGCGTGGCAACGCAGTAAACCCAAAGGCCCTGCACAGGCCGCGCATGGGCTTTTACATTGTAAATACCGCGCGTATGCAGAAATCTTGCTTCTGAGGCGGAAGACTGTGGGTTCAAGCCCCACTCCAGAGACTTGAGCACTTCAGTACAGTACTGTGGGAGTGCTGCACTGTTGGAGGTGCTGTCTTTTTAGATGAGACCATGAACCGAGGCCCTTCTACACAATCTCTCATCATAGGACAGCTCTCTCATCCCAGGAATCAATCTAATGAACCTTCGTTGCACCGCCTCCAAGGCAAGTATAAGTTTGCTGATGATACAAAGCTAGGTGGGACGGTAAGCTGTGAGGAGAACACAAAGAATCTTTTTAAAAATTCATTTATGGGATGCAGGCGTCGCTGGCAAGGCCAGCATTTATTGCCCATCCCTAATTGCCCTTGAGAAGGTGGTGGTGAGCTGCCTTCGTGAACCACTGCAGTCCGTGTGGTGAAGGTACTCCCACAGTGCTGTTTGGTAGGGAGTTCCAGGCTTTTGACCCATCAACGATGAAGGATCGGCGAGATACTTCTAAGTCAGGATGGTGTGTGACTTGGAGGGGAACTTGGAGGTGGTGGTGTTCCCATGCGCCTGCTGCCCTTGTCCTTCTAGGAGGAAGAGGTCGCGGGTTTGGGAGTGCATCTTGTAGATGGCACACACTGCAGCCACGGTAAGCTGGTGGTGGAGGGAGTGAATGTTTAAGGTGGTGGATGGGGTGCCAATCAAGCGGGCTGCTTTGTCCTGGATGGTGTCGAGCTTCTTGAGTGTTGTTGGAGCTGCACTCATCCAGGCAAGTGGAGAATATTCCATCACACTCCTTACTTGTGCCTTGTAGATGGTGGAAAGGCTTTGGGGATTCAGGAGGTGAGACACTCGCCGCAGAATACCTAGCCTCTGACCTGCTCTTGTTGTCACAGTATTTGTGTGGCTGGTCCAGTTAAGTTTCTGGTTAATGGTGACCCCCATGATGTTGATGGTGGGGGGATTTGGTGATGGTAATGCCGTTGAATGTCATGGGGAGGTGGTTAGACTCTCACTTGTTGGGAGATAGCCATTGCCTGGCACTTCTGTGGCGCGAATGTTACCTGCCACTTATCAGCCCAAGTCTGCAAAGTGATATAGATAGACTAAGTGAGTGGGCAGTAAGGTGGCAGATGGAGTATAATGTAGGGAAATATGAGGTTATTCACTTTGGTAGGAAGAATAGAGAAACAGAATATTTTTTAAATGGTGAGAAACTTTCAAATGTTGGTGTTCAGAGAGATTTGGGTGTCCTCGTGCAAGAAACACAGAAAGCTAGCATGCAGGTACAAGCAAGCAATAAGGAAGGCAAATGGCATGTTGCAAGGGGGTTGGAGTATAAGAGTAAGGAAGTCTTGCTCCAATTGTGCAGGGCCTTGGTGAGACCACACTTGGAGTACTGAGCACAGTTTTGGTCTCTTTATCTAAGGAAGGATATATTTGCCTTGGAGGCGGTGCAACGAAGGTTCATTAGATTGATTCCAGGGATGAGAGGGCTGTCCTATGATGAGAGATTGTGTAGAATGGGCCTATACTCTCTGGAGTTTAGAAGAATGAGATGTGATCTCGTTGAAACATACAAGATTCTGAAGGGGTTTGACAGGGTAGATGCTGAGAGGTTGTTTCCCCTGGCTGGAGTGTCTAGAACTAGGGGGCATAGTCTCAGGATAAGGGGTAGGCCATTTAAGACTGAGATGAGGAAGAATTTCTTCCCTCAGAGGGTTGTGAATCTTTGGAATTCTCTGCCCCAGAGGGCTGTGAATGCTGAGTCTGAGCATATTCAAGGCTGAGATAGATAGATCTGTGGACTCTAGGGGAATCAAGGGATATGGAGATCGGGCGGGAAAGTGGAGTCGAGGTGGATGATCAGCCATGATCTTATTGAATGGCGGAGCAGGCTCGAGGGGCCGTATGGCCTACTCCTGCTCTTACATCTTATGTTCTACCCTCTCAGGTGGATGTAAAAGATCCCATGCTACTTTTCGAAGAAGAGCAAGGGCATTCGCCCAGTGTCCTGGGCAATAAGAACATAAGAAATAGGAGCAGGAGTAGGCCATTAGGCCCATCGAGTCTGCTCCACCATTCAATAAGATCAAGGCTGATCTTCTACCTCAACTCTACTTTCCTGCCCTATCCCCATATCCCTTGATTCCCTTAATATCCAAAAATCTATCAACCTCTGTCTTGAATATACTCAATGACTGAGTATACAGCCCTCTGGGGTAGAAAATTCCAAAGATTCACCACCCTCTGAGTGAAGAACTATATCCTCACCTCAAACCTAAATGGCTGACCCCTTGATCTGAGACTGTGACCCCTGGTGCTAGACTCCCCAGCCAGGGGAAACATCCTCCCAGCATCTACCCTGTCAAGTCCTGTAAAAATTTTGAATGTTTCAATGAGATCACCTCTCATTCTTCTGAACTCTAGGGAATATAGGCCTAGTCTACTCAATCTCCCCTCATAGGACAATCCCCCCCATCCCAGAAACCAGTCTGGTGAACCTTCATTGCACTCCCTCTATGGCAAGTATATCCTTCCTTAGGTAAGGAGACAAAACTGTACACAGTACTCCAGGTGTGGTCTCACCAGGGCCCTATATGATTACAGTAAGACATCTTTGCTCTTATACTCAAATCCTCTTGTAATAAAGAACATACCATTTGCTTTCCTAATTGCTGTACCTGCATGTTAACTTTCAATGATTCGTGTACAAGGACACCCAGGTCCCTCTGAACACCAACATTTCCCAATCTCTCACCATTTAAAAAATACTCTGCTTTTCTATTTATCCTACAAAAGTGGATAACTTCACATTTCTCCACATTATATTCCATTTGTCATGTTCTTGCCCACTCACTTAGCCTGTCTATATCCCCTTGAAGGCTCTCTGCATCCTCCTCACAACTTACATTCCCATCTAGCTTTGTATCATCAGCAAACTTAGGTATATTACATTTGGTCCCCTCATCCAAATCATTGATAAAGATTGTGAATAGCTGAGGCCCAAGCACTGATCCTTGTGGTACTCCACTAGTTACTTTCGCTAATCTTTTCCTTTTTACATACCTATAGAAGCTTTTACAATCTGTTTTTATGTCTCTCGCTAGTTTACTCTCTCATTCTATTTTCCCTCGATGTTTATTCCTTGACCAACAACATGAAAAAATGATTAATTGGTCATTTACCTCATTACTGTTGGTGTGTAAATTTGCATATGGTGTTCCCTTACATTACAACAGTGACTGTACCTCAGAGGTACTTCATTGACTGTGAAGCGCTTTGGGATGCCCTGAGATCATAACAGGCACTATACAAATACAAAATATTTTTTCCATTATTTTCTGTAATATTTTGCTTTGTAGATCATAGATCCTAACATGCCTCGAGATGGCTTATATCACAATGGTGTCCCGATACCTGTACCTCCGTTGGATGTAGTAAAACTAGGAGAACAGATGCACGCTGAAGCTGGAGAGAAACTTTACCTAGTATTGTTTTTTGACAACAAAAGAACATGGTAAGTGGAAAAAAAATGACACCTGAACTAAAGACTTGTGTGTAGGTGTATTTGGTTTAACTCCATATAGATTTTGAAAAATGTACTGGGACATTCAGTGCATAACCTGTACAGTTGATTTTTGTGTCTGAACTGTCTTTGTGTATATTTTTGTTAAGAGACCTATTAGTCCAAGGTTTGAGTTTTGCTGCATTCCCCAGATTCTTGTGGGAAGAGTCTCAACCAAGTTGTGGACTCCCAGAATGCTTTCGTGACACACTGTACATTGCACTACACTACTGTCAATGTGTGTGTGCCACTCTGATGAACTGCCACTTTCTCTTCAGCCTAATACAGCACTGGAATGGCAGGGTAGGGCTTAGAAACATGAAGTCCTAATTTGATCTGTGAATGACCAATCTTGCTGGTGGTAAAGAAAAGTCTGGCGCTTTAAAGATGCATTGTGATTGGACAAACAAAAAAATTTGCCCTACATTCTGACTGGAAATAATGGCCCAGATATTCCGATCGCAGGCCTCCCGCGGACGGAGGACTGCGATCTGGAAAAATCTGTGCACTTACCTGAGTGCTCCCGGGACGTGCACAATTCCGGTGCTGGGCCTCTCCAAACTGTAGGTGCGCAGGGCCCACGTATCCCAGAGGCGCAGGTAATTCACAGCGTCCCTGGGATCACATGGGCCATGGGGAGCCAATCACAGAAGGGAATCTCCCTTCATACATTTGACAGGAAGACCTGTCAAATATATGAATGGAGATCACCCCCAAAACATAGTAAAACTTTAAATAAATTTTTTTTTAAAGTCACATTTTTAAAATGACTTGAAATTACAATAAATTAACTATTTTAAACAAAAATTTAAATTTTTGAAAAAAATAAAGTTTTTTATGGGGCTAAAAATAAACTTTTTTAAAAGTATTTTTAAATGATAAAGCAGTGAATTTTTTTTTTTTTTTAACTTTTTTCAACTCTTATCCTGGTAAAAGCAGGCCTTATGCCTTTTACCAGGCGCAAGAATTGTAAGGGTTTTCTGCGGGCAGAGGGTCTCCAAAAAGCAGAACTCTCCGCCCGCAGAGGCCCTTCTCCAGGGCAGCCGGCGGATCTGTCGAGAGCTTTCTTGACAGATCGGAAATGCCGGTTTCCAGCGCATGCGCTGTGCAGGCCTGAAACTGACATTTCCGATGTCCCTATGGGTGGGTATCCGGCCCAATATCTGGGGGGGAAAAAATCCAAGAACACCTGCCATCCAACTTGCTGCATTATCAGCACTATTAAGCAGGTAAGCCCCTACTTCTCACAAGGTTCAGTTGTATTAAGTTTAAAATCTGGCTTCCTTCCTTGCTCCGTTGTGTTCTGTGCCACTTCCCTGATTGGAATGAGACTAGAACACACATGACAATCGCAGTCCAGATCGCAGACTAGCAATGAGCAATGCCATGGGAGAGCAACTACTTTAAAAAGACATTTCCGCGCTGACTTAACCAAAATTTCTTCTTTTCCACATCACCTCATTTGGTCAGAAATAACTTGCGTGGTTATTGTGAGTGCTCTGTATGGGGAATGGAAAGGAAATAGTCATGCCTCTGGTTGGAAACTATTCTATAAGGAGTTGGATTGTTTATTTTTTTCTCCTTTGACTTTTTTTGAAGAATGGAAATAACTACATCTAAAGTTGAGTAATTGTAGTATAAAGCAAAGTTGTCCATTTGCTCAGTGTTGTGACTTGTTTTTAGTTCCTGTACATTACATATAGTATGTTGTCTGGTGTAAACAGAGTTAAGTTCTAAGCCTACAAAAGCAAACAGTCTTGATATGTACAGCACTCTCTTAAATTAAGTATGGCTTTTGTACAAGTTAGAGGCGCTGTGTCCAGCACACATACTCCCCGCCCGTCAGGCTTTACATCAGGTGTATTGTGCTTTGCACCAATAATATTTTGTTCTAATTTTTCAAAATTTGATTATGTAGTTTCAAGCCATGCTGTATTGATAGTCAGGCATCACAAAACTGAAATAACTCTTCTGATAATTTCTGTCCAGTATGTTTGTAAGACTTGTAACCTCCGAATGTATTCATCAACAGGCAGTGGCTTCCCCGTTCAAAATTACTTCCTCTTGGTATTGATGACACAGTGGACAAACTGAAAATGATGGAAGGCCGTAAATCAAGCATTCGGAAATCTGTTCAAATTGCTTATGACCGAGCAATGATCCATTTGAGCAGAGTACGCGGAGAACATGGCTTTCTCACCTCAAACTACATGTGACTGTTATAAAACATAACCAAAGTTGCGGAAGGAGATTGTATGATGTGACATCAGGCATCAAAGACCTTAATTTCTGCTCATTGTAAAAACTAAATTTCCTTTCTTTATTTTTTCATACTTTTAAGCAGATCGACACAAAGCCTCTGTCACTGCCAATTCTTATATGGCCTTTCTTTGACTTGTTCTTGCCATGTTTACTTCATTTAAACATAGATCATGCTTTAAATTTACAAATACAAATCCTGTTCATAGTGTTTATAATGCCTTTTGTGTGGACGCCAAGGGGAAGAAAAACCATGTATATAATTGTATTATATTGTTATACACTAAATTATTCAAGGCTGCAGATCTGAATCTTTAGCTTCTCTGTGATGGTAATGGGTTTTGTACGCACACACTGTAATTTATTTGAGAAACAATACCATTTGACGTTTGAAAGTATTTGTTCTGTTAAAATGCAGTGGACTTGTGACCTGTGTATACTGTGTAGTACAAGTTTAAAACATTTTTTATTACATTTTATGATTTTGGTTTTTAATGTATTCAGGCTATTATATCAATGATGTTGACATACCTAGGGACCTAAAATTAGCTGCGTGTCCACTGTGAAACACAGGATGTTCATGTTGTATTTATTGTAGAAAGTAAGATTATTTGCTTTCTAGTACTGTTTATAAGAAGCTGTAATGGTTGAGAAAAAATGAGAATTGACACTTGCGAAACTGTACTTTTACCTCTGATCTATTACAATCCAACTGTCTGAGGCTATATTTTCTCCTGAGAATTAAATGTGATGAACTAGAAGTTAACAGTTTCTAATTTTAATTGCTGAGCTCCTTTTGTCAGCTTTCAAAATAGGCCAGTCTCAATAACTTGGAGTCGGTTTCTTCACTCCTGTCCAAATATAGTTGCTCTTATCAACTTCACTGTGATTACAGTCATTGAAGGGAAGCTCCTGTGACAAAATATAATAACAAAATTCCCCGCTAATTCCTTCAAGCAAGAGCTGAACCTGTTTCTGGCTGGGGTGGAGATTACCTCATACAAGAGGTAGGTACCTTATGACAGTAATCAGGGCCTGAGTGCTCTCCTGGACTAGTTTTGATTGCCTAAGTGGGTTGGAGAGGAATTTTCCAAATTTATTTTCCCTAATTGGCCTGTGTTTTTATTTGGTTTTTCGCCTCCAAGGAGATTACGTGGCTTCCAGTTGTGGTGGGGGGGGGTGTATGTATTATGAAGCGCAAGACATCACAATTGGATGGACCAGTAGGTCAGTTCCTGTCTGTTATTTTTTGTATGTTTAAAATTAAGATCACTACAGAACTGTTATGTTTTCTGGACCAAATACTTAAAACTGGATATTAATAATGGCCTGTTTTATCTCTTTATTCATTGAACAAAATCAATGGGATATGAATTGCAAGCTAAAATTTACACATGCTTCAGATTACATCCAACTTTTATTTTTTCCAAGAAACCAGTTAGGGAGTGTCTGCAAAAGTTGTCCATATAATTTGGACCAGTCAAAGATTACTGTCTATTTGTGTTGGAGCATAAATTCACAATTTTGGCAGAAGAGAAAATTCTTCCTTGCCATAAAATACAAAGCACAAATCTAGGAATAAATGGCAAATGCTACATGGCTTGTGTGTGGTAGTCATATAGGGGGAATTTTTCGGGGGATCAGCAGGCATGTTCGGTGGTGGGTCGGGTGGGAAAAATATTGGGAACCCGCCACCACGTGACTTCCTAGATGTCGGGTGTCAGGGCTGAACAGATCCGACACGCAGCGGCGGAGGAGGCAATTCAGGTCATTATGACCTTGTTAACTACCCATTAAAAAGTATTCTTTGAGTTCACCTTACCATTTTACAAGGTCGTCCACGCTGTTCGGGGATCACGTCAGGTAAGGTGGTCGGGAGTTGTATGACCATGGGATCATCTCATTACTTGACAGCTGCAAGTGTGCTATAAAAGCTCCCATCTCACATCTGTTCACTTTCCAAGCTCAAGCTGTTTACTGCATTTGGAAGACCAGATTGAGCTTTATGCTCTCTATCCAGTGTCACCACATTAAAACAACCCCTCTCACCATTGACATCGCTTCTGTCTTCTGAAGTTCACCTGCCATCTATTACATCAGCATCAGTGCCCTTGAAACTATCTCACCTTGGTCCTCAGAATCCCACCACGATCAACCCCAACACCAGCAGCACCAACAACAACCTCTGCAATCAACTGATGCTGCACAGGGCAATAGCACATTGCTGCCTGAGGGGCCAGGGATGGCCTCGCCATGGCCAGATTTACATCACTTGACGCTGTACACCCTGGCTGCCACATAATGCGCCAGGTTGGCACCATCCCACACCAACACCATAAAGCATCCCTAGAATGCCCAAGCCATTCCTTTCACACTCCGCACCATTGCGGGGGTACCGTTATGTCTCACCATTCACTGCAACTCACTAAGCCACTTCCAAAGGTGCACATAAATCTGTCCAAGAACACAAAGTTTTGAAAATAAAGATTTCAATGTTTGACACCACACTAACAGAAACTTTATATGAACATTGGTTAAAACACCTAAGTGCCTACTCTTGTGTGTTAGTTGGTATGATTGGACTAGGATGAGTGTGAGGGGTGGCTAGTGAGATGGGGAAGTGAATAATGTAGATAGGGATGGGTGGAGGTGCAAGGTAAGTTGGTGTGAGTAAGAATGTGCAGGAGTAGGGTAGGGAAGGTAGAGTGATGGGGATGTGATGAGTGGCACAGCAGGATGAGGTTGAGTATGGCTTTGCAGTAATGTTTCGTGATCTACTGAGATCATTGAAAGGTTTGCAGCCTGGTCCTCCTGACAACATCCCTGCTTGTGTCCTGTGCAGTGTGTAACCAGGCTGCATTGGTCTCATGGGGCGGTCTCTTCTGCCCAGTGGAAGGGAAGAGGAACTCCGTGTGCTGTGACTATGGAGGGAGTCATGCGAGAGCCTGGGTGCAGCTCTGTGCAGTGCTTGTCAGTGTTTTCAGCACCTCAATGCTGTAGAACACTGACAGCAAAATTGTCAAAATCAATTTGCGCATGGTCCCTTTAAGGAAACCGGCTGAACACATGTCATCAAATGACATCGTCAGACCCACTTCCTTCAGTTGACCAGCAAACACGCTGGGCGGGCTTAACAAACCCAGTCATCGTAAAATCATTCTACAGAGCGGGCTGGAGCCAGCAGCGGGGTCGGGACCTGCCGCTGACATCACCCGCCATGGACCCGCCGAGGTAGGGGAAATCACAGCCATGGAATGTTTAGAGGGTTTCTGTGTTTGTGTGGAGATGCCGGAGTTGGACTGGGGTGGACAAATGTAAGAAGTCACACAACACCAGGTTATAGTCCAACAGCTTTATTTGAAATCACAAGCTTTCGGAGCGCTGCTCCTTCGTCAGGTTAATTTTAAGCAGGATAATTGGAGATTACAAAATGAACAGAAGTAATAACATCTAAATTGCAAAAAAAAGTCTCAAAACTTTAAATTCATAACATATATATCAAAATATAAAATTGTTTATAGTTTATTGTTTAATAGTATGTTTGAAATAATTGACTTCAGTTTGATGGTGCATTCTCTTACCTTCATATTATTCTCTGCAACACCAGGGTAACACTCAGTTCCCAAGTGCTACAGACAGGAAAATGGGATGGAGACCCATTACATCAGATCGTTGTTCCCTTTACTCTGGAACTTCCCCAGAGAGGTGGACCTGGGCCTGTACATTTTAACAGGCGTAGGACAAGAGCAGCCATGGAAAAGAGGTGGGGTGGTGCATGTATTCCCAGGTCTCCTTCCACACTTTGCACTCTACGCTAAGGAAATGGTGCCCATTTTGAGGTATGCTCTAAGGAGTTGGTGCTAGTCTTTCTGCCTGGGTCTGAAGTGACAAGGCACAGGAGTCCCGATAAAGTACATCCTACCTATTGCAGTCTTCCCAATTATCTTCTGGTGTGACTTTCTTGCTTCTGTTCTCCAACAGAAGTCAGATGGCCCAAGGCCACTGGACAGTCCTGTAGCTATAGGCTTCTCAGGCCTGCAGTTGTGTTTGTGTTTCCACCATGTTTCCAGTCACAAGGCCCTGCCAGCGGGTGGGCCTGCAGACGTGGGGGATGACTCCAGACCACCAAATTCATGCGTTCAGAGCCCTGGACAGGTGAAGCACACTTTGGCCATGCTACACCTATCCAGAACCTGGCTTAAGTGTGTACTAGAAGTGCAAAATGTCATCTAAGTCACTTATAGTGTTAGAAACACACTCAAAACCCAAGTACTGTACCTCCAAAAATGTTTAATGCAGTGTGCTCTCTACAATAGCAATGAAAGCAGTAGTTTAAATGCCACATAATGCACTGTAACTATTTTTGCACGAGGAATTTAATTGATCAGGCGGAGTAGAATAAATGGCTTTTAACAAGACATTCAGTATGTGTAACGTATGCAGTAAGGGTTTGTGATGTCCATATAAAATAATGCTATTTCATGTGGTTTAATGATTTACAGTTTAGTACAGAATTTAGTTTAATGTCCAAATGTCAAGCTTGACAAATTCAGTGTCTAAGACAATCTCAGTTCTCCATCTTTAGGCTGGGCTGACCCTTTCCTTGCAGTTAAGTTTCGGTTGAACTTTCTTTCTAAGCGATCTTTGAACAGGTTTTCTTTGAATACTAACCACTAGATTCTGGTCTTCTACTGTAAATTTACATTGGACTGCCTAGCAGCCTGATGTTTAAGAAGATACAATCAAGTGAATTTTATTCTGGACTACCAGTGATCTCATGGCCTGTGCAGCAGTGGATTTTGGACCCCACTGTCCATTTGTGCAAGTCTGGTTCATAAAGCAAAACGAAGACGAGAAATACTGCATCACAGACATCAAGCATCTCTGGACAGCCACAAAGAATCAGCAAACAAATAGTTAGAAGGTGCTGCTTCTTAACACCAGCAATGTTGCCCACATGGAGTCCCAGTCCTGTTGACCTGTATGAGAAGCGAGCCTTTAGATGACTACACTGCTGGAGTCCAAGCAGCAACTTTCTCACACCTCCATTGTAGGATGCACCCACAGTCTGGTAATCCCAGTTTCTCATTAAGATCTGTCCCGCACCCCCAAGATGATAACCCTTAGGACGTGGGGGTCAGCAGCCAAGATTGCTGCAGACGGCAGCCCCCAATCATGTTCTAACACATGCTGATGCTGTTTTACTACACCTTGACCCTTCTTCATCCTAATCTTCCAGCAACTGCCAATATGGACCACCAGGAAGCAGCCAAGAAAGCCCAACGCCCTAAATACAGGCTGATTGCACCTGAATACCTAGGCCTAGTACCAGCAATTGGAAAGCTTAATGAAAACTTTTGAAGGACTGTTCAGAAAGTGAATGCAAAGATAAGCAATGTGTCACCGGACAAATGAGCTGTGTGTTCAAATATAAGGCTGAGATCACACACCACAAACCTTGTATGGATGGAAAGATAAAGATGTAGACAAGCAGGGTTGCTGCAATAACATACACACTTTTAACACCATGAAGGCCTGGAGGAAAACCAGCCAATACCTTTCAATAACAACAATTTGCATTTATATAGCGACTTTAACATAGAAAAATGTTCTAATGTGCCTCACGGAGGACAAGCCAAAGAATGAGATATTAGGAGGGGTGACCAACACTGCCACAGAGCTCTTGTAGCACCCATGCACAATGCCCAGAATAAACAGATGCTGATGCCCAGAGCAAGGGCAGCCTATGCCTCCATGGCTAGCTTAGCTCCATCTGCACTGACCTAACAATATCATGATTGCCCTGTGAAACCAAAACACTCTTGACCTGGTACTCTACCTGAATCTAGAAAAGGTATTCACTGGATAGAGTGGACATTCCTTCTCATGACACTTGAGAAAATGGCCTTTAGTGATGCATCCAACAAGTGGGTTAAAATCCTGTACTCACAACCATATCCACAGTCTGTGCTAATGGCCTCACAATCTTGCTCCATCCAGGAACTAGACAGGGATAAGAAATAAGAGCTGGAATAGGCCACTTGGCCCCTCGAGCCTGCTCCGCCATTCAACAAGATCATGGCTGATCTTGAGTTCAAAGCCACTTCCCCGCCTGCTCCCCATAACCCTTCATTCCCTTATCTTGCACAAAATTGTCTCTCTCCACCTTAAATGTATTTAATGACCCAGCCTCCACAGCTCTCTGGGGCTGAGAATTCCACAGATGTACGACCCTCTGAGAGAAGAAATTCCTCCTCATCTCAGTTCTAAAAGGGCAACCCTTTATTCTAAAACTGTGCCCCGCATTCTAGATTTCCCCACGAGGGAGAACATCCTCTCTGCATTTACCTTGTCATGCCCCCTCAGTATCTTAATGTTTCAATAAGATCACCTCTCATTCTTCTAAATTCCAATGAGTATAGGCCCAGCCTGCTCAACATTTCCTCATAAGTCAATCCCCTCATCTCTGGAATTAACCTAGTGAATCGTCTCTGAACTGCCTCCAATGCAAGTATATCCTTCCATAAATAAGGAGACCAAAACTGTACGCAGTACTCAAGGTGTGGTCTCACCAATACCCTGTACAGTTGTAGCAGGACTTCCCTGCTTTTATACTCCAACCCTTTTGAAATAAAGGCCAACATTCCATTTGCCTTTTTGATTACTTGCTGTACCTGCATGCTAACTTTTTGTGTTTCATGCACAAGGACCCCCCAGGTCCCTCTGAACTGTAGCATTTTGTAATCTCTCTCCGTTTAAATAATAATTTGCTTTTTTATTTTTCCTGCCAAAGTGGATAACCTCGCACTTTCCCACATTATATTCCATCTGCCAAATGTTTGCCCACTCACTTAGCCTGTCTATATCCCTTTGCAGCTTCTTTGAGTCCTCTGCACAACTTGCTTTCCCACCCATCATTGTATCAACTGCAAATTGGCTACATTATACTCGGTTCCTTCATCCAAGTCATTCATGTAGATTGTAAATAGTTGAGGTCCCAGCACCGATCCCTGTGGTACCCCACTAGTTACCGTTTGCCAACCGGAAAATAACCCATTTATCCAGACTCTCTGCTTTCTGTTAATTAGCCAATTCTCTATCCATGCTGATATATTACCCCCAATTCTGTGAGCTCTTATCTTATGCAGTAACCTTTTATGTGGCACCTTAACGAATGCCTTCTGGGATGCCCTCTTACTCCCCAACATCTTCCAAAACATCAAAGAATTTGGACAACTCTCAGTTTATTGATTATTCCAAAATAGGAGGTACATCCATCATACTGGACATCCCGATACACATATAGGATTCCCAACCCTTTGCATGGTCAGGGACTTTATATACCTGGGTGTACATGTTGCACCAATGACCAGCACCCTGTATAAATGAAACTTCCCTTCCCTCCCCTCCCATTCTAACCAGTATATATGCTGGCCTAACTAGATGGACCAATCTACCCATACCATTTTTTAGTACGCTGAAAACAATTAAGATTGATAATATCCCCTACCATTGCTGTCTATTCCAGATGTTACCTACCAGGGTACAGGCCAAAATACCTGGACAGTCACATCGCAAAGCTCGTATTGGAACAAAGAAGACGGCTGGTTATGGTACAGTGCTTTTACGTATGAGCTCTTTGAAGATGGGAGTGTGAAGGCTTTCAAATGTGAATTTCAGCTGTAATGTGTGCCAATGGTAGCCATGATCAGCAATAAAAGAGCTGTAATTTTGTGCGTGGCCTTGCCATATGTCAGCAGTTAATATAAAACATTTTGCAGTGTACATATGTAAGACATACTGGCCTAGAGTTTCCGCTAGCTTGTGTTGATTTGCAATCCGGCTGAAATTGGCCAAACCAGTGCAAAAGATCGTGGAAATTTAAACACAAGTTACGTAAAGCATAAATCGAGTTTCTGCAATCTTTAACGCTGGTTTAAAAAACATTGCGCTGGAGTTGGCCTTGCCCACAAAACTAGCCACAGCCCTAGGTCGAAATAATTAGCATAGCAAGTCTTTGCCAATTGTGCCCGTTTGCGGCCATTCGAGGAGGCTCTTCAAGTTGAGCTGATCTTTTTTTAGGCGCACAAGCACTAGTAGGCACATTTAAAAAACATTAAATATTTAATATACTAAGAAACTGACAAGTGTACACCAATGAAACTAGTAAATGATTCTGTACAGGTTTTAAATTCATTTTCAGTGATTTAAAGTCAGGTTACTTACAGGTGGCGGAATAGACACTTATTAAAAATGCTTATCTTTTGTGATAAGCCCATTTCAGCTGTATTAATAAAACTGCAGCAGGTTACCATTCTTAAATAAAGCAATGAATATTTTTTAAACAATTACGTTCTATTAGGCTGCCCGATTGCGCTTGTTCATGGATGATATTACGTTTGTGATTATGTAAATAAGTTTGGGTGGAAACTTAAACCATAACTTTACTTCGAAAAAACAGCACAATTACATAGGATTATATAGGATATACGGCACAGAAACAGGCCATTCGGCCTAACCTGTCCATGCTGCCGTTTATGCTCCTCTCATCCTTTCTCATCTAACTATCAGCATAATCCTCCATTCCCTTCTCCCTCATATGCTTATCTAGCTTCCCCTTAAATGCATCTATACTATTCACTTCAACCATGCCCTGTGGTAGCGAGTTCCACATTCTTACCACTCTCTGGGTAAAGATGTTTCTTCTGAATTACCTATTTGATTTCTTGGTGACTATCCTATATTGATGGCCTCTAGCTTTGCTCTTCCCCATAAGTGGACACATTGGGCTGGATTTTCATTGAGGAGGCGGGACTACAACTTTTGGGGTTGTAGTCCCGCCTCCATCGAGTTCTAGCCAACCCACACGATTTTGACTTGATTGACCTTGTTGAGCCCGCCCAGCAGGCCAATTAAGGGCCACCCAGCAACAGGTGACGTCACAGATTGAAATTTCATCTGTCAAGACCTTTTGACAGATGAAATATCAGCGTTTCACAGCTGTTTGAAGCTGTCAAACACTGACAATCTGTACTCTAAGTTAATTTCTTCCTCTCAGGCTGATTTAGAGATCTCTCCAGAACAGAAAGCTGAATGCTGCAACTTTTGACAGCTGGCGGCCATTCTGCTTTCTGTGCCGGTGAGATGAGGGATTCCCGAGAACTGAGGGAAGGAAGGCTGTAAAGGTAAGTAAAGGTTAGTAGAACTTCTTTAAACACTTTACACAGACCAAACACATTTACCTCTGCACTCATGCACCCATCACTCACCTGAACACCGGACATCTCGACCCCTCCAAGCCCTTCATCCTGATGGCCCGCCTCGCTAACTTGGCGTGGTTTGGAGCCGTCGGGAATCCCACATTTCAACAATGAAAATAGGGATTAGGCTAAAAAACAGGCAGTTAATTAGCACTAATTCCCTTCCCGCCTCGGGGAGGCGGGTCCCAGTGCGGGGTGGTTACCCGCCTCCTTTGAAACTGGCATGGAGGCGGGTTGGGGGCGGGATGGGATCGGGACCCCCGATTTCGGGATTTTAAACTCTCACACGCCTCCAATCCCGACTCCATGGCCCAATGAAAATCCAGCCCATTCTCTCTGTCTTCTCTATCAAAACGTTTCCTAATTTTAAAGACCTCTATTAGGTCACCCCTCAGCCTTCTCTTTTCAAGAGAAAAGAGACCCAGTCTGTTCATCCTTTCCTGATAGGTATAGCCTTGCAGTTCCGTATCATTCTTGTAAATCTTTTTGGACCCTCTCCAGTGCCTCTATATACTTTTTATAATATGGTGACCAGAACTGTACACAGTAGAAGTGTGACTTAACCAAGGTTCGATACAAGTTTAGCATAACTTCTCAACCTTTCAATTCTGTCCCTCTAGAAATAAACCCTAGTGCTTGGTTTGCCTTTTTTTAATGATCTTATTAACCTGCATCACTACTTCTAGTGATTTGTGTATTTGTACTCCCAGATCCCTTTGCTCCTCTACCCCATTTAGATTCTTATTTTCCAAGTATTGTGTGACCTCCTTATTTTTCTTATCAAAATGTGATACCTCACAGTTATCTATGTTGAAATTCATTTGCCAATTATCTGCCAATTCTGCAAGCTTATTAACGTCTTTTTGTAATTTATTGCAGTCCTCCTCAGTATTGACTATCCCCTCTCCCCCAATTTGGCGTCGTCCGCAAATTTAGAAATTGTGTTTTTGATTCCAAAGTCTAAATCGTCAATATAAATTGTGAACAACAGTGGTCCCAGCACTGATCCTTGTGGGACCCCTCTTCCCACCTTCTTCCACTCTGAATAGTTAACCTTTATCCCTACTCTCTGTTTTCTGTCTTGCAGCCAGCTAGCTATCTGCTACTTGTCCCCTGACTCCACATGCTCTGACTTTATTCATTAGTCTATTATGGTACCTTATCGAAGGCCTTCTGGATATCTAGATATATTACATCTACTACATTACCCTTGCCTACTCTCTCTGTTACCTCTTCAAAGAATTCAATGAGGTTGGTCAAGTAAGACTTTTCCTTTTGAAATCCATGCTGACTATTTATTATTATATTTTTGGTTTCTAGATGTTTTTCTATTTTCTCCTTCAGTAGGGATTCCATTATCTTTCCTACAATCGATGTTAAGCTGACTGGTCTATAATTCCCCGGATATGTTCTATCTCCTGTCTTAAATACAGATATAACATTAGCTATCCACCAGTCCTCTGGCACACCTTTTTCTAATGAATTATCAAATATGTGTAATAGTGTCTCTGCTATCTCTTCCCTAAATTCTTTTAAAATGCATGGATGCAATCCATCCAGACTAAGGATTTTGTTCTCTTTGAGTTTGATTAGTTTATTTAATATTTCTCCTCTTTATTTTAAATGTGGTTATACCATTTCTAATCTCATCTTCCGATGTCATGTCCACCTGATCTGTCTCCCTGGTAAATACTGAAGGAAAGTAATTAATTAATATTTCTGCCATTTTGCTATTGCTGCCTGTGATTTAATCCTGTCTGTCCCTTAGTGGTCCTTTTCATAGCCCGTCCTCCCTTTTTTAAATTTATGTGCCTATAGAATATTTTACTATTTTGTTTTATATTCCATAATAATTTAATTTTATAGTTCCTCTTTGTCTTCCTAATTGTTTTTTGACTTCTCTTCTAATCTCTTTGTATTCTCCCTTGTCATGCTCTTTCCTGCTGTCCATGTACTTAGTGTACGTCTCTTTCCTTACCCTCAATTTTTTGCTTATGTCTTTATTCATCCATGGAATCTCATTAATGTTTAGTTTGTTCTTGTTTTTTAGCAGAATATATTTTTCCTGCACTCTGTTGAATACCATTTTAAATGTTTCCCATTGCTGTTCTACATCATTGTTTGCCAATATTGTTGTCCATTTTATTTTCCCAAGTTCTATTCTCAGCCCCTCAAAATCAGTTTTTCTCCAATCTATTACCCTAGTCTTTGCCATGCTTATGTCCTTCTCAATTATTATCTTAAACCGTATTATATTATGGTCACAATTGCCTTGATGTTCCCCTACTTTTACTTCTCTTATCTGCTGTGGTTCATTCCTCATTACTAGTGTAAGAAATCATGAATTGGAAGATATTGTGAATTGTAAAGAAATAATGGTTTTATAAAAGAAATGGGGTTGCCTAGCTCAGCAGCCAGGATAAGCTGATGACACAGAAGTATTCCAATCATGTCAGATAAGGAGTTGCACAAAGAGTTGAGGTCATTCACAAGGGCATAACACAGAAACAGGCCTTCATGTAGGCATAGCTAGGCCTGATAAGAGGTCGAGTAAGGAGCCTTATGATAAACAAACTGTTGAGGAGAAAGTGCAAGATGTTCAAACAGAAGATAAGCAGGGAAATGACCTCATGAGTCTGGGCGGGGTTTGCCGTAGGTACCTATTGCCCAGTAATTGGACAATTGAATGGGTAACAAATGATTGACGCAAGGTATCCACCAGCCCCCCAAAATAAGGTACCCTGTATATAAATGGGCAGCCGAAAGGGAAAAATAGGCAGAGAGGGGAAGAGCTTCCCTGGGGAGGCAGAGAGGGGAAGGGCTTCCCTGGGGAGGCAGAGAGGGGAAGGGCTTCCCCGGGGAGGCAGAGAGGGGAAGGGCTTCCCCGGTGTGGATTCATGATAGCTCCGGCTTAACACCTTGGTCAAGCCCAACTTCTGAGATGGATTTATGCTGGCTTTGGTCTAGCACCTCCGCCAGCTCGGGAGATGATCAAAGAGGAAGAGATCACTGCCACAGGCTGCAGGGATCTGGGACCACTGCCCTGCCTCAACCTCTGTCCGTCCGCCCGTCCATCCGTTCTGGGGCCGGTAAACCAATGTCATCTGTTACGGGTTGTATGTCTACTATTTCTATCCTGATTGCGTGTTGTATTTAACTATATTTGAACTGCCGCTCCTTAATAAAATGACCTATGACTCCTAAGACCCTTTGGGTAATCTGTGTGTGACCTATGATCCAAATCTTACAGTGGTATCAGAAGTGGGATCTCTTCTTCTTAGGCAGTCCCTCAGAACCAAGGATGACTTGCTTCCACACTAAAAATGAGTTCTCAGGTGACTGATGAGTCCAATATGGGACCTGTAGTCT
The DNA here is from genome assembly GCF_052327205.1 of Somniosus microcephalus. Lineage (NCBI taxonomy): Eukaryota > Metazoa > Chordata > Chondrichthyes > Squaliformes > Somniosidae > Somniosus > Somniosus microcephalus. The sequence continues at coordinate 39,213,393 of NC_141004.1, read as the reverse complement.
CTGTCACAGGTGGGGCAGACGGTGGTTGAAGGGGCGGGTGGGTGGGGTGCTTGGGTTGATGTGCGCTCCTTCCGCTGTTTGCGCTTGGCTTCCACTTGCTCCCGGTGAAGAGACTTGAGGTGTTCGGCGCCTTCCGGGATGCTTCTCCTCCACTTTGTGCGGCCTTGGGCCAGGGATTCCCAGGTATCGATGGGGATGTTGCACTTTTTCAAGGAGGCTTTGAGGGTGTCCTTGAAGTATTTCCTCTGCCAACCTGGGACTCTCTTGCCGTGTCGGAGCTCTGAGTAGAGTACTTGTTTTGGGATTCTCGTATCGGGAATGCGGACGATGTGGCCCCTCCATCGGAGCCGATCGAGCGTGGTCAAAGCTTCGATGCTGGGGATGTTGGCCTGAGTGAGAACACTGATGTTGGTGTGCCTATCCTGCCAATGGATTTGCAGGATCTTGCAGAGGCAGCGTTGGTGGTACCTCTCCAGTGCTTTGGGGTGCCTGCTGTACATGGTCCATGTCTCTGAAGCATACAGGAGGGCGGGTATCACTCTGTAGACCATGAGCTTGGTGCTGGGTTTGATGTCCTGGTCTTCAAACACTCTCTTCTTCAGGCGACTGAAGGCTGCACTGGCACACTGAAGGCAGTATTGGACTTCGTCATCGATGTCTGCCCTTGTTGACAGTAGGCTCCAGAGGTATGGAAAGTGGTCCACGTTGTCCAAGGCCTCATCTTGGATTTTGATAAGCGGGGGGCAGTACTGTGCGGCGGGGGCAGGTTGGTAGAGGACCTTTGTTTTACGGATGTTTAGTGTAAGGCCCATGCTTTCGTACGCTTCGGTGAAGGTGTTGACGATGGTTTGGAGTTTGGCCTCAGAGTGTGCGCAGACGCAAGCGTCGTCTGCATACTGTAATTCGATGACAGAGGATGGGACGACCTTGGATCTGGACTGGAGGCGCCGGAGGTTGAACAGTTTCCCGTTTGTTCTGTAGATTAGCTCCACTCCAGCGGGGAGCTTACTGAGGGCGAGATGGAGCATTGCAGCAAGGAAGATCGAGAGGAGTGTTGGTGCGATGACACAGCCTTGGTTGACCCCAGTCCGTACGTGAATTGGGTCTGTGGTGGATCCGTTGGTCAGGATCATGACTTGCATGTCGTTGTGAAGAGGATGGTGACAAACTTTTGAGGGCAGCCGAATTTGAGGAAGACACTCCATAATCCCTCACGATTGGCGGTGTCAACGGCCTTTGTGAGGTCAAAGAAGGCCATGTACAATGGTTGGTGCTGTTTCCTGCATTTCTCTTGAGGTTGACGCGCGGTGAACATCATGTCCATTGTGCCCCCTAGTGGGTGGAATCTGCATTGCGACTCTGGGAGGAGCTCTTCAGACGTCCGTCCATTCCATTCTGGGGCCGGTAAACCGTTGTCATCTGTTGCGGGTTATATGTCTACTATTTCTATCCTGATTGTGTGTTGTATTTAACTATATTTGAACTGCCACTTCTTAATAAAATGACCTATGACTCCTAAGACCCTTTGGGTAATCTGTGTGTGACCTATGATCCAAATCTTACAGTGGTGTCAGAAGTGGGATCACAGAGCAGGAGGCATACGGATCTCGATTTGTGAGAACCGGGAAGACTTGGTTGACCACGTGTGATCATCGCTAAAACTGGGTAGGGAACTCTGTGTGTGAGAGAGAGAGAGAGAGAGGGAGCATGTCAAATAAGTGAAACCAGAGATACAATGGCATTGACATACCACAGGGAACAGTAGATAGATAGCCTGACAGAGAAAACAGGTGTGCCTGGGGCGACGGACATCCTAAAGATAAGTTGGCCTATGGAGCACATTTGCGCACCTCACAGTTTAAAAAGTGAAGGAAAAAAAAAGAAACTTAAAGTTGAAAGTGACATGGAAGCTTTCTGTGCTGAGAAAAATAAAACACAAGATTTGCTGAGTGAAAGGAACCTTAAAAAAATGCTGGAATTTCAGTTTGTGGAAAAAATGTGTGTTAAAGTGTGGAAGTTTCCCTGACTATGAATGTTTAAGAAGTTACAGTATTCCTTTTGTCTGAAAGCCTGTCTTTAAAAGGAAGTGCCTGTTATGCTTGTTTTAGCTCCACCCACTTCTCTGTGCATAGAGCTAAATCTTGTCTTGGCTTTTGGAAGTTTTAAGAATGTGTGAATATGTTGAGTATGTTAATTTTAATTTAAGATTGTGCATCCAGAATTGGGAAAATAATTTGAACTACAATTTAAGTTAAGCTGGTGTGGAAAAGCTGAGAAAAACAAAAAGTTTGTTTAACAAAAGATTAAGTTTCAGTCTAAGATGTAACCTTGGGGTTGCAGTTGCTATGGTAAAATTTCCAAAGCAGTTTGATTTGATTTGTTTAAATGTGAAAACTAATTTTTCTCCAGTTATATTCAGTATTTTTACAGTCATTTGAAAAGGCATCTGAAGAAAGAACAGAGAAAAATGATATAATTTAATAACTGAGACCAAGTGGGAACATTTGATCTATGTTTCTATCTTTAACATTGCACTGGACAGTAAAGTTCCTCCAGGGCTCATGAATGAGATAGAATGGTAATGAATGGGATATGTAAAATGGAGAGACGAAGCAATTGAGGGTGTAAGATTGAAACAGGAAAATTACACTACCAAATGAGAATTTCCCTAACTTTCTAGTGAAAGTCAGGAAAGTATAGTTAAGAATACTAAATTGATAGCTTTCCCTTGCAGACATTTGTGTCCCTGCCTATAATGAACTTTTTAAGGAAACTGAATTTGATAGTCCGGCCACTAATCGAGACATCGGAACTGTTAAATCCGTGAATCTTGATGTATGGTGTCCTTCAACAAATAGACAGAGACTGCAGAGGAACAATCAACAGGTGTTTACTGGATGAGGGTCTCTCAAAAACTAACAGTACAGATCCCTACTTAGGGTTTATATACAGGTGTGGTCACTGCCGGTACTACAGTATACAGGAGCTGTAAAAAGTAGTTCTCCCCTTAAAGGTACATACACTACAATTCCTCCCCTTTTAGATTAACAGTACCATGACATTCATTTAACAATTAACACTTTTAACATGCAACATTAACTGAAAATAGTCCATTTATAAATTCAGTCTTGGGGCGGCTTCCTGATCCTTTCTGGATAGTGCCTTTCCTGAGTGTCTTGCTCTTGGTGCGGAGGCGATTCTGGCCCCCTGTCGTCGGTTGGTTCATCAGCTTCCAATGCTACTGTTTCTGGGGTAGATGCTACCTGTATGTCGGGTTCATCACCAGGTACGCGAGACATGGGGTTGACTCGTTCCTGTGACTCTAGGATCTGGTCGACATGGCGTCTCACAATGTTCTCCCCAACATCCACTGTGTACATTAGTGGCCCCTGCCGTGTGCATATCATTCCTGGTTGCCATTTCTCTGTTCGGTAGTCACGGGCCAAGACTGGTTGCCCTACATTGAAGCTCCTTGTCGGCTTCTCATTGATGTGCTGGAATTGCTTATTCTCAACATCTCTTCGTACATTTGGTCTGAGCAAATCCAGACGAGATCTCAACCTTCGGTTAAAGAACATCATGGCCGGGGTCTGGTTGGTGCCTGCATGTGTCGCATTTCTGTAGGCTAACAGGAAATTGTCCACCTTATGCTGCAATGGAATGTCATCATCGCACATGGCCCTTACTGCCTTTTTAAAGGTTTGTATCAACCTCTCAGCCAATCCATTTGTGGCTAGATGATACGGGGCGGATGTGTAATGCCTTACCCCATTCCTTTTCATAAATTTCCGAAACTCTTCGGACACAAATTGTGGTCCGTTATCAGAGCAAATCTGCTCTGGCAAGCCGTTCCTGGCAAATATGGTCCGTAGGACTGCAATCGTTTTCTCCGTGGTGGTGGAGGACATTTTGATCACCTCAGGCCATTTCGAGTGCGCATCCACGGCTATTAAAAACATTGAGTCCATGAATGGACCAGCAAAATCAATATGCACCCGTTGCCATGGAGAGGAGGGCCACTCCCATGGGTGTAGAGGGGCATGTGGTGGTGCATTTTGGACCTTCTGGCATCCTGAGCAGCTCTTTGTCAGGTCCTCGATTTGCTGATCGATCCCCGGCCACCACACATAAGCCCTAGCAAGGCTTTTCATTTTCACCCCTCTCAGATGGCCTTCGTGAAGCTCATTGAGCACTCTCTCCCTTAACTTGGGTGGAATTACCACTCGGGATCCACACATCAAGGTCCCCTGGCATACTGACAGCTGTTCTCTTCTGGATGAGAATGCTGGCAACAGTGAGTCGCCATGTGTTGGCCATCCCTTCACCGTCAAGTCATATACCCGAGACAGTGTCGGGTCATTTTGTGTCTCCTTCTCTATATCCGCGTTAGTTACTGGCAAGCGTTCAATTATAGTCGAATAAAATATTTCGACAGGGTCCACTGCTGGTGCTTCCTCCGCAGTAGGCAGTGGCAGGCGTGATAGCCCATCAGTGTTTCCATGCTGTTTCGTGCCCTTATACTCTATTTCATATTGGTTCGCCCCTAGAAAAAGTGACCATCTTTGTAGCCGTTGCGCAGTCATCACCGGAACGCCCTTCTTTGGATTAAAGATGGAGACAAGTGGTTGGTGGTCAGTCAGCAAGATGAACTTCTGCCCGTGCAGATAGTGGTTGAACTTTTTCACTCCCCACACTAGGCTGAGGGCCTCCCTGTCAATCAGGGTGTAGTTACGCTTGGCTGAGGTTAGTGACCGAGACGCAAAGGTTGCTGGCCTCTCTGAGCCGTCCGGGAATTTGTGCGACAGCACCGCTCCAATACCATAGGGTGATGCATCACACGCCAACCGAATTGGTAGTGCTGGGTTGAAATGAGCCAACACCTCTTTTGATGTGAGCAATTCTTTGCACTTCTGGAAAGCTCGTTTACATTAGTCATTCCACTTCCATGGTACCCCCGTTTGCAGTAGGGTGTTCAGTGGGTGTAGCACTGTAGACAAATTCAGCAAGAACTTATGGTAGTAGTTCACCAGCCCGAGGAACGACCTCAGTTGTGACACATTTTCCAGTGCTGGAGCCTTGACTACTGCCTCAATCTTTTCAGGGGACTTATGTAACCCTCTTCATCAATAACGTGGCCACAATACGAGATCTGCTTCTGGAAAAACTTGCATTTGTGGCGATTAGCTCGGAGCCCATATTCCTTCAATCTAGTGAGCACCTGCTCCAGGTTGGCGAGGTGATCACTGTCATTTTCGCCCGTGACCAGGATGTCGTCCAAATAACACTGGGTCCCTGGAATCCCTTGCAGGACTTGATCCATTGCCCTTTGCCAAATAGCCGGAGCTGATGCTACCCCGAACACCAGCTGGTTTTATTGATAGAGACCTTTATGAGTGTTGATCGTGAGGTACTGTTTCGAGGCTTCTTCTACCTCCATTTGCAGGTACGCCTGGGCCAGATCAATCTTAGTGAAGTGTTTTCCTCCAGATAGCGAGGCGAAAATATCTTCAATCCGTGGAAGCGGATATTGTACCGTGTGAAGGACTGGGTTCACTGTCACCTTAAAGCCCCCACAGATGCGAACCTTCTTTGGTTCCCCAGGCGTATTACTCAACGACCTCTTCATTACAGGAACGATGGGTGTAGCCCACTCGCTCCAGTCCACTTTGGACAGTACTCCAGAACGTTCCAAACCTTCCAGCTCTGCTTCGACGGCTGGGCGGATCGCATAAGGCACCGGTCTGGCCTTAAAAAACTTTGGGCTTGCATTTTCCTCTATTTTGATCATTGCTGTTATGCCTTTTAGTGTTCCGAGTCCCCCCTGGAACACTTCTTGTGCATCAGTTAGCATTTTTGACAGTCGTCCAGGTGTGACGTCGTCATCCTTTTTGGCATCTACAGTCAGTGCTTATATGGAATGCCAATCTAGCTGTGTAATAATAATAAATAACTTCCGGATGAAGTTATGTGCACATCACTTCCTGTGAACTGTGAACTCTGTGCATACATCACTTCCTGTGCATACGTCACTTCCTGTGTTTGGACTTGTATAAATACTGAACTGCTCAGTATGGTAAAAGGGCTTCTCCTAGAGGCATGGTGAAGACCGCTCTTGTATATAGTATAATTATAAGTTGCTTAAAGCTTACTTTAAAGTTCCTTGATGTGTGAGACTCCTTTTTTACATCAAGCTGTATCTTCCGGATTCATTCACGTCCTAGTAGTGGTGGTCCTCCATCTGGCAATACATATAGGTCCATTTTTGGTGTTTCCTTGCCGTTGTATATCACGTTCACCCTTATTTTTCCTTTGGGGTAGACTTTTTGCCCCGTGTACATCTTCAAGACAATCTCTGTATCTCTCAAGGGTATATGTGAGAATAGCCGCTTGTAGTCCCTTCGGTTTATGACTGTTAGGGCTGATCCTGTGTCCAATTCCATTTTCACTTGGACTCCTGCTATCTTGAGCGTGACCCAGATAGTTTGGTGATCCTCCATTTTGATTACATTATGTAGTTTCAGACAACCCAGCTCCTTGCTTCCGGAGTCTGTATCACTTTTCTGTTCGTCTGAACTACTCTCCGTCACCTTATGTACCTTTTTGTACTTCTCCTGTGGAAATTTCTTGCTGCTGGTTTTCTTTCCCGACCTGCAGACTCTTGCTATGTGTCCTACTTTTCCACACTGTCTGCACACTTGGTCCTTGAACCAACAATCCTTATGGTCGTGCGTTGTTCTGCCGCAGCGATAACACTTCACTGCTCCATATGACATTTCATTTGTGCCATATTCTTGCGGTCTCCGTTGTATCTCTGCAGCGCCCCGTGCGGCTGCTTCGTGTGATACTGCCATGCTGAAAGCCTTGTCCAGCGTAAGATCCTTTTCTGATAGAAGCCATTTCTGGGTTCCTTCACTTTGAAGCCCACACACAAACTTGTCCCTTAAAGTATCTGCTAGTCCCGTTCCAAACTGGCAGTGTTTCGATAGCTTGCGCAGTTCTGTTAAATACTCAGCATTACTTTCATCTTTATGCTGGTTCCTTTTGTGAAACTTAAATCTTTCTGCTATCAGCAGCGGTGTGGGGTTTAAGTGGTCCTGTAGGATTGCCACTATGCTTTCAAAATCCTTTTCCACTGGCTTCTCTGGGGTTACTAGGTTTCGCAGTAAGCCATACATTTTTGCACCCATGGAATTCAACAATACCAGTGCTTTCCTGGCATCTGGCACTTCATTTGCATTCTACATATGTCGCCCAATCTTCGACTTCATTGTCGAACGCTGTGACACTGCCACTCTTCGGCATCCCTGGGTGTGGTTCGACTGGCTAAAAATGGCATCTCCCGCGCTCTCCCTTCTCCGCTGCGGCTCAAAAATGGCGTCTCCCGTGCTCTCCCTTCTTCTCCGCTGTGGCTCAAAAATGGCGTCTCCCGCGCTCTCCCTTCTTCTCCGCTGCGGCTCAAATGGCGTCTCCCACGCTTTCCTTTCTTCCCCCCCCCGCGGACGCTGCTCAGCCCTTGAACACCGGCCGCACTCTGCGCGTTTTCCTGCACGCCTCTCTCGTTGACGCCGCTCGGTCTTCAACCCCGGCTGCGCCCTGTGCGCTTTACCCTCTCTCTTACCCCGTCGACGCTGCTCGGCCTTCCCCTGTGCCGTTGGTCGGCTCCAGCCGCCGTCCGGGAAGGGTCTGCGCCGTACCTGCTGCCAGCCCGTCTCGCTGGAGTCTCCGCCGGATGGTCGACGCCCGTGCCCCTGGAATCGGCCTTCTTCTGCAGAGTTGCAGGTAGGTTCGAATCGACTTGTCGCCAATGTTAAATCCGTGAATCTTGATGTATGGTGTCCTTCAACAAATAGACAGATACTGCAGAGGAACAATCAACAGGTGTTTACTGGATGAGGGTCTCTCAAAAACTAAGTACAGATCCCTACTCAGGGTTTATATACAGGTGTGGTCACTGCCGGTACTACAGTATACAGGAGCTGTAAAAAGTAGTTCTCCCCTTAAAGGTACATACACTACAGGAACCATGCGGTGGAAGATGAGCAAAGATCTCCAGACAATCTTTTGATAAGATCACTTGAAAGCCCAAGAATGGCTTACATAAGAACATTAAGAACATAAGAAATAGGAGCAGGAGAAGGCCATTAGGCCCATCGAGCCTGCTCCACCATTCAATAAGATCATGGCTGATACCTTAACTCCACTTTCCTGCACTATCCCCATATCTCTTGATTCCCTTAATATCCAAAAATCTATCGATCTCTGTCTTGAATATACTCAACGACTGAGCCTCCACAGCCCTCTGGGGTAGAGAATTCCAAAGATTCACCACCCTCTGAGTGAAGAAATTTCTCCTCATCTCAGTCCTAAATGGTTGACCCCTTATTCTGAGTCTGTGACCCCTGGTTCTAGACTCCCCAGCCAGGGGAGACATCCACCCAGCATCTACCCTGCCAAGTCCTGTAAGAATTTTGTATGTTTCATCGAGATCACCTCTCATTCTTCTAAACTCAAAAGAATATAGGCCTAGTCTACTCAATCTGTCCTCATAGGACAATCCCCCCAACCCAGGAACTAGCCTGGTGAACCTTCGTTGCACTCCCTCTATGGCAAGTATATCCTTCCTTAGGTAAGAAGACCAAAACTGTACACAATACTCCAGGTGTGGTCTCACCAGGGCTCTATATAATTGCAGTAAGACATCTTTACTCTTATACTCAAATCCTCTTGTAATAAAGGCCAACATACCATTTGCTTTCCTAATTGCTTGCTGTACCTGCATGTTAACTTTCAATGATTCGTGTACAAGGACACCCAGGTCCCTCTGAACACCAACATTTCCCAATCTCTCACCATTTAAAAAATACTCTGCTTTTCTATTTTTCCTACCAAAGTGGATAACTTCACATTTCTCCACATTATATTCCATTTGCTATGTTTTTGCCCACTCACTTAGCTTGTCTATATCCCGTTGAAGCCTCTTTGCATCCTCCTCACAACTTACATTCCCACCCGGCTTTGTATCATCAGCAAACTTGGATATATTATATTTGATCCCCTCATCCAAATCATTGATATAGTTTGTGAATAGCTGAGGCCCAAGCACTGATCCTTGTGGTACCCCACTAGTTACAGCTTGCCAACCCGAAAATGATCCGTTTATTCCTACTCTCTGTTTTCTGTCTGTTAACCAATCCTCAATACATGCTACTATATTACCCCCAATCCGATGAGCCCTAATTTTTTTTAAATAACCTCTTGTGTGGCACCTTATCAAATGCCTTCTGAAAATCCAAATACACCACATCCACTTATCTATTCTGCTAGTTACAACCTTAAAAACTCTAACAGATTTGTCAAACACGATTTCCCTTTCATAAATCCGTGTTGACTCTGCCCAATCCTATTATTATTATTTTCTAAGTGCCCTGTTACCACGGCCTATGATTCAAATCTTATACTAGATCCGGTAGCAAATCCTCCCTTATTGGGCTTCTTACTGGGTTAGAAAGGAGTCCTGTACACATTGTAGGAACTTCATTCCCTTAACCCCGTTACCTACTTCTTCTGGCCAATTAATTTCGGGGTAGTTGAAAACCCCCATGATTATTATTCTATGTTTTTTACTCATTTTCCTAATTTGTTTACATATTTCTTGCCTCACCTCCCTTTCACTATTAGGTGGAATTGCACGAAACAAAGCCAAAACTCTACCCCAGTAAATGGAACTATTGGTTAGCCTTTTATTGGGAGCTTCCTTAAGGCTAACACAATTTTTGTTCCAAATGGCCACTAGGCAGTCAGATCCCATTAAAGATTTCCATTATCCCTTGTCCCAGCCCCTCTCTGGCAAGCGTTCAGCATCAGGCCCAATATGGGCCGGGGCCTTTATTAAATGAGGCTGACCCAGGAAGGTTCGGCCAAGCCTAGACTCATCCAATCAGGCACCAGGTCTATGCACGGACCTATAAGGCAAGCAATGGAAAGGTCACAAAGCTGCCTTCTGTAAAGCAAACTGTTGAGCTCAAGGCTGGTTGCTGTCCCATCCATCCAAATAAATCAATCTCTAATTAAGTCATCTGTTATATTTATAGAACTGACTGCAGATTTAACAGTAGATTGAATACTTTTAGCACAGCTGCTTCATAGTTTTTCTTCAATTGATTTTTATCATTTTTTTTCCTCTTCCACAAACTACATAAATGAATTCATTTTCCTTAATGGATTTGTCCATTGCTGTTATCAGTGAATATGGAGAAGAACTGGGCTCCAGACAGTTGTTTAGTGATTTCCAATGTTATTTTGGCAGAAATGCACCTAGCTGATCATATCTGTAAAGGATGCTGAATGTGCAAGTGTGGGATTAAAATTTGAGTATTAGATTCGGTGGGTGGGGAGTGGAGTGGGGAGGGTGGAGATGGAAAATCCTATTTAGAAACTAATTTTAATCCAAGGTTATTTGATCATAAGACATGATATGAGTTTCATTTGATGGTATCATCACTTGACATTGGGTAATTTGAATACATTTTAAAAACTTAAATTACAAGCCCAATTTTTTTAAAAACAAAGTAATTTTCTATATATACAGTATATAACTTTGTTCAACACAATTGCTGGGAATTTCCTATGGAATTCTCCTAATTGGCTGCCGTGACATCTTACCTTCTACAGTACTCTACTTTTCTGAAGTATCATCACAGCAGATGTCATAGGAGGAGGAAGATGATAAGGAGATGGGGGCATCTTTTCTTTCTCATTGCACATGACAATGGTGAGGAAGAGGAATATGAAAGCTGGAACATCTTCCCAGCGCAGTTGTTGCATCCTGCCCTGTCTTCCTCTGCCCCAACCTCTGCCAACTCACCACCTGCAACACTTGCTTCCTCAATCTTAGGCACCAGTTCAGACTCTTTCACCTGGGGGAAGTTAGATAGTGGTAGTAAGGATGTGGCACCAGGTGATTCATAGAGCACGGGGAACTGGAGGAGTGGGTGAGGATGTGTCATCTTCTCTGCAGAGGTTGAGGAGAAGGCTGCCAATGGCTTTGGGGTTATGTGACCCAGAACTCTTGGGTGCTCACCTGAAAAGAACAATTTTTGAGGAACATCATAGCTACGTGCATGCTCTGAGGATAATCTCAGAGGACGTACGGCAATTAGCAAGTGTAGCTCTCGAGTCTACAACTCTCCTTTGTGACAGCATCTCAGAAGCTTTGTCTTTCATGCAAGCACCAGGAGTGAGTGAAGGCTTCACTCCAATCTGCAGCAGATCCCTGTAAAAAGTAGCCAGGGACCAATCGGTGCCTTCACCTCCACGGAAGTTTGGACTGCAACTCTTTAGACAATAGGGACAAATTGGAGCACAGCATGAATTGCAGCTTCCAGACTGTGGGGTGACTGTTGTGTCTCAGGGCATTTAGGATCTGATAGCTACCATTATTGGGGCAATAGATCCAGGTCCCAGTGGAATGGTGACAGCTGGAGTCCACCTTCTTGATAATGTGATAATGTTGTATCTCACAGCTTATGATAAGTCTCTGGCCCTCCCCCTCAGAGAACTATGCCAGTGGAATGTGAGAAGTGAGACTAGGCATCCCATGGGCACCATCCAGAAATACAGCCAGCAGTGACTTCCTGCCAGGAGATGAGGACCACCTTAGTCCCATGACCCTCTTGTATTGTGGGAGGAGCCAACCACCTCCCGCGATCCCAGGTGGGATCAGCTGGTACTTAGAAGTAGCACTAGAATAGGTGATAGAAAGTCATGTGTCACCACCCAGGGGAGGCATGGTGTTCGGAAAGAGTCAGGTGATTGTCTGCGCTTTGCAATAATTGTTCTAAAGCAGACTGTGTAATGACATGGCACTTTGTTATTCATGGAGATGATATAGTCATACAGGAAAGGGTGCATTCATTTGGTGCTGGCTTATTACTCAAGTGCTGATTACTGGCACGGTCAAGTTGTGGCAAAGAGGACTGATGTGTTGTCATGTGGTAGGATGGGTAAGGGATTGAGGACATGTCTCTTTATTTGCAAGTGGAGGAAAGGTAGGTCAGGCTGTGGTGTCCAAGGTAGACAGAGTTACATTGAGAAGACTTCCATGAGTATCTGTTCTCTGATGCCCCTTATAGCCATCAATGAGGACTCCTCTGAGTGGACATCATTATGATGGCCTGCTCCCTGTAGTTCAGGATCCACTTAAACTAACACCTCCTCCTCAGCCATGTCAAGCCACAGCCCTTCCTGACTGGCAAAGTTGTAAAGGACACAGCAGGCTATAACTATTCTCAATCTCCAGTATAGTGTAGAGGCCCACCCGACCTATCTTGGCAGCAAAACCGTGCTTGCAACATCCCGATGGTCCTCTGTATCGCCGACCTGATAGCTGCATCTGCGCTCTTATGCTTCTGTTCAGGGCACTCAGATTGGGTTCATCAGAAACATAGAAACATAGAAGATAGGAGCAGGAGTTGGCCATTTGGCCCCTCGAGCCTGCTCCGCCATTTAATGAGATCATGGCTGATCATCCAAACTCAGTACCCTGTCCCTGCTTTCTCCCCATATCCCTTGATCCCTTTAGCCTTAAGAAAGCGGCCATGGTAGCAGCGGCTATGCCTTGTCCCCCAGCAGCCATCCATTGAGATGGTTTTCTTCCCTGAAGATGTCAGGGAGGGCTGAATGCCCGAGGATGAATGGGTCATAGAAGTTTCCTGTACATCGGGTGTTGACATGGAAGATCCTCTGTCGCAAACTATCTGTACATTCAGAGAGTGGAAATCCCCTTCCTGTTCATGTAGGTGATGGGGTGTTCAGTGGGTGTCTTCAATGCAATGTTGGTGCCATCCATTGCACCCTGGACCTTGGGAAAGGCAGTTACCCCATATTGCTGTATAGCCCTTTTTCTCTGCTGCTTTGTTGTAATCCCAAAGTTTATGAACGGGTTTGCTCTGCTGTAAAGGGTGTCGGTGACCCTGTGAATGCATCCCCTTACTGCTCCCTGGCTTATGTTGCACAGATTACAATTGTATTGGTAGCATTTGTTTTCTAGCCAAAGTACAGTCCTTCATGTTATGTTCATTAATAAATAGACATTCTTATTATGAACACAGCTAGCTTCTAGCTAGTCATTTATTCAGTACACGTTCTCTAGGTACAGTATCTGTAGAGATGCTGCATGTGTGCTCCTGTGTGCAGGCTGCTATCTTGACTGTTGCCTTGTGGGTAGCCTAGTGCCTCATGGGTAATGTAGTCTTAATATCATACAGCTGGGTAGTGTAGTCTTATACATACAGCTATATACAGCTCTACACAGCTCCACCTAGTGTCCACTATAGAATGACATGCTATTGATCACCACATCCCTCTTTCTTTGAGGTTTAACAAAATCAATATCAATCAACTTTCAAGAAAACAATAAAGATAATATCAGTAACAATTTTGTTAGTGCTCTATAAACATAAACATTTTCAAAACAGTCAACACATTTTCAAAGCTTTACATTGTACTCAAAGATTAAGTCTATCATGCTCTTATACTTCACGTGTGGATCTTCTCAACATGGGTAAGTCTGATGTGTCTTTATGAGATTGTTCTGGCGGTGAATGACAAGATGCAGTTACGGCATTGTCATCAATCTGCTCTTGTATAGATCGAGGTCTCCTTGCGATCTTTGCTTGGAGAGGGTTTCAGTGTTTCCTTCACTCTTCATGCCATAACTCTTAATGTAGTCAATGCACTCTCGAAAAACTGCTGGCAGCTGGATCCCATCATACAGCATAGTCCTCTCAGCAGCCTCGGCTAATGGAACACCAAAGATTGGCCTGAGGGAAGAAGGTGTATCCACCGGAACTGCTTCCTGCTCTGGTGCAGGCTTCTTCTTTTTCTTTTTCTCTTTCCACTGCTTAAAAACATCTGCTGCGGTTATATCTTTGGACTTTTTCTCCTTGTGTTTTTCCTCTTTGTGCTTTTCTTCCTTTGGCTTCTCTTTGACCTTAAAGTCTTTTTCTTTCTTCTTGGAGAAACTAGGCTTTTTGAAGACATGGATACCCTTTGGCCTTTTCATCCTTGATGGGCTCTCTGCTTCATCACCTGAGTCATCTGGTCTGCTTATGGCACAGTTTATACGGTAGACTCTCTTGACCAGTTCTAAGTCTTCACAAGCTTTGTCACCTAGTATCGAATCAAGTCTTTCAGCCACAACAGAAAACATGAGATGATGCACTTTGTCTTTGACTGTCACTTTAAGTCTGCATACACCTAAGCTATCTATTTTCTGTCCATTATAGCTCTTCAGTAGTACTGACTTTTTCTGTATTTTGGGCTTTTCTTTCATATTGTTAATGTCACTCATACTGATTAAGTTTGCTTTTGCCCCAGTGTCTAGTTTCAAGGTAACTAATGTTCCATTTACCTGCAGTGGGATCATCCATTTGTCCACTTTTACTGCATTGACTTTATGTTCAGCATTGTCCATTTCTGAGGGCTGCACATTTTCTCTATCTTTTTTGATATCGTCACATGACACCATTCTGACAAAAAATGTCTCACTTAAATCAGTGTCCTCAATTATATTAACTCGTTGCCCTTTCTTAGTTTGTACTTTTGAAAAGCATTGTTTGGCAAAGTGATTCTTTCCATTACACTTTGTGCACATTTTTCCAAACGCTGGGCATTGTCTTAACTGGTGTTTGTAACCACAGCGTTTACAATTAAAAATTTCATCCTCCGATTGCTTTTCATTTCTGTTCTGCCCACGTTTCTTCCCCTTGTAGGACACAGCACCGACAGCAGCACTTACTACAATCGCATCATTATTGATTTCACTGAAAGTCTTCGCATGCTTTTGAGCTAGCTCGCTGGCTTTGCATATTGTCACAACATTTGCCAATGTTAGTTCAGTTTCTCTCAACAGACGTTCCCTGTCTTTTTTATCATGAATACCAAACACAATCTGGTCACGAATCATGGACGCTTTGAGCTCAGAGAAATTACATGTCTGTGCTTTCAGTTTCAGATCAGTTATAAAGCTATCAAAAGTCTCATTTTGTTGCTGTGTCCGAGAACGGAAGATGTATCTTTCATACGTCTTATTCTTTTTGGGAGAGCAATGTGCATCAAATTTTTTTAGCACATCTTCTAATTTTTCTCTGTTCTCCGCTGGATTAAATACAAATGTATTAAATACCTCTATCGCCTGTGGGCCTGCAACCGTAAGCAGCAACGCTATCTTCCTTGCGTCTGGCTTCGTACCGAATCCGATGGCTGCAATGTAGAGTTCGAATTGCTGTTTAAAAGTCTGCCAGTTGTAGTCGATTTTTTCTGTGAGATTCAAACGCTCTGGTGGCTTCAAATTCTCCATGTCGCTTTTCACAATTTTCAGCAGATCTTCACCACCCTGGTACCATGTTATGTTCATTAATAAATAGACATTCTTATTATGAACACAGCTAGCTTCTAGCTAGTCATTTATTCAGTACACATTCTCTAGGTACAGTATCTGTAGAGGCTTCCATGTGTGCTCCTGTGTGCAGGCTGCCATCTTGACTGTTGCCTTGTGGGTAGCCTAGTGCCTCATGGGTAATGTAGTCTTAATATCATACAGCTGGGTAGTGTAGTCTTATACATACAGCTATATACAGTTCTACACAGCTCCACCTAGTGTCCACTATAGAATGACATGCTATTGATCACCACACTTCAGTCTCAATTTTGTTCTGAAGCAGCAATTACTGGAGGCATTCTCAAGGCAGTTTACCTATCCCAGGAAAGAATACACAACTGTCCCTCTTTTATTCTTAGACCCCCCTTGCTCTGAACTCGAAGAATTGAGATTTATCTGCACTGTTTTGTATATAAATAACTGTTGATTTGCTTAATATAAGAAAAGGGAACAAAAATCTCTATTTAAATTGTAATCCGTTAACACATTAACCACCTCCCCCCGCCCACCCCCGCACCACCCCCCCCACCCCCCTGCACCCCCTGACCCTTCCCCAGGCCCCGTTTTTCTCATGGGCCAATTTATGACACCACTTAAGTTCTGCTGGGGTAAAAAGGAACTTCGCCAGTAAGATAACTGAGCGAGGATGAACTCATGCAATGTAAGAAGAGGAATACACAATTCCATGGCATAAATATTGAAACAGGCATTTTTCTCTCAATTAGACATGCACTTTATGTAACAGTCACTTTATCTTAAAGAATAATGGATGGCAGACCTAATGGTGAATAATATTCACTGAATGTCAAATAGCATAAAGATAGAGATAATGTTTTTAAAAATGTTTCTGAAGTCCTTAAATAAATGTGTTACATACAGCTTTCAGTTCACGTAGTTACTTAAATTCAACATTAATGCAGTGATCTGGATCATTTTTTTACACATCATGATTTACATGTCTTATACAATTCAGATACTGGAGTATTGCAAAGGAGGAGAAGCAATCCATCTGATGGATTCTCTCCTGCATAATCCTGAACCTCAACTTCAACATAATGAGCAGACAAAATAGTTCCATCTGATGCACTAAGAGCTAGTTTAAAAAATATTTGGTACAATACAGCAGAGAAATATAAGTCTGAGGTTTAAGACAACTTTGATATTTTTCCTACTGAAATACAGTTTTATTAATATCGCACTCAATTAGGAAAGGTTTTCATTTTTATTTGGTAAGATGTTCATTTGCCATCCCCCTAAAAAGCTCACTTGCACAACTCATTTCATTTCTCCTCAAATTCAATCTCTCAACTGACTGGTGAATAAAAGAATATCCCACAATCGACTGCACCTACAAAGCAAGTCATGCTGGTAGAAACACAGTCCTATGCTCTCATTGCATGGTTTCGAAAAAGAGCAGGGGAGTTCTCCCCAGTGCCCTGGCCAATATTTATCCCTCAATCAACATCACTAAAACAGATTATCTGCTTATTATCACATTGCTGTTTGTGGGAGCTTGCTGTGCGGAAATTGGCTGCTATATTTCCTACATTACAACAGTGACTACACTTCAAAAAGTACTTCATTGGCTGTAAAACGATTTGGGATGTTCTGAGGTCATGAAAGGCGCTATATAAATGCAAGTCTTTTCTTTCTAATAATTAAAGCAAAACTGTACCCCTTGGGGCAATATAAAAGTGGCATTAAAGGCATTTATGTACATCGCTTTGTTCAAAGAGATACTTCAGGAAAGCTCATAAAAATTACAGGCATGATGGTGACCCTAGTTCTTTACATAAAAAAGTTACACGTTACTGTTGTCTGTTAGTTTAGTTTTCCAGTTTATTTCCATTTGTTATTTTACTTTATTGGCTGTTTTCCATTACAGCTATTACAGTTTTCCTTTTACAGTATTTGAAAATAATATGGGATGACGTGGAAGTGACAATGATGAATAGCTACTCCCTGTCTTCAGTGTTCCCAATTTTTGTTTATTATGTATTTCTTACAGAAGTATATACATTTATTTAAATACTTCACTGACAATATGTACTGTAGTTTTGTTTCAATAAAGAAAGACTTGCATTTATATAATGCCTTTCATGACCATCGACATCTCAAAGTGCTTCACAACCAATGAAGCACTTTTGGAGTGTAGTCACTGTTGTAATGTAGGAAACGCGGCAGCCAATTTGCGCACAGAAAGCTCCCTCAAACAGCAATGTGATAATGACCAGATAATCTGTAAAGGTATTTCTCTTCTACTAGATCATAAGATAAATAAATATTTATGGCATTTAAAATTAATCTTGTACTAATATATATACTTTGGTCAAAATAATAGAAACAAATGCATGGAGAACTGGTCTTAAAAGACTCAGTAAGGAAATATCACATTGGTTCCAACCACCAAGTCTCCTAGGGTATACTTCTGATTTCCCCAGGTGCAAGTATTCCTGTGCTCATGACTTGTGGAGTATACCTTCATTCAATTATAAGAATTATTATTGCACCTCTAGTTTAAGAAAAACAAGTGGGTATATAGTATCACATCTCTCAGAACATTTCAAAGCACTTTGCACATAATTGTCTCAAAATTTGATGGGGAATCAGGGCGGAAGTCGAGGAAATTGCCAGCTGGTGGGGCTGTAATTTGGGACAGAACTAGGAGCTGCAGGTTTCAGCCTTGTTTAAACTTCAGTCCAAATTCCCGGGGGGAAAGCAATCGGCAAGTCTTCTGCTCGCTCGCCCCATATGTTTTGGGGGCATGTTTGGGGGAGATCCCGGATGACCTTGGGAATTACTCCAAGTTCACCCACGTTAGACACAGTTCTGAAAATGGCCATTTTCTCCCTTAGGAACATTAAAAAAAGGTCTATGCTTTTTCACTCTGGTCCTTCTAAAAGTCATCCTTCCACCATTGGAATGGCAAGGCCACCCATACTGATTACGATAATGACCCCATCCCCATGATTTTGGAGGGGTCTGTGCCACTGGCCATGGCCGCATGATGTGCGAACAAAATTTAGGGCCCAGTGATTTTAAATTGTAGTGACTGATTGTTATGTAGCCAAATGCAACAGCCTTTTTGTGCACAGCAAGACCTCACAAACAGCAATGAGACGAATGGCCAGTTAATCTGTTTTTGATGATAATGGTTGAGGAATGATGTTGGTCAGCATACTGAGAGAACCCTCCTCCCCGCTCTTCTTTGAATAATGCCATGGGATCTTTAATACCCACCAAAACAGGCAGACAGGACTTTGGTTTAACATTTTATCCAAAATAAGACACCTCTGACACTGCAACACTCCATCTGTATGTACTAGCGTACTAGTGGAATAGTGGACTAGTGATACTGCTTGTTACCAGAAGATGGCTGTGTTGTCCTGTGGCATGAACAGTATAATGCAGTGGAATAATTCAAGCTACATTATATTGTATTTTTCATTAAAGAAATACATATTGAGTATTACCCAATTTAAGAGAATACACAGTGGGTTACCATTAGATATGATTTTCATACAATAAGTGAGTATGAGTGATGGAGGCAGAAATATGTCATTGAATCCTTTGGGAATCTGCTGTATAAAATAAATATTTCAATATACTTTTTTTTGGAAAACAGGAAACTGCAATAACTGAAATCATAGGCTCCTTAAGTCATATCATGAACCATCATTTTATACAATGTTTCTGGTATGTTGGGGCAAATATGCTTCATATATTGTAAAATTGTAAGCAATTTCATTGGAGGATGTCGCTTTATAACTTATATCCAATGTTTGTAAGAGGCTAGAACTATGGCATGAATTGTACTTATTTTTATTATGTTTCTCCTTCTCCATTCATGAAACTTCATAAACCCTAGATAAGTTAAGTAACTGCAACAAGGTAAATTAGAGGAAAAATTAAAGAGACCTGCAGCGGAAACCCACATATCATTCCTTTATAATATTCTATAAGACTACCAGTCCAGCCACTATCTTTAACACTTTTTCTTTCACCAACTACCAGTCACAATCATATCTGCTCCATTGTGCAGAGAAAACAGAGAGTCGGGATAAACGGGTCATTTTCAGGTTGGCAAACTGTAACTAGTTGGGTGTCGCAGGGATCAGTACTGGGGCCTCAACTATTTACAATCTATATTAATGACTTGGATGAAGGGACTGAGTGTAATGTAGCCAAATTTGCTGATGATACAAAGATAGGTGGGAAAGCAAATTGTGTGGCGGATGCAAAGAATCTCCAAAGGGATATAGATGGACTAAGTGAGTGGGCAACAATCTGGCAGATGGAGTATAATGTGGGAAAATGCGAGGTTATCCACTTTGGTAGGAAAAATAAAAAAGAAATTATTATTTAAATCGGGAGAGATTATAAAATGCTGCGGTACAGAGGGATCTGGGGGTCCTTGTACATGAAACACAAAAAGTTAGCATGCAGGTACAGCAAGTAATTAGGAAGGCAATTGGAATGTTGGCCGTTATTGCAAAGGGAATGGAATATAAAAGTAGGGAAGTCCTGTTACAACTGTAAGACCACACCTGGAGTACTGTGTACAGTTTTGGTCTCCTTATTTAAGGAAGGATATACTTGCATTGGAGGCAGTTTAGAGAAGGTTCATGAGGTTAATTCCGGAGATGAAGGGGTTGTCTTATGAAGAAAGGTTGAGCAGGTTGGGCCTATACTCATGGGAGTTTAGAAGAATGAGAGGGGATCTTATTGAAACATATAAGATTCTGAAGGGGCTTGACAGGGTAGATGCAGAGAGGGTGTTTCCCCTCGTGGGGGAATCTAGAACTAGGGGGCATAATTTCAGAATAAGGGGGCACCCATTTAAAACGGAAATGAGGAGGAATTTCTTCTCTCAGAGGGTCGTGAATCTTTGAAATTCTCTTCCCCAGAGAGCTGTGGAGACTGGGTCATTGAATATATTTAAGGTGGAGATAGACAGATTTTTGAATGGTAAGGGAGTCAAGGGTTATGGGGAGCGGGCAGGGAAGTGGAGTTGAGGCCAAGAGCAGATTAGCCATGATATTATTGAATGGTGGAGCAGGCTTGAGGGGCCAAATGACCTACTCCTGCGCCTACGTCTTATGCAAGAGGAGTTAGCTCTGGAAGAAGAGTGTCAGACTTTGGTTGGACTGTTTTATACCAGTATCTACTTTCAGTTCTTTAGTTATTCTTTAACACCAGTAGTCACAGAGGATCTCTGGTAACTCCTGCTAAATCCTACTTTTGTGCTATGTGCTTTCTGCAAACATGCACAAGAATTATACAGACAACAAGGCTAAATTGGCCAAGTTTTGAAAATAAAGTGTAAGGCAAAAATGAAATCAAATACACCTTTACCATTAACCATTCAACCTTGTATAGACACTAAACTAACATGAAAGACTGTTCTATTCAAGTGAGTTCTATTCCTGGGAATTGACCTGAACATTGTTTTTTAGGTCTGGATCTTTCTCAGTTTGCAGCTGCTTCTGCCGCCTCAGCATCATGTGGTCAAGGGACAAGCATTTTTCAAAAACCACTTTGAGCAAAACACACTGCTGCATGAAACTCCAACTACGGCTATGCTTGAATTTCAGTACAGCCCCAGTTTGGAAATAAATCACAGACATTACCACACCTGGTCTCTTGCTATGGAATAGGAGAAATGGCCCTTTCTAGTAGATAAAATGACTCAACAAAATTGCGAGACACCTTCAGACACAAACACAAGAAAGAAAGAAAGACTTGCATTTATATAGCGCCTTTCACGACCACCGGACGTCTCAAAGCGCTTTACATCCAATGAAGTACTTTTGAAGTGGAGTCACTGTTGTAATGTGGGAAACGCGGCAGCCAATTTGCGCACAGCAAACTCCCACAAACAGCAATGTGATAATGACCAGATAATCTGTTTTTGTTATGTTGGTTGAGGGATAAATATTAGCCGGCTCTTCTTTGCAATAGTGCCATAGAAACATAGAATATAGGAGCAGGAGTAGGCCATTCGGCCCTGATCATCCAAACTCAGTACCCTGTCCCTGCCTTCTCCCCATATCCCTTGATCCCTTCAGCCTTAAGAAATATAGAAGATAAATTTTTATGTCCACCTGAAAGAGCAGACAGGGCCTCGGTTTAAAGTCTCATCTGAAAGATAGCACCTCCGAGAGTGCAGCACGCCTTCAGCACTGCACTGGAGTGTCAGCCTAGCTTTATGTGCTCAAGTCCCTGGAGTGGGACTTAGAACCCACAACCTTCTGACTCAGAGGTGAGTGTGCTACCCACTGAGCCACAGCTGACACTATAAGACATTGTAATATTTGCACTGACTACTGCAAGTAATCTACCACCTAAAGTTACATTGTATGGGAAGTGTTTTGAGACATGATAAAGCATCACATAAATGCAGTCCGTTTTTTACTTTGTGCTAAGTGTTCTCCATTCATTTTGTATATTATTTCTTTAAAAAAAAGTGCAACACTTCATACTTGTCAGTGTTAATACAGAATATTCTGATGATTCTTAACTTATAATGCATTACATTGAATGCACCACATCACCAAATGGAAATAAGGCTACAAAAACAACTTGCATTTATATCGAGTCTTTAATGTAGAAAAAAATGTCCCAAGGTGCTCCACAGAGGCGTAAGGAAAAAATGAATCAAAGAAAGAATAGTGCTTGTCATGACCTACCAAAGTGCCTTACAGCCTTAAGTACTTAATACTTTTGAAGTGCAGTCACTGTTGTAATGTAGGAAACACAGAAGCCAATTTTGTGCAATTTCCCACAAACAACAATGATAATGACCAGATAATCTGTTTTATTGAAGGTTGGTTGGCCAGGACAGCAGGGAGAACTCCCCTGCTCTTCTTTTAGTAGTACCATGGGATTTTTTATATCCACCTGAGAGGGCAGGTGAACCCTCAGTTTAACATCTCATCCAAACTACGGCACCTCTGACAGGACAGCAGTCCCTCAGTACTGCACTGATGTATCAGCCTGGATTTTATGCTCAATTTGAGTGGGACTTGAATCCACAATCTTCTGACTCTGAGGCGAGCATGCTACCACTGGTGCCACGGCTGTCACGGACTAAAAGCTTGGTCAAAGAGGTGGGTTTTAAGGGAATGGAATGCAATAGAGTTTTGGATGAGGCCAGAGTTAGAGGAACTCAGAGTTCTCTGAGGGTTGTAGGGCTGGATGAGGTTACAGAGATCGGGAGGGGCGAGGCAATGTGGGTCAGTGAGCACAGGGGTGATGGGTGAACTGGACGGTGTGAGTTAGGGTACGGGCAGCAGAGTTTTGAATGAGCTGAAGTTTGCGGAAGGTGCAAAATGGGAGGAGAGCATTGGAATAGTCATGTCTGGAAGTGACAACAGCATGGATGAGGGTTTCAGCAGCAGATGGGCTGAGGCAAGGGCAGAGGCCGGTGATATTAAGGAGGTGGAGCCAGTCATTGTGATGAAGAGAATATGAGGTTGGAAAATCAGCTCAGACTCTAATAGGACACCGAAGTTACTAACAATCTGGTTCAGCCTGAGACAGTGGCTGGGGAGGGAGGTGGAATCGGTGATATGCAGTTTGTAACGGAGCCAAAGACAATGGCCTAGAAATTCAGTATAGCCACTTTTGGGGCGGTAAAGTCGGGCGGGCGCTAAAGTTTGCGCCCGGCGCAAAGTCGATGGCACTTCGCCGATATTCAGTAGCTTCGCCCTAAGAGGTTGCTTGAGCACTAAAACTGGCGTTGCACGCCTATCTTTAGGCGCTAAGCCGGCGGTGCAGAGGGATAGCGCCGAGGCCGGGCGCAGCACAGGTGCGGTCATTTCTTGATTGACAGCAGACACCGTGGCGCCGGCCAGCTCTTAAAGGGGGAAGGGTCGACTTGCTCTGCTGCAACGGCCTGCACACTGCAGCCTTCCAGCTAGGCCTGAACACTGCTGGTGATCAGAAGGAGCCATGGCAACGGTACAGAAGGCCCGCGAGCGTGCCCTGCGCTTCTCAGCCCATGACTTGAAGGTGATGGTGAGGGCCTTGGAGAAGAGACAGCACATCTTGTTCCCGGACACTGGCAGGAAGCCTCCAACCAGCGTCTATAGGAAAGCCTGGAGGGAGGTCGCCCGCTGGGTGTCGGCCACCGGCGATGCCCCCAGGGACAATGTCCAATGCCGGAAGAAGTTTAATGACCTGACCAGGATTGTCAGGGTGAGTACCCTTTCCAGCCTCCTCCTCATCCTTGCAATGTACACCTGACATGATGGGCAAAGGGACCTGAAAGCCCTAATGGCCAGCCCTCAGCCAGCAGCTATGGGACAGTCATGAACATCAATTGCACATTCTGCACTTTACACCATGGGAGGCAGTGCACACCACATCAGGGCTACACACTGGCCAAGCTATTCCACCATGGGAGGCAGCGCACACCACATCAGGGCTACACACTGGCCAAGCTATTCCACCATGGGAGGCAGTGCACACCACATCAGGGCTACACACCGTACTTACAGGCCGTCCTTTCTCTTGCAGGCAAAA
Organism: Somniosus microcephalus; assembly: GCF_052327205.1. Taxonomy (NCBI): domain Eukaryota; kingdom Metazoa; phylum Chordata; class Chondrichthyes; order Squaliformes; family Somniosidae; genus Somniosus; species Somniosus microcephalus. Next base: position 39,189,428 of record NC_141004.1, on the reverse strand, counting down.
CTTGCCAACAACCGAAGGCACCAGGAGCAGACTGGGGGAGGCCGCCCCCAGATCCAAGAGCTCACTCCCCTGGAGGAGCGCGTGAGTCGCCTCATGGGACCCCGGGTGATTGGGCCCGTCGCCTGTGGAGATGCCGACCCTCTTCTGGGCCACAATGGTATGGACATCACCTTTTGGACCTCTCTCGTCGCACTTGTGCATCCGATCTACCTCCTTTGCCATTGTCCGACCAATGCGCTGAATGCCACCAGTCATGCCTCCCTCGCTGACGCCCTCTCCTCACTCTAAAGCTACTCTTGTGCCTTCCTGCTTTCAGCTGGTGACGAGGAGCTCCCTGAAGCTGCCAGTGACAGCCCCTCCGAGGAGGAGGAGGAGGAGGAACAGGAAGGCGGACCATCAGGGCAGCAGTCAGGTGCGGCTGCAGATGCCGAAGTAGTGAACACGTCTTCCCTGGAGGAGAGCCTGGAGGAAGTGTCGGAGGGGAGTGGAGCTGCTGGGACCAGTGGCGTCCAGCAACCCAGGAGGGCTGCGGTTGGTCCGCGGCCTTCCCCCCAGGGGGGGGAAGGATCGGAGGGGAGTGCAGTTGCTGGGCCCAGTCGCCGCTGGCAACGTGGCAAGGGTCGGCCAGCTCTGCCCCCTGCTCCCCAGCGGGAGAGTCCGGACTCCAGTCCGGCCACCTTCAACTCAGAGGAGGTGCGCCACCTCGATCAAATGGCCCAGGATTCGGATCGCCGGCACACCGAGCCGATGGGGGTAGTGGCACGGATGCCTGAGGCCATCGAGTCCCTGGCTAGTAGTGTGCGCGAGTTCGGGGCCTCACATGCCGCGAGTGGCCGGCTGATCAGTGATGCCGTCCAGACAGTGGCTGCTCTGTTGCGGTCGCAGACCAGGGCAACAGGGGCACTAACTGCTGCCACACGCGCTGCGTCAGCCAGGCATCGCCTGGACACCCGCCGCGCTGCAGCAGCACAGCGGGCTGCCCTTCGGCAGATTGGTGCGCATGCTGCAGTGCGGGCCCGTGCGAGTGCCAGAGTGGCACATCACCAGCCAGGGCCGACCATCCGCCAGATTGCACACATTCCTCCAGCCGTCACCGCCACTCCCCCAGTGGCGCCTCAACGGCAAGCGGCTGCGAATGATGTTGGCCAGGCACAGCTGCGCCAATCACCAGCCGGACCCTCGAGGGGCAAACCCCGTCTAGGCCGCCCCCCAAGGGCATCTGCCGGAAGGACATCTAACCCTCAGGAGCCTTTCCCCAGCCTCGCAGCAGCCACTGGGCAGAGCTTGCGGAGGAGCAGCAGGCCGGGCAGGGGCCCCAAAAGGCTCGACAAGGTCTCGCCCTCACGGCCCAAGAAGTAGACGGTGTGGCCAAGTGTTATTTAATATGGCGATGTCTATGTTTCTTTTGGCCATGGTTGTTTTGTTTCTGGGGATGTTTTTTGGGTTAAGGCCGAGGATGAAGGCCATTTTTGAACAAATGTTCAGTTATTCCTCCCCAGGTTGTGGGAGTGAGTCATTTGATGTACTGTTTTTTGGGGCCGTTGAATGTTTCTGGGTTTCATGTGTGAAGGGGTTTCATTGGTCTAAAATAAAGATTTCTCTTTATTCAGAGAGTGTCCATGTTTGTTGCTGTAAGTGTTTGTTGCCTTCGCCGGCTGAGGGCTTGCGGAGCGGCTGCGTTCATGTTCCTTCATGGCCACAAGGCATTCCCTGACAGGGGGCTTAGAAGTGACGTTCAATAAGCCGCCGACGGACGGCCCTTGGACCTTCTCGCTCCCTCCTGGGATGGTACTCCTCCTCCTCCTGCTCCTCCTCCTCATGCTGCTCCTGCTCCTCCTCCTGAAGTGGTGGTCCAACGTGAGGTGGCAGTGCCTGAGTCCTGCGGAGAGCCAGGTTGTGCAGCATGCAGCAAACAACGACGAATTGGGACACTCGGTCCGGGGAATACTGCAGAGATCCGCCGGAACGATCCAGGCAGCGGAACCGCTGCTTGAGGACGCCAATTGTTTGTTCGATTATGTTCCTGCTCGCTTGATGACTCTCGTTGTATGCCTCTTCAGCAGGGGTCCTGGGCGCGCGGAGCGGGGTCATGAGCCAGGTACACAAAGGATAGCCTTTGTCCCCGAGAAGCCATCCTCTTGGGGGAGGCTGTGCCTCGAACATGTCACGCACAGTTGTCTGCCGCAGGATAAAGGCATCGTGGCTGCTGCCTGGAAAGCGGGCATTGACAGCTAGGATGCGCTGCTTGTGGTCACACACCAGCTGCACATTGAGGGAATGGTAGCCCTTCCGGTTGCGGTAATCCTCGGCATGCTCCACAGGTGCCCGCAAAGCCACATGCGTACAGTCAATGGCGCCCTGCACCAAGGGGAAGGCCGCGAATCTTGCAAATCCCAGTGCACGCTGATGCTGCCTCTCCAGGGCCATGGGGAAGGAGATGAATTGGCGTCTCCTTCTGAAAAGGGCATCGGTCACCTGGCGGATGCAGCAATGCACGGCGAACTGGGATATGTTAGCTATGTCCCCAGCAGCGGATTGGAAGGAGCTGGTGGCATAGAAGTTCAAGGCCACCGTCACCTTCGCCTCCACCGACAGAGACGTCCTGCTCCTGAGCTTTGGACGCAGATCTCTGCGAAGCAGATGGCAGATCTCTGCAACCACCTCCTTTCGGAATCTCAGCCTTTTTACACATCTCGCGCCACTCATGTTGAGGTAGGTACGCTGCTGGCGGTATGCCCTGACTGGGTAAGGCCTATGTTGCCGACGCCTGTTGCCCCCTCTGCGTCTAGCCAGGGCTGCCCCTCTCACACCGCGTCTGCGAGCCCTACAGACATGACGCTGAAACTCAGCGTTGGCACCCCATGCAGCCCCCATGATATGCTGCCAAACAGTCAAATATACAAGAGGCCACTTGCAACGCTCTGGCCTGAAGCCAAAAATACCTGAGCTAGTGTGGGCCCAAACCAGAAAGCTGTCTTCCTTGGTCTCTCTCCAGAAATCCGTTGCACAAGAGTGTTTGCTGCAAAATGGCTGCCCTTTATAGTGCAGGGTAAGTGCCCTTTAATTTACGCTCCCCGGGTCCCGCGTCGGCTCTGTTGCGTTCCGCTAAACAAGCGTGCGGGCCGCCGGCCGCACAATGGGGCGGTCCCACTGAAGTTCTGGATCGGGGCGCGCAAAGGGCGTTGCACGAGGATATGACGTCATTTTCTGCGCGCGCAAGTGAGCGCGCGCTAAACTTTGCGCCGGCGCTAAATGTGTACTTAATTTGGGGCGAGGCGCAGATCGCGCTGCGCCCGGACGCTACACGCATAGCGCCCGAAATTCACTTCTCTTAAGGCGCTAACGGCTGGCGCAACCAACTGAATTTCTAGGCCAATGGCTTTGGTCTTTCCAATATTTAGCTGGAGAAAATTGTAGCTCAATCAACACTGGACGTCAGACAAATAGACTAACAACAGAGAGGGATTCAAGGGATCAGGAGAGATTGTGGAGAGATAGAGCTGGGTGCCATCATCATATACGTGGAATCTGCCCCCATGTCTGTGAATGATGTCGCCAAGGGGCAGCATATAGATGAAGAAGAGGCCAAGGATTGATCTTTGGAGGCCTCTGGAGGTAAAGCGGCAGGGATGGGAAGCGAAGTCATTGCTGGAGATAACAAATAGATAGACAAGAGTGGAACCTCCGAGGGTGGTCACACTGAGCTGGACAACAGAGGAGAGGCATTGGATGAGGATGACAAGGATATGAGGCTGCAAAGAGGTTGAGGAGAATGAAGAGGGATAGTGCACCACAGTCACAGCGGATGTCATTTGTGACTTTTGATAGGGCCATTTTGGTGCTGTGGTAGGAGCGGAAACCTGATTTTGAAGAGATTCAAACACAGCGTTGCAGGAAAGATGGGCACAGATCTGGGAGGTGACAATACGTTCATGGACTTTGGAGAGGTTCTGTAATGCCAGTTGTATGCCCAGGCAAGTTCAAAATCTACCCAACTATTTTTACATTGAAACAGCATTGTTTATATAAGAGGCCTAAATTTTCTAAAAAGTCAAAGTTTCTGAGGTTATGAGAAATGCAGAGGATTTCAGAAAATATTCTCATGATTTAAAATATATGTCTACACTTATATTACACAAAAAAATTATTTGTTTGTAAACAAGCATGTACAGCGCTCCCAGAAGACCTTCAGCTGGATAGAAAAATATGATTGTTCATCTTCCGCATGAGGAAGCCTTTACCTTTTGAGTTATACTCTGCTTTGTGTTATTTGCTGTTATTTAAAGTTACTTATCAGTAAGCCTGCTCTAATAAACTTGCCAGTGCTGTCTTAGAAATCACATGTATAATATTCTGTATTCATAGCCACTTGATGTAATTCAAGCTAATAAATGAGTTCTGTGTCTTTTGGCGTAGGTTCTATTGTAGTTCGTACACAATTAGTTTCTGAAGATATTCTTTGATATGACCACAGATGGCTTCTCTACAGTCTGCATCGTAGAATTGCTACAAAAACTTGTCTCTATCTCTGGAAAGAGCAAGATTGAGGACAGCAGTGAGACTGATAGAGATGTCAATGAGATGGCAAAGGGGACAACATCATAATCCCCAGGGACAATGGATCCATGATCTTAATGTTGAGTTTTGAGAGGACTTTGAACTGATTTGCCTCATATAGGCCAACCAGTCTACTTAACAAACACATTAGCCAAAGTGGCAAATTTTGACTTTATTACTGCACAATTTTTCTCTTTCTCATCTATTGCCATGAATCATGCAGAATCAATAAATTGTTAACTGAATCATGAGTGTTGGGAATTTAAAATATCCTCCAGCTCACGCTTTCATTAATATTCTCCTGTAAAAGCTGGCTTGGCCTTTGACGGTTAAAACTTACCAATTATTTTCTTTAAAAATGTAGCCGTTACAAACACTCAGAACATTGCAGTAATACAATGTGATGTAAATCGTTGTGTTACATATTTTGGCCAAGGAGCAGTCATTAATAGGGCAAGTGAATGGTTGCACATTGTAAGGCAGTTGCAGGAGAATGTGTAAATTATGCAGGTACATGCAGGGCTTCCCCATTTGTGGACGTGAGTGCAACAAAGTATTTTTTTATTTAATGTGTGGGGAGCTCAATTCCTTGTACAGTGAGGATAAGCTTACCTATATACAAGTTAGGCTTCAGTTGCTGACATGCGATAATATCAATTGGTCATGCTTATACACCATTCATCATGGAGTTTATTAAATTTAAAACATTATTAAATATAGACAAGCCTTCATGTTGTAAATTAATATGTTGGCACGCCAACAAAGGAAAGGCCAGGTTCTAGTTCAATGGCTTAGAAGCATCACTGTGGTTGGAATAGCTCTCCCCTTCACTCTATTCTCAGTACTGGCTAGTTGCTTTGCCAGACTCCAGTTGCTCTCTCACTAGAGGAAAGATAGATTTGTATATATATATATATATATATATATATATATATGAGAGAGAGAGAAAGAGAGAGGCCTAGAAATTCAGTGGGCTGCGCCACCCGTTAGTGCCTTAAGAGGGCGCTAAGTGGGTCGAAAGCCACTGGCCACGCCTCCTGCTAAATTTAGCGGGATGCTAATGGCGGCGCTAGCCGTTAGCGCTGCGCCGCTACCGATGACGTCATCGGTGTGCGCAGCGCCCCGCTACCGCCCCGATCGCGATATTTAGTTGCACCCCCTGCTTTAACGCCGGACGCTATTTGCGAACGGTTCAGGGGGCCTACCCGCTAATTAATGGACAGGTGCAGGGCGGCCATTTTTTTGCTGGCCGCCTGCCAGCACCTCTCCGTGCTGCTGTCCCCGGCCTCCTGAGCGCCCCCCACCCCGCGGAATGCCAACTGCGTTCCAAGAGCCCGGCACTTTTCCTCGGTGCCGGGCTCTTTTGCCGGCACTCGCGATCCTCGATCGCGCTGCACAAGGCCCCTCCCCTTTAAGAAGGGGAGGAAGGCCTGCAGTACTGCAGCGCGCCGTGCCGCAGCGTGTGGTGCTGTGGCACGTTGCGCAGTGATCTTCAGCTGCAGCGCCCCAAGAGGGATGCGGGGCACCTCCAGTAGCACCGCGCTTCCCTCTGGGGCGCACAAAGTGAATTTTCGGCGGGCGGCTGTGACTACTTCCGGGGCGCTACTTTTGGTGCCCTGGTGAGGCTGGCGCCCCAAACGGGGCACTACTGAATTTCTAGGCCAGAGAGTTTTTGTGTTCCTCAGAAACATCAGAAAAGTGCTTCACATAAAAAGAGTTAAAAAAAAATTCATTCTCAGGATGTAAGCGTCGCTGGCAAGGCCGGCATTTATTGTCCATCCCTAGTTGCCATTGAGAAGGTAGTGGTGGGCCTTCTTGAACTGTTGCGGTTTGTGTGGTGAAGGTGCTTCTACAATGCTGTTAGGTAGGGAGTTCCAGGATTTTTATCCAGCGATGATGAAAGAGTGGTGATATATGTCCAAGTCAGAATGGTGTGTGGCTTGGAGGTGATGATGTTCCCATGCACCTGCTGCCCTTGTCCTTCTAGGTGCTGGAGGTTGTGGGTTTGGGAGGTACTGCCAAAGTAGCCTTTGCGAGTTGGTCCAGCGCATCATGTAAATAGTACACACTGCAGCCACGGCACGCCAGTTGTGGAGGGGTGGATGTTTAAACTACTGGATGAAGTGCCGATTAAGCAGATTGCGTTGTCCTGGATAGTATTGAGATTCTTGAGTGTTATTGCAGCTGCACTTGGTGATGGCAATGTCATTGAATGTCAAGGGAGTCCATGTTTTGGAATGTAGCCATTTTCCACACTGTCGTATCCAAAAACAGGAAAGAAATGAAGGGTCAGTTAATTTGTCTTTGGTAGTGTTGATAGGAAAGTTGGCTAGGATGCCAGGAGAGCTCCCTGCTCTTCACTGAATAAGCCATTAAATTTTTACTGTCCACTTGAACTGGAAAAAAAGACAGGACTGCAGTTTAATATGTCATCTGAAGGACAACACTTCTTGCAGTGCAGCACTCGCTCAGTACTAGAATAAAGTGTCATCCTAGATTATGTGCTCAAATCCTGAAATGGGGATTGAACTCACAACCTTCTGACTCAGTCCTGCTCCAGCCCTGTAATTTAAAGCCTGTAGTCTTCTGACATGGGCTGTTATCCTTGATCTCAATTTTGTCTTCTTCCTCCAATATCTCTCAGGCCAGGTCTTGCTGTTGTTGTGTCATCATGAAGGGTTTAGACAGAGTAAATAAAGAGAAACTGTTTCCAGTGGCTGAAGGGTCAATAATGATTTAAGATGACTGGCAAAAGAACCAGAGACGACATGAGGAAAACTTTTTTACGTAACGAGTGGTTAAGATTTGGAATGTACTGCCTGATAGGGTGGTGGATACAGATTCAATAGTAGCCTTCAAGAGGGAATTAAATAAATGCTTGAAGGAGGAAAAATTGCAGGCATATGGGGAAAGAGCTGGGGAGTGGGGCTAGCTGGATTGCTCTTCGAAAGAGCCGGCACAGACTCGATATGCTGAATGGCCTCCTTCTGTGCTGTACTATTCTATGAGTCTATTGTTCTATGATGTCTCCATTTTTCCTTGCCCCTTCTCCTCTTATGCTTTTCATGATGTGGAGATGCCGGTGTTGGACTGGGGTGGACAAATGTAGGAAGTCACACAACACCAGGTTATAGTCCAACAGCTTTATTTGAGATCACAAGCTTTCGGAGCGCTGCTCCTTCGTCAGGTGAAGTGAAGAGAAGCATATAGGCACAGCATATATAGTCAGAGAAAACTGCCAGATGATTACAGGTAATCTTTCTTACTGCCCTTTATCACACCTCGGCAGAGAGATAATCACAGCAATCAAAGGTGTGAATGGTGTCCAAACAGGTCAGTCAGGAAAACATTACATCAAAGAACAATGAGGTGGGGTCACAAGGGGTAAAATGTTCCAGATGCTGGGGTCTGTATGAAAAACAGAAGAAAACAAAACTTTGCTGGAAATCACAGCAGGTCCGGCCGCATCTGTGCAGAGAGAACAAGCCAACGACGACTTGAGTCTGGATGACTCTATGTCAGGTGGGGTTACATGTAGCATGACATGAACCCAAGATCCCGGTTGAGGCCGTCCTCATGAGTGCGGAACTTGGCTATCAGTTTCTGCTCGACGATTTTGTGTTGTCGTGTGTCTCGAAGGCCGCCTTGGAGAATGCTTACCCGAAGATCGGAGGCTGAATGTCCTTGACTGCTGAAGTGTTCCCCGACTGGGAGGGAACACTCCTGCCTGGTGATTGTTGTGCGGTGTCCGTTCATCCGTTGTCGCAGTGTCTGCATGGTCTCGCCGATGTACCATGCTCCGGGGCATCCTTTCCTGCAACGTATGAGGTAGACAACGTTGGCCGAGTCACATGAGTATGTACCATGTACCTGGTGGGTGGTGTCCTCACGTGTGATGATGGTATCTGTGTTGATGATCTGGCATGTCTTGCAGAGGTTGCCATGGCAGGGTTGTGTGGTGGCGTGGTTGCTGTTCTCCTGAAAGCTGGGTAATTTGCTGCGAACGATGGTCTGTTTGAGGTTAGGCGGCTGTTTGAAGGTGAGTAATGGAGGCATGGGGATGGCCTTAGTGAGGTGTTCATCGTCGTCGACGGCATGTTGAAGGCTGTGGCGAACATGGCGTAGTTTCTCCGCTCCAGGGAAGTACTGGACGACGAAGGGTTCTCTGTTGGTTGTGTCCCGTGTTTGTCTTCTGAGGAGGTCTATGCGATTTTTCGCTGTGGCCCATCGGAACTGTCGATTGACGAGTCGAGCGTCATATCCCATTCTTATGAGGGTGTCTTTCAACGTCTGTAGGTGTCCATCGCGTTCCTCCTCGTCTGAGCAGATCCTGTGTATTCGCAGGGCTTGTCCATAGGGGATGGCTTCTTTAACGTGGTTAGGGTGGAAGCTGGAGAAGTGGAGCATCGTGAGGTTGTCCGTGGGCTTGCAGTAGAGTGAAGTGCTGAGGTGTCCGTCTTTGATGGAGATTCGTGTGTCCAAGAATTAAACTGATTCTGAGGAGTAGTCCATGGTGAGTTTGATGGTGGGATGGAACTTGTTGATGTCATCGTGTAGTCTTTTCAGTGATTCTTCGCCGTGGGTCCATAGGAAGAAAATGTCGTCGATGTATCTGGTGTATAGCGTTGGTTGGAGGTCCTGTGCAGCGAAGAAGTCTTGCTTGAACTTGTGCATGAAGATGTTGGCGTATTGGGGTGCGAATTTGGTCCCCATGGCTGTTCCGTGTGTTTGGGTAAAGAACTGGTTGTCGAAGGTGAAGACATTGTGGTCAAGGATGAAGTGGATGAGTTGTAGGATGGCGTCTGGAGATTGGCTGTTGTTGGTGTTGAGTACTGAGGCTGTCGCAGCGATGCCGTCATCGTGGGGGATACTGGTGTAGAGTGCCGAGACGTCCATCGTGGCGAGGAGTGTTCCTGGTTCAACTGGTCCATGGGTGCTGAGTTTCTGTAAGAAGTCTGTAGTGTCGCGACAGAAGCTGGGGGTTCCCTGTACGATGGGTTTCAGGATGCCCTCGATGTATCCAGAGAGGTTCTCACACAGGGTTCCATTGCCTGATACGATAGGACGTCCGGGTGTGTTGGCTTTGTGTATCTTTGGGAGGCAGTAGAAGTCTCCCACGCGGGGAGTACGTGGGATGAGAGCGCGTAGGATGCTCTGAAGGTCTGGATCGAAGGTCTTGATCAGTCTGTTGAGTTGGCGGGTGTGTTCTTTGGTCGGATCTGCGGGTAACTGTCTGTAGTGTTCCTGGTTGTCCAGTTGTCGGTATGCTTCTTTGCAATAGTCCATTCTGTTCTGTATGACGATGGCTCCTCCTTTGTTTGCTGGTTTGATGACGATTTTGCGGTTGGTCTTGAGAGCGTGGATGGCGTTGTGTTGTGCTCGGGTGACATTCTGGACTGTCTTGTGAGTGCGGCTGATGAATCTGGCATTGATGCATCTCCTGACAGCTTGAGCATACATGTCAAGCTTAGGGCAGCGGCCCTCCGGAGGGGTCCAATTTGACTCTTTCTTCTTCGGTTTGGTGACGTAGAGTCATCCAGACTCGAGTCGTCGTTGGCTTGTTCTCTCTGCACAGATGCGGCCGGATCTGCTGTGATTTCCAGCAAAGTTTTTTTTTTCTGTTTTTCATACAGACCCCAGCATCTGCAACATTTGACCCCTTGTGACCCCACCTCATTGTTCTTTGATGTAATGTTTTCCTGACTGACCTGTTTGGACACCATTCACACCTTTGATTGCTGTGATTATCTCTCTGCCGAGGTGTGATAAAGGGCTGTTAGAAAGATTACCTGTAATCATCTGGCAGTTTTCTCTGACTATATATGCTGTGCCTATATGCTTCTCTTCACTTCACCTGATGAAGGAGCAGCGCTCCGAAAGCTTGTGATTTCAAATAAAGCTGTTGGACTATAACCTGGTGTTGTGTGACTTCCTACAATTATGCTTTTCATGCTTGCCTTTCTCTCCTGCTACCAGTTGATCTAATGCTGTGTGCTGCACATGTGGACCCAACTCTGACTGTTCCCCTCCCAAACCTAGCGGGGGAAAAATGAGGTATAGCCCCGTTTGGGGCGTTAGAATTGGCGCTGCGCAAATTTTATCGCCAGGCGCAACTTATCGCCACCTCGAGCGATATTGGGTTGCTGCGCCCCTAAAGGTGATTGCGGCGTTGATTCAGGCGCTGCACGGGAGTCTTAAGGCGCTAACCCAGCGGCGCTACTCAATATGTCGGCGGCCGGGCACAGCGCAGGTGCTGTCAATAATCGATTACCCCGAGACATGCTGGCGCCAGCCAGCTCTTAAAGGGGCGGGTCAATTAGCAGCAGCAGCCACACGCTGCACCTTGTAGGCCTCAAAATCGGCGCTGTGCTTTCTGTGGAGTTCCAAACTTTGAACATATGGAGAGGGTGAGGCAGAGAGCGGAGCGCTTTACCGATGGGGCATTGGATGCTTTGGTTGGCGAAGTGGAGCGCCGGCGAGCTGTGCTGTACCCGACAATGGCAGGAGGCCTCATCAGAGCGAGTACCGCAGGGCTTGGAGGGAAGTTTGTCAAAGAGTCACCTCAACCAGCGTGGTGGCCAGGACTCCTGTGCAATGCAGGAAGAAGTTCAACGACCTCACTCGGGTCGTTAGGGTGAGTGCCTTTTTCGCCATCTTCTTCATCCCTCCATCTGCACCTGACATTATGGCCAGAGGGTGCGCGAAGCCCCAATGGCCATCTGTCAGCCAGCACCCATGGCCCTTTCTGAAAACACACACGCACATTCAGCTCAATGCATAATGGAAGGGCTAATCTACCATGGGGGGCATGTGATGTCAGCTCAATGCATAATGGAAGGGCTATTCTACCATGGGGGGCATGTGATGTCAGCTCAATGCATAATGGAAGGGCTATTCTACCATGGGGGGGCATGTGATGTCAGCTCAATGCATAATGGAAGGGCTATTCTACCATGGGGGCATGTGATGTCAGCTCAATGCATATTGGAAGGGCTAATCTACCATGGGGGCATGTGATGTCAGCTCAGGCCAGCATGTTTCATCACTTCCCGTCCTTTCTCCTGCAGGCCAAGCTGGCCAGGAACCGGAGGGAGCAGCTTCGCACCGGAGGAGGCCCTCCTCAGCTGCAGACACTGACGGACCTGGAGGAACGAGTCCACCAGATTGTTGGAGGCCGGATGACTGGTCCTGTCACCACTGGAGCTGCCGACCCGATTGTGCACAGCGATGTTAAGGTCATCACCTTTTTGAACTCTCTCCTTCCACTTCTTCCCCCCACCAGCATGCTTTTTCACTCTGGACCCATGTCAGAGCACTGCAGCACTCATGCACCCCTTGCTGCCACCCTGTCCTTTCGCTAAAGCCACTCTTCAACCTCCCTGCTTTCAGATGCTGCATCACCAGCTCAGGAGCCGGGCCCTCAAGCTGCCACTGCCACTGACTCCGGAGGCGACGAGCAGGAGGAAGCTGGACCTTCCCTGCCACCCTCAGGCGAGCCAGCCCCTCTGCAGACTGGGGAGACTACTTCCCTGGAGAGGAGCAGGGGGGAATGCTCTGAGGAGGAAGCAGTTCCAGGAACCAGTGGGCTGCAGCAGCGCAAGGGGGGTAGCGAAGCTTGGGGGCCGTCTCCCTGGAGGGCGAGTCAGGCCGCGAGTACTGATGCACAGAGCACAGAAGAGGTGCGTTCCCTCGCAGAAATGAGTGCCCAGGCTCAGCTCAGGCACACTGAGCTCATGGCTGCAGTGGCAAGGATGCCTGAAACCATCGAGACACTGGCAAGGAGTGTCCAAGACTTCGGGGCAGCACAGGCAAGGAGTGCGCAGGACTTCGGGGCAGCACAGGCAAGGAGTGCGCAGGACTTTGGGGCAGCACTGGAAAGGACTGTCCAGGACTTCGGGGCATCACTGGAAAGGACTGTCCACGGCTTCGGGGCAGCACTGGAAAGGACTGTCCAGGGCTTGACCGAAGCAGTGGCAAGGACTGTCCCGGCCTTCAGCGAAGCACTGGAAAGGACTGTCCAGGGTTTCACCGAAGCACTGGCACCTGCCACGCAAGTGCTGAGTGCTGCTATGCAGTCACTAGCTGGTCTCATGCAGACGCATATTGAGGCCACGCGACCAATGACTGCTGCCACCCTCGCTGGATCAGGCGGGATTACCCGGGGCCCTTGCCGCACCACAGCAGGGCATCAATCTGTGGACCAGCCGATTGGTGCTGCCCCGTCAGAGTGCCAGTGTGTCGGTCGACCAGGGAGCTGCTGTCTGCTCTCAGGATGTCAGCATTCCTGATGCCACCGCTGGCACGTCTCCACTGCAGCTGCCACCACCTGCAGGACAGACTGCTTCCACCCATGCACAGTTGGAGCAGTCAGCATCCGGGCCCTCCAAGGCCAGAGGACGTCCAGGACGTCCCTCAGGGGCATCTGCGCTTTCGGACAGCCAGCAGGCCTCCCCCAGCCTTGATGCAGCCACTGGGGTCCCATTACGGAGGAGCTGCAGGGAGGGAAGGGGCCGATCTCGCAAGAGAAGTAGATCACCATCAAGGGGGAAAGAGTAGAAGGTGCTGCTGAGACATCTTATTTGTAGAAATCAAGGCCGTGGATGCTGGTCTGAATGTTAGTAATGTTTTGGATAGTCTCCCGGGTGTGCGAGTCACTTATGTGTTAGTGTGTTAGTTTTGCTTTCTTTTGCCATTGCTTTGTCATGTTGGAAGGAAGCACATTTCGCAAAATAAACAACTTTTTAAATTTACATTGGCCATGTCTGATATTTACATTCACTGCCCTTCATAGGCTTTGGGTTATCCGGACAGTTCCATTCCTCCTCATCGAATGGCACCAAGCATTCCGTCAGAGGGGCCTAGAAGCGGATTGTTATCAGCCTCTGACGGATGGCCCTTCCAGTTTGTACCTCCCTCCCGTCTTGGTCCTCCTCCTCCTCCTCCTCCTCCTCCTCCTCCGCTGGTGCTTCAATAGCTGGTGGCATTGGCTGGGTGCGGAGGATGGCGAGGTTATGCAGCATGCAACAGACTACGACGAAGTGGGAGACTCGCTCTGGTGAGTACTGCAAGGCGCCTCCGGAATGATCCAGACAGCGGAACCGCTGCTTCAGCACACCGATTGTGTGCTCCACAATGTTCCTCGTCACCTGATGGCTCGCATTGAAGCGCTCTTCAGCAGGAGTGCTGGGCGAACGGAGCGGCGTCATCAGCCATAGGCACAGAGGATAGCCCTTGTCACCGAAAAGCCAGCCTCCTGGGTGAGCCGGGGCCTCGAATAGGTCTGCAACTGAAGTCTGGCGCAGGATGAAGGCGTCGTGGCTGCTGCCAGGGAACTGCGCATTGACTGCGAGGATCAACTGTCGATGGTCACAGACCAGCTGAACATTCAAGGAATGGAACCCCTTGCGGTTACGGAACTTCTCCGGATTCAAAACAGGCGTCCGCAAAGCCACGTGCATGCAGTCAATGGCGCCCTGCACCATGGGGAAGTCCGCTATTGCTGCGATGCCCTCTGCGCGCTCCCGCTGCTTCTGCAGTGTCACAGGGAAGGAGATGTACTGCCGCCTCCTTTTAAATAGGGCATCTGTTACTTGACGGATGCAGCAATGCACCGCAAACTGCGATATGTTAGCGATGTCCCCAGTTGCGGCCTGGAAGGAGCCGCTCGCATAGAAATTCAGGGCAACAGTCATCTTGACAGCCACCGACAGAGCGGTCCTGCACCTTATCTGAGGCTGCAGATCTAGCTGAAGCAGGTGGCACAGCTCGGTCACCACCTCCTTTCTGAAGCGCAGCCTTCTAAGACACTGCTCCTCTGACATGTTCAAGTAAGAGAACTGCTGTCCAAAAACCCTGGCAGAGTAAGGTCTGGTGTGGCGACGTCTGTTGGCCCTCCTCCGTCTGGCCATTCCTGCCCCTCTCTCCCTGCGTCTCTGTGCCCTTTCCAGATAGTTCAGCAGCAGGACGTTCCCCTCCAATGCAGCCCCCATAATATAAGCGCACAAGAAATTGTAAACATTGTAAATGCTCACCAGCAGCAAGGTGATGGTCAGAAGGCTGAAGTTCCTCTGGCCAGCGCTGGCTCACTGGTGCAATGGCTCTCAGAATGCAGCTCAGCAACTCTGTGAAAGTCTCGAGGAAGTCGTGCTCCCAAAATGGCTGCCGCTTTTATACCAGTGCAGTCCCCTTTAAAGAGCGCCCCCCCTAGCCCGAGAGCAGTGAACCCAGCACCTCGCCAAAAATTGGCTAACGCCCCACTTCTCCGCCTCTTTAGGTGCTAATTGGAGGCACTGCCAACCGAATTCCTCCCCCAGCGTGTCTTGTTGTCACTAGTGAAATGCGCGCACCACTGACTATGTTCAGATTCACCATTACAAGGCAGTGCAAGGAGACCAATTAGAGAGAATGGGAAGCGCTGACCAGAAACCAGCTTTTTCATTGCTTTTGGGACTTCTACAAAATCACTGTACTCTGGGTAAGTGGAGAAATTTGTGGGATTTGCCGTGGGATGCCATGCCCTTGCTCTAATCATTAGTGCTTCATCATACTCCATCAGCAAGTTTTAAACACTCATTTTCTGTTGAAAATTCTGTTAGGCCTCAGGAATAAACCCTGGTCCAAGGGTAACCAACCGGAGTTCCTGGAGTTAATTGGATCTGTCCCCTTTGTTAGCAAATTGATGTTTTTAGTTCATTGGTGGTAATTGTTTACAACTGTGCCAAACCTATATTGTAATATGTGCAGTTCTATTAACACTGAAGAAAGCATCCTTACCATTTGGATTACAATTCCACCTGACAGCAAATGTGCAGTAAAATCTAACTTTAAAATACAATGCATTTGCTATCCAAAGAAATGAACAAATTTTATATATTACTCACTCGGTAAGTGCAACAGTGTGAAGAAACAGTCTTCTCGCGTGTCTGTTTTTGTCATAATGTTTTGTTTAATTAGTACAATCATTTAAAGATTATTTTCACTCTGGACTGTAATAATGTATAAGCCCCCAAAACTAGCACTGCTGTCTGGGTGTGCTCTTATTTTTGAGGATTAGTTTTTCAGATTGTAATGATTCAAACCAAAATTAACTGGCACTTGAATCAGTTGTTTCTCTTGTGGATTGATCACCTATTCCCACATTGTCCTTGGAACTGGCGAATATAATAAGGTAACGGTGGAATCAGCTGCTATCTGGCTCTTCTAAAATGTGACTGCTTGCATCGTAAGTAAAAAAATTCTGAAGAAAATTGCAAGAATAGGCAATACATAATTGAATTTCTATGAAGTACAATATTAGCTGGACCTCAGCCTGGTGAAAGATTGAACTTCTGTCTCATTCACACATCCCTACTTAAGTAAGAACCTGCAAAGTCTTCTAAATATATAATGAAGTCAGGGCAAGACTGACATTATTTTATTCCATGCAGTAAGGTTTAATGCTGACAAGTCACTTTGGACATCATACTCAGAAAGAGAAATATCCAATTTGCATTTCTTTTTTAATGACTTCTTAGCATTAATAATAATCCAAAATAGAATGGATCTGTTACCCTGGTGTCTTTGTGCCGAGTGGAATTTTGTTTTATATGCAGTATCAGAAAGGGCTGTTTTTAATATTTTTACTATTTCTGCAGCCAATGTACAGGAGGAGCAGATTCGCTGAATTTTTTTGGTGGGTTATTGAGCTTGGTTACATCTGCTGCCAACAAGTTCCAGATGTGTAGAATCACTGGGCAGGGCTTTTTTTAGATTGGATTTAAAGCAGCAGATGACCATTTTAAAATGGAAAATTGAAATCAAAATGAGTTTCTTACCAATACTTGTGATTTTCTTATGATGTCCATTTAAAGTGAAATTTATTTAAAATGACTAAACCGAGCTCTTTTTGACAATCTGTGGAAATTCTCCAGTTGCATTTATTCTACAAGCTCTGTGCGTCAAATTTGACCCTCCCACAAATCTTTGTTTCCTCAATGTTTTCTTACATTAAAAAAAAATATATTTTAAATCACAAAGTTATTGCATTTAATTACTATGGAACATTACAGCTTTCAACCTAATTTCTTTTTTGACTTGTACCATTTAACTTGTATACACATAGGAGACTCCAGGTACTGAACAGATGTAACACATCGGAAAGAAGGAAGAAAAAATGTACACTACTATGGGCACAGGAACTGGCAGCTCTTTAGTGCAGAGTGACACACATTTGAGTGGCAAATAATGCTGGGACACCAAAAATCACTGGGGTGCGTAGATACTTCCTTTCCTGTTTTCCTGCAAGGGCCATTCCAGATTTAGACACCTGAGAAATTTCAGGGAATTAAAAAAAAAGTGCTTTGATATGCTAGTATGGTCAAACCCATTTATATGCAAATCAGTTTAATGTAACATACATTTTTTAGGTCATTCTGGACATCCAGGACTCATCACAGGATTACATCACTTTAAGAGATAAAGGGAGAAATTCGTTTGCTTTGCACCTCCCGTTAGTGCCCTAAGAGGGCGCTAACAGGGCACAAAGCAACAAGCGCCTGGGCACGGCGCCACCAACGCCTCCCGTGAAATTCAGCAGGAGGTTAGCGGCAGTGGTAACTGTTAGCGCCCCGCGGTGCTGCACCGCCGGCGATGCCATCATCGCTGTGCGCAGCGCCCCACTTGCACACCGGCCGCGATCTTCGGTAGCACCCCCTGACTTACCGCCAGACGCTATGTCTGACGGGGTCAGGGGGGCCTACCTGCGGCCGGGGCGGCGCTAATTTTTGTTGCTGGCCGCCTGCCAGCACCTGCCTCCGCTGCCGTCCCTGGCCTCCTGAGCAGCCCCCCCCCCCCCGCCACGGCGGAGTGGTGGCTGCGCTGCATGAGCCCGGCACTTCTCTTTTGCTGGCACTCCGATCCCGGTGGCCCAGCTGGGCCCCGGGTCGTGCTGCGCAAGGCCCCTTCCCTTTAAGAAGGGGAGGAAGGCCTGCAGTACTGTGGCACATAGCGCTGCAATATTCCCTTGCAGCGCCCCAAGAGGGAGGCGGGGCGCTTCCAGTAGCGCCCCGCTTCCCTCTTGGGGCGCTATTGATGAATTTCGGCCGCGGGGGTGCTAATTTTTTCAGGGCGCGACTCAATTTTCCCCCCTATTTAATTAGTTTAATGCTTTTGTTATATTATCTGTTCCCATATTTTAATCCAAGACAAACCATTTCTTATCCAGATATCTCACTCTGTAGTCCACCTCTGTTTTTTATTTGAGCACTCGAGATGGGAGAATTGCAAAGAAATGGGTATACATGGTGGATTGGGATCCATAACATTAGCAGAGGTCCATTAACACAGGGGCCTAGAATTTCTACACTGCTTTCAGCATCATTTCAGCATATAATAAGGGAAGTAACTTCTTTTGGTAGCAAAACGGGGTGGAAGCTGCTTTTGCCCCCAAATCATCCCCCCCACCCTCAAATTCCTTTGTGCGATCCATCCGTCAAGTCCCAAGTGATCTTATTTAAATATATTCTAAGGAGGAACATTGATGCTTCAGCTCTGGGTTTCCTGCTTTTACACTCGCAAAGCACTCGGGAAAAGTTCAATCGCAAATTCTATGGTGCAGCTGTTGCCAGGATCAACTGAAACAGGCAGAAGTGAGGAGTTTCTGAAGCTGAAGATTGTGGAGCGCTTCTATGGTGATTTCTGCAGCTGGGAATGACATTTTTGCAGTGAGGTTTTTCTTTGGCATTCTGCCTACACAGATCTGGACTTCCTTCTCGCTGCTTCTGAACTACAGTGAGGGCATTCCCTTTGGGCATATCCGTGTGTGTCTTTATCATGTAGGAGAAGGAGGAGCAGCACCACAAAGTGAAGCAAAGGTGAGTCGAGCAGTATTCTCGTGAAGTGGTGCGCCGATAACAACCTGGCCCTTAACATCAAGAAAACCAAAGAAATCATTGTGGACTTCAGGAAGTCTAAAGGCGGAAGTCACACCCCCATCCACATCAATGGGGCTGTGGTGGAAAGGGAGGACAGCTTTAAGTTCCTCAGAGTCCACATCTTGGAAGACCTCTCCTGGTCCCTCAATACCTCCTCTCTGGTGAAGAAGGCCCAGCAGCGCCTATATTTCCTAAGGAGGCTGAAGGGATGTAACCTGTCACCCCTGATCCTCTCTAACTTTTACCGCTGCACAATAGAGAGCATCCTGACAAACTGTATCACAGTATGGTATGGCAGCTGTAGCTACTATGACCGGAAAGCCCTGCAGCGGGTAGTCAGAACTGCCCAACGCATTACCGGCACCCGGCTACCGACCATAGAGCACATATACCAGAAACGCTGTTTACGGAGGTCACGGTCCATTATCAAAGACCCTACCCACCCCAGCCACAGTCTGTTCGCCCTCCTGCCATCTGGGAGACGCTACAGATGCATTCGCACCCGTACGACCAGATTTAGGAACAGCTTCTTTCCCAGGGCTGTCATCCTACTGAACTCCACAAATAAACTCTAAAGCCTGCACATCTGCCAATGCACTTTATTATGGTTATGTTTATGTTAATGTATTACAAGCCAAATGTATGTTGAATGTTTAAATGTCTTAATCTAAATGTACACTCTCGGGAGCTGCAAGCCTACATTTCGTTGTACTGCACTTGTGCACTAACAATGACAATAAAAGTTGATTTGATTTGATTTAAGGAGGATGGACCCCACTAGATATTACCCCCACCTCTACAGAATATATAGACAACACAGCTCATATGAGGAACTTAATGAGATCTGTATAAGAAGATTGTTCATCACCAAAGAGACAATAGGGCTCTCTCTCTGCTACCTCTTGCATGAGGATCTGCAGCCACGATCATCTGCTGGCATTGCTCCATCTGTGGCTATGAAAGCGACAACCACACTCAACTTTTATGGTACAGGCAGCCACAAAGGATCTTTGGTAATATTGCCACAGTGCAGTATGGAGGTTTCAGTTTTATGGGGTTGCTGGCTTTTCTGATGTCCAGGGTGCAATCGATGGCACCCATGTTGCTTTACAAACTCCTACAGAAAACCCCCTCAACTACCCACCCGGAAGGGCTTTCACACCCGAATGTACAGATTGTGTATGACAACAATGCAAACCATCCTAGGTGCCAGGTGGTATAGGAGGGCTGAAGTAAGGGATGTGGTGGTATTGCCCTGTTAAAGTGGAGGAAGGAGTTTTATAGTTGTGCGTGCAAGTAATTGCTGTGAAGGCAGAGAGGTAGCCATACTGTAAGATCTTGAGTTAGTGCCCTCCTTAACCAAACTATTTGTGAAGGTTAGTTGTACAGCTGTTACTTTGAGGGTGAAAAGTGTGCTGGTGCCAAGGAAGATATAGGAGAGTGCTTGGTGTGTTATCTTGCCTGCCCTGCTCAGATCATTGAATGGTTTGTGGCACTGATCTGCACTCCTGTGGTGCCAATGCCACCTCTCTCCACGTGGCATGAGTGATCTTTTTCGTAGGTTTCCTGCCACTGACTGGGGAATAGGCTGGGGTTGTTTTCTTTGGAACAGAGGAGGCTGAGGGGAGACTTGATTGAGGCGTATAAAATTATGAGGGGTCTAGATATAATGGATAGGAAGGACCTATTTCGCTTAGCAGAGAGGTCAATAACCAGGGGACATAGATTTAAAGTAGTAGATTTAAAGTAGTTGATTGAAGGATTAGAGAGGCGGTCAGGAGAGCTTTTTTCACCCAGAGGTTGGCGAGGGTCTGGAACTATAGCAAAATACTGCAGATGCTGGAAATCCAAAATAACAACAGAGAATGCTGGAAAAACTCAGCAGGTCAAGCAACATCCGTGGAGAGAAATTTGAGTTGACGTTTCGGGTTGAAACCCTTCTTCAAAACTGGAAAGAAAATAAAAAGATCGCAGGCAAAGCTGCGATCGAACAAAAGAAGAAAAAGAGAGACAATAAAAGGTATGCGAAGCCAGATGAGATGGTAATGGGCCCGTGGAGACAAAAGGCAGCTGAGATTAGGTGTGAAGTGTACTGGCAGGATAAGGACTTTTTTCCTTTAATTTTTTCCACCCCTTTGTTTTGGGTCCTTTTTTTTTTCTTCCTTTTTTTTTTCTCCCCCCCCCCGCCCCACTCCTTTCCTTTTGTTTCTCTCTCTCACCTGGCAGCTGTCCTTATCCTGCCAGTACACTTCACACCTAATCTCAGCCGCCTTTTGTCTCCACGGGCCCATTACCATCTCATCTGGCTTCGCATACTTTTTATTGTCTCTTGTTGAGGCTGCCGCGGAACACGAATGGAGGCCGAACCGATCTGAGGAACACATGGCTTTTATTACATTCTCTTGAGAGATGGCTGCCCCAGCTCTTCTCTCTGCTAAACCCGAAAACAGAATGAGGGTGACGCCCGCTCCTTTGTCATGCCTTAAAGGCAGCATGCTTCTTAAAGGCAAGGTGCCCGATTTATTGTCCACGGACGGAAAAGTGGATTGCGCCCGTTTAGGTGGCGATCCGCCACACAGCTCCCCCCAGAATCCGCTTAGGAGGTGTGAACGAGACAGTGCGGCGGTCTGATGGGCCGGCCGGAGTGGCTCTTGTAGGATGCCGGTGGACGTGGAGCAGCCGGGTGTACTGGCTTGAGGGCAGGTCGGCCGCGTGGCGGCGGACGAGCTACTGGGACCTGCTCACCGGGCTCCGAGTGTGCTGGCTTGAGTCGGTCAACCGACACTTTTTCAGTCCTGTCGCCCACTTGTAGGTTGAAAAATTTGTCCCCAGCCTGTAGCACTTTGTAGGGCCCGTTGTACGGGGGTTGAAGGGGTCCGCGGTGGGCGTCGTGCCGGACGAAAACGAACCGTGCCTGGTGCAGGCTCAGCGGGACGTGAGGTGGATTTGCCGTGCTGGGCAATGGGCACCGGGGCGAACTGTAGCGCCGGTGAGGCGAAGTCGTGGCGTTGCTGGTCGGCTGACCAGGGTGTCGTGGCGGTGGGCAGGAACTCGCCGGGTACGCGCAGCGGCTGGCCGTACACGAGCTCTGCTGCCGATGCGTGGACATCTTCTTTAACCGTGGAGCGCAGGCCGAGGAGGACCCACGGGAGTCGGTCGGTCCAGGCGCCATCCTGGAGGCTGGCTCGAAGAGATGCCTTCAAGGATCTGTGGAACCGCTCACACAGTCCGTTGGCTTGGGGGCGTGCGATGGTGGTCCAGAGTTCAGAGGTAAATTGCGGACCTCTGTCCAACATCATGTCAGAAGGGACGCTGAACCGTGCGACCCAGGTGCTGACGAAGGCTCTGGCGATGTCGGCGGTGGTGGTAGAGGTCAGTGGAATTGCCTCGGGCCAGCGCGTGGTGCGGTCGACGATCGTCAGCAAGTGCGTGTGGCCTTGTGACGGCGGCAGGGGCCCAACGATGTCCACGTGGATGTGGTCGAATCTACGTGAAGGGACGGTGAACTCCTCAAGGGGTGCTTTCGTGTGTTGCTGCACCTTGGCCCATTGGCAGGCTAGGCAGGAGTTGGCCCAAGTACGCACATCCTTGCGAAGGCCGCGCCAGACAAAGCGGTTGGCTACCAATTTGATGGATGCGCGGGCGCCGGGGTGGGAGAGGTTGTGGAGAATCTCGAATACCCGGCGGCGCCAGGACGACGGGCCGAGGTGGAGATAGGGATATGTCGCACTTGACTGTGACTGCGGTCGGGCCGCAGGCGACGTCGGCCAGGCGTAGCCCTGGTAGGTTGGTAGGTGCGGAGAGCAGATCAGGGTCCGTGAGCTGGTCTGCTGCGAGTTGAGCGTAGTCGACTGCCAGGTGTGTGGCGTGGAGGGAGAGGCAGTCGGCTACCACGTTGTCTCGGCCGGAGACGTGTTGGATGTCTGTGGTGAACTCGGACACTGCCGCGAGCTGGCGCTGCTGCCTGGCGGACCAGGGGTCGGTTGTCTTTGCCATTGCGAATGTCAGGGGTTTGTGGTCGACAAACGCAGTGAAGGGGTGGCCCTCCAGCAAAAAACAAAAATGGCGGACCGCCAGGTACAGCGCGAGGAGCTCGCGGCCGAAGGTGCTGTACTTGACCTCCGGGGGGGGCGTAGTTGGCGGCTGAAGAAGGCAAGTGGTTGCCAGGCGCCGTCGACCCACTGCTCGTACACGGCGCCGACCGCGTGGTCGGAGGCGTCCGTGGTGAGCGCTACTCTGGCATTGGGCGGTGGGTGCGCGAGCAGGGTGGCGTCGGCGAGCGCGGTCTTGGTGGAGTTGAAGGCGGCTGATGCGTCTGCCGTCCATTCGACTGCCACCTTGCCGCTCCTGCCCCGGAGGGCTTCATACAGGGGCCTCATGAGGGACGCCGCTTTGGGGATGAAGCGGTTGTAGAAATTCACCATCCCGAGGAACTCCTGGAGTCCTTTGATGGTGGTGGGGCGGGGAAATTGCTGGACGGCCTGCACCTTGGTGGGCAGGGGAATGGCCCCAGCATGGGTGATGTGGTGGCCGAGGAAGTCGATCTTGTCCAGGCCGAACTGGCACTTGGCTGGGCTAAGGATGAGCCCGTGGTCGCTGAGGCGCCCGAACAGGATGCGAAGGTGTTCGAGGTGTTCCTGCTTGGAGGAACTGGCTACCAGGATGTCGTCCAGGTAGACGAACAGGAACTTCAGGTCCCGAAGGACCGAGTCCATGAGCCGTTGGAATGCCTGGGCCGCATTTTTGAGGCCGAAGGGCATCCGCAGGAACTCGAAAAGCCCGAAGGGGGTGATTACGGCCGTCTTGGGGACGTCCGCGGGGTGGACGGGGACTTGGTGATAGCCGCGCACCAGGTCGACTTTGGAAAAGACTGAGCGGCCGGCCAGTCTAGCCGAGAAGTCCTGAATGTGCAGCACGGGGTACCGATCAGGGGTGGTGGCGTCGTTGAGGCGGCGGTAATCCCCGCAGGGGCGCCAGCCCCCGCCTGGTTTGGGGGCGATGTGGAGTGGGGAGGCCCAGGGACTGTTGGAGCGGCGGATGATGCCGAGCTGTTCCATAGTGGCAAACTCGGTCCGCGCGATCTCCAGTTTGGCCGGGTCCAGCCTGCGGGCGTGGGCGTACACTGGGGGGCCTGTGGTGGGGATGAAGTGTTCCACCCCGTGTTTGGCGACCTCCGCGGAGAAGGTCAGGTTGGTGAGGGCCGGGAATTCGGCCAGGAGTGCCGAGTAGTCATCCGTGGCCCGGGCGTGGCACTGTGATGCCATGTTGGCGGGTTGACGGGGGGCCATGGCGCCCAGGATGGGGGACATGGTGTTCATGTCCACAAGGCGGTGTCGAGGGATGTCTACCAGTAGGCCGTGGGCGCACAGGAAGTCTGCGCCGACGAGAGGGGAGAGTACCTTGGCAGTGATGAACTCCCATCGGTAGCGGCGACCAGCGAGGTCGAGGGTGACTGTGCGGGTGCCGTACGTCCGGATGTCTGAGCCGTTAGTGGCAGCCAGCGCCTGTCCTCGTTCGCCCTTTTGGATGTCGAGGGCGGAGGCCGGGATGATGCTGTGCTGAGCTCCAGTGTCGCACAGGAACCGGCGGCCGGTTTTGTCATCCGTGACATACAGCAGGGAGCCCGCGTGGCCCACGGCCATCGCGGGGGCTGGTACGGGGGCGGACTTGAAGGAGCAGGGAGGTGTGCACCGTTGTGCCCTGGCGCCGAACCGTGCATGGTAGTAACAGTAGCCCGGGTTTGTGGGGCGCGAAGGCCCCGTGAGCCCCGTGGCTGGGCCTTGTGGCCGCGTGGTGGCCGGTGAGGGGCGCGCCCAGGCTGTGGCTGCCAGGTCCGGAGCGACGTCGCGGCTGGAGTGAGCGGACAGCAGCTTGTCGGCCTCGTCGGCCAGGGCTTCTAGGTCTGTGAGGCCAGACGCCACGATCGCTGGGCGGATGCTGGGAGGTAGCTGGCGGATGAACAGCGTGCGGAAGAGGGACCCAGGTGGGCTCTCGTCGGTTGGTTTTCCCAAAACTCTGGCAGTTTCACGGAAACTGCGTTCGTGTCCGCCATTGCAGTGCTCGGAATACGTTCTGAGCGTCGGGGTCACCAATGTTGAGGCTGCCGCGGAACACGAATGGAGGCCGAACCGATCTGAGGAACACATGGCTTTTATTACATTCCCTTGAGAGATGGCTGCCCCAGCTCTTCTCTCTGCTAAACCCGAAAACAGAATGAGGGCGACGCCCGCTCCTTTGTCATGCCTTAAAGGCAGCATGCTTCTTAAAGGCAAGGTGCCCGATTTATTGTCCACGGATGGAAAAGTGGATTGCGCCCGTTTAGGTGGCGATCCGCCACACTCTTTTACTTCTTTTGTTCGATCGCAGCTTTGCCTTCGATCTTTTTCTTTTCTTTCCAGTTTTGAAGAAGGGTTTCAACCCAAAACATCAACTCATATTTCTCTCCACGGATGTTGCCTGACCTGCTGAGTTTTTCCAGCATTCTCTGTTGTTATTTTGAGGGTCTGGAACTCACTGCCTAATAGGGTGGTAGAGGCAGAAACCCTCATCATTTTAAAAAGTACTTGGATATGCACTTGAAGCGCCGTAACCTACAGGGCTATGGACCAAGAGCAGGATAGTGGGATTAGGCGGGATAACTCTTTTTTTGGTTGGCACAGACACAATGGGCCGAATGGCCTCTTTCTGTGCTGGTAATTTCTATGATTCTTTGACATCCGGCACTTTCTCTCTTCTGCTCTATTTCACCAAAAGAGTTTGCAGATTGGATCTTGAAATGAATCTTCTCTGCACTCTGCCCTTGTCCCTTGTTTGGTTATATCTGCCAGGGTGTCCTGTATTCTTGTAAAGTGATGCATAAACAGTCATGAGACATCCAGTCAAGCTAGGTGACAGTCAACTGACTGAGCCAAGCACTGTTCCTCACAAGTGCTACTCCCCAGCCTACTTCTGCAGTCGTCAAAACTGGCTTTCTAAAGGCTGAATGCCAGCAGATTGCTTCCTTTTACATGGGTTTTATGTCAGTCTCCGCTCCAGTGGATAGCCAAATGAAGTTTGTAAATACCTCTCCAGATCATTGGTAGGTGAAACTTATTTTGAATTGGTGTAAAAGTGATGCAACTGACAGTCAGAAAAATCTAGCTCACAATGTTTTGCCCTTAGAAGAACCTACAAATAAGACCAGGACTATTGAAAGAAGTTAGTGAGGGAATAGTAGAGGTGGCAAGTTCTCAATCCTTGTTAAATATACCAGTTGGGTTGGAGAGTAGCCAATGGAACAGCCCAGTTTTGAAGAAGGGTCAAACCCGAAACGTCAACTCAAATTTCTCTCCACGGATGTTGCCTGACTTGCTGAGTTTTTCCAGCATTTTCTGTTGTTATTTCGGATTTCCAACATCTGCAGTATTTTGCTATCGTATCAGCCAATGGAACATCTCTGTTTAGGGAGAGTGAAGGGTATCCCAGGTAACTATAGACTAGTTGTGGACACCGTCATAGAATCCATAATTCAAGATAAAGCCAGTAAGTATGTAATCTGCAGACTGATCTGTCACTCTTTTTTTGTTAGTCTAGAAATACTTTTTGTTAGTCTAAAGAAAGGGTTGTTCCAGGTAGATTTTTTTTTTAGGTCATATGCTTTTTTTTGGTGTAAATAACGTGGGAATGCTGCAGGGTTTGAAACTGTAAAACATGATAATAGCAGAGTACAGCTTCTGCTATGCTGCCTCTAACATTTTTTTTTAGCAGAGTTGCTTGGCCAAAGCCTTTCTTTTTATCCTTAAAGTTAATAAAACTCCATGTGGCTACACCACATAATGAGATGTGCTTTTTCCCACTACTCCCCTGTTGTGTAGTATGAAAGTGCTATCTGTTACTAATGGAGGAATTTTTTCCCTGTATATTTAACATTAAGCGGACTGCTTAGTATGACATACCTACTGATGTCACCCATCCTAGCATGAATGCTATTTAGGAGTACTACAAAAGAAATAACAACAATTGTTCCCCATTTCTCTTTATAAAAATAATAAAATGCATAAAACTGCTGGCTTCTGCTTGTTAGTGTGTGTTATGAGACATTTTCATTAAGAATTTAACCATTGGGCAGTCTTAATCTGGTTCTTTGTGCCTACGAGGCCAGAGTGCAAAACTCTCCTTAAATTAGCTCTAATTGACACAATTGATAATCTCACTCAAAGAAAGCACAGGAGGGCTGGTGTGGAAAATGACACACACGTGAGTGGTCTTCTGAGGTTTGAGCTGAGTAGAGAGAGCATCGCTCTGCCTCGAACAGTGCTATACTTGATCTGGCAGTGCTCGATGGTTCACAGGCTGTCTGAAATGGGAAATTGTTTCATTTTCCAGTTCTTTGCACACGACATTCACAAAATAAATCAAAAATGCTGGACTTTGGACTTCTAATAAAACAAACAATGAAGTGATGTTTGAATTATGGTAGGCTATATGGTTTTGATGGGAAGCCTGTGTTTCTAACTTAAACAAAGGTTAGCCTTGGCAAAGTATGTGTGCTCATAAAGATTTTGCATGTAGTGCACAAAATAATGCTTATTACATAGATTCATTCATAAGGCAATTAGCTTTGTTGAAGCTGGGAGGATCAAATCCATCTCCAGGAATTGCCTTAATGTGCATAATTTGCAGGTATAGAACATGATGACCACTAGGTTAAAATGTTGTTGGTAGGAGGGCAATTGGGGCAAAATGACCAATGATTAAAATAGACATGATTAATTGGATATCCATCCTTCCTATCAATCGTGAAAGAGAAAAGGCTTACCTCTTAATCAACCTTTCCATTTGTAATGAAAGCTTTGGGGACCTAAACAAGTCAATACCAATAATCTGAACCGCACTGTTTGAGATTTCCCTATGGTAAATACAGTGGGGTGGAATTTGAGATCAGGAGCATTTGAACGGGGACTGGTCACAATAGCTGTGTAAAAATATGATTCTTTCTGTTCAATACTCAACCAGTCCTCTTTACTGTTCCTCATAATGTGAGGAAGAGTGTGAAATTCAAATTCAAAATAGCAAGTAATCTTGTGAAATAACAACAGAAAATGCTGGAAAAACTCAGCAGGTCAGGCAACATCCGTGGAGAGAAATTTGAGTTGACGTTTCGGGTCGAACCCTTCTTCAAAACTGGAAAGAAAAGAAAATAGATCGAAGGCAGGGCTGCGATCGGATAAAAGAAGTGAAAGAAACAAAAGAAGTAAAAGAGACAATAAAAGGTATTAGAAGCTAGACGAGATGGTAATAGGCTGAGATTAGGTGTAAAGTGTACTGGCAGGGCAAGAGTTAGCTGCCAGGTGTGAGAGAGAAACAAAAGGAAAGGGGGAGGGGGGGAAAAAGGAATGGAAAAATTACAAGAAAAATGTAATAGGGGCTGAGGTTATGATCTGAAATTGTTGAACTCGATATTGAGTCCGGAAGGCTGCAGAGTGCCTAATCGGAAGATGAGATGCTGTTCCTCGAGTTTACGTTGAGCTTCCATGGAACAATACAAGAGGCCAAGGACGGTGAGGTCCGAGTGGGAATGGAGCGGTGAATTAAAATGACAGGCGACCGGAAGCTCGGGGTCACCCTTACAGACTGAATGGAGGTGTTCCGCAAAGCAGTCACCCAATCTGCGTTTGGTCTCCCCAATGTGGAGGAGACCGCATCGTGAGCAGCGAATACAGTATACTAGATTGCGAGAAGTACAAGTAAATCGCTGTTTCACCTGGAAGGGGTGTTTGGGGCCCTGGACAGTGGGAAGGAGGGAGGTATAGGGGCAGGTGTTACATCTCCTCCGCTTGCACGGGAAGGTGCCAGGCGAAGGGGAAGGGCTGTTTGGGGTGATAGAGGAGTGGACTAGGGTGTCTCGGAGGGAGCGGTCCCTATGGAATGCTGAAAGGGGAGGGGAGGGGAAGATATGTTTGGTGGTGGGATCACTTTGGAGGTAGCGGAAATGCCGGAGGATGATCCGTTGAATGTGGAGGCTGGTGGGGTGAAAGGTGAGGACAAGGGGAACCCTATCGTGGTTCCGGGAGGGAGGGGCAGGGGTGAGGGCAGAAGTGCGGGAGATAGAACTGACACGGTCGAGGGCAGTGTCAACCATGGTAGAGGGGAATCCTCGGGTGCGGAAAAAGGAAGACATGTCTGAAGCACTGGTGTGGAAGGTGGCATCGTCGGAGCAGATACAGCAGAGACGGAGAAACTGGGAGAATGGAATAGAGTCCTTACAGGAAGCGGGGTGGGAGGAAGTGTAGTCCAGGTAGCTGTGGGAGTCAGTGGGCTTGTAGTGAATATTGGTCGATAACCTATCCCCAGAGATGGAGACGGAGAAGTCAAGGAAGGGAAGGGAAGAGTCAGAGATGGACCATGTGAAGGTGAGGGAAGGGTGGAAATTGGAGGCAAAGTGAATGAAATTGTAGGCAACCCAAGTAGGACTGGAACAAAGATTGTTCCACATAGCCCACGAAAAGGCAGGCATAGCTAGGACCCATGCGGGTACCCATGGCAACCCCTTTGATTTGGAGGAAATGAGTGGAGTTAAAGGAGAAGTTGTTCAATGTGAGAACAAGTTCAGCCAGGCGGAGGAGGGTGGTGGATGGGGACTGGTCAGGCCTCTGTTCAAGGAAGAAGCGGAGCGCCCTCAGGCCATCCGGGTGGGGGATGGAGGTGTAGAGGGATTGTACGCCCATGGTGAAAAGGAAGCGGTTGGGGCCAGGAAACTGGAAACTGTTAAAGTGGCGGAGGGCGTCCGAAGAGTCGCGGATGTAGGTGGGAAGAAACTGGACAAGGGGAGAAAAGATAGAGTCAAGATAGGAAGAGATAAGTTCCATGGGGCAAGAACAGGCTGAAACGGTGGGTCTACCAGGGCAGTCCTGTTTGTGGATCTTGGGAAGGAGGTAGAAGCGGGCTGTGCAGGGTTGGGGAACTATGAGGTTGGTGGCAGCAGGGGGGAAGATCTCCAGAGGAGATGAGGTCAGTGACAGTCTTGGAAATGGCGGTTTGATGTTCGGTAGTGGGGTCATGGTCCAGGTGGAGGTAGGAGGAGGTGTCGGAGAGTTGGCGTTCAGCTTCCACTAGGTAGAGGTCAGTACGCCAAATAACACCAGCACCACCCTTGTCAGCGGGTTTAATGACAATGTCAGGGTTGGATCTAAGAGAATGGAGTGCTGCAAGTTCAGAGGGAGGTAGGTTGGAGTGAGTGAGGGGAGCAGAGAAATGGAGACGGCCGATGTCACGGCGGCAGTTAGCGATGAAAAGATCTAGAGAGGGTAAGAGGCCAGGGGGAGGGGTCCAGGTAGAACGGGAATTCTGCAAGCGGGAGAAAGGGTCAGTTGTGCGGGGGGAAGATTCCTGGCCAGAGAAGTGGGCACGGAGACGAAGGCGGCGGAAAAAGAGCTCAACATCGTGCCGAGCTCGAAATTCATTGAGGTAGGGGCGTAAGGGGATTAAGCTCGGGCCTTTGCTGAGGACTGATCGTTCAGGGTCAGAGAGTGGAAGGTCAGAGGGGATAGTGAAAATGCGGCAGGGGGTGAGGTTGGGAGAAGGGGGGTCAGAGGAAAGTGAAGGGGAAGAAGGTTCCAGAGGGGCGTTGGAACTGGTTTCTTAATGCTAATGCTAGGTTGTCTGGTATTTCATTGGAACTTATGTATCAGCTAGACATATGAAGGAGTCTAGAAAAGCAAAAATTGGTAAGACCGATGGAAAGTTATTTAACATAATGGAATATATCCTGCCACTTTGGGTCATCTTTAGCATTTAAAAGGAATGCAAAATATGCAATTGTTTTAGTAAATTTAAAGAAATATTCACTTTGTTTTTCTGTTGCGGATAAACCTTGACGTTGAAGTATGCAGGTCGTAAAATAGTTGAAAAGAATTGTGCTTGTTAAAAAGTGAATTCTTGACATTATTGTGAATGCAAATATGAAAGAATGCATTTTTTACCGAGTTTATTATTTATAAAATGAAATTCTGATGTGCCCTTTGCTTCTGATTTTTCATACTTTCATTCTTACGAAACAGACAATATAATTCTGATTTTTAATTGTCTGACTTCTAATTTCTAACATTTTTAGTAATTGTGTTTGATTTAATTCAATATTCTAATGAGTGAATCAGTATTAATGGTGTTAAATTGCTACAGGCTATACTTCTAATTAACAAAGCAGCCATGTCAAATTACAGCAGAGGTCAGAATGTGTCCACTGGCGAGTGATGGTTTCCATACAAATTGCCACATAGCACTATGAAGAACAAGCTGGTTTCCCTCCTGCACCACACCCCCCATGCATTATTGACCCCCCTCCCATACATTAGTGTTCCCTCTTCTTCGAGGACTAAGCTTGACAAACATATGTGCCTTGCCACCATTTCTGTTGTCGATGCTCAAGATGGCATCAGACAGCCCTGCAGGAACTCCTGGGCCTCTCATACAAGTATTTTCTCTCTCTTTGAATCTTCAAAGCTATTTAAAATGACAACATGTGTGCATGTTGAAAATCATGTAATCAATTCAATACCTATAATCTGAACCACACTGCTCATCCAATGATTTAAGATATTTTTAGTGTGCATAGAAGCTGAGCAACATTACGTTGTCACCTGTGGGTTGTCCAGATGGCTCTATTCATAATATAAATAATATACAAGCCACTAATGGGACTTGTACATACTGCAGTTCCTATTGAATTGTTTGGTCTCCCACAAAACCTCTTCTAAGTGGATGTCTTATTGATGGAAAGAAAAATGTTGAGGAAAGTTGAGTATTGAAAAAATGCCCTAAATGACACTTTAAAATGTACAAATAGGAATGGTTGACTGAAGTGCACTTGTATTGTACTGGAGTGATGCAACGTGGATGTGCAGGACAGGAAATCCAATAAGGAAAGTAATTCATTTGATGCCCCATTTATAGTATGAAACTACATCTGAGATGAGCACCATTGGAGGTACATCCTGTCATGTAAGTGGCATTGCATGTGTGCCTACAGAGACACAGAACACTCATGAGGTGGATTTACTCCCTGCCTTTAGAGGTGAAGTGCTGCCAGGACTGCCATTTGGTTTGGATGTGAATGGCTCTCAACCTTACCAAACAGGTAACCCGTGCAGTTTTCACATTGTTGGTCTACATGGACCTTTTCCTGGCGCTGTAGAAAATCTGCAGTTTTCAATGTTCATTGAATGGAACTTTTGAACAAATGCATGCACTCGCCATCCAATCCTCAATAAGAAATAGACTGATTTAGTCAACTAAATGAAACATGCATACTGAATATTAGTGGTGAAATTTGACACGTCTCTTGCCTGCAGAAGTCTTTGGCTGCGATTTTCTCGATCAATGCGGCTTGGGAGCGGGTCAGGTGGTTTCCAGGTTCCAGTCCCACCCCCAACTACATCTGGCCCACAGACGTGATTTTATGTCAATTGGCCTTGTTAAACCCGCCCTGCGGGCTTGCCGGACAATTAAGAGGTAGCCGGTCAGATGATGTCATTTGATGACGCGTCATCTGCCGGTTTTCTTAAAGGGACCACGCTAACTTTTTTTTGACAGCTGGGGGTCGAATTTCAGTGTGCCGTGAGGCCGGCTTTTAGGTGTGCGGGGGGGGGGGGGGGGCAAAAATCCCGAATTCGGGGGTCCCGACACCATCCCGCTCAAAACCCGCTTCCACGTAAGTTTCAAAGGAGGCGGTTACCCGCCCCGTACTGGGACCTGCTGACCCGAGGCGGGAAGAGATTAGTGCCAATTAACTGCCTGTTAACAGGTAGTTAACAGGCAGTTTTTAGCCTAATCCCTATTTTGAAGGGTGTCGTGTGGGATTCCCGATGGCTTCAAACCACGCCAGGTTAGAGGAGGTGGGCCGTCGGGTTGAAGGACTTGGAGGGGTCGAGATGTCAGTGTTCAGGTGCATGATGGGTGCATGAGTGCAAAGGTAAGTGTGTTTGGTGTGTCTAAAGTGTGTAAAGAAGTTTAAATTACCTGTACTGACCTTAACAGCCTTCCTTCCTCTAGGCTTCGGGAGTCCATCATTCAGCCGGCACACAAAGCAGAATGGCCGCGAGCTGTCAAAAGTGACAGCCTTCAGCTTTCAGTGCCGGCGTGATTTCTAAGTGAGTCTGTGTAGAAGGACTCAGGTTAGAAGTAAGACTGTCAGTGTTTGACAGCTTCAAACAGCTGTGAAACATTGATATTTCATCTGTCAACACCTGTTGCCGGGTGGCCCTTAATTGGCCTGCTGAGCCCGCTGGGCAGGCTCAACAAGGTCAATCAAGGGAAAATCGCGTGGATTGGCCGCATCTCGATGGAGGCGGGACTAAAACTCGAAAGTTGTAGTCCCGACTTCTGAATGAAAATCCAGCCCCTGATTTCTCAGTGTTTGACAGCATTGAGTTGCTGCAAACACTGACAATCACTGTACAAAGGTGAGCTCTTGCACCCAGGCTCTCCAGTGACTCCCTCCTTAGGCTAGAACAGATGGCAGCTGCAGGTGAGGTTACAGAAGCGATCTTTCACTGGTGAGAGAGGTTCTCCCAATGAGGTGGGACTAGACATACAATTCAAAACTTGTTACCTACAGAAAAGTCTAAATGCATTGAAAATGAATTTCCCAATATTTCCTTACCTCTGAAATTCACCAGTGCACCATTGGATCCTTCACACCACTTCTGCAGCTGTCATCAATGAAGAAACATTACAGCAGACTCACAACCCGTCACACTTACCTGGCGGGGTGTCCGGACGTCGGGAAGCCCGAAGTAGAAGTGTCAAAATAGAAAAAGAGCCAGTTAACTGCCTGTTAACAACCTTTAACAGGCAGTTAAGTGGCTATAATCATCTTCCCACCGCTAGGTGTCGGGACCCGACACTTGGGAAGATTGATTGGAGGTGGGTTGACAGCGGGTTTCCTGCCCGTGGTCAATCTTTGTGATTTTGCCAGCGGTCCCGCCTCCAACCCCGCCGTCAACATTCCAGCCATTAAGTCAGTGTTGCCTGTACCCTATATGAAAATTTCAAATTCAGAATGGATCATTACATATACTTACATCCCACTCCAGAGACTTGAGGCCATAATCTAGGCCAACACGCCCAGTACTGTGCGGTCGAAGGTGCTGTCTTTCGGATGAGGCGTTAAATCGAGGACCTGTCTGCCCTCTGAGGTGGACGACCCATGGCACTATTCAAGGAATAGCAGGGGAGTTCACCCTGGTGGTATACAATATGAATATTCCTCTTTCTTTTGTGATTACTTCTGTTGATTTAAAAATGTTTACTTGTGTAACAATACATACGTCTTTGTATTTAAACAAAACATATGTTTAAGTTGTGAAGTTGCCCCTTCACGGCATAAATTGTGATTCAATCTGAGCTTTGAATAGGCTGCACCAGATTTGAGGACGGTTTCGGGATATCTCTAAAGTTGAGGGTCTGAGTGCATTTAGAGAGAGCAGCGGGGTGGTGGGGCTGGGGGGGCAGAGAACTTGTATTGGGAGGAAAAGTGGTAGGAGTGAACTTTATGTGGAAGATGAGAGCGGGTTCAGTGAGGCCTGTAAGTCAGAAAAGTGGGCTTGATATTGGGAAACAGCTAGGTTGGGGTAGAGGTTGTAAGGGAGAGTGGTGTGGAGCTTGGAACTGCTGGAGGAAGGGAGGGGACTGGGAAACCTGGGCCTGCACACAGGCTTTTTAATATCTGGGACTATGCCCACTCTTGTTTTGGACATTTGTTGTGAAATCCCACCTCTGGAGAGAATTGAGCTTTGATAGCAATATAAATGTGCATGCATTTGCTTGTTAATGGTCCCCTGTTGAACAAATCACAGGAGTACATAAGAAATAAGAGCAGGAGTAGGCCATATGGCCCCTCGATAAGATCATGGCTGATCATCGACCTCAACTCCATTTTCCCGCCCGATCTCCATATCCCTTGATTCCCCTAGAGTCTAAAAATCTATCGATCTCAGCCTTGAATATACTCAGACTCAGCATTCACAGCCCTCTGGGGCAGAGAATTCCAAAGACTCACAACCCTCTGAGTTAAGAAATTCCTACTCATCTCTGTCTTAAATGGCCTACCCCTTATCCTGAGGCTATGCCCCCTAGTTCTAGACACTCCAGCCAGGGGAAACAACCTCTCAGTATCTACCCTGTCAATTTCCTTCAGAATCTTATATGTTTCAACAAGATCACATCTCATTCTTCTAAACTCCACAGAGTATAGGCCCATTCTACAGAATCTCTCATCATATGACAGCTCTCTCATCCCAGGAATCATGCTAGTGAACCTTCGTTGCACCGCCTCCAAGGCAAATATATCCTTCCTTAGATAAGGAGACCCAAACTGTGCACAGTACTCCAGGTGTGGTCTCACCAAGGCCCTGTACAATTGTAGCAAGACTTCCTTACTCTTATATTCCAACCCCCTTGCAATAAAGGCCAACATGCCATTTGCCTTCCTTATTGCTTGCCATACATGCATGCTAGCTTTCTGTGTTTCTTGCATGAGGACACCCAAATCTCTCTGAACTCCAACATTTGAAAGTTTCTCACCATTTAAAAAATATTCTGTTTTTCTATTCTTCCTACCAAAGTGAATAACCTCAGAAGCCACGTGAGAATCTCTCACAATAAGAGTTGGTGGGAGAACATCTCCCGGCCTCTGAAGTGATTGTACAAAACCCATTTAATTTTGCTTGGTGCTGAAAGAGAGTTTGGTTTTTTCCTCTGAATATAGATAATACTGCTTTTGGTGCCTCTATTCCTTTAATTCTTTTATGTATCTGCTTTTGTGGCCTTACCCCTCCCTAGCTCTGTAACCTCCTCCAGCCCTCCAAGATCGCTGCGTTCCTCCATAAACTTGAGCTCATCCAAAACTCTGCTGGAGAGACCAACAGAATTGTTCAAAAAGCAAATACCAATAACTCGCACCAAGTCCCGTTCACCCATCACCCCTACATTGGCTCCCGGTCCAGCAACACCGCCGTTTAAAAATTCTCATCCTTGTTTTCAAATCCCTCCATGGCCTCGCCGCTCCCTATATCTGTACCCTCCTCCAGCCCGACAGCCCTCCGAGATCTCTGCACTCCTCCAGTTCTGGCCTCTGGCGGATCCCTGCTTTTTAATTGCTTTAAGATGCTCTTTAAAATTTATCTCTTTGACTAACTTATTGGTCACCTGTCCTAATATCTCCTTATGTGGCTCGGTGTCAAATTTTGTTTGATAAAACTCCTGTGAAGCGCCTTGGGATGTTTTACTACGTTGAAGGCGCTAGATAGATGCTTGTTGTTATTGTATATATTTTTGATGGTGCTCAAACTTCTTTTCCTTTCTGATTTAAACCCCCTACCTTACATCCTTTCTGTTCATTGTTTTGGTGGAATAGTTTTGGAGGTGGTTCCAGCCTCCATATGGATCAGATTTGTTCAGAGAGGAACCACCTGCATTTGCATTTGACATTTATCATGTCCAGCCAACCTAACACTAATGTCAAAGCTACCTCAATATTGAAGAAATAGTTCTTGAGGATTCTACAGTTGAACCGGGGCTTCAGTGACCAGCATCTTACTTGCTGCAGGAAGCTCTGCAGTCACCTTTCACTGTTGACATGTCACTGCCAGTAATGATTAAGGTCACAACTGCTTCTGGTATTTTCCAGTTTCTTACAAGCGCTATCTACCATCATTCATTACTTTATTGTCTATTGCCTCATCAAAGAAATTATTGGTTTCTATCCCACCACACGGACACCAAAATCAATTCCCTAAGCAACAGTAATAGTAAAGAAAGAAATAGCTTTTACCACTTGTCCGGTTCCTCGGGACTGCAGCGAGTTATTGATTGCATCCATGCAGTCGTTCAAGCCTCCTCTCTCAATCTGGGGGCTTCAACCTGGGAGATTCTACTCCTACAACATACATATGGTTTGTGACTATCAGCAGAGGATCATACACGCAATGCCCGATTCCTTGGCAGTTGACATGATGCCTTCATTTTATGGAAATCCTGTGTATCTCTTCTTTTAAGTCAAGACGGAAGATTGCTTCTAGGGGAGAAGAGTTACAATGTATTACCATAACTCACTTCTGAACTGAGCAATCCGCACCCTGAAGCAGAGAATCAGTAAAATGAGGCATACATCAGAGTGAGCAATCATTTAACGGCTGGCGTTCAGGGTCTTCAAGCAATGATGCTCTTTTTCCGGATCAGTTAGTTGCTGCTTTGCAATATGTTAGAGAGATTGAAGTTGTCTGCTGAACACTGCGCGACATTGCGAAGGAATGAGTCGCTATCCTTGGCGAGACACCACAGCTGGAGCAGGGCGCGGATGAGGAAGGTAATCAAGTGCCAACAGCTGCAGTCAATGCTGTGGCCCAGAGAGCATGTATTTGCTAAGTTTTGTGTTATATGCCTTGTACAGTATAGTGCAATGCAAGCGAGAAGCAAGACACAG
This sequence comes from Somniosus microcephalus, assembly GCF_052327205.1. Classification (NCBI taxonomy): domain Eukaryota; kingdom Metazoa; phylum Chordata; class Chondrichthyes; order Squaliformes; family Somniosidae; genus Somniosus; species Somniosus microcephalus. Next base: position 39,152,501 of record NC_141004.1, on the reverse strand, counting down.
TGGCACTTAATTGTAACATGCTACACTCCTTCCACATTACATTTAAATTTTCCACAGTTGCACATTCCAAAAGATCCCAATATCTGACCAGAGTTCTATTTTCTACCTGTAATCACAATTGGCAGCAATGTTCCTAGAAATATATCTTTCATGGAAGAAAGTGATAAAAGAATATTTTTGTCCTCTGCATGCCTTCTAATGGCTAAACTTTCCTAACCTGGAACACTTCACCTTACTTTAAGCTCCATTACTGCTTGACCAGTTAGTACTAAGGCCGAGTTATGTTGTTGTTGCAGATAAGGAGCCTTAACAATATTTCAGTTATTCACATCTTTTATATTTGCGTAATGCCTTTTAAGGGGTTTATCGCAGTGCCCCACTGTGTCTTCCTCTTGCACCACGCATTCTGAGAGAGAGAGACTTCTGGAGAGATTCAATGCCGTGTGAAGGAGTTTTGAGTACTGAGCAGCACTTTGCAGGTTTATTTTGATTCGCCCTTCCTTGCTTCGCCAGCACTCTGAGGTAGCGCCTCGCTCCTCAGCCTTTGCACCTTAAGACAGGTGTGAAGCGCCTGATTTAGCGCTCCAATCGCCTCCAGGGGTGATAAAAGCCAAGTTCACTGTCAGAGGCGATAATTAGCGCCAGGCGCTAAATTTTGCGCACGGCCAATAATGGCGCCCCAAACGGGGCGATACTGAATTTTTCCCCCTAAATGTCCTAGCCTTGAGAATAGTGGTCTGTGAACCCACAACAGCATGGCTGCCAAAGTTGCTGAGGCATTCTACCTCTAAGCTTGACATGTAAGTCACTCTCTCATGCAGTCAACACAGAATGCACTAGAGTTTCATGTAGAGCCCTATTTCATAAGAACATAAGAAATAGGAGCAGGAGTAGGCCAATCGGCCCCTCGAGCCTGCTCCGCCATTCAATAAGATCATGGCTGATCTGATCCTAACCGCCAATCCACTATCACAGAACCATCTCCTGAATCTAACAGAATTAGACACACGAAATAGGAGCAGGATCAGGCTACACGGCCCCTGGGCCCGCTCCGCTGCCCACAGGGCCATGACCGATCCGAACCTAGACTCATGTCCAAATTCCTGCCCGCTCCCCGTAACCCTTAATTCCCTTTACTTCTAGGAAACTGTCTATTTCTGTTTTAAATTTATGTAATGATGTAGCTTCTACAGCTTTTTGGGGCAGCATATCCCATGGACCTACCACCCTCTGAGTGAAGTAGTTCCTCCTCATCTCAGTTTTGAAAGAGCAGCCCCTTATTCTAAGACTATGCCCCCTAGTTCTAGTTTCACCCATCATCGGGAACATCCTCCCCGCATCCACCCGATCCAACCCCTTCACAATCTTATATGTTTCAATAAGATCGCCTCTCATTCTTCTGAACTCCAATGAGTAGAGTCCCAATCTACTCAACCTCTCCTCATATGTCCATCCCCTCATCCCCGGGATTAACCGAGTGAACCTTCTTTGTACTGACTCGAGAGCAAGTATGTCCTTTCTTAAGTATGGACACCAAAACTGTACGCAGTATTCCAGGTGCGGTCTCACCAATACCTTGTACAACTGAAGCAATACCTCCCTATTTTTATATTCTATCCCCCTAGCAATGAAAGCCAACATTACATTGGCCTTCTTAATCACTTGCTGCACCTGCATACTAACCTTTTGAGTTTCGTGCACCAGGACCCCCAGATCCCTTTGTACTTCAGTACTTTCCAGTTTCTTGCCATTAAGATAATAACTTGCTCTACGATTTTTCCTGCCAAAGTGCATAACCTCACACTTTCCAGTATTGTATTCCATCTGCCAAATCTCTGCCCACTTACTTAGCCTGTCTATGTCCCCTTGCAGGTTTTTTATGTCCTCCTCACTCACTACTTTCCCTCCCATCTTAGTATCATCTGCAAACTTTCATCAGAGGAAACAAGCTGGGTGGTGTATTCCTTGATGCTACTCCAAACTTCTTGCAGCCTACTATCCACAGGGGCAAATGACTTGTGTACACTTTCGTGCTTATGCAGAATCCTCAGTTTGCAAGGCTTAAATGAACCCCACTGGGCTCTTGGACACGCTGATACTCTATCTAGCATGTCCCTGGCATTCCTGTGTCACCAATTCACCCCTTCCATCAGCTGTGACCTTTCCCTTGTCCTGTAGAGCTTTCAGGTCCTTGCTATCTGTAGGGTTTTTTTTGGTTGTTTTGGGGTTTTTGCCTGGTCAGTCAGCCATGTGTCTGAACTGTTCCAGCCCCATGCGGTTCGAATCGCTTCCCCTTTGGTTCTGACCGCCGGACTTATTTCAGTAGCGATATAGACAAAACGAGACCAGTGGTTTGGTGCAAAGAAAGCCAATGTTTTATTGAAATGAAGAATGAATTACTATACAGTGATAATAATTATGAATACAGTGCACTTTTACTTAACGGGAAAGAGGAACGGACACATCGAGGGAAAATTGACTAAAATTACAATTTAACAAAATTCTCCTTTTAATTCCCACCCCTTATACCTATCTAGGTTGCCTTGTAAGGGGCCAGGAAGTTTATGCTCACCAGTCTACGATGTTAAAGCACCTGCTCCGTGCCCTGCGGTCTGCCTTGGATTTTTCACCGCCCGAAGTAGAGATACCCCAGTAATTCAAAAGTAACTGCTGGTATTCCACTTCTTTGGGTGGTCTGTGACGTTCCTCTTGAAGGCAGGGCACCGGAGGCGAGGTGGTAGAGAGAGAGAATGGCTTCCTGAGGGGCTATCTTTATACCCCATTGGGAGCCCTTATCTTCGCGCCCAAATCTGGACGTATCTGGGTCACACAAAAGGGACCAATCTGGTCCCCATTGACCGTAATGGGTTTGAATGTGGCTATAATGCATTTCCCATTCATTTAACTGGTTTGTGAATAGAGCTGTCCCAGTTTTAAAATGTCCCACTGGTTTCTTGAGTGCTTGGTAAACAATCCTTAAGTGTTAGTGTAAACAATCCTTTGTCCTGTGGTTACATTTCAACCGCAACTAGATTGACAGCAATCACTTAAGCCCTTGAGTCAAGACTGCTAAGAGTTTGTGTAAACAAAGTCCTTTTGTTCCGTGTTGAAACTTCCTAACCGCAGTTGATTGACAGTTTCAAGTACTTCAGTATTTCAGAAGCTGGTATTTTTTTTCAATCCTTTGTCATCCAGTGCTGGGAGATACTCAGACAGGCTGTCTTTCTCTTTTTCCATGAGGTCTGCTGCAGCCATCTTTGATGTCCTGGGTTTTTAAAGTACATTCCAACCATTTTTAAAGTACATTCCAACCATTTTTAAAGTACATTCCAACCAGGTTTTCTTTAATCAAATAATCTTCAGGGGCTGCCGAAATTTTGCGAACCTTACATATCTCAGTGGCGCATGGTGTGTGTGTTTTTGGGCAGGAATCTTTGTAGCTGGAGGATGGTGAAGTAGGACGTTGGCTTCCTGCTATTCCACAAATGGCTCCCTGTTAGGTCTTGGCCATCCTGTAACTAGAAAATGAGCACCGTATTGCTGCTATTGCATTGTTGTGTATTTTTCTGTAGCACTGTACTAACGTGCTATGTATAGTGAAGGTACAGCAACTGTAAATGGAACTGAAGCAATCACTACAGTCCCATTTTTGCCTGGGAACAGGACGATAATGGAACCATTGGACCCATTGAACCATTGAACCCATTGACCCATTGTCCGCCTGTTCCAATTTTTGGGCAGACCTCAATTTAGGCGGCCAGAGCTCCCACCCAAAACAGGCGGGGGATTCATTTAATATTTGCAAATCGGGGTCAAAGGACAACACAGTTAAGATCCAAATGCTATTTTCAGCGCTACCTGCATTGCTACCATTAGTTCCTCAACCTGCCCATAAACCATAGGTGGTACAAGCTGGGAGGTGGCCATTTCCAATGTTGTTTTAAGGGATCCTTAGCTGCACTAAGGGAAAGCTGGAAGCAGGACTAACATTCATTATGATTGCAGCTGCTTGTGTGTGTTTTTGAGCCATAAAGGCTCCGGACATTTGATCTCCTTGCTGATGATTTTCTCTACAACTATAAACCGCTGCTCCCTTTCACTCCTGATGCTTCCACTGCCTCTCCTTTTTAATGTAGATGGCCCTCCATGGCCTCGGCCCTCCCTATCTCTGTAAACTCCTCCAGCCCTACAACCCTCCAAGATTTCTGCGCTCCTCCAATTCTGGCCTCTTGTGAATCCCCTATTTTAAACACTCCACCATTGATGGCTGTGCTTTCAGCTGCCAAGGCCCTAAACTTGAATCCCCTCTGTAAACCTCTCTGCCTCTCTACCTCTCTCTCCTCCTTTAAAGATGCTCCTTAAAACCTACCTCTTTGACCAAGCTTTTGGTCATTTGTCCTAATATCTCCTTATGTGGCTCAGAGATAATGGTTCTATGAAGCACCTTGAGATATTTTTACTACTTTAAAGGCGCTATATGAATGCAAGCTGTTGTTGCTGCTCCAGGCCCATCAAGATTGGTCACGCCACCAGATTTCCTGCCCTGCCAATTGACAAGCTGCTTATAATGATTAATGCTGGCAGCTCGCCAATTCAATGTTAACGAGGCCCGACCATGAAAATTGATGGGGCTTCCCATCAACTGTATTGGTTGGGATGCCCGCTCACTACCTGCCCAATATATGCCTGACTTGTAAGGGCTTCCTTGTAGGGAATAAGGAACTTTTGGGGGGAAAATTTGATACCTTAGCACCTTACGTTAGCGCCAGCCTCAACGCCAGGTGGATCGTGACATCAGTGAGTGTGAAATGCTCACTGACCGCCCGATCTGTGAAATTGATTGTCACCACCTACTTTAGCACCTGGAGTAAACAGCGACAGGGAGAGCTGGCATGAAGCACAAGGAAGCCGGCTCCAGGGACATTATTTAAAGGGATCATCAGTAATGAGTTGCAGCTGTAGGTTAGTGGAGTTTCAGTGCTTTCTTGTCAGTTTCACATAGTCCAACAGTCTCATTCTATAATTTCAAGGTTATTTAGTATCGGGAGTGTTGTGGCAACTAAAAAGTAGCTACATTTATTCTTAAGAAAATCAAACTGCTACACTTGGCTACAGTAATGGGGGCTGCACTGGCAGTCGACCTCAGCCTCCAGGATGTACATCAAAGGGAGTGGAGGCAGTGAGAAAGACTGGAACATGTGCCCAGAGGGAGGAGGAGGGCCATCAGGGCTCTCAACAGGAGGCCTTACCCTCCGAAGATATTCTGAGAGCACTTCTCCTACCTCCAATTAAGTGAGGAGCAGTGTGCTCCTGCTCCACTGACCAACTGCCACTCCCCCGGGGCAGCACCTCAGCATCACTAGCAATCTGTTGGATCACAGTTTGCTGGCCTGCTGCGACACCATGAAAGCCCCAGTCAACGGTGGTAGACCCAACCATGATGGCAGCCGTCAGAGCTTGCAGCCTCAGCTTGATGCCACACATGAGATTGGATGCCAACTAGCATAGACTGCATTACAGCACTAAGACGTTACGTCGCTTCCGCCTGGGCTGCAATGGAAGCTGCCAGATCGCCCATCACATGTGGCATCAGGTCTGGGTTGCCACGGTCTCTTTGGGAGTCTACCATCCTTTGCAGACTCGAAATGATGGGCTCCATGGTGTGCGCAGAGCCTTGTGCAATGTTGGTGATGGACTCCTCCATGCTCCTTATCATTGCCGAGAGGCTCTCGGGCACCCATGCCATTACACCTATCATCTCCGCGTGTGTGCCCATCACACTTCTTCTAAAAGCCTCCCCCTCGAGGTCCTCATCCGAGTCCTGTACAACAGGACTCACCCTCCGGGGAGCTGGCCCCCAAGCTACCCTTTCCCCCTGGCCTTGTTGCAGCTCACTTGTACCCAATGCCTCACCCTGTGTCAATCCTGCTGCTATACTAGCCTCTAAAGAACGCGTAGTGCCAGTGTCTGAGCTGGTGCCTGTGGGTGAGACATGCAGTGACACGATGTGTTCTTCCACCTCCTCTTCTCCTGCCTCGCTCTCAACAGTACCCTCAGGCTGCTCAGGTGCTTGCTGATTATCTGACAGCATAAAGGCACAATAGTCGGGTTAAGGTGAGGGAATGGGGGGGGTGCAGGAAGAGAGAAATGCATGTATACAGCATGATTAGCTGGAAAGTGCAAAACGCTTGTAGGGTGAGGGGCAAGTGGGATGTGAGAAAGGAGGTGTAGGGATGAACATACCATTGTTGTCCCCAAGGGGGTCAATGTCGCTGGTGGCCACGGCTGGCGCCCACCACCTGGCGCCCAATAATCTGCAGCACTCTATTCTCCAGCACAGAAGGTGATTGGGTGTCAGTTTGTCCCCGGCCTATGCACTCCTGCTCCCTCCTGTTGTGAGCCACCTTGGCCTGCAAGAGAAAGGAAAGTGTGTGAGTGAGTGTGGAGCAATGTGTTAGGGTGAAGTGCCTGCTATAGTTGAATAGCTGTCATTGTGTGCAAGGTGTGAGATGTGGGTGTGAGTGTTGGTAAGTAGAGATTGTTGCTGGGTGAGTGCTGTGGGTGTGGTGCTTTGGGCAGTGTGTGGAGACTGTGGTTCAGATGGTGGTATGTAGCATTTGTTGAAGCATTCGCTCACCCTGACCACCCGAGTGAGGTCGTTAAATTTCTTCCTGCACTGTGTGTGGGTCCTGGGGACCACAGTGCTGCCTGAGACGTGCTGCGCTACCTCCCTCCACATGGTGCGGAAGACTTGTGGCAAAGGCCTCCTGCCACTTGCCGGGTAGATGTAGAAGTGCCTTACTTCTTAGCTCTGGGTAATGACTCAATACACACTTGGATTCGTCAGACGGACAGGCCTTTTATTTTCTCTTGCAAGGGGAATCAGCACCTCTACTCAAGGGGTGAGGCTACTATTCCAATGATACAGCGTAAGCGTTCCATATTTATACAGTGTAACAAACAAGTTTAATTGACATTCCTTTGTTCCTCAATCAGGATACATTTCAGATTAATCATTAGGTCTTATGACATATTGACAGAAGGATCCTGGACACATAAGTCAACGGTTAAGATATAACAGGATATGAATCGTGTAACCAGAGGTCCTCCTTAATCGTAATCATGTATCTGGAGACTAGATCTAACAAATTATTAGGTCACTGGGTATTTCAGAAACGAAACCCATTGTTTCACTTCTACATTCTCATTAGGTGGGCAGACATCTGTTCTTGGCTGTAATCCAGGTATGTGCAATAGCTCTAGTTACACATCGACTCTTTACCTGTGTCAAGTCTGAAAACTTTTAGCCAGCAAGCACTTGAAATTAACCCCTTATATCATGTAGATTTCCTCATTCCCCCCTTTTGTCCTTTCTAAGGACAATCTATTTCGCTAAGTTTAAGAAACTCTGCATCAAAGGTCTCACCCTTAATATCCTCATATTCAGACATCATTGGTACTGGAGGAGTTGACGTTAATAAGGAAAGGACTTTTGTACACAATAATTTTAAACAACCAATCAATAAACTAATTAAAATTATTATCATCACAATTGCGATTAAGGCTTCCAAAATTTGCTTTCCTAGTGCTCCTCCCCATCCTGAAATCCAATCCCACATGGACCACGGTTCAGGTTGACGTAGTTTCTCTACGGCCTCCCTTATGTGGTTTACCAGGTTGGTGATATTTTCTGAGCTATCTGGAATATAGGTGCAACATTCGGTTTTTATGATTGCACATGTGCCCCCTTCTTTTGCCAACAAATAGTCCAGAGCCATGCGGTTTTGTAAGGCAACAGTGCGCAAAGCCACCATTTCTGCGTTTACATCATTAAGAGCATCTGCAGTATCATTGGCTATTTGTTCCAACACTGCTGCCATGTTTATAGATTCTCTTGCTAACTTCCCTGTTCCATACCAGGGAAATGCTATAGCAAAGAACCTTTCAGTTTCTGTAATGGCTCGTTTTGCTCGTGTCCCAGGGTGGCTATCCAAAGATGAAATATGATGTATATAGGGCACTACATATCCCAAGTAACATGACCCAGTCCAATTTTGTGGTAACCAAGGGTATGCTCTATGCCCACAGATGAAATAGGTGTTATTATAGGCTTCAAATTTGTTCCATATCTGATGCATCATTCCTATTCCGTGTTCTCCTTTCCAGATTTTTTTACTAGTCAAATTTTGTACTGTGGACAGGTTCCACCGTCCCCAATAGGGCCATTCGACTGCACCCGGTGGTTTAGTAGTAGTTTTAGTCAAAGTGTAGTTACATTTGCACTCACTCCATCCAACCATCAATCCTTCTCCATTGTCGTTTACCAGACAGACTTCTCCTTTTGTTTTATTTACGGTTCCCATTGACGTCACTAATAGACTCTCTGGATTCCTTCGATTATCATATTGGGGATGAAACCACCCTTCAAATTTTATAAGGTTGTATCCTGCATCTTTCCATTCATTTTCCAACTGATCTGGGTTTAAACTATTTTGGGTCTGAAATGTACTGGCTGCCTCCTTATTCCAGGTGGTATTAGACTGTAATAACCACCCGACCATCTCTTCTATTTCGAAGGGAATGGGCCTTAGAGGTATTCCACCCTCTGCATGCACAGGGATGTGGCTGCATATCCAGCATTTGGCAAGGTTCTGTCTTTTAGCGTACAGATAACTCATGTATACAAAGGTATTAACTTGATGATAGTTATGCTTATTTAACAGTCTTCTACTTCTCCCTCCTTGTTTCTTAGCGGTCCTATTAATTTTTCTTTTCTGAGTAATTGATGTTGAAACGAGGGGTTGTGTAAAAGGATTATCACAAAACATTGACTTAGCTGTCAGGGCCAGTCCTCCTCTTAAATTACCATTGCAGATAACGCCTCCGTTCGCAGTTTTGTCACTTGGTAATACAGTATCAGGGCATGTGACCCATAGCTTATCAAGCCTTTGTCCACTATCTTCTTCTACTATCTTATCCTGTCTTACCCTAAGATTTAGGGGTTGGTACGGGGGTACCTGCATAGTATGGTCCTGGAGCTGGACTTTCATGGTCTCATTATAACATATAATATAAAAGAGATTTTTGGTTAAAAGTACACATTCTTTTATACATGGTTTGCCTTGCAAAGGATCTGGGTAAATCCATATGGCAGTTTCAATTATCGTTAACAAAGGGAACAGTCTTATTAGAGTCCAAATCCAGTTCATCTTGGCAGTGTATCGTCTTCAACTGATGCCTTCTTACAATGGGACGCGTGTATCCATGTTGGTCGCTCCTTTACTTTTACAGCGGTGTTTGTGGTCAGGAGTACTTGGAAGGGTCCCTCAAATCTGGGTTGAAGGCCATTCTTTCGCTTGAAGATTTTTATGTAGACGTTATCTCCTGGCTCGAAAGTATGGCACTTTCCTTCAGCGGGATCGACCTGGGCTTCCTTCACCTGTTGATGGAAACTAGAAATGCATTTGGTTAGTGCAATGCAATAACTCAACATATCTTCCTCCATTTTATGGATGTCCATTTGTTTAGCTGTTAAAGGTGCCGAAAAGGGCAATCTTTGTGGTCTTCCCATGATGATCTCGTGAGGCGACAATCCTGTAGTTCTGTTGGTAGCAGACCGCATTGTCATTAAAGCTATGGGTAGCAAATCAACCCATTTAAGTCCAGTTTCTTTACACAGTTTTGCAAGCTTGTTTTTCAGCATCCCGTTATATCTTTCCACTAGTCCAGCCGACTGTGGATGATAACTGCAATGGAGGTGCTGGTTAATCTGTAAGGCTTTGCGTAGTTCCTTAATCACTGTTCCCATAAAATGGGACCCATTGTCACTTGACAGTTTTGCTGGTATCCCAAAGCGCGGTACAATGTCCTTCAATAAACATTTAGCAACAGTGGTGGCGTCACTCTTTCTACAAGGAAACGCTTCAATCCATCTTGAAAACATATCAACAATAACTAATACATATTTAAAGCTCATGCACACAGGTAGTTCAATAAAATCCATTTGCAAGTGTACAAAAGGACCCATGGGGTTTGGATGGGATGCGGGCTGTACCTTCTTTATTTTTTTTTCTGCATTCATGGTCTGGCAGATAATACAATTTTCACAAATTTGTTTTGCCAATTTTGAGATTCCTGGTGCATACCAGGTCTTAAGGATATAGTCCGCCATCCCCCCTTTGCCCGCATGGGTGAATTTATGAACACATCGGGCAATTGGTGATAGTAATGATTTGGGTGCCACCATGCGGCCGTCATGATGAACCCATAAGCCGTCAGTGTTTTTAAAACAATGATTAACATCCCACTCCGCTATTTCTTCAGGGCTAGCCTTTTCTTGATGGGCTAGCACTTCATTCAGGGATGGGGTTTGTTGTTGATCTATACTTTCTTTAACTGGACAAGTTGTAGTGTATGTACCCGTCTACCTTTAAGGGAACTATTGAATGTAACCGTTCACCTTTAAGAGAACTACTTTAGGTGTGGCACTATTTGTTTGGCTTCTGTATACTGTAATACCGATAGTGACCACACCAGTATATAAGTGTTGTGGCAGGATTGCTGGGGCAGATTCGCCCAGACCTTCGAATAGTAAAGACCTGTTTGTTTGTTACTTCTGAAGTCTGTGTATTTATTAACTGCACAACCCACAGACTTTACAGTGGCGACGAGTCCGATCGTACCCTGTGGCAAGACTACCAAAGCAACAAAGAGCGTCGAAGAGAGGCAACCGCCCTCGTCGTGCTGCTGAAAGAAAACACGAGGCTGCAGCAGGAGGAAGGAGGAAGACTTTAGCAATAAAAGCTTCCATCTGCAACAGGCACTGACTACCCTTCTACCACGGTGCGGAGTGAGCCGATCAGCTGGAAACAAGGCGGCCGCGGAGACTGTGAGTAGGGGAAGGTGTAGAGAATATCCGGAGGATAAGGGCTGTGCACTCGACCACGGTTGAGGGGGAACAGAGCCGGTCAGAAAGTCGGGTCCAACGGCGTCGTGAGACAGTCGGACCTCGATCGGCGGGAAAACCGGGCAGCGACCGCAGCCACGAAGCGCTGAGACTGTGAGTAGGCGCGGGAAGAGAAACCCAGCCGCAGCCGGGGAGGGAAACACCGGTCTGCGAGAGGGCTGGGAGGCGAACAGGAACCGTGCGGGTGGGAGAGAGAGACAGAGCCGAGCAAGGGGAGAGAGACTGCGCGAGAGCCAGTCCAGCGGCTGAGCTGTCCTCCACCAGCGGGGTACCCAGAGCCGGTAGAACCGAACGTGCGGGAGAGGGAGAGACAGAGCCGAGCAAGGGGAGAGAGACTGTGCGAGAGCCAGTCCAGCGGCTGAACTGTTCTCCACCAACGGGGTACCCAGGGCCGGTAGCACCGAACGTGCGGGTGAGAGAGCGACAGAGCCGGGTACGGAGAGAGAGACTGCGCGAGAGCCAGTCCAGCGGCTGCACTGTCCTCCGTTAACGGGGTGTACCCAGCGCCGGTAGAGCCGTGCGGGCGGGAGGAAAAGACAGAGCCGAGTAAGGGGAGCTGTGCGGAAGCCAGCCAGCGGCTGAACCTGTCCGCTGTGGGGGAAGCGTACCCCTTCCACCGGGAAGAAACGCGGGAAGCCGCCATTAGGCGGAGAAGACGCCAGAAGCGGGAAACCGCCATTGAAGTGGGCGGGGCGAGAAAGGAAGAGCGGGAAACCGCCATTTTCATGGGAAAACCGCCATCTTAACTGACATACCGCCATTGAAGTGGGCGGGGAGAGAAGGAAAGAGCGGGAAACTGCCGATTTCGCGGGAAAACCGCCATCTTAGAAACAAACAAATAAATAAGAATACTTAAAGAAATACTGGTGCTGCTCCCAAGGGAAGAAAGATGCCTAAGCGAGGGAATATTAACGACTTTAATTCTGAAATAGAAGACTGGGCCACGTACGTGGAACGCATAGAGATCTATTGCGAAGCCAACAAAATAGAGGAAGACGACAAGGCGATAACATTGCTAAACTCGATGGGGGCAAAAACATACGGGCTCTTGAAGCATCTAATAGCACCAAATAAACCAGCGGATCAGACCTTCGAAGAGATTGTGGCTGTGCTGAAGGACCACTTGAACCCCACACCGTTGATGCTGGCTGAACGATTCAAATTCTACGCAAGAACGCAGAGGAAAGACGAAAGCAATGCGGAATACTTGGTCGAACTGCGTAGGCTAGCGAAATACTGCCAGTTCGGAGGGAATCTGACAGAAGCGCTGCGGGACAAGTTCGTATGCGGATTGTCCAAAGAAGGGACGCAGAAGCGACTACTGGAAGAGAACGACCTCACACTGGACAGGGCTGTCTTTATAGCTGCATCGCACGAAGCCGCAGCGAAAGGAACGGCGGAAATGCAACTAAAGGCGGCGGCACTCGGGGTGGACCAAATTACTTCAAGCACAACAAAATGCTACCGTTGTGGGAAGACAACGCATGACCAGAATCAATGCTGGTTTAAGAACCAAGAGTGTAGGAAATGTGGCAAACTGGGTCACATCGCGAAGGTATGCCGGTCCGGGAAAAAGACCAACAATCAAAGGAAGCCACCACAAGAAAAGTACAACAAGGTACACAAGGTGGCTGAGAAGAGTTCAGACGAACAGAATTCAGACTCAGACCCAAACAACCAGGAGCTGGGTAGTCTGAGAATCCACAATGTGGGTAAAGAAACGGATCTACAGACCATCTGGGTCATACTAAAAATAGCTGGAGTCCAAGTAAGAATGGAGCTGGACACTGGATCAGCTCTATCAGTCATCAACCGAAGGGACTACCACTGGCTATTCTCTCACATACCTTTAAGAAATACCAAGTTCGTATTACAGACATACACGGGGCATAACGTATACCCCGTGGGGAAAATAAGAGTCAAGGTGAGAGATAGGGGTAAAGAACACCCAAGAATGAACTTGTACGTATTACCTGAGGGAGGACCACCACTTCTAGGACGGGAGTGGATTAAGAAAATAGACATGGAATGGCATTACCTAAAAGCCATAATGAGGGAGGACCCGGTGCAAGCTATTAGCTCAGATTCTGAAATGGATGATGATAAGACCAAGTCGAATATGGAAGACAAGGCTAAAAGGGACTTGCCGACGATGGGGAAGAAAACGAAGACATGCAGAAGGACTTATGGTACCAAGAAGAATAAAGCTGCAGAGCAGAACTCCAGGTTGACAGAGAATTCTGAGCCTGTTCAAGCAAAGGATTCATCCACGACGGAGGAACACCGAGCTCGGACGCAAACTTATGTCAAAGTACGACAACAGTTAGAACAGCTGAGTGACCGTCTCGTACAAGAGATGAAAAAGATGGAAAAGTTCTGGGACACCGAATGGGAGAACCTGGAAAGACAACAGAGACAGCTAGCTCAAGCAGTGAGCGACCATAGAGCCATCGTGGCCAAATGCCAATCACATTCCCCTGATGCTGTTCAGGAACTAGAATATTTACAGAACGAACCAAAGGAAGAGGAATCTTCAGGAAGCCAGGATTTTATTCCAGTTCTTCTCTACGACTCCTTACAAGCAGAGTGTGAGAAGTTGAAAGAACAGTATGAACAGGCCCAGGCTACAATTCTGGAGGGGGTTAACTCGGCAGCCTCCGAAAAGCTAGTTTCAGTAGAAGCATATGAACAACTAAAGGTTGAACATGAGCAAGAAGTCCAAAGGCTGCAGGAAATTCTTGATGAGCTCAAGGCCAAGACAGACTCATCGGTAGAAGTTCCATCCATAGATGAGAAATTAGAGGTGAAAAACATGGCAGAGCATGAAAGACAGGTTGTCCAAGAACTCATAAAAACATTGAAGGACACCCAAGACAAATATGAGGCGGCAATGACCGAGGTTCAACAACTTGAAGAACAGATTCAACTGGGAATCCTTTCAGTGGAAGAAAAGGAAACTGTAAGAAACTCAGAGACTGTAAGAATGGTCCCTGAACATGAACTAGAGAGCATCAGGGCGCAACTTTTCCGAGCGCTGAAAGCCAAAGTTCAAGAGGAACGTAAGGTGGAAGTATTGGAGAAAGAGGTGGATGAAATGGAGAAGACTCTGATCCACCGTGTTCCCAGGGAAGAGTTAACGGTCAGCCAACTCCTTCATATGCTGAAGGACAAGACTCGGCAAGGGGAACAATCTGAACACGAGCTTCAATCTTCAGGGGGAACGAGTTCGGAGCTCTCAAAAGTCACGGAGATAGCTGAGGTGGCAACACAAATTTTACAAGGATGCCAAAAGTACGTTGAATCACGTCAAGGTGAACAGAAGAATGTGGAAACCGTTACTTCAGTAGAAGGTTTAAATAGCCTGATAACGCAATTCCCGATGGAAGGGAAGGTATTGAACTCACAAATGAGGTCCGTCGTGAAGGAATGGCAGATAACCCAGGAAGAGCGGGATGAATATGAATGCATGAAGAAGTCTTTTCAAGAAAGATGTCTAGGGAAGGAACCACCGTCAGCTAACGTCCAGTCGGGTGAGGAGGAAGAAGAAGGCTCTCTCGCTGGCCTAACTCAGGACGAACCCGAATATTACCATGACCTGTTGAGTGACACTGAATATTACGAGGATGTGGTCTGCCCAGCTTGTGATGAAAACTCCCAAAGTGCTGAAATCCGGATGAAGCACTTAAGGTCTAAGGAACATAGAGAGTTGGTGGCGCTACAGCTGGCAGCCGAGAAAGGAGCTCCGAGAGTTTCAAAAAGGCAGAAAAGAAAAAGAAGAAGCAGAAGATAATAACTGTCTAAAATATTAGCACTTCTACCATTCCAGGCGGGACATTACGAAAGGAGCTAAAGTAGTTGAAAAACTGGAAAATGTCAAGACAGCCAGTTGGTTGTAAAAGTCCGCACTGCTGGTTCAACAGGACGAAAGTTCAAGCTGTTACGTCAAGAAAAAGGCTATGGAGGAGTCACGCTAGCCAGGTGAACCAGCTACACCAAAGAAATGTTCGGAATGAGTCAAGATCAGAGACTGAATCTATGAACTGTTTCCGCAGAGACTGAACCTGTGAACTGTTCCCACCGAGATTATATCTGTAAATTGTTTTATATGACATTGACTCCACCGAGATTATATCTGTAATTTGTTTTATAGGAAGTTGAAGATATGTATGTTTAACGGGGACTCTGTAAGTAATAAGCTAAAAAGGGAGGATTGTAGTGTATGTACCCGTCTACCTTTAAGGGAACTATTGAATGTAACCGTTCACCTTTAAGAGAACTACTTTAGGTGTGGCACTATTTGTTTGGCTTCTGTATACTGTAATACCGATAGTGACCACACCAGTATATAAGTGTTGTGGCAGGATTGCTGGGGCAGATTCGCCCGGACCTTCGAATAGTAAAGACCTGTTTGTTTGTTACTTCTGAAGTCTGTGTATTTATTAACTGCACAACCCACAGACTTTACACAAGTCTTAACCTGTGATCCTATCTGTGATAAGGCTATGGTTTTAGCAGCTTGATCTGCTGCTGCATTTCCTAGTGCAACCTCATCCAAATGCCCTGTGTGCGCTTGGCACTTAATAATTGCAATCTGTTTACATCTCTGAATAGCTAGTAAAAGATTTTGCACTTCTTGTGCATTTTTAATCTGGGTTCCCGAGGAACCGCGAATTTTCCAAATTTGTCATGCACATGTCCAGTGGTCTGGTTATTTCTGAATAGTTCAATATCCATTGTCTACAATAGCCAGTCATTCCTAGAAAATGCTTCATTTCTCTTTTAGTTTTTGGCAACGATGTGTTGCAAACGACCTTTATTCTATCCGGCGTTAACTCCCTGTTTTAACAATGATTCCATCACTGGCTCAATTCCTTTTTTCTGCTTTCTCTGACAATGGATATTGTGACCTTTTGGGTAATGGTGCAGCTGGATTAATTGTAACTTTATAGGGCTGTGCAGTCTAATAGCTAGGAGGTATTTTAAATTTAAAAACGGCTGATCTACTTTTACTGTGAGGGGAGTCGATTGATTCAGGTGTTGTAGTATTCCAGCCAATCCAGCTATCGGGGTCTTTTTCCCATTAATAGGCATTCCTTCAGAATATCCTTTCCCTAACACCGAAAAGGTTGCTCCTGTATCTACTAAAATGACATAGGTCTCCCAGCTATTTGCATTTTAATTTCAGGTTCGCTGCGTGAATTTAAAGAAACAACGGGCATTTGGTGGTCTGTGGCGCCTGGGGCTGCTGGTGTCAGTCAGTAATTCTGATCTCTATTTCTCCTAAATCCCTGTCCGTTTGTAGGGTAACCTCCTGACTGGTCCAAAAAAGGGTTATGGACAGTGAAATTAGGACCTTTATTCTCTAACGGAGGTCCATTATTGGAGGTTTTGTTCTGACGATTTTTCGCAGGGCATTGGTTTGCCCAATGTCCGGGTTGTCCGCAATTGTAACAATTACCAGATCGTCCATACCCTCTTACTCTACCACGTCTTCCTCTATATTCCCCTCTATTCATCCTTCTATAGTTACCTTGTTGTCCTACCATAATAGAGGAGAAAGGTGTTTCTTCGGGGTAATTAATTTTTTTTTCTTCTGACTCAACAAACATAGAGGCAGTCTTTTTATCTGGCTGTTCTCTATTTCTCTCTTGTCCGTTAAACATTCCTCGAGGCAAGTAATTCTTTCTATATTAAATGAACCATCTGAGGGAAAGGGTCTAGTCTTATTTACAGTCCATTTGGACCAATTTGGTAGGTGATCAATGGATGATTGACCACAGTTCTTTAACATAAAGGCTGCTGGCGTGCCTTTCTCGGGTGGCTTACTGGTGCTAGCACCCATTTTAGCAGCTTAAATGGTTCACTTAAAACAATCTAAACTCCCGTGACAATCCGTGATCTGCGTTGTACGCCCCTACAGATCAGATTAATAAACTATACATACGTATCAAAATTACAGCCACATCCAATCTTCTTGGTCTTTACTTCAAATCAGTGTCACAAAGTCCTTGACCATTTGTTACTCCGAGTGCCTTTAGAGTTTCGGCGCCTACTTTATGGTCCCGGCCTTCACGTGGGGCATTTGCCCTCTTAATAACCGGCCTGAGGCTAGGCGACTGAAACTCAGCACTTCCCGACTGAATTTAGTCAACTGAATGCAGCAAGGTTTTTAAAAAAAATATTTACAACACATTAAGACATATCCTTATGCTTTAAAATTCGAGGGTTCTCAACCCTCGTGGAAGGTATTTCTAACTGGGGAAAATACTGAATCCACAATAGCTTAGTGGATCATGTAAAAGACATCACTATTTTCTCAACAATACATTCCGCCGCGGGACTCACTTCCCCGGCTTGGGTCTTTTCCAACCCCTTCTGCAGTTTTCTTTTCCAGCTTAAATATTGTAGTTAAAACATACAACAATTCCGTAACACTCTATGATCTGCGTGGGACGCCTCTACAGATCAGACATGACTAAACATTAATACATATGACAATAAACAATAAACAATACACTTGTTAAACAACAACCAAAGTGTTACTAAATCCCCAACCTATGCAGCCTTACTGGACAAAGTTGATTGATAATAACAAGTAGTTAAATACTCACTCTCATAAACATTAAACATTGACACTGTGTTTCAGACAATCGTCCACTCTTCTTCCCTCTACCTTACTCCCTTTAGCCAAATTTGTTAGCAAAAAGGGCCTTCAATTTGTCCCAACTAACTTCACCCACTCTCTCTCCTTCTACCCTACTCCCTTTATGGAACCTTGCTAGTTCAATTTCCAGTAAATTGCTAGCTCCTTAGTTAATCAAATTCCTGACTTAACCTTCTCTCTCTGGTACCTTTATACAGTCCTTTTCTGCACAATCCTGTTCGCGGGGCGTCAGCGCCTCATGGCTGGTCCTCTGTTCCGTTTCTGAAAGGGAAGCAGTCACAACGGCAGTTTAACCTCCGAACCTTGTGAGTCAATTACCCGATGGCAGTACTGTCCAATGGAATAAACAGACTATGCGCAGCTATGCTTCTGGCAGGGAAAGTCCCAAAAATGTGGCAAAACACCACCTTCGGCCGATGGGATTTTCCCAGCCGAGCAACGTACTCGGCGTCTGTTAACTCACCAATTGGTACAGCAAGCCATCTCGGTGGAACCTCCAAATTGTAGAAGTGCCTTACTTCTTAGCTCTGGGTAATGACTCAATACACACTTGGATTCGTCAGACGGACAGGCCTTTTATTTTCTCTTGCAAGGGGAATCAGCACCTCTACTCAAGGGGTGAGGCTACTATTCCAATGATACAGCGTAAGCGTTCCATATTTATACAGTGTAACAAACAAGTTTAATTGACATTCCTTTGTTCCTCAATCAGGATACATTTTAGATTAATCATTAGGTCTTATGACATATTGACAGAAGGATCCTGGACACATGTCAACGGTTAAGATATAACAGGATATGAATCGTGTAACCGGAGGTCCTCCTTAATCTTAATCATGTATCTGGTGACTAGATCTAACAAATTATTAGGTCACTGGGTATTTCAGAAACGAAACCCATTGTTTCACTTCTACATTCTCATTAGGTGGGCAGACATCTGTTCTTGGCTGTAATCCAGGTATGTGCAATAGCTCTAGTTACACATCAACTCTTTACCTGTGTCAAGTCTGAAAACTTTTACCCAGCAAGCACTTGAAATTAACCCCTTATATCATGTAGATTTCCTCAGTAGAGGACCGCTCTCCGTTTCTCCACAGCAAACACCAATGCTTGATCACAGAATCTGTGGACTCTCTCCCTGGGGCGTGGATCTGCCATGAGTACAGCTGCTTCAGTCCTCCGGCTCCTTCTCCTTGACCTACTGCTGTTTGCTGAGGTGGCTGCACAGCCAGCAATGCAGAGAAGGGGTTTCTACAGCATCAGTGACCCTCCCCTTTAAGTACTGAAAAAAGCTTGTGGCAATCATGACTTGCGATTAGACTGCACCTGATATTGGTCCACCTTCTGAGTGAAACACCAATAAGCTTGGGCTTAAAGACTTGGGGGTAAAAATTCGATAGCGTCCCCTTTTAAAGGGGAGGGGCCTGGCGCAGCACGCCCCGGCGCCCAGCTGGGCCACCAGGGATCGGGAGTGCCGGCAAACGAGCCCGGCACTTAAGAGGAGTGCCGGGCTCACAGTGAGCGGCCAGCACCCCGCGGGGGGGCTTCACGGGGGCCGAGGACAGCAACAGGGGCAGGTGCTGGCAGGCGGCCAGCAACAAAAATGGCCGCCCGCCACCTCTCATTTAACTAATGCCGCCCCGGCTGCAGGTAGGCCTCCCTGACCCCGTCGGACATAGCGTCCGGTGGTAAGTTGGGGGATGCCACCCAATGTTACAGCCGGGGTGCTGCGCACGGCGATGATGTCATTGCCGGCAGCGCAGCGCCTTGTGGTGCTAACGGTTAGCACTGCCGCTAACCTCCCGCTGAATTTCGCGGGAGGCGTTAGCGGCACTGCGCCCAGGCGCTAGTTGATTTGCGCCCCGTTAGCCCCCTCTTAGGGCGTTAACGAGGCGCAAATCAACCGAATTTAACCCCCTAGAATTAATGCTCCAATCATTTCTTTGAGCAGTGAGCATGAATTTTGTGTGCAGCCTAAAGCATTAATGCCTGGCGCTAATTCTCCAACTTTTCTAATGATACCGCCTATTCCTGGGCTATAATGAATTTCTAGCCCTTTTTCTTCCTGCTGCCTGTTGCTCCCACTGCCTGTCACTTAGCATCACTGAAGGTTACAATGAGAAGAATGAGGATAACTATATACACTTTACCGCATAATCTGCATACTGTTCTGCAGCCAAAGAACATTTAATGTCCATGATCTACTCTATTGCTTCATGTTCACAATTAACCGGTTGAGAGATTTTATATAACTGTTTTCCCATATATGATCCATTACTGTGAATGTACATCTTGGTACTTTTTCTTTAGCTCAAAAATTTATTTTTTACTTCCTCCGGTGGTTCTAGACATGCCATTCGCCTCTGCTAATTCCTGCTTCGCCTGCTAGATTAAAGGTGGTTTATTTTAGATTTGTCTCCGACTCATAGATGTTGTTCCATCTCTGTGAATGCCCGCAGAGCATTGTCTTCAAAGTGTACTGTTCTTAACTGCTCGCTTGTTCCATAATTCTTCAATCACCACAGCAGCACAGCCTTCTTCAGGTACAGACTGCTATTTAAGTAGCCTATTATAAGCTTATCCAGGGGATTGACTGCCTAATGGCAGCAGTTTCTAATTGCCTTCTCTGGTCTGCATTACTTTCAATGAATACAAGATGCAGGGCAAGAAAAAGCACAACATTAGTTGTCTCAGCGGCGTTTTACTTCAGAGGAATGAAAACCAAAAGCAATTCTTTTAAGCCAGCTATGACTGCTCAGCCTGACTTTGGGGCCACTTAAAGCTCTTAACCACTGAGGCAGAAGGAAATTGACTGGCTTGTCAGATACAATGTAGATGACTGATTAACTGTATGGGACAGGTACCAGAAATTTCACGATAAAGATAAATGATGTCAATTCAGATTATCACTTCAAAGTAGGACCAGAGGGCATAAATGGAAATTAGCGAAAAATAATTTTACTACAAGAAGAAAAAGACTTGCCTTTATATAGCGCCTTTCACAACCTCCGGACGTCCCAAAGCACTTTACAGCCAATGAAGTACTTTTGAATTGTAGTCACTGTTGTAATGTAGGAAACGCAGCAGCCAATTTACACACAGCAAGCTCCCACAAACAGCAATATGATGATGACCAGATAATCTGTTTTTTTTAATGTTGATTGAGGGATAAATATTGGCCAGGGCATCGGGAATAGCTCCCTTGCTCTTCTTCAAAATAGTGCCATGGGATCTTTTATGCCCACTTGAGAGAGCAGACGGGGCCTCCGGTTTTACGTCTCATCCGAAAGACGTCCCCTCAGACAGTGCAGCACTCCCTCAGCACTGCACTGGAGTGTCAACCTGGATTTTTGTGCTCAAATCTCTGGGATCATGAAACGCTTTACTCAAACTGTGATTACATTTTGGATTAATCTACCAAACAAGGTAAATTAGATATCCCGGTGGGAGAGGTACCATACCAAACGAATGAGCTTTGATGGGCCAAATGGCCTTTTCTCCTCTCTGACTCCATGGGGGAGAAATTGGGTGCCTTTGCGCCTCTCGTTATCGCCTCCAGGGGCGATAAAGTGACGCTAACCACTTATCACCTGGGCGCGGCAAGAATATTGCCCTCCCGCTAAATTTGGCGGGAGGTTTGTGGCGGCGGTATGGCATTGCGCCCTGATCTCCTTCACCCAGAGATTGTGATGTCATCACCATGCACATTGCCCCGGTTGCGTCCCAGACCCGAACTTGGGTTTCGCCCCAGCAGCATCGCCAGATGACAACACCGGCAGCTGCAGGAGGCGCTCATCGGGAGGCCGGGCACTTCGGGGGCGATACTTAAAGGCGAGGTGGCCGAGGTAGGGACAAAAAATAATCAAGTGCTCATTTTCTGTTTTTTTTTTTCCTTTTTCCCCTGCAATCGATCAGCCTGGCACTCTATTGCAGTGCACCGGGCTGATCGGGCCGGATCGCAGCTGCCATCGGGGACCAGGTAAGTTTTCCTCTTGCAGCGTCTGCAGCAATGGCCCTTCCCTTTAAGGGAGGGAAGTGTTGAGTCTGAGTGTTCCAGATATGCTTAATATAAATCACTGGACACAGACAACAAGAATAACTAAAACAGGTCTTTACTAATCGAAGGTCAGGGCTGAACTGCTTAGCAAATTACTACACAGAGTTTATATACCGGTGTGGTCACCACCGGTACTACAATATACAGTAGCCAAGAGAAAGTAGTCCATCTCTTAAGGTAGTCTCTTAAGGTGGTACAGGTTACATACACAACAATTCCTCCCTTTTTAGCTTAACAGTGTACATCCCAATTTAAACATAACATGGATAACATATATACAACTTCATGCAAATCTGTTCAAAGATTCAGTCTCTGAGGAGGCGGATAACATATATACAACTTCATGCAAATCTGTTCAAAGATTCAGTCTCTGAGGAGGCCTCCTGATCCGAGATGGATAACGCCTTTCAGGGGCCTCCGGTTCTCGTTGCTGGGGTGACTCATCTAGTTGATCTATTATGGATTGGACATCATCAGATACGTTGGCGTCTGAGGTAGATGCTTCAGGTTCACTAACTTCTTCCACTGGTGTCTCTGTCGTAGTCATGGGTTCGACCCTTGTTCTCGATTCTACAAGTTGGTCAGCATGACGTCGTATTACGTTTTCACCAATATCTACCGTGTACATCAGGGGTCCTTGTCTGGCACGAATTTTTCCAGATTGCCATTTCTCATTCTTATAGTCCCGGGCTAACATTGGTTGTCCTATTTCGAAACCCCGAGTGGTCTTGTTATTTATATGCTGGAACTGTTTGTTTTCTACTTCCCTCCGCACATTTGGTTTTAACAAGTCCAACCTGGACCGCAACTTCCTGTTATAGAACATCATGGCAGGGCTTTGATTTGTCACTGCATGAGTGGCGTTTCGATATGCCATTAGGAAATTGTCCACCTTGTGTTGTAGTGGAATCTGGTCTTCGCTCATGGCCTTTATCGCCTTTTTGAACGTTTGTACAAATCTCTCGGCCAACCCATTTGTAGCCGGATGATATGGGGCAGAGGTATAATGTTTCACCCCATTCTTCTTCATGAATTTCTGGAATTCATCTGACACGAACTGCGGTCCGTTGTCTGAACATATTTGTTCTGGCAATCCATTTCTTGCGAATATCGTTCTTAGCACTGCGATCGTCTTTTCCGAGGTAGTGGTAGTCATCTTAATCACTTCTGGCCATTTAGAATGTGCGTCTACCGCAATTAAAAACATGGAGTCCATGAATGGACCTGCGAAGTCAATATGTACACGTTGCCATGGGGTTGAAGGCCATTCCTATGGATGCAGCGGTGCAATTGGAGGTGCATTTTGAACTTTTTGGCACCCTGAGCAGCTTTTAGTCAGATCCTCTATTTGTTGGTCGATGCCTGGCCACCACACATAAGCCCTAGCAAGGCTTTTCATCTTGACTCCCCCCAGATGACCTTCATGCAGTTCCTTTAGAACTATCTCCCTTAATTTAGGAGGAATAATCACCCGTGTTCCATACATCAATGTTCCTTGACAGACGGACAGCTGTTCTCGTCTGGCTGAGAATGTCGGTAACAGTGGTTCACCATGAGCTGGCCATCCTTTCACTGTCAATTCGTAGACCCGAGACAGTGTCGGGTCGTTCCTGGTTTCTCTTTCAATACTTGCATTGGTGACTGGTAAACATTCGATGATGGTCGAGTGAAATAACTCAACAGGGTCAACTGTCGGTGCCTCTTCTGCTGTAGGTAGTGGCAGGCGCGACAGCCCATCAGCATTACCATGTTGCTTTGTACCTTTGAATTCGATCTGATATTGATGTGCCCCTAGGAAAAGGGACCATCTCTGGAGCCTCTGCGCTGTCATCACCGAAACACCCTTCTTAGGGTTAAAAATGGAAACCAACGGCTGGTGGTCTGTCAGCAGCGTAAACTTTTGCCCTTGCAGGTAATGATTAAATTTTCCTACTCCCCACACAAGGCTGAGAGCCTCCCTATCTATCTGAGCATAGTTGCGCTCAGCGGAGGTCAATGATCTGGATGCGAATGCGACTGGTCTTTCCAAGCCATTTGGCAACTTATGTGAGAGCACTGCCCCAATACCATATGGAGAAGCATCACAAGCTAACCGAATAGGCAGCGTTGGGTTAAAGTGAGCCAACACTTCCTTAGAGGTGATCAATGCCTTGCCTTTGTGAAAGGCCCGCTTACAGTCCTTGCTCCACTTCCATGGCACTCCCTTCTGCAAAAGAGCATTCAGCGGGTGTAGCACCGTGGATAAATTTGACAGAAACTTATGGTAATAGTTAATCAACCCTAGGAACGACCTCAACTGGGATACATTCTCCGGAGCGGGAGCCTTCACAACAGCTTCGATCTTGTCAGGTGACTTGTGAAGCCCCTCCTGGTCAATGACGTGACCACAGTACGATATTTGCTTCTGAAAGAACTCACATTTCTGGTGATTAACTCGAAGTCCATATTCTTTCAATCTGTTGAGCACCTGTTCCAAATTTGCAAGGTGTTCCTCATCATCATTTCCTGTAATCAGAATGCCGTCCAGGTAACATTGTGTGCCTGGAATTCCCTGTAATACCTGCTCCATGGCCCTCTGCCAAATCGCTGGAGCCGATGCCACTCCAAAAAACAGTCTATTATACCGATATAAGCCCTTATGCGTGTTGATCGTGAGATACTGGCGTGACGCTTCATCAACTTCCATCTGTAAATACGCCTGCGCCAGGTCTATCTTGGTGAAGTGTTTCCCGCCAGCCAATGAAGCGAAGATATCCTCAATCCGTGGAAGCGGATATTGCACCGTGTGAAGCACCGGATTAACAGTGATCTTGAAATCGCCACAGATGCGAACCTTCCCAGGTTCCCCCGGTTTGTTACTCGATGAACGCTTCATGACGGGAACAATGGGCGTGGCCCATTCACTCCAGTCCACCTTTGACAGTACTCCGGAACGTTCTAGTCCTTCCAGCTCAGCTTCCACAGTAGGTCGTATCGCATAAGGTACCGGTCTGGCATTGAAAAATTTCGGGTTTGCATGTTCTTCAACTTTGATGTTTGCCGTAATTCCTTTCAGTGTTCCCAGTCCCTGCTGGAACACCTCTTTAGCATCGTCCAATATTCTGGACAGTCGTTTAGGTTTGACATCTTCCTTTTTGCCGGAATCTACAGTTAGTGCTTTTAAGGAATGCCAGTCCATATTTATTCTCCTGATCCATTCCCGTCCCAGTAATGGTGGACCTCCCTCAGGTAACACACACAAGTCCATTCCTCGGCTTTCTTTATCCTTGTGGACCACCTTTACCTTTATCTTTCCAATGGGGTATACTCTTTGCCCCGTGTATGTTTTCAAAACAATCTCCGTATCCCTTAAGGGAATGTGTGGAAATAACCTTTTGTAATCTTGCTTATTCATGACCGTCAATGCCGATCCAGTGTCCAATTCCATCTTCACTTGGACTCCTGCTATCTGAAGTGTGACCCAAATAGTTTGGTGGTCTGCTGTGTTACCCACATTATGTATTCTTAGACAACCCAGTTCCTTACTGCTGGAGTCTGAATCCGTCTTCTGTTCATCCGAACTGTTCTCTGTCACCTTGTGTACCTTTTTGCACTTTTCCTGCGGTGACTTTTTGCTGCTGGTCTTCTTACCTGACCGGCATACTTTAGCTACGTGACCGAGCTTGCCACATTTTGTGCATTCCTGATTTTTTGAACCAGCACTGGTTCTGATCGTGCGTTGTCCTTCCGCAACGATAACACTTTACTGCACCCAATGCCATTTGATTGGTGCTGAGTTCCGATGACCTTAGTTGCATTTCCGCGGTGCCTCTTGCTGCGGCCTCGTGCGATGCTGCAATGGTGACAGCTTTCTCAAGCGTAAGGTCCTTTTCTTCTAGCAGACGCTTTTGTGTTCCTTCTTTTAATAATCCACACACGAATTTATCTCTCAGACCATCTGCTAGTCCTGTACCAAACTGACAGTACTTTGATAGCTTACGCAGTTCAATTAAGAATTCAGCGTTGCTTTCCTCTTTCAGCTGCGTTCTGCTGTAAAATTTAAATCGTTCCGCTATCATCAGCGGCGTGGGGGTTAAATGTTCTTGCAGGATTGTAACAATTTTCGTGAAAGTCTGATCCGCCGGTTTATCTGGTGTTATCAGATGCTTCAATAACCCGTACATCTTCGCCCCCATTGAGTTTAATAATGTTATTGCTTTCTTATCATCTGGTACTTCATTTGCTGTACAATAAACTCCAATGCGTTCTACATACGTGGTCCAATCTTCAACATCACTATCAAAAGCAGTGATGTTACCGTGTTTAGGCATCCTTGAATTTTTTATTTTTTTTATTTTCCCAAGATGGCGGCTTCCCGCGCTTGGCGGCTTTTCCCGTGCTTGTCTTCTTCCCCCGCCGACTACAATGGCGGCTTCCCGCGCTTGGCGGCTTTTCCCGCGCTTGTCTTCTTCCCCCGCTGGCTACAATGGCTCTGACCGCGCTGTTGCCATTCTCGCCTCCCAGCGGTTCTTACTTTCCCCCGACGCTGCTTTTGCTCCCCCGTGGTTCTCGTGGCCTCAACGCTTCCCTCGTCGCTGCGCTTCTCAGCCCCGATTGCAGCCCGGTCCTTTACACCGGCTGCGGTCAAGTTCTCCGCGGTTCTCGTGGCCTTAACGCTGCCCTTGTCGCTGCGCCTCTCGGCCCCGATTGCAGCCCGGTCCTTTTCACCGGCCGCGGTCGAGTTCTCCGCCCTTTTTCCTCCGGTTTCCCTCCCCTTCTCCGCTGACAACGCGGCCGACTTTCTGCCCGTGTCGCTAGATCGGCTTACCCACCACCGTGGTAGAAGGATGATCACTGCCTGTCGCTGATGGAGGACTTCATGGTCAGTAATTTCCCCAGGTTCTCGATGTCTCCCGTGCGAATGCGCTGCTCAGCAGGATGATGAGGGCGGATGCCTCTTCTCGACGCCCGTTCTGGGGACGAAGCTGCCTTGGATGCAAACTGCCGCAGGGTAAGATCGGACTCGTCGCCACTGTTGAGTCTGAGTGTTCCAGATATGCTTAATATAAATCACTGGACACAGACAACAAGAATAACTAAAACAGGTCTTTACTAATCGAAGGTCAGGGCTGAACTGCTTAGCAAATTACTACATAGAGTTTATATACCGGTGTGGTCACCACCGGTACTACAATATACAGTAGCCAAGAGAAAGTAGTCCATCTCTTAAGGTAGTCTCTTAAGGTGGTACAGGTTACATACACAACAGGAAGGAGCCTTCCAGCGCGGCAGTGTTGCACGGCCCATTGTACAGCGCTGCTCACCTACCGCCCCGCCTGCTGCCTGTTGCACTCCACGAAGGAAGTGGAGTGCTTGATTTAGTGCTCCACTTCCTTCCTGGAGCGCAAAACTAAATTTTTTAAAAGTTGAGAAACATTAGTGCTTGGCGCTAATTTTTTCAACTTTTAAAAGTAAGCGCCCCAAACGGGGCTACAATAAATTTCTCCCCCCAAATGTTCTTGACCATGCATCAGACTGTTGGAAATGTGTGACTTGTTTGTTCGCACCCTGATCTTATTTTCTGCACCCACAATCAACTGGGTCAAATTCAAGAGATGTCCGTACTTACTAAAAAAATCTCTAGTTATATACCGCTTGTGTTTTGGAAGCTATGTACTTCTACACTTGACTACATTTATGTAGGTGAAATAAATTGAGATACTTAAGCCTAATTTCAATGTAAGAAAGATCAGTCCAAATACTGTCAAACAATCCTGTCCTAAATAAAAGCAGGCTGCATTTGTACCAAATGATTTCAATGTCCAGCATGTCAACAACATGACTGCTGTCCAGTTACTAAGGATTTGTTTCTCAGCAGCCAGTTCACTAGCTTCATAGTCCTACAGTCCCAGTATTATTTCCAAGTTAACCTGAATCTGTCAAGATACATGGGGTGAATCTTGCCAGTTCCCAGTTGGGGCACCTTGCACAACAGAATATCGCCACTCTGGGGTGTAAAAATGGACACTGCTTCTCCAAGAGCCATTTATGGTGGCCACTCTCTCGGGCAATGGCATTGATGAGAACGCTGTGGAAAATTGCTAATGATAACCCATTCTTGTAGTTGAAGAAAGATGCATAAAAACATGGGGGCAGTGACAGGTGTATGGAATGTAACTACGGAGAGGAGAGAGGGGTGTATAGAATGTAAATACGGAGGGGAGAGAGGGGTGTATGGAATGTAAATACGGAGGGGAGAGAGGGGTGTATGGAATGTAAATACGGAGGGGAGAGAGGGGTGTATGGAATGTAAATACGGAGGGGAGAGAGGGGTGTATGGAATGTAAATACGGAGGGGAGAGAGGGGTGTATGGAATATAAATATGGCAAGAAGAACAGCTGCTTTCCATTTTCAATATGATTTGGAAGAAATGCATTTCAAATCAGACTGGATTTTAATGATTTTGTTTCCTTGGCTCTTCCTGTACAGAATACTTTCTTTTTTGGCAGCGGTGGGGGTCATCCTGAAGCAATAACAGGGACTGCATAGATCCTCAAAGCTTTAAATTGAATTTTCCTCACATTAACACAAACTGAATGGAAGACTTGACACATTTTTGCATTTGAGTGGCACCAACTAAACTTGCTGAAGACCCATTTCAGGAGGAGTAGAGCTTTGCTTTTTTTTTTAAACCTGCGCAAATGTATTCTCTTAGCATATATTTAAACTTGTAGGAAGTCAGGATTTCAAACCTTGCTGTGTCAAGTATGAGAAATGCTGCCATTTAATTTTCAAGTTTTTTTTAAGTCATATTTCACTACAAAGTTATTAAAATGATACAGACATGTAGGTCATATTTTACACAGCTGTGCTGCTCTACTGTTCGCAGAAGCAGCTTGCAGCATTCCTGGATTTAATGGAATCTAATCCTTAGAGATAGAGGGGCCAGAGCACTATTTAATGTACCTGCCTTGTTATTTTTGACATTGGAACTGCTGAATTTGAACTCCGTTGTCAAGCTCTGAGTTTGATGGTGTCGTTATCAGCTTTTTAGAGATCATGTCTGCTGAGTGCTGTATTAGGACAAGTATGAAGGAAACTGAGAAAGCAAATGACAACAAAGTTGCTGGAATACATCAGTTTGTTCTCAATAATTGAAGGTGGTGTGTTGAATCTGATCCTCTTAATTACTGACACACAAGGTGATTTGTGGCAGCAGGGATGTAGCAATCTATTAGATGTGGTGTGCAGGGGCATACTAAGGAAAGCCTCATTATAGTCTGCTCATGGAATTTGTTAAAAAGGATTTTGGAAATTTGACATGAAAGAAGCTAATGAAGAAGTAAAACAGGTTAGAAAAGCCAACAACAATTTAACACAATAAAGAAAATGGTTATGATTATGATTTCCAAAAAAAGCGCAGAAGTCGGGGGGGGGGGGGGGGGTGGGCGGCGGGTAAGCCCAATGCATGTTTATTCAGGACTAAATCTGAGGTGAAAAACAAGTACAGAACTATTTTTGAAATTTCTGGGGAAATAAAGTACATGACAACCAAACAAACTTTCTCCTGCACAACACACATCAATTGTGGCAATTTACATTATTAACATTAAGTGAAGCATTAGTTGGAAGGCCATAATGATGCAAATCTTCATCTGCAATTATTTTTTCCTATTCCTCACTGCCAAGGATTTTTCTTCCTCCGTCTTGTTTCATGGTTACTCCTCTCTGGATGGCAAAACAGTGGAATGTGCAGCAGATGATTTTTGACCTTGAGCTGAGCTTCTGACCCCATATCCTCTCTGACCACCTACTTCCATTTCTGTAATAACAACAGAAAATGCTGGAAAAACTCAGCAGGCCAGGCAACATCCGTGGAGAGAAATTAGAGTCGACGTTTCGGGTCTAACACTTTTTCAAAACTGGAAAGGAAATGAAATAGATCGAAAGGCAGGGCTGGGAGAGAATAAAAGAAGTGAAGAGACATTAAGAGTTATTCAAAACGAGACGAGATGGTGATAGGACAAGTGGAGACAAAAGACGGCTCAGATTAGGTGTGAAATGTTCTGGCAGAATGAGAGACAGCTGCCATGTGGGAGAGGGAAAAAAAAAGGAAAGGGGGGGGTGGAGGGAGAAACCAAAACAAAGGGGTGGATAAAAAATATAAGTACAAATGTAATAGGGGCCGAGGTTATGATCTGAAATTGTTGAACTCAATATTGAGTCCGGAAGGCTGTAAAGTGCCTAATCGGAAGATGAGGTGCTGTTCCTCGAGTTTACGTTGAGCTTCCATGGAACAATGCAAGAGGCCCAGGACGGTGAGGTCCGAGTGGGAATGGAGCGGTGAATTAAAATGACAGGCGACCGGAAGCTCGGAGTCACCCTTACGGACTGAACGGAGGTGTTCCACAAAGCGGTCACCCAATCTGCGTTTGGTCTCCCCAATGTAATATCTGTAATATCACCTATCTCTGCCCCTGCCTCAGCCCATCTTCTGCTGAATCTCTCATCCATGCCTATGTTACCTACAGATTCAACTATTCAAATGCTCTCCTGGCCGATCTCGCATCTTCCATCCTCCATAAAATTAAGTTCATCCAAAACGCTGCTGACTGTATCCTAACTCATAAAGTCCCACCCATCACTCCTGTACTCCTTGATCTACATTGGCTCCCGGTCCAGCAATGCCTCAATTTTCAAATTCTCATCCTCATGTTCAAATCCCACCATGGCATCACTCCTCCTTATCTCTGTAACCTCCTCCAACCCTACAACCCTCCAAGAACTCTGCGTTCCTCCAACTGTGACCTCTTGTGCATCCCCCCACTTTCTTCACCCCACCATTGGTAGTCGTGCCTTCAGCCATCTAGGCCCTAAGCTCTGAAATTCCCTTCCTAAACCTTTCCGCCTCTCCACCGCTCTCTCTCTACCTTTTAAGGCACTCCTTAAAACTCACTTCTGTGATTACCTGTCCTAATGTCTCCTTCTTTAGCTTGTGAAAATTTTTGTCTGATTTACGTTTCTGTTAAGTGCCTTGGGATGTTTTGCTATGTTAAAGGCACTATATAAATACTTGTTGATGATGATGATCCGTACAAAATTCTTACAGGACTTGACAGGGTAGATGCAGGGAGGATGTTTCCCCTGGCTGGGGCGTCTAGAACCAAGGGTCACAGTCTCAGAATAAGGGGTCGACCATTTCGGACTGAGATGAGGAGAAATTTCTTCACTCAGAGGGTGATGAATCTTTGGAATTCTCTGCCCCAGTGGGCTGTGGCGGCTCAGTCGTTGAGTATGTTCAAGACAGAGATCGATAGATTTTTGAATATTAAGGGACTCAAGGGATATGGGGATAGTGCAGGAAAGTGGAGATGAGGTAGAAGATCAGCCATAATCTTATTGAATGGCAGAGCAGGCTCGAAGGGCCGAATGGCTGACTCCTGCTCCTATTTCTTATGTTCTTATGATGATGTGCTACAGGACTTGACAGGAATGCTCAATATTTAGGCATTATTGGGGCAAAGCAGTGAGAAAATGATTCTGTATATAAACTTTGCTATACCTGACTGGGAGCACTTGGTGCTACTGCTGGTTAGCACAAATTGGAGAGTTCAATTTCCTCTCATAAGTAGAATAACAAAAAATAGCACCAAAGAAATAACAAAAGAATAATTAGTGCTGATGGTAGTTTAACTTTTTGAAGAGAGGAAGTCTTGCTTTCAGTAACCATTTCGAACTGAAATATTTCAAACCGAAATATAATTAACTTAAAACAGTCTTATTTCACTTCCTGTCTGTTTGTGTTTAGCAATATTTTTAACTTAAATCTTGAATGTTGTAAATGGTAATTATATTACAGCCCAGGCCTTTGGCGTGCAAGGAAAATGTACTATTCTCCCATATTCACCGTTATAATATACAGCTAATCTTCCCACAAACTTGCTGCGCTATAGGGACTCCTCATTCCACGTGTGCACTGACTCGATGTGATATTTTGGCCAGTGTATATGTGCAATGTAGTAATGACATGGCAGGATGTCACTACAAAAGGAATAGTGTGTGTGCGCAGGCCTTAAATCTGCTAGGTTTATTTGGATACAGCTATTGGTTGTGCAGGACCCACGGTACTGGAGCTAGTGGCTGAAATTGGCTGCATATGGTGACATCACTAATCTCGGCCAGAATGGAAATGATTGGGTAATTTCCCCCTGTCAATTACTGCTGTAAGTGACTGGGATTGAATTTACGCACATAATTTGTATTCTGTAACAATGCTCCATTTACTGCATTTTGCTGGAGAAATGGCGGAGCAGGCTCGAGGGGCTGAATGGCCTTCTCCTGCTCCTATTTTTCTATGTTCCTGTTTCACCGTGCTTTTATTGGGAGAAGTAACTGTGGTTTTGGTCACGCACGAGTCCTGTTTGCTGCAGTTCGTAGAGATTCTTTTCAAACGCGCTTTGCAAATAGATTGTTTGCTTTGCTGTTTACCTTGTTTGTTGTAAGATACAGTTGCCGTTAGTCCCACCCAGCCTCCAACTCATTGGCTGACACAGTGGTGTCAATAGACACTCCGGCCGAAATTACTATTGTAAAAGTAGCTAAATACTACATAACAACAGAAAATGCTGGAAAAACTCAGCAGGCCAGGCAACATCCGTGGAGAGAAAATAGAGTCAACGTTTCGGGTCAAACCCTTTGTCAAGACTGGAAAAGCACAGGAAATGAAATAGATTAGAAGGCCAGGCTGGGAGAGAACAAAAGAGAAGTGAAGAGACATTGGCTCAGTAATTCCTCTCCCAACGCGTGAGTATGGACGGGGTACTCACGCGTGTGCCCGGAGGAATTGCCGGTTTTCAGCATGCACAGCGCATGCGGGGAAAACCGACATTTTCTCTCCTCTGACCCAAGGGGTTAAGAGGCTGAACGCGTGTGACTACACAGGCAGCGCGTGCGACTTGGATTTCCTTTATTTTTAGAGAGTTGCGCATGTGTAAAGGCCTCCGGTTTTTACGCATTGAAAAACCACACGTAAGTACTTAGTTTTACAGGTAAGTGGTCTATTAATACAATTTATTAAAAAAATTTCCACAGGTTTATTATTTTTAAAGAATTTACAGTAAGGTAAGTTTAGTTTTAGCCCCGATTTTTTTATATAAGTTTTTTTTAATTTTAAAATTATTGTTTAAAATAGTTTTTTTTACAGTTATTTATGGTTCATTTAAGTAGTGCAATGTTTTTTTAAAATTTTCTTTCAAGTTTAAGTAGTGTTTTGGGGCCAGGAGTTTTCATGAGTTTGACAGCCCTTACTATCAAACTCATGAATGAACTTTTGCAACCTCCCATTGGTTGCCCTGAGCTCACATGATCCCAGCCGGCTCATCGCACTAAGTACGCCGCTGGGTCACGCACGCACAGTGCGGCAGGACCTCAAGCGGGTCAGTGAGAGGAAATGCAATGTGGGCCAGGATTGAAATGTCAGCGCGCCGGGTAAGTGCACATCAGGGGCTTGCATGCGCGGCTAGCTCTCGATCCTAATTTCAGGGCCATTAAGAGATATTCAAAATGAGACGAGATGGTGATGGGACTAGTGGAGACAAAAGACGGCTCTAGATTAGGTGTGAAATGCGCTGGCAGAATGAGAGACAGCTGCTATGTGGGAGAGAAAAAAAGGTGGCGGGGGGGGGGGGAAAGGGCCAAAACAAAGGTGTGGATAATAAATAAGTAAAAATGTAATGGGGGCCGAGGTTATGATCTGAAATTGTTGAACTCAATATTGAGTCCGGAAGGCTGTAAAGTGCCTAATCGGAAGATGAGGTGCTGTTCCTCGAGCTTACGCTGAGCTTCCGTGGAACAATGCAAGAGCCCGAGTTATTTTGGATTTCCAGCATCAGCAGTATTTTGCTATCTAGCTAAATACATCCTTGGGGAAGTGGCTTGGAAATACTAATGAACCTGACAGTGTGAGAGGAGTGAATGGATTTCTTTTGATGATGTAGGGGAGGGAGAGGGTGAAACATGACCCCAAGCACCCTTTTAATGACCGTATCCACCAATGATGAATGATTTATTCAGTTCCATACACCGTCGGACTTCAAAACTGCTCCAATTAAATCTTTTTTTTAATTACAGGTAGAAACATTTTTTTAATTCAATTTTATTTGAACAGAAATATAGATGATGAGAGTCAAACTTTAAGTGTTTAGGTGAAGCGATGGATTTACTTTCCAATAAATAATCCTGATTTCAAAGCTGTGTAATGTATAATTAAAAAAAACACCTATGAAGAAGGTGGAAAAAGAAACGCGCATAATTGAACTGTAAGAGCGTGAAAAGACAAACCCTACAGTTAAGTAAAGACTACAATTTAAGAGTAAATAAGAAATCATTAACCATCTGGGATCCTGTGGTTTGAGCAGCTGGAGAGAGCGATTAACTGCAGACACTTAAATCAGCTAAGTTCAGTGGAACCATTTTTTGTCTTTCCCTGAATTTGCACATTAAAAGGCATGAAGCTCATCAATAATGGTTTTGTCCATTTAAAATGCACTTCTGGCATTTAGGGGGAAAAATTCGGTTGATTAGTGCCTCCTGTTAGTGCCCTAAGGGCTAACGGGGTGCAAAGCAACTAGCGCCCGAGCACGGCGATGTTTGCGCCGCTCACAAAATTGACCAGACATTTTGTGGCGGCGTTAAACACTACCGCCACGATCTCCTGCGCCCGCAGATCATGACGTCAATCGAGCGTGCAACGCCCCGGTAGCGCCCCGGACCAGATATTGAGTCGTGCCCCCTGCCTTTCCGCCTGCCGCTAGCAACTACAGGTAGAGGGGAACATTTTGCAGTCGGGAAGGGGCTGGGGGAGCACTATTTAAAGGCGGGCGTTTCCTGCCTTTTCTTGTCGGCAACATTTTTGGTACACACAGGTTGAGAGGGAGAGAGTCTGGAGAGATTTAACACTGTCCTAAGGAGTTTTGGCCCTCAGCACCACTTTTGAGGTTCCCAAGCGCCGAGCTCTTTCCCTGGGCCTATCCATTAGTGTATCCAACACAATTGCTTTTGAGGTCTCTCCAGGCCGAGATTCAAGGCTGCAATGAGCAGGGTGTGGCTGGCCCAAAAGATGGCCCCTCCCCTTTAAGAACTGGCTGGCACCAGTCTGTCTGTGTTCCATTGCTAACTGACATCACCTGAGCTTTGCCAGCGCTCTGAGGTAGCGCCTTGCTCCTCGATGTTAGCGCCTTAAGAGAGGTGTGTAGCGCCTGATTTAACGCTCAAATCACCTCCAGGGGCGATAGAGGCCAAGTTTGCAGTCGGAGGCGATAATTAGCGCTGGGCGCTAAACTTTGTACCCGGCCGATAATAGCGCACCAAACGGGGCGATACCGAATTTCTCCCCCTTACTCTTTAACACTTTAAAAGTCAAAGGCCTAGAAATTCGGTTGTCTGCGCCACCAGTTAGCGCCCAAAGAGGGCACTTAGTGGCTTTAGCGCCACTGGCCACGCCCCCCGTGAAATTTAGCGGGGCGCTAATGGCGGCGTTAGCCTGTAGCGCTGCGCCGCCACCGATGATGTCATCGGTGTGCGCAGCGCCCCGCTACCGCCCCGATCACGATATTGGGTCGCGCCCCCCGCTGTAACGCTGGTCGCAATCTGCGACCGGTTCAGGGGGGTCGACCTGCGGCGGTAGTGGCGCTAATTAAAGGGGAGGTGCGGGGCGGCCATTTTTTTTGCTGGCCGTCTGCCAGCACCTCCTCGCTCTGCCATCCCCGGCCTCCTGAACCCCCCCCGGGCAGTGCCGGCTGTGTCCAAAGAGCCCGGCACCTCTCCTCGGTGCCCGGCTCTTTTACTGACACTCACGATCTCTGATCGCGCTGGTGCAGGCCCCTCCCCTTTAAGAAGGGGAGGAAGGCCTGCAGTACCGCAGCGCGTCGTGCTGCAGCGTGTGGCGCTGCGGCACGTTGCGCTGCGATATTCAGTTTCAGCGCCCCAAGAGGGACGCGGGGCGCCTCGAGCAGCGCCCCACTTCCGTTTGGGGCGCTGAAACTGAATATCGTGCTGGCGCAATCGGCTCCTTCCGGGACGGAACTTCCGGCGCCCAGGCGAGCTTGGCGGACGCCACCGAATTTCTAGGCCAAAATGTTTCTTTCGTATTTGTTGTTCCTGTGCATCAGCTGATTTTAATTTAAAGTCAGGTAAGCAAATGCAAACTTAATTGAGAAAGCATTTTGGTACCAGTTTCAAGGGTTACTTAATCTGAATTTAATTTTGTATTGTAAATTAAACCAGACTATAATAAATGGATTTGAATTTGGTTTGGAGCAAATCATCTTGCTCTTTAAACTGTTGGGGTTTGCCCTACATGGTCCTTCTATATAAATCCTTTTATGGCTGTCCATACATGCTGATGTCTCACTACTTTGTAAGCCATAAGTTTGGGGAAAGGGGGAAAACAACCTGTACTTAAGAATGTAAGAAATAGGAGTAGGCTACACGGCCCCTCGAGCCTGCTCTGCCATTCAATAAGATCATGGCTGATCTTCGACCTCAACTCCACTTTCCCACCCGATCCCCAAATCCCTTGGAGTCCAAAAATCTATCTATCTCAGCCTTGAATATACTCCACGACTGAGCAATTTGTCCAAATTTTGTTTCTTTCAATACAGCTACCAAGAATTGCTTGTTTTGTTACACTGTAAAACCTGATATATAACTAGTACCTTCATGTAAACATATTGGCCCTGAAATTAGGATCGGGGGCTTGTCGCGCATGCAAGCCCCCGATCTGCACTCACCCTGCGCGCCGACATCTGAAGCCCGGGCCTGCTTGCATTTCCTGTCACAGGCCTGGTTCAGCTGTCAGCGCGATGTGCTAACCTGATCCAGCGGCGTAGTTAGTGCGATGTGCCGGCTGGGATCAGGTGCGCACTGTGCAGCCAATCAGGGGAGGGGAAACTCATTCATGAGTTTGACAGTAAGAGCTGTCAAACTCATGAAAAGTATGGGCTGCCAAAACACTACTTTAACTTTAAATAAAATTTTAAAAAACATCCCACTGATTATAATAAGTATAAATAAGTTTTAAAACTGTTTTAAACAATTAATCAATTTTTTGAAAAAAATAAATTTTTAAAAAATAGGGTCTAAAACTAAACTTACCATCCTGTAAATTCTTTAAAAATAACAAACCTGTGGAAAAAAAATGTCTACATTGTACTAAAAGCCCACTTACCTGAAAAACTAAATACTTACGTCTTGTTTTTCCATGCGTAAAGACCAGAGGCCTTTACACGTGCGCAACTTTGAAAAAAAAAGGAATTTTACTGCGCACGCGCTGCCTGTGTAGTCGCGCGCGTTCTGCCTCTGAACCCCTTCGTTCAGAGGACAGGAAATGCCGGTTTTCCCCGCATGCGCTGTGCATGCTGAAAACCGGCATTTCCTCCGGCCAGACGCGTGAGTACCCCGACCGTACTCACGCGTTGGGACAGGAATTACTGGCTCATGGGCCTGACTTATAAACTAGTGTGATTTTCATAGAACGTATTCATTGATTATGATGCTCAATTAGCAGAACCCAATTATACTCCTAGATGCACCTTGCACTGTGCTTAGTAACAAAGAAGCTCCCTCACAGATGGACAGAGCTCCACTCTCTGAGTGGCTAATTTTTAAAGTTGTGAGAAATGTTTTATACGGTTCTGTGGAGGTCCAGTGGACCACCGGTACACTTTTAAACACACCTTGGCTTTGTGCTGGAGTTATTATGTACCTGTTATGAACTCCAAGTGATGTGAGAACGACAACGATCACTTAATGTAGTAAAATACCCCATGGTGCTTCACAGGAGCAATTAACAAACAAAATTTGACACTGAGCCATATAAGGAGATATTGGACAGGTCAAAGAGGTAGATTTTAAGGAGCATCTTAAAGGAAGATAGAGAGGTTTAGGGAGGGAATTAAAGAGCTTGAGACCTAGGCAGCTGAAGGCACGGCCGCCAATGGTGGAGCAATTTAAAATAAGGGATACACAAGAGGCCATAATTGGAGGAGCATAGTGATCTCGGAGGGTTGCAGTGCTGGAGGAGGTTACAGAGATGGGGAGACATGAGGACATGGAGGGATTTGAAAACCAGGATGAGAATTTTTAAATAGAGGCGTGGCTGGACTGGGAGCACAGAGATGATAGATGAATGGGGCTTTGTGCGAGTTGGGATACGGGCAGCAGAGATTTGGATGAGCACGGAGGGTGCAAGGTGGGAGGCCGGCCAGGGGAGCATTGGAATAGTCAAGTTTGGAGGTAACAAAGGTATGGATGAGAGTTTCAGTAGCAGATGAGCTGAGACGGGGGCAGAGATTGGCGATGTTACGGAGGTGGAAATAGGCGATCTTGATGATGGAGCAGATATGGGGCCAGAAGCTCATCTCAGGGTCAAATAGGACATCAAGGTTGCGAACGGTCTGGTTCAGCCTCAGACATTGGCCAGGAAGAGGGATGGAATCGCTGGCTAGGGAATGAATGTATGGCAGGGACCACAGACAATGGCTTTGGTCTTCTCAATATTTAGTTGGAGGAATTTTCTGCTCGTCCAGTACTAGATGTTGGACAAGGAGTGTGACAAATCGGAGGCAGTGGAGGGGTTGAGAGAGGTGGTGGTGATTTAGAGCTGGGTGTCATAGAAACGTAGACGATAGGAGCAGGAGTAGGCCATTTGGCCCCTCGAGCCTGCTCCGCCATTTAATGAGATCATGGCTGATCATCCAAATTCAGTACCCTGTCCCTGCCTTCTCCCCATACCCCTTGATCCCTTTAGCCTTAAGAAATATATCCAACTCCTTCTTGAATATATTTAATGAACTGGCCTCCACTGCCTTCTGTGGTAGAGAGTTCCACAGGTTCACCACTCTCTGGGTGAAGAAATTCCTCCTCATTTCTGTCCTAAATGGCCTACCCCTTATCCTTAGACTGTGACCCCTGGTTCTGGACTCCCCGACGATCGGGAACATCCTTCCTGCATCTAGTCTGTCCAGTCCTGTCAGAATTTTATAAGTTTCAATGAGATCACCTCTCATTTTTCTAAACTCCAGCGAGTACAAGTCCAATCGACCCAATCTCTCCTCATACGTCATTCCTGCCATCCCAGGTATCAGCCTGGTGAGTCTTCGCTGAACTCCTTCCATGGCAAGAACATCCTTCCTCAGATAAGGCGACCAAAACTGCACACAATACTCAAGATGTGGTCTCACCAAGGCCCTGTACAACTGCAGCAAGACATCCTTGTTCCTGTATTCAAACCCTCTCGCTATGAAGTCCAACATACCATTTGCCTTCTTAACCGCCTGCTGCACCTGCATGCTTACCTTCAGTGACTGGTGCACAAGGACACCCAGGTCTCGTTGCACTTCCCCTTCTCCCAATCTATTGCCATTTAGATAATAATCTGCCTTCCTGTTTTTGCCACCAAAGTGGATAACCTCACATTTATCCACGTTATATTGCATCTGCCATGTTTCTGCCCAATCACCCAACATGTCCAAATCATCCTGGAATTTCTCGACATCCTCCTCACAGCACACACGCCCACCCAGCTTTGTGCCGTCTGCAAATTTGGAGATATTACATCCAATTCCCTTGTCCAGATCATTTATATATATTGTGAATAGCTGGGATCCAAGAACCGATCCCTGCGGTACCCCACTAGTCACTGCCTGCCATTCAGAAAAAGACCCGTTTATTCCAACTCTTTGCTTTCTGTCTGCCAACCAGTTCTCTATCTAAGTCAATATCTTGCCCCCGATCCCATGTGCCTTAACTTTACACGCTAATCTCTTATGCGGGACCTTATCGAAGGCCTTCTGAAAGTCCAGATACACCACATCCACTGGTTCTCCCTTATCTATTTTACCAGTTACATCCTCAAAAAATTCCAGTAGATTAGTCAAGCACGATTTACCTTTTGTGAATCCATGTCACTAGCGTACATGTGGAATCTGATGTTGTATTTTCAGATGATGTCGCCAAGAGGCAGTATGTAGATGTGAAATAGGAAAGGGCCAAATATTAGATCCTTGGGGGACTCCAGAGCTAACAGTGTGGCACAGGAAGGAAAGTCAATGCAAGGGATTCTCTGGCTATGACTGGATAGATAGGAGTGGAACCAGGCAAGGGCAGCCCCAACCAGCTGGATGACGGAGGTGAGGTATTGGAGGAGGATGGTGTGGTCAACTGTGCCAAAGGCTGCAGACAGGTCAAGAAGGATGAGAAGGGATAATTTACCACAGTCAGAGTCACATAGAATGTTCGAAGATTAAAGAATCGCTAAATCCAAAGCGTAAATCTTGGTATGTAGATGAGTATTAGTTGGGATTAAATGTTAGAGTAAATTTAGGAATTGGTGAAATTTAACTGTTCTATTAAAGGTGATTGCATAACCTGCATTGATAAGTATTGTGAGTGGCAGTAAGTTACTGGAAAGTATAAAGCAGGGAAACAGTGTCAAGAAGCCAAGCTGGGAAC
Organism: Somniosus microcephalus; assembly: GCF_052327205.1. NCBI lineage: Eukaryota > Metazoa > Chordata > Chondrichthyes > Squaliformes > Somniosidae > Somniosus > Somniosus microcephalus. Next base: position 39,112,324 of record NC_141004.1, on the reverse strand, counting down.
TGAAGATCAAGCAAAAGGATAGGAATGGGTGAGGGGTGACTCAGGCTGAGTGGAGAGATGGCAATGAGCAAGAGGAAATAATTGAGTGAATTTCCACAAGAAAAAATCAAATTGTAATTGCCTGCTGAGCCTGTGGGTTGTAGTGAGTATCAACTTGGCATAAGGATAGCATTCGGGAAGGGGATGAATGCTACAACTGTTTGGGCAAACAAGTCCAAGATAATTGGTTAGTAGTGGCTTGGTGTTAAGAGAGCATAAGGCAGGAGACTAATATCAATTTATTGCTGATTAAGAGCTGGAAAAGTAATGGACAGGAAGGTGGCAGATTGGGAAAAAGATTAACAATCATTGAGTATGTGGGATGCTATGTCCGACGGGGTCAGGGGGCCTACCTGCGGCCGGGGCGGCGCTTTTTAAAGGGAAGGTGCCGGGCAACCATTTTTGTTGCTGGCCGCCTGCCAGCACCTGCCCCCTTTGCCGTCCCTGGCCTCCTCTGAAGCCCCCCTGCAGGGTGCCGGCTGCGCTCCGTGAGCCCGGCACTTCTCTTGAGCGCCGAGCTCTTTTGCCAGCACTCCGATCCCTGGTGGCCCAGCCGAGCTCCGGGTTGTGCCGCGCAAGGCCCCTCTCCTTTAAGAAGGGGAGGAAGGCCTGCAGCACCGCGGCACGGTGTGCCGCAGCGATGTAGCGCCGCGATATTCACTCGCAGTGCCCCAAGAGGGAGGCGGGGCATAAACACTTGCTATTATTTTGCCAAGTGCAGAAAGTAATCCTGAATATCAAGAAGGGAGCAAATCAAAGCATTTTACCCAAGTATCAATAGCAATGAGGAGAAGTCAGTGGCAATCATTAAATGAGCTATAATCGCCCTCTCCTGTTTGTAAACCTAACCCTCTCTGATGTTCTTTGTCCCTCCTACTCCGGGTTCTCAGTTTTTCCTGCTCAATGTAAGGCAGTTTGAGATGTATTCCAGTATGTAAGGAACACTATAAAATATTTGTTATTAATCTACGGAACTGAAAATGCTTCCTTTAGTCACAAGTTTCTTGCCTGACTCCTTAATCCTGACTTTGTTGAGGTGAGGTGTGAGCTGGTCTGGGGAGGAAACGGTGGCTGTCAAAAAATGACCAGATTTGGAAGAATTATGTCTGACCAGTGATTTGAAATTCCGACCTAGATTTGTTTGGCTCTGCTGTACTCACATTGCAATGCTCCATAGATAATGTCCTACTGCAGTTTGTGCTGCTGTGCATTGCTACAAACCTATAAATTGAGTCGTGCCCTCTTTGGGGCGCTAACTTCGCCGGGGCGCTGCTTTAAGTGCCCCGAAAAAATTAGCACCCCCCGCAGCCAAAATTCATCGGTAGCGCCCCAAGAGGGACGTGGGGTGCTACTGGAAGCGCCCCGCCTCCCTCTTGGGGTGCTGCGAGTGAATATCGCGGTGCTATGTGCTGTGCAGGCCTTCCTCCCCTTCTTAAAGGGGAGGGGCCTTGCACAGCGCGACCCGGGGCCCAGTTGGGTCACCAGGGATCAGAGTGCCAGCAAAAGAGTCCGGCGCTCAAGAGAAGTGCCGGGCTCACGGAGCATAGCTGGCACTCTGCTGGGGGGGGGGGGCTTCAAAAGAGGCCGGGGATGGCAGACGGGGTAGGTGCTGGCAGGCGGCCAGCAACAAAAATGGCCGCCTGACACCTTCCTTTTAATTAGCGCCGCCCTGGCTGCAGATAGGCCCCCCTGACCCTGTCGGACATAGCGTCCGGCGGTAAGGCAGGAGGCGCTACCAAAGATTGCGGCCGGGGCGCTAACAGGAGGCGCAAAGCAACCAAATTTTTAGGCCATAAACTTTTACCAAATAGTTCATCATGCTTTTTGAAACTTTTATCAATTTTTACTCTCAATTTAAAATACAATTTTAAGTGAATGCATGCACTGAACACTGAAATTCAGTGCCAGCTGCTTCCCATCATGTAGCATTCTTGTTCCAAGCTAAGCCTTTAAATATATAATTCTGATCCGTGCATAAAGTGTTTCCCAATTATTCATATTTTCAATGCTCAGCATATTTGTTATTGTCAGCTGGTACATCAGCCACCTCTTGTAGGCTAAAACATTTATTTTTTGCATCAATTAGCTGTTATAATTTAGACTTGGTTGAAGCACGAGTGATTAAATGGGTAGAAGTACAGATATAACAAATTGGCCTATAGAATTCCTGATCCAAGCATAATTCTGATCCAAGCATAACGTTTCTTGGCAAATGCATTTATCAGGCTTCAACTGTACAGTGACATAGTCACTGTGTGTAACTAATATGCTTAGTTTTGTTGAGCAGGAAATGGGAGAAATATTAATGGGAAAGTAAATAACTAATTCTTATGGCAAATTCAGCAAAACAGCCGAAATGAATTACTGCAGTGGCTCATAATTAAAAAAATTATCAGCGGATCACAGAGGCATAAATTGTTTCGCTTGCCAAAAAGAAAACCCAGCTTTGAAGCCAGTCATATTTAGTGACTGAATTTGTAAACAGAAAGCTGCATTTTATATCTCTATGGTGCTGATCTCTATTTTCTTGTTTCTGGTTATTTCCTACAGTACACCAATGACTACACTTTAAAAAGTACGGCATTGGCAGTGAAGCACTTTGTGATGTCTTTGAGGTCATATGAAAGGTGCTATATAAATGCAAGTTCTTTCTTTCTATTAGTACAACTTTTTGGTCAAGGGCAATATACCTTTCAGCTTCTTCGAAATCTCCTATTCTGCTGACTGTGACATCTGAAAACTATCCTGGTCTGTGCATTGCTAACACCATTATGGTAATCGTGTTCAGTTGTTGCCCTAACACAACTGTTTCCGACTTCTGTTCATACTGGGCAAAGGCCCTGAGCAGAATTCTCTTTTCAATACAATCCTAGTCTCAGGTGCATAGGAACAGGAGTCGGCCATTCAGCTCCTTGAGCCTGTTCCACCATTCAATTAGATCATGACTGCTCTGTATCTTAACTTCATTTACCCCCTTGGTTCCATATCCCTTAATACCCTTACCTAACAGAAATCTATCAATCTTAGTTTTGAGATTTTCAATTCAGCAGCTTCTTGAAGTGTGTTCCAGATTTCCACTATCCTTTTGTGTGAAGAAATGATTCCTGACATCACCCTTGAATGGCCTAGCTCTAACTTTAAGGTTATGCCCCCTTTTTTCTGGACTCCCCCACCTATCTATAATTTAACCCTTTTAGCCCTGGTATCATTCTAGTCATGAAAATTGTAATATAGTATGAACATTAATACTTCAGTAAGTATCGATGTTTCATATCAGTTTGATTTATGGTAATTTGGACACATTCCTAACTTAGCCATATTCGCTTAACAATCCATATCTGGCGACGTGTTCATTAAGCAACCAGTTTGAGGCAGACTGCTCCAGGAAGGGACTAGCTATTGAATGCAGCTGTAAATAATATTCTAAACCGTAATAAATGTATTGTCTTTTCATTCAATTGTGGGTTACAAGGAACCTTAACATAAGTTCAAATAATAGCATGACTGAAATGACCATTTTAAATACTTTTGGATTCACTAATTCCTCCACGTCCTTCCCTTATTTGAGGTCATCAGACTTTTCTTTTATATCTTTATATAATATAATAATGAACTGCTTTTTTAGGTATCTTGCCTCCCAGATGCCAGGGTAAGGAACATAATGAAGTGGGTGGGAAAACTTCTGAAAAGGGAGGGAAACCAACAAGAAGCCATGGTTAGGAACAAATGACATAGGAAAGAGTAGTATGGAGGTATTGTAGGGAAAATTTGAGGAGTTAGATTCTAGCAAGGCCTTCGGGGCAGATTACTCCCCTACTTCCAAACTATGCACCAAACACGTCACAAAGAAGCAGATTAGACATGTCAAGGCATGGCTAGAAAGGTGGTGCAGCAAGGGGGGTTTCTGATTCCTAAGACTTTGTGACAAGTCGTGGGGTGGGGGGGTAGAGCTGTACAGATGGGACAGGTTTCACCTGAACCACACTGCTGCCAATATCCTTGCAGAGAAGTTAAATAAGGTCCTGGGAGAGAGTTAAATAAGGCAGAAGAGAGAAACAAACAGAGAAGGCCTAGAAAGAAGGAAAATTAAGAATGATGAGCTAAAAAAGATACAGAAGCTAAATACAGTACAGGAAACTTTCGATTTACCGGCACCTAAATAACAGGAAATCTCGGTTAACCAGCAAAATTCAGGAGTAGGTTCAGGTAAGTTTTATTACTTGCCTTCCTCGATCTGTTGCTGTGCAAGGGTGTGGCTGCAGCTGTTGCTAAGCTACAGAGACGCTTGGAACGTGTGGCCATTGTTCTGAACCTGTTGCTAAGCAACAGGGTTTGTTGCCTTATACGGAGCTCTCAGCTCCGTATCTTTTACTATAGCTTTCGGTTATCCGGAATTGTTGATGAACCAGCATCACGTCGGTCCCGTCGGTGCTGGATAAAAAAAAGTTTCCTGTATTATGGTACAGAGCAGGGCTGATCGATAATGGTTGAAGTGCAGACATTGATAAAGTTGATAAGTGCTTCTCTGGGGCCCACAAAAATCATCTGGGCCGCAGCCGCCCTGGGACACCTACCCTTCACGATCGTAATCCTCCTCCCTGCTACTTACCTTACTGGCAGCCGACCCGGCCCGACTGCATAACTAATTTAATTCAGATCATTCTAATTAAAACAGAATTTGATCTTCAGGCCGAGACAATAAATGCAGCTTTAGGTTTTCTTGCAGATGCCTGGAAAAATCCTCTATGCTAAAATATGTATGAGCCTGTGTTTATTTTAATCTATAGTAATCGATTTTTAATTTTATCAGGGGCTAATCAACCTTCAAAATTATAACTATGTGATGGTCACAGATTTCTTTTGAAAAGAAATTAATTGCTGGTTCTTTATCACATTTCCACACTCATAAAGCTGCACCTGGATCTTTTCTGTATTTGCACCACTGAGCTCCTGAGAAGAATGTCATTTTCCTGATTAAAAATTGCAAATTTTTAAAAATTCATTCACGGGATGTGGGCGTCGCTGGCAAGGCCAGCATTTATTACCCATCCCTAATTGGCCTTGAGAAGGTGGTGGTGAGCTGCCTTCTTGAACCGCTGCAGTGTGGCGAAGGTACTCCCACAGTGCTGTTAGGTAGTGAGTTCCAGGATTTGACCCAGCGACGATGAAGGAACGACGGTATATTTCCAAGTCAGGATGGTGCTGTTCCCATGCGCCTGCTGCCCTTGTCCTTCTAGGTAGAAGAGGTCACAGGTTTGGGAGGTGCTGCTGAAGAAGCCTTGGCGAGTTGCTGCAGTGCATCTTGTAGATGGTACACACTGCAGCCACGGTACGCAGGTGGTGGAGGGAGTGAATGTTTAAGGTGGTGGATTGGGTGCCAATCAAACGGGCTGCTTTGTCCCGGATGGTGTCGAGCAAAGCAATTACTTGTGAGTTAACAATGAAAAAAACAACAGGGCAGAGATTTAAGGAAAGAACCAGCAGCAATATGAGGAAAAACCTTTTTAACGCAACTAGTGGTTAGGATTTGGAGCGCACTGCCTAATAGGGTGGAGGAAACAGATTTAATAGAAGCCTTCAAAAGGCAATTGGATAAATACTTGAAGGAGAAAAAATTGCAGGGATATGGGGAAAGAGCGGGGGAGTGGGACTTACTGGATTGCTCTTCAAAGAGCCGGCACAGACTCGATGGGCTGAATGGCCTCCTTCTGTGCTGTACTATTCTCTGATTTTATTGTCGGCCTTCACAAAAATGAATTGAGTGACTTTTCCAATTATTAAAGCCAATTTCTGAGAGTAATCTTGCATCGATTTTTTCCACTATAAATTCATAGCCATTTATCTTTTTAAGAAGTATTTTTTTTAGCTTTTGTGAACCAAATAGCTGGAGCTTTTTTTCCATGATCTAATAGTTTTACTCTACTTTTCTTTGCTAGATAGCCACTGCAATTTACAATCCTACTTCCTCCTCTGGAGATTAAGAAGGTTATGATTGTTTGGAGCACAGTGCGATAAACATCTCCATCATCTGTATCAATGTCACTTCCTCAGAAGCATACAGGAGTGGTTCTGTAGCGTGGAACTAACATTTCTAAGTGGAGCAACAACAACTTGCATTTATATAGCATCTTTAATGTAGTAAAATGCCCCAAGGCGCTTCACAGGAGCATTTTGAAACAAAATTTGACACTGAGCCACATAAGGAGAAATGAGGACAGGTGACCAAAAGTTTGGTCAAAGAAGTCGGTTTTAAGGAATGTCTTAAAGGAGGAGAGCGAGGTAGAGAGGCGGAGAGGTTTAGAGAGGGCATTTCAGAGTTTAGGGCTGAGGCAGCTGAAGGCATGGCTGCCAATGGTGGTGCGATTTAAAATAGGGGATGCGCAAGAGGCCAGAATTGAAGAAGCAGCGAGATCGCGGAGGGTTGTAGGGCTGGAGGAGGTGAGAGATTTGTAGGGGGGGGTGGGGTGGGGGGGGATGGGGCGCGAGGCCATGGAGGGATTTGAAAACAAAGATGAGAATTCTAAAATTGAGGTGTTGTCGGACTGGGAGCCAATGTAGGTTAGCGAGCACGGGGGTGATGGGTGAACGGGACTTGGTGCGAGTTAGGATACGGGGCAGTGAGCACAGGGGGTGATGGGTGAACGGGACTTGGTGCGAGTTAGGACACGGGGCAGTGAGCACAGGGGGTGATGGGTGAACGGGACTTGGTGCGAGTTAGGACACGGGGCAGTGAGCACAGGGGGTGATGGGTGAACGGGACTTGGTGCGAGTTAGGATACGGGCAGCGAGCACAGGGGGTGATGGGTGAACGGGACTTGGTGCGAGTTAGGACACGGGGCAGTGAGCACAGGGGGTGATGGGTGAACGGGACTTGATGTGAGTTAGGATACGGGCAGCGAGCACGGGGGTGATGGGTGAACGGGACTTGGTGCGAGTTAGGATATGGGCAGCGAGCACAGGGGGTGATGGGTGAACGGGACTTGGTGCGAGTTAGGATATGGGCAGCGAGCACAGGGGGTGATGGGTGAATGGGACTTGGTGCGAGTTAGGATACGGGGCAGTGAGCACAGGGGGTGATGGGTGAACGGGACTTGGTGCGAGTTAGGACACGGGGCAGTGAGCACAGGGGGTGATGGGTGAACGGGACTTGGTGCGAGTTAGGACACGGGGCAGTGAGCACAGGGGGTGATGGGTGAACGGGACTTGGTGCGAGTTAGGATACGGGCAGCGAGCACAGGGGGTGATGGGTGAACGGGACTTGGTGCGAGTTAGGACACGGGGCAGTGAGCACAGGGGGTGATGGGTGAACGGGACTTGATGCGAGTTAGGATACGGGCAGCGAGCACGGGGGTGATGGGTGAACGGGACTTGGTGCGAGTTAGGATATGGGCAGCGAGCACAGGGGGTGATGGGTGAACGGGACTTGGTGCGAGTTAGGATATGGGCAGCGAGCACAGGGGGTGATGGGTGAATGGGACTTGGTGCGAGTTAGGATACGGGGCAGTGAGCACAGGGGGTGATGGGTGAACGGGACTTGGTGCGAGTTAGGACACGGGGCAGTGAGCACAGGGGGTGATGGGTGAACGGGGCTTGGTGCGAGTTAGGATACGGGCAGTGAGCACAGGGGGTGATGGGTGAACGGGACTTGGTGCGAGTTAGGACACGGGGCAGCGAACGGGGGGGTGATGGGTGAACGGGACTTGGTGCGAGTTAGGATTCGGGCAGCCGAGTTTTGGATGAGCTCAAGTTTAAGGAGGGTGGAAGATGGGAGGCTGCCCAGGAGAGTGTTGGAAAAGCCAAGTCGAGAGGTGACAAAGGCATGGATGAGGGTTTCAGCAGCAGGTGAGCTGAGGCAGGGGTGGAGTCGGGTGATGTTACGGAGGTGGAAGTTTGCGGTCTTGGCGATGGCGCGGATATGTGGTCAGAAGCTCATCTCTGTGTCAAATACATCATAAGGGTTGCAAACAGTCTGGACCAGCCTCAGACAGTTGCCAGGGAGAGGAATGGAGTCAGTGGCTAGGGAATGGAGTTCATGGCGGGGATTGAAGACAATGGCTCGGTCTTCCCAATATTTAGTTGGAGGAAATTTCTGCTCATCCAGCGCTGGATGTCGGACAAGCTGTCTGCCAATTTAGAGACAATGGAGGGGTTGAGATTGCTGGTGAGCACTCCCATTTGCAAACTAGCTAAAGAGGCTCACTCAAAGGGGAATCCATTTTAAATAAAGTTGAAACTGCTATTTGAGTACCAATGCTCTGAGTTGGAGTTCAGTGCTGAATTGTTGGATCATTGGTGTAAATTATTTCCTATCAATCAACAAGACTTCTTAGTTCAGCAATCTGTTCAATTCCAGATGCAAGAAAACATGACAATCCCAAATATAACTGGAAAACAGTATAAACTCTGGGCAAGAAGGTACAATAGAAAATGTATCCACTTATGATGCATATACATCACTCATTACTCTTTACTAGTTTCAAGAGATCTGTACTTGGATGAATGGATATTATCAGATTTTAGAGCCAATGAGCCATATAATACAATCTCTAAAAAGGCCGATTTTAACCAACCCCTAGCCCAGTGAGAACGGTGTGGGTAGCAGGGGTTAAGTGTTGGTGGGGTTCGAGCTGCAATCTCGAAGCGTTGTGTACTCCCCACAATTGTTACTTGCCAGTCTTCAGGCATGTGAAGGCCACCTGTCCCAGGTGGCCCTAGTTTAAATTGAGTCGTCAGGACGCGCAAGCTATTTACCACGGGCCTGACTGCGGGCCAACAGCCAAAGCTGACGGCAGCAAGGGTCTAGGCCCAGGTAAGTCTTTTTTTTCACTTCGGGCAGGAGTCTGAGTTGGGGCATACAAGTGAGGCCCAGGTATTAAAATCTCCTGGGCTGCACATCCCATGTGGCCTGACAATTTGGCACCCACTTTGGCTCCCACACTCCTGAATCCCACCCGGAATTAAAATCTGCCCTTAAATGTATAGACACCTGGAAGAATTGGGTTATGATGACAAGAGGATGCTACCTTATAAAATAGATCAAAATTGATTACCTTCAATGTGTTTAGAGATACAGTACATAAAATGTCACAACATTGTTGGAAAATAATGGCCTAGAAATTGGGTTCTGGTCTTGCCAGGGCTGTAGCGCCAGAAAGTTTGCGCCAGCGGTAATGCGGCAGCGCCCGACGAAAATTCGGGTGCGCCGGGCCCAGATGGCGGCGGGCGCTAAAACCCTCCTTTAGCGCCTCAAAACGGGCGTGACCTTGGGTTTCCCGGCGCTAATCCCCCGCTGCGGCACCCGATGCGGTGCGGCAGGCGGGGGAGCTGCAGGCCTCCTCCTCCTGTTAAGGAGGAGCTGCCTGCAGCCGACAACTGTCTGGCGGATTGACCCGACATCTGAGCCCGGCACCTCGGGGAAGTGCCGGGCTCGCATGAGACACTGATCAGGGCCGCGGGGGGGGAATGCAGGAGTCCGGGAAGGGAGGTGCGGGCAGGCGGCCGCCGGGAACGCGGCCGGCCGCCGCTCCACCTTTATGCGCCGGCGCACACTGGGGGAAGACTCTGTTGCCAGAGTCTTAGTTGCGCCTGCCACGGGCGAGGCGGGCGCAACTGAATTTCGGCTTGGGGCCGGGTTACCACGGCAACCGGGACGCTGCGCACACCGATGACGTCATCGGTGCCGGCGCAGCGCTACCGGTGCAACGCCGATTTAGGGCCCCAGAGAATTTCTCAACTGGCCATAACTCCGGCGCTAGGCCCTCTAGCGCCTCAAATGCGGCGCTAAGCCTACCGAATTTCTAGGCCAATATATTCTCAAAGCAGATGAACATATTTTCTCTCAACTCCCTTTGGTGCTTTAATAATGTTTGATGTCTTACCATTACAGAGAGTAGATTAGAATCTCAAGGATACTTGGAGTGAGTACTCTAACAAGTATTATAAACTCATCCAAAGCACTCTTGACATCCTCATGTTAGCACTGAGCTACTCGAACAACACTTTCCATACTTCTGCATGGTAACTTGCCATCAGTGATGAGCTAAACCAATCCAATGATAAGTCAAATGAAATACCACCCTAACAATTGAAAATGAGTTACTTGACTTTTGTTAGTGAGCATCTTTTATAACTCATTCAGTGGTGTGAAAAATAGCATTGAAATCCAAAGCTGCACGAAAGTCATTTTTCATGGCGGGGGATCTGTATTCCTGGCCCACGGTGTAAGAAAAGAAAATGGACATTAATAGCTTCCCAACAAAATGCTTCCGGGATTCAGAGTAACTAAACCGAAATAAAGCATTAGAGGAATCTGAAGTGAATAAATGCTCTCTAATGGGTGGCACTATTAAAGGTGGTCCTTAATAAAGGTCTGAAAAGAAAGGCTGAAAGGGGGGGGTGGGGTGGGGGAAGTACTGACTGAAGCTGAATGGAGGCGGCACTGATCTTTAACACAACTGTTTAACCCAACAGTTCAAGTGCTGGATGTAGAGGCTGTCTGTTAGGCCTTGGTGTCCAGCATTCAAAAATTGTTGATGATAACCATGGCGATCCAAGGGACTTGTGTAAGCATTCCCAGAACACAGGTGTGCAGCAGCAGCAGCAGGACAAACTTTGCAATGTGTTTTCTTTTATTCTTCAGGCACCTTGGTGGCTCCCTTCTTCCTCATAGCATAGTCTCTGTTGTGTCTGTGTATAATAAGACACAGACTGCAGGAGAACGGTATAACAGGTGTTTACTCAACGTGGCTCACACAGGAACTGATCTGTACAGATTACTACTCAGTGCTATATAGAGGTGTGGTCACTGCTGGTACTGCAGTATACATGAGCTGTAAAAGATAGTTCCCCCCTTAAAGGTATATACATTACAGTCTCCACTCCTAGTCAGCAACTACTCCTTGGTGCGGCATTTCTGTGCCAACAACAAAGTGTGCCCCCCCCCTCCATCCCAGCAACATGGGCAAGCACGGGCATTTGTTAACCAGATGAATGAATCCCTGAGCAATATGCTTGTTTTCTAACTGCTGCAGCACTAATGAGAGTGAATTGATGGCAGTCATTGTAAGACCATGTACCAAAAGTAGGCACAGTGCCAATTCACTTATCTTTCTGAAAATGTCTTCCTTATTTGCTGCTGTGTTCGAAAGTGTAGTGTATGTAACCTGTACCACCTTAAGAGGATACCTTAAGGTGATGGACTACTTTTTGATGGCTCCTGTACATTGTAGTACCGGTGGTGACCACACCGGTATATAAACCCTGTGGAGCAAAGTGTATTCCAGTTCAGCCCTGACCCTCAATTACTAAAGACCTGTTTAATTATTTCTGTAGTCTGTGTCCAGTTATTCAGCATAACTACATTTGGAAACACAGACTCAACAGAAAGCACATGTGATGCTGCATTCGTTCACTCTGCCACCTTCATCCAGGCACTGTATATATTGCCAAAGATTCGATGCTGCTCCTGAGCTCTAAATAGGACCACCTTTCTTGATGGGATCTCAAGGAGCAGGACTCCCATGACATCCTCAAAAAGAGCAGTCCCGCTAAACCAATTCCCCTGTTCTGTGTCTGGATAGCAGTCTACCCAAACTTCCTCTGGTTTTTTGGTGTCTGCCCCTGAAAAGGACACAGGAGTGTAAATGACATACAAATGGGTGCTGGAGGAATCTGCACACAGATTTCCTTTTAACAGTGCCGGGTGCAAATTGAGGAATGTATCGCTGTAAAACATGATACCACTCTTTCCTCAGCTATTGTCTAATCACTTTCGGGTTTTAAGTGACAGGCTGGTTATGTCAAGAAAGGGTTTTATTTTTGGCTTATTGAGCAAAAAATAGTTTTGCTACTTCAGAAAGTGTTGCTGAATGCTCCCAGTTTTGTTTGCTTAGTGATGGAGGTCATGTGTCACACCCCTTCTTTTGTGATATGGTTTATTTGGAGGCAGATGTGGGGTGCAACTATAAGCCCCTTTACAGCTGCTAAAGTAATTAGCCTGGCCCTCTCCAGCAACTGTTTTCCTACCACTAGGCAAGAATCCCATCTCTATCTGACTGGTCCATCCCATCTGAAAGAAAGAGAGAAGCATCACAGTCAATCAAACACCTTCCTTGTATTCCCACACCATTATTCTTCATACACAGACTTATTTTTCCTGCTCCCCCCATCTAGTGCTTGGCACCACTCTTACCAGCTGCCTCCAAGGCAGATTGCAGGGGCACCTGAACGGTTGCCTGTTGTGCTACTGCCATCCTAGCCATGGTCCAGCAGCACAAGCCCATCCACAGAGGATGAACCTTTAAATAAACGTGAATACCGCTGACATGTGAATCGCAGCTTCCGTTAGGCATTAATTAAAAAACTTAGCATTGCCTGTAAAATTAAAATTCCTTCTGGCTCTCCTATGGGGTTTACGTTTTATTGCCCCTTTAATTTTGCTCTTGGCATTAAAACCCAAGTAGTGCCTGTACGTCCATAGCTCTCTGGACCTGCATCCAATTGTGTGCCTCTACATGTACACCCATTATATTTAAATTAGGCCCAACTTGACGTTTGGGCACTGAGGTCGTGTTTCTGGTACAGTTCACTTCTTGTGCACTGTGCCCAATTTGCTTTAGACAGTGCCAGGAGATGAATGCCATATAACCCACAATCTCTCACTTGCTCCTTTTCTACTTTTCACTCGCTCTTTTTTTTCTTCTTTTGTAGGCCTGTAAGTGGAGCGAGGGGCCAGGGGTAGAAAGACAAGCTGGGAACCACTGGTGGTAGGCAAGGGAAACAAACAACACTCAAAGCAACAAGCACTTGACCTGAGTAGTCAGCCAGGTGGATCAAGGAGCACTCAAATAAAATGGACAAGGAAGCTTTCAGACTGGATAAGTGGGTGAGTGAATAGGTGGGCTGGGAAGCATCCAAGGCTTGTAGAAGCACTCGGGCAGGGTAGATTTTAAGAGAAAGCAGGCAGGTCAGGACTTGCTATGTTCAACTCCAGCACTGTTATCGCTGACTGTTTATTTGTGATCACAAATACAATTGGGCAAGTACATCACTGGAACCGAACACAGCCAACAATGCAAGAGCAAATCAGTGGGATTGGAAATATTCTAGGCAGGCTTTGGAAGAACTTGGGTCACGACAGGCAGGGAGGGGGCTCTAGGTGGGATGGGCCTCTGAAGGGGGCACAGTGGTTGTGTCAAGCTATAAACATGCAGGAAATCAGTCAGGTCGTAGAAGAAACACAGGGATTGGATTGAGCTGCTGAAGGGAGTACGGGGATCAATCAGGTCATTGAAATATCTGCTGAGACGGTGAGTGAAAATGAAAAGTGGAAAGATTAGCCATGATTGATATAGACTGCAACCAATTGGGAGGAACAATTGCCTCAGCAGAAAAGAAACTGCCAAGAAAGCTTAATTTGATAATTCAAGCTCCAGGCAGATTCTCCAAATTCAGCTTTAGACTTCGGGCAAAGCAGTCGGCCTCTGCAAGAAAGCAGGGATTTACAATGTTGAGACAACATCCAACTTGTACTTGTATAGCATCTTAATGTCGCAAAATGTCTATAGGGTTCTTCGCAGGAGATATATCAGATACTGAGCATGTATTGGAAGCTGAGAGGAGGTGGCCATAGGCACCTTACAGGGTTTTTGAATGTGAGGACAAATGTAATGTGGTGGAAGGAACTAGGAGGAGAGTTCCAGAATGTAGAGCTATGACAGCTGGAAACTTTGCTGCCAGTGGTGGAATGGAGGGACGATGTGATGCAAAGTAATACAGATTCAGAATACCTGATGTTGCAAGCTGGATTGTAGAGCTGAAAGAGGTTGCAGAGATGGAGCAAGGCCAGAGAGGGATCAGTAAATGAAGATGAGAATTTTGAAATAAAGACACTGAGGGACAGGGAGCCAGCGATGGCAGCAGGATTAGGCATTGAGTGAGTGGGAATTAGAATGGGACAGGAAGTGATTGGTTAGAGTCTGTGGAGGATGGAACTTGGGAGGCCAAACAGGAAGACATTGGAAAAGTAGAGCCTAGGGGTAGTAAAGTCTTGGGGGGAAAACTTTGGTTGCTTTGCACATGCCGTTAGCGCCCTAGAAGGGCGCTAACGGGGCACAGAGCAACTAATGTTAGCGTCCTGCGGTGATGCGCTGCTGGCGATGATGTCATCACCGTGCGCAGTGCCCCGCTCGCGCCCCGGCCACGATCTTCGGTAGCGTCCCCTGACTTACCACCAGACGCTATGTCTGACGGGGTCAGGGGGGCCTACCTACAGCCAGGTCGGCGCTATTTAAAGGTGAGGTGCCGGGCAGCCATTTTAGTTGCTGGCTGCCTGCCAGCACCTGCCTCCGCTCCCGTCCTCGGCCTCCTGACCAACCCCCCCCACGGAGTGTCGGCTGCGCTCCGTGAGCCCGGCACTTCTCTGAAGCGATATTCCCTCGCAGCGCCCCAAGAGGGAGGCGGGCGCTTTCAGTAGCGCCCCGCTTCCCTCTTGGGGTGCTACCACTCAATTTCGGCCGTGGGGGTGCTAATTTTTCTGGGGCGCTGAAATTAGCACCCCAAAGAGGGCACGGCTCAATTTCTCCCCCTTGGTTTCTGTAGTGGTGGGGGTGGAGTAGGAATGGAGGTGGGAATAAGTGGTCTTGGTAATGACTGGAATTGGAACTTGAAGCTCAGCTCAGGATCAAACACAAAACTGAGACTGCATATCATCAGGTTTGGCAGCAGGGAGGGGGATAGAATCAGGGACTAGTGTGTGCAGTGTGATGAATAGTAATTCCACCACAATTTGAATCTTAAGAGCCGACTAGGGTAATGGCCTAAGTACATGTTAGCAGTGGACGAGGTTCTCCGCCTTCAGCACATACTTGGAAAATTATCCCATATATTCTTGTTAAAATATTATGGGAGGTGACAGGTCACTTTAAAAATTGAGTAAGTGCAGTGTCCCTCGGTTGAGCTAGAATGCGCATTCTGTAGCTGTGGCTAGAAATCTGAGTATGAGGCAGCCAGCAATCCTGTAACAACCTTTGTACGGTGCGTGTTGGGAACATCATATTATTATTTCAATTGGTTGACCTCACGTTATGGGTGAGATTGGCTTGAAGCCCAGCAGCCATGGCCAGCAGCGGATGTCCAGCTGTCCCACTGTCACTGCTCGGGGACCACATTATTGGCTCCCAATCATTTTAATAACAGCGGAGCTTCTTTTTGAAACATGTAAGGTTTCTCTTGCGGCACCTTCCGATTTTATGACATTGTTAAGTTTATGTATTGGTTATTTAAAGCATTATATTAAACTAATACTATATTTAACAATAGATTGGTACAGCCACTAGATTTATGGTGTTGATTTTCCTATGACTTGTCATTACTTGGACCTTGCTAGCTCCTACCTTGTGGAACTGCTTTAATGTCCGGTGGGGCCTAAAGGAGAAACCATTGGAATAAACTTTCCATCAGGATTCTATTAAAAGAAATGGGCCCAGAGGAGATAATATTGGTCTGCGCCAATAGCGCGATCCAGACTGATGGTGAATCAGCAGCCCATTTAACATCGTGCCTGAAGTCAAAATTGGGGCCTGGTCGGCTTTTAAGATGCAAATTGTGGTGGAATTACTATTTATCACACTCCACACCCTAGTCCCTGATTCTATCCCCCCCCCCTGCTGCCTGGCTGTCGATTCGCTAGCAGCTCTTGTCACGTTGTCAAAATCCACCTTTTCTTGAAATGTCAGATTTTTCTTTCCGGCTAGAGGTGAAGGATGAATTAATACACAGCTGAACAGTGGAAACTGAATGATGAGAATTGTGCTCAGTTTATAGTACTGTCTTGAGGAACCATACAAAATGTTGTAGTGAAGGGGAGCGTATGATTTCCTTGTTAATGAGGCACTATAATTCCTGGCACATCAGCAATTATGGCATATCGGACCTTAATAATTGAAGAATATGATAAACTACAATTTCTATATGACAGTCTGGTTAGATGCAAACTTAATTGTCCCTCCCAATCTATTCAGTATAATGGATTCTGATATTTCATTTATGGATTGTGTACAGGAAATTTTAGGAACAGGAAAAATTCATTTGCTGAACAAGCATGTCACTTTCTTTTAATTAACCTCACGCATCTTTATTTGATAAACATTTATATAATAATGTGATTATTTTTGTGGCCAATGTGTAATATTTACTTATAGATCAGCTTTTACTTCCAAGTGTAATTAAAACATTTTTTTTGGAGGTATGCATTTTGCCCTTTTTCCGAAATTGTATTGCAGTCTTGCTCACTGAAGTGCAAGTAAATATCTTAGCAATGCTACTATTAATAGTCACTACAATAGCCTGCTTTAACAAGCAAAATAAATCTAGCATGTGATTTACAGGATTTGTATGTCCAAAAATAAACCTGCTGCTGAAGAAAAAGGCATTCGTCCATTACAGATGCGATGTAATCCATTAATAATTGGAGATTTCATTCAAATTGGATATTGAATTTATTTGTAAAATCAAAATTTGTGAAGGACTGTGGGGGGGGGGGAATATTCAATGCCAAAGTGAAACCAGCAGGAATACCAATAATGTGCTGCAGTGTGGGTCAGTACATTTCTTGAATCTGCCATAACTGCTAAATATAGAAAGTCCTACAACAATATTGAATCTTACTGAGGGTGTCAAGTTGTTCTGAAATGTGGAACTGGAATGAGATTTCCCAAACTCATTTATGTTTGGTGCCCTTAAAGCTGATGAAAAAGGAAATGTTCTTTCGCCTGCTTATTCTGGGCTAAATTTGAACTTGGATAAGTGAGCTGAAATAATAGCATGCTGGTCCACTGCACTATCCAGTTTCCCATATCCTATGTTCTCAGAACTTTCAGCTCATTGAAGCAAAAATGCATATATTTGATATTTGAAAGTGAGGTAAACACAGGGGCTAAATTCGTTTGATTTGCGCCTCCCGTTAGCGCCCCAGGGTGCTAACAGGGCGCAAATCAACTAGCGCCTGGGCACGGTGCTGCTAACGCCGCCCGTGAAATTCAGCGGGAGGTTAGCGGCGGCGCTGCACCGCCAGCGATGATGTCATCACTGAGCGCAGTGCCCCGGGTGTAATATTGGGTGACGCCCCCCGACTTACCGCCGAACGCTATGTCCGCCGGGGTCAGGGGGGCTTACCTGCGGCCGGGGCGGCGTTAGTTAAAGGGGAGGTGGCAGGCAGCCATTTTTGTTGCTGGCCACCTGCCAGTACCTGCCTCATGAGTGCCGGGCTCATTTGCCGGCACTCCTGATCCCTGGTGGCTCAGCTGGGCGGCGGGACGCGCTGCGCCAGGCCCCTCCCCTTTAATAAGGGGAGGAAGGCCTGCAGTACCACGGCGTGACATGTTGCAGAGCGTGGCGCTGCGGCACGTCGCACCGCGATATTGGCTCGTGGCGGCCCAAGAGGAACGCCCCAAAGGGGGCGCTACCCAATATGCACTCAGACACACCACACAAGGCAAGTGTAAAATAAACCATGACAGGCCAAATAAATATAACTGTTGTCTACTTAACAAAATAAGATCTGTGATAGGTAAGTCCTGTTGACACCTATTGTGCATATTCACAGGGAGAAAAACACATTAATTATCTCCAGTGTCATCTCAAGAGTGGCAGGATGCAGATAGCCTTTTTGTTTTAACCGTCATAGACTGCCTGAGGTCATGCAACCACATGGCGGGTCTTGATGTGTTCATTTTTAGGAGGTATTGAAATTTGCAAAATAGGCTCCTGCGTTCCCTCCCCCAGTGTCTATCTGAAGCTGGCCAGCTAATCCACCAGAAAACAAAAGCAGGCAGGAGCCCCAGAGATCAGGGTAACATACACATCTAAAAACAAATGAGAGTGCTAAGTGATTGGGAAGAAGTACATTTTAAAATTATTTATTCTCCGGCTGTGGACAATGCTGGCAAGGTATCATTTTTGCCCATCTTTAGTTGCCCAAAGAAAGTGATGGTGGACCACCTTCTTGAACTGCTACAATCCATGTGGTGATGGTACTCTCATGATGGTTTTGGGTAGGCGTCTAATAAGACACCATGTGAAAATGAGCTTTTTCCTTTCCTTTTATTTCTTTTTCTTTTCTCTTCCTTCTCCTCTTGATCTTATTACTGCACCTGGGGGCTTTCCTCTTCCATGATCTCCATGATAATGCCTCTTTGTAGATGATTCTTGAAACCCTGGCCAGGCTTTAGACAATTTGCCTCCTGTCTAAAGTTATCTAATCATTTTAAGTGCTGCTTCAATATGCCAATGGTGTATTCGGTGATAACTCAGGAATATATGCACCTCATTATGTACCTGTGTTCAGTTGTTCTCCTGTGATTCTGTAGAGGTGTCATGAGCCATGACTCCAAAGTTAGTCTTGATTGCGCAGAAGCACCCTTAGACTTGCACTTGTGAGTCAAGCATTGATGTGACCATGGACTGCCTTAAAATAAAAGCTTCATGGCAGCTTCCTGGGAAACAATCATTGCAAATGAACATTCAGAAAGTGGAATCATTTCTGATTCATGTAGGCAGTGGCAGTGTGCAATATAGAGCATATAAAGCCACATAGGTGAATTTATGACCCCCTGGATCATCACAAATCCTGCCATTTGGTAAAATTGCATCCCCTGATGCTGCTGCTGTTTGCTCATGTGGGCAGGAGATGAAATTGGTTGTCTGAAGAAACAAGACACCTGCCACTTGCTACAGATTGACTTAAGAGGAGGGGTGATGCTGCCAGTGACAACTTGGAAGGATGCAGAGGCATAGAAGTTGAGGTCCATTGTGATCTTCACAACCATTGGCAGTGCTATGCTTATGGATGAGTTTGGCTGCGGGTCAATTTGCACAACTCACTCCCTGCCTCCTTTGTGAACCACACCAAGCACCATCACTGGCCTTTGAAAGTAGAAGGCATGTGCATTTTGGTTTGTAAATTTGGGTGTGATCAGTATTGATGGGTCAGTGCAGTGTGTCTCTGGGGCAGTCTTACCTGCCCTACTTTGGTACTCCTTGTTATGTTCATAAATAAATAGATGTTTTCATTATGAACAGCTAGCTTGAGCTAGTCATTTATTCAGCCATGTGGACTAGTGTACAGGCATCCATCTTGACTACTGCCTTGTGGGTAGCCCACTACTAAACATACAGCTCCACCTAGTGTGCTATTCTAGAATGACATGTTACTGATCATTACATCCTCCTTCCTTAGAGGTTAAACAAAATCAATATCAATCAATATCAATCAATCATAACGACATAAACATCTTCACAACAGTCAACACATTTTCAAAGCTTTACTTTATGAACTCTAAGCTTTTCATTCTTTTATTATAGTTTTCTTTGTACTCAAAGATTAAGTCTATCAGGCTTTTTTACTTCACGTGTGGATCTTCTCAGCACGGGTAAGTCTGATGTGTTTTCATGAGAGCCTGTATGTGTGTTTGTGTTAGATTGTTCTGGTGGTGAGTGACAAGATTCAGTTGTGGCATTGTCATCGATTTGCTCTTGGATAGTTTCTTGTGTTTTCAGGAGGGAACGGCGGTTCCTCCTGAGAATCTGTCCTTGCTCAGTTCTAACAGTGTATGACCTTGGTCCTACTTCCTCAAGAACTGAAGCTTTCCTGTTTCATGCATCTGGATCCTCAATCCTGACACCATCATCCCTTGTCAATGGTTTCAGAGTTTTGGATGACTTGTCATAGTGTGATTTCTGTTTCAACTTTAACAGTTGAAGTCTCTGTCTCAGTTCCTTACTCTGCTTTTCTTTTGCACAGCAGGGCAGCATGGTGCGCAACCCGTGACCCACCAGGAGCTCAGCAGGTGAAGAACCAGAGTCCAAAGGGGAGGCTCGGTAGCTCAGCAGGGCGAGATAAGGATCAGACTTGCTTTCTGTTGCTTTCTTCAGTAGCTGTTTGAGAACTTGAGCACCTTTCTCTGCCTTACCATTCGACTGAGCATACAGAGGACTGGATGTGATGTGTTGAAAGTCATAATGTGCTGCAAACTGTTGCCACTCCTTACAGTTGAAGCACGGACCATTGTCGCTAATGGCAATCCTGGGAATTCCATGTCTGGCGAAGATGGATTTAACATGCATTATGACACTGCTTGCTGATGTGCTTGAGAGCCGCGCCATCTCAGGATAGTTAGAATAGTAGTCAATCACCATCAGACAGTCTCCACCATTCAAATGAAAGAGGTCCACACCAACCTTCTGCCATGGTGCTGTTGACAAGTCAGCCACTATCATTGGTTCCCTCGCTTGTCTGTCCCGGTGTTTCCGACATGTCTCACACATGCCCATCATGCTCTCAATGTCCTCATTTATGCCAGGCCAATAAACAGTGTCTCTTGCTCTCCTTTTGCATTTTTCAATTCCGAGGTGTCCCTCATGAATCCTTTTGAGCATGTCTCGACGTAGAGCCTGTGGAATGACTATTCTGTTCTGTTTTAGTAATAGTCCACTTGCGACACTCAACTCTGACCTGATGTGATAGTACTTTGGACAGGAACCTTTTGGCCAACCATGATGAATGTTCTCTATTACTGTTTGTAACACTGTATCTTTTACTGTTTCTTCTGCTATCTGCTTTGATTTTGTGTCTGACACGGGCAGCGCAGCAGTAACCATACTCACATGAACATCCACGTCTTCTTCAGTAGAGCTCACATGACTCATTGTGGGTGCTCGGGATAGTGCATCTGCTAACACTATGGGGGAGAAATTGGGTGAGTAGCGCCACCTGTTAGCGCCTAAAGAGGCAGTCAGTGGCTGTAGCGCAACTGGCTGCGTCTCCCGCGATATTCAGTAGGGGCGCTAATGGTGGCGTTAGGCATTTGCGCTGCGCCGCCACTGGTGATGTCATCGGTGTGCGCAGCGCCCCATTCGTGCCCCGTTCGCGATATTTGGTAGCGAACGCTGCAGTTGCGCCGCTTGCTACCCGCGCCCGGTTCACGGGGCCTTACTGTGCCGGCAGCGGCGCAAGTTAAGGTGGAGGTGCGGCGGCTGCCTGCCAGCACCTCTGTCCCCGACCTCCTAAACACCCCCCCGCGGCATTGCCGGCTGTTTCCCAAGAGCCCAGCACATCTCCTTGGTGCCGGGCTCATTTGCCGACATTCGCGAGCGGGGATCGCGCTGTTGCAGGCACCTCCCCCTTAACAGTGGGAGGAAGGCCTGCAGTACCGCAGCGTGCTGTGCCGCAGCGTGTGGTGCTGCGGCATGTTGCGCTGCGATATTCAGTTTCAGCGCGCTAAGAGGGATGCGGAGCGCCTCGAGCCGCGCCCCGTGTCCCTTGAACAGCAATGAAACTGAATATCTGATGATCGCTAAAGCCTCGAACGCTGCGCTAAATCCTGCGCTCAGGCGACTTTTGCGCCACTTTGGCGTCCAACCCAATTTCTAGGCCTATGTATTTGCCTGGTGTGTAGATCAGTTCAAAGTCATATCTTTGCAGCTTCATCATGAGTCGTTGAATCCTTGGAGACATCTCATTCAGATTTTTTTTTGCTGGCAACCAGTGGGCAGTGGTCTGTCTCAACTGTAAAGGTGGGAAGTCCATATATGTAGCCATGGAACTTTTCTAGTCCAACTACCAAGCCTAGACATTCCTTTTCAATCTGGGCGTATCGACACTCAGAATCAGTCATGGACCTGGAGGCATAGGCAACAGGCTTCCAATCTTCACCCTCTGCTTGTAGCAAGACCGCGCCTAGGCCATCTTTTGATGCATCCATTGACACTTTGATTCTCTTTGTTGGGTCAAAGAAGGTGAGTACAGGTGTGGTTGTCAGCACTGTTTTGAGGTTCATCCACTCTTGTTCATGTCTTTCTGTCCATGCAAACTCATTTGTTTTATGTAGCAGGTCTCGCAGACAGGCTGTCTTGGCTGACAAGTTAGGAATGAACTTTCCAATGAAGTTTATCATCCCCATGATGCGTAGCACTCCTTTTTTGTCAGTGGGTTGGGGCATGTTGAGTATGGCGTTTACTTTTTCCATATCTGGCTCTATTCCTTTACCAGATAGATGATCTCCTAGGAAAGTGACTTCCTGGATGCCAAACTGACACTTGGCTTTGTTGAGCTTCAGTCCATTCCGGCGTATGCTCTGTAGCACTTTAGTCAGTCTCTCATTGTGTTCTTTCAGTGTGGAGCCCCAGATGATGATGTCATCAACATAGACCCGAACTCCTTCCAGACCTTCAATTATGTGTTCCATCGCTCTATGAAAGATTTCAGATGCAGATATTATCCTGAAAGGCATTCTGAGGAAACAATACCTGCCAAATGGTGTGTTGAAGGTACAGTATTTGGTGCTCTCTCCATCCTGTTTTAGTTGCCAAAATCCTTGTGAGGCATCAAGCTTTGTGAAGTATCTGGCACCTGACATTTCACTGGTGATTTCTTCTCGCTTAGGAATCTGGTAGTGTTCACGTTTTATGTTTGCATTTAAGTCCTTTGGATCCATGCATACTCTTAGATCATTGTTCTTTTTCTTTACACATACCATGGAGTTAACCCAGTCTGTTGGCTCTTCGACTTTCCTGATGACTCCTAGTGTGGTCATTCTGTCCAGTTCTTTCTTGAGCCAGTCACACAGGGGTGCTGGAACTCTCCATGGAGCATGTACCACTGGCTGAGCATCCTCCTTTAGCTGGATCTTGTAAGTGAATGGTAGAACTCCAAATCCTTTGAACACATCCTGGAAATTACTCACTACAGAATCCACCGAGTGATCTGGTCTGCTTATGGCACAGTTTATATGGTAGACTCTCTTGACCAGTTCTAAGTCCTCACAAGCTTTGTCACCTAGTAGTGAATCAAGTCCTTCAGCCACAACAGAAAACATGAGATGATGCACTTTGTCTTTGACTGTCACTTTAAGTCTGCATACACCTAAGCTATCTATTTTCTGTCCATTATAGTCCTTCAGTAGTACTGACTTTTTCTGTATTTTGGGCTTTTCTTTCATATTTTTAATGTCACTCATACTGATTAAGTTTGCTTTTGCCCCAGTGTCTAGTTTCAATGTAACTAATGCTCCATTTACCTGCAGTGGCATTATCCATTTCTCCTCTTTTACTGCATTAACTTTATGTTCAGCATTGTCCATTCCTGAGGGCTGCACATTTTCTGTATCCTTTTCGATATTGTCACATGACACCATTCCTACAAAAAATGTCTCACTTAAATCAGTGTCCTCAATCACATTGACTTGTTGCCCTTTCTTTGTTTTTATTTTTGAAAAGAATTGTTTGGCAAAGTGATTCTTTCCATTACATTTTGTGCACATTTTCCCAAACGCTGGGCATTGTCTTGACTGGTGCTGGTAACCACAGCGTTTACAATTAAAAGTTCCATCCTCCGATTGCTTTGCATTTCTGTTCTGCCCATGTTTCTTCCCCTTGTAGGACACAGCACCGACAGCAGCACTGTCATTCACTACAGTCGCATTATTATTAATTTCACTGAAAGACTTTGCATGCTGTTGAGCTAGCTCACTGGCATGGCATATTTTCACAGCTTTCTCCAATGTTAGTTCAGTTTCTCTCAACAAACATTCCCTGACCGTTTTATCATGAATACCAAACACAATCTGGGCACGAATCATGGATGATTTCAGTTCAGAGAAATTACATGTCTGTGCTTTCAGTTTCAGATCGGTCACAAAGCTATCAAAAGTCTCATTTTGCTGTTGTGTCCGTGAACGGAACACGTACCTCTCATAGATCTCGTTCTTTTTGGGAGAACAATGGCCTAGAAATTCAGTTGGTTGCGCCAGCCGGTAGCGCCTTAGGAGGAGCAGATGTCGGGAGCTAGGCGGCTAGTGGCCGGGCGCAGCGCGATCTGCGCCTCTCCCCAACTTCACTCACGATTTAGCGGCGGCGCAAAGTCTTTGCGCGCGCTCAGCTGCGCGCGCAGATCATGACGTCATTTCCTCGTGCAACGCCCTTTGTGCGCCCCCAACCGGAAATTCAGTCGCGGCGCCCCATTGTGCGCCTGGCGCCCCTAGCGCCTGGTAGAGTGGAACGGTGCTCAGTCGATGCGGGGGGCGCAAATTAACGGGCACTCCTCCTGCACTATAAAAGGCTGCCATTTCGCAGCACTCCTTCTTGAGAGACGGATCTTTGCAGAGAGACCAAGGTAGAGAGCTTTCTGCTTTGGCTCAACACTCGGACAGGTACTTGTGGCTTCAGGCCACAGCTTTCCACTTGTCTTTGCCTTCATTGACATATCATTGTTTGCCAGCATATTATGGGGGCTGCAATGGGTGCAAACGCTGGCTTTCTCCATTGCATCCAAAGGGCTCACAGACGCCGTGAGAGAGTGGCAGCCCTGGCTAGACGGAGAGGGGAGGGGGCAACAGGCATCGGGAAAGGAGGCCTTACCCACCCAGGGTATACCGCCAGCAGTTCTCCTATCTCAACATGTCTGACGAGCAGTGTGTTCGGAGGCTGCGATTCCGAAGGGAGGTGGTCACAGAGATCTGCCACCTGCTTGGCGGTGATCTGCAACCACAGCTGAGGAGCAGGACGTCTCTGTCGGTGGCAGTGAAGGTGACGGTGGCTCTCAACTTCTATGCCACCGGCTCCTTCCAATCCGCTACTGGGGACATTTCCAACATCTCCCAGTTCGCCGTGCATTGCTGCATCCGCCAGGTGACCAATGCCCTTTTCAAAAGGTGACGTCAGTTCATCTCCTTCTCCATGGCCCTTGCCAAGCAGCAACAGCGTGCAATGGGCTTTGCAGCATTCGCGGGCTTCCCCATGGTGCAGGGCGCCATTGACCGCATGCATGTGGCTTTGCGGGCACCTCTGGAGAATGCCAAGGATTACTGCAACCGGAAGGGCTACCATTCCCTCAACGTTCAGCTGGTGTGTGACCACAGGCAGCTCATCCTAGCTGTCAATGCCCGCTTTCCAGGCAGCAGCCATGATGCCTTCATCCTGCGACAGACTTCTGTGGCAGACATGTTCCAGGCCCAGCCTCACCCACGAGGATGGCTTATCGGGGACAAAGGCTATCCTTTGTGTACCTGGCTGATGACCCCGCTCCGTGCGCCCAGCACCCCTGCTGAAGAGGGATACAACGATAGCCATCAAGCGACCAGGAACATCATCGAACAAACAATCGGCGTCCTGAAGCAACGGTTCCGCTGTCTGGATCGTTCCGGTGGAGCCCTACAATATTCGCCGGAGCGAGTCTCCCATTTCGTGGTCGTTTGCTGCATGCTGCACAACCTGGCTATCTGCAGGACTCAGCCACTGCCACCAGAGATTGGAGGACCACCTGAGGAGGAGGAGGAGGAGGAGGAGGAAGAGGAGGACCAGCACAGGAGGGAGGCAGAAAGTGCAAGGGCCGCCCGTCGCCGGCTTATTGAACGTCGGTTCTAGGCCCCCTCTCAGGGAATGGCTTGTGCCAATGTCAGCAGATGAATGTAGCCGCTCCACAAGCCCTCAGCCGAGCAGGGCAACCAGGACTTCACAAAAAAACCATGCACAGTGCAATTTAAGAACAATAATTTATTGCAAACCTCTGCCCTTCCCACATTACAACCTCATGTGGAGAAGCCCCCTCCAAAAACACAAAACTACCAGTCTCGGCCTTACAAAAAGAAAGAAAGACACCAGTCTCGGCCTTACAAAAACACAACTACACCAGTCTCGGCCTTACAAAAAGAAAGAAAGACACCAGTCTCGGCCTTACAAAAACACAACTACACCAATCTCGGCCTTACAAAAACCACCAGGCATTTGTGCATACCTTCTACTTTTTGGCCTGCGAGGGCGATGCCTTTCGCATCCTTGCCTGGCCCCTGCCCGCCCTGCAGCTCCTCCTCAATGGGAGCCCAGTGGCTGCAGCAAGGCTGGGGGAAGGCTGCTGAGGGTCAGATGGCGAGGCGGCAGATGCCCTTGGGGGTCGGACTGCACCAGCTCTGGCCTTGGAGTGGCCGGCTGCTGACTGCTCCAACTCTGCCTGGGCGGCAGCAGTCTGTCCAGCGGCTCGTGGCAGCTGCAATGGCGGAGTGGCAGTGTCGGCTGCAGGAATGGTGCCAACCTGGCAGATCGCAGGTGCTCGCTGGTCGCCTGAGACATTGGCACTCGCACGGGCCAGCACTGCAGCATGCGCAGCAAACAGCTGAAGAACAGACTGCTGGGCTGCTGCTGCGCGGCGAGTGCTTTGGCGATGCCTGGCTGATCCAGCGAGGGTGGCAGCAGTTAGTGCCCGTGTGGCCCTGGTCTGTGTCCGCATGACAACAGCCAGTGAATGGACGGCATGACTGAGCACTTGGCTCGAAGCCGCCTGTGCTGCCGCGAAGTCCTGTAGACTCCTGGCCTGCGCTGCTCCAAATTGCTGCACACTCCTTGACAAAGACTCAATGGAGTCAGGCATCCTTGCCACTGCAGCCATGAGCTCATTGTGCCTGCGCTCAGCCTGGACGGCCATTTCCTCCAGGAGCCGCACCTCCCCTGCGCTCACCGTCGCAGGACTGGAGGCCGCACTCACCCTCTGGGGAGAAGTCCGCCGAGCTTCCCCACCCCTCCCGCGTTGCTGCAGGCCGCTGGGCCCCGGAGCGTCACTCTCCTCCGACCCTTCCCCCCGGCTCCCCTCCAGGGAAGACGTGTCCCCTTCATCGCCATGGGCTGGTGCGGCTGAGGGTGGCACTGATGGTCCGGCTTCCTCTTCCTCGAATTCCGAAGCGCTGACAGTGGCAGCTTGAGGGCCCGCCTCCTCACCTGGCGATTCACCATCTGAAAGCAGGAAGGCACAAGAGTAGCTTTAGAGTGAGGACAGGGCGGCAGCGAGGGAGGCATGAGTGCTGCCATGCACTGCATTGGTCGGACAGTGGCAAAGGATGCTGATCTGAGGCGCAAGTGTAACAAGAGAGGTCAAAAAGGTGATGCCCTTACCATTGGTGCCCAGAACAGGGTCGGCATCTCCACTGGCGATGGGGCCAATCAGCCGGCCTGCCATAATGCGCTCCACATGCTGGTCGAGGTCGGAGAGCTCTTTGACGTCAGGATGGCCTCCCCCGGTCTCAGTTCGTTTCCGCCGGTTGTGCGCCACCTTGGCCTGCAAGAGAAAGGACGGCCTCTAAGTACAGTGTGAAGCCCTGATCCTGTCTGCAATGCCTCCCATGGTCGAATAGCTTGTACAGTGTGAAGCCCTGATCTTGTCTGCAATGCCTCCCATGGTGGACTGGCCCTGACAGTGTGAAGCCCTGATCTTGTCTGCAATGCCTCCCATGGTCGAATAGCTTGTACAGTGTGTAAAGTGCTGAATGTGCAAGTGATATTCATGACAGTCCCATAGCTGCTGGATGAGGGCTGGCCATTAGGGCTTTCAGGTCCCTTTGCCCATAAAGTGAGGTGCACATGCAGGGATGAGGAGGACACTGGAAAGGGTACTCACCCTGACAACCCGAGTGAGGTCGTTGAACTTCTTCCGGCATTGCACAGGAGTCCTGGCAACCACGCTGTTGGAAGACACCCTGTTTGAGACCTCCCTCCAGGCTTTCCGGTAGGCGCTGGGCAGCGGCCTCTTGCCACCTTCTGGGAACAGAACATGGCGCCTGCGCTCCACTCCGCCAACCAGCAGCCTCAGGTCACCGTCGCTGAAGCGCTGCGCTCTCTCCCTGGCCTTCTCCATAGCCCTGGGCATTGTGCAGGTGAAGCTGAAGTGGTCAGGCCTAGGTTGAGGGCTGCAGTGTGCAGGGCGTGGCAGGCAAACAAATCCACCCTCCCCCTTTAAGAGCTGACCGGCGCCAGAGTGTCTGCCGTCAATCAACAACTCGCCGCACCGGCGCTGCGCCCGGCCTCGGGGGTATCGCTCAGCACCACCGGTTTAGCGCCTAAAGATAGTTGTGCATCGCCTGTTTTAGCGCAGCAGAAACCTCTTGGGGCGGTGCAACTGAATATCGGCGAAGGTGGCGCGAATTTGCGCCGGGCGCAAACTTTAGCGGCCGCCCGACTTTACCGCCCCAAAAGTGGCTAAACTGAATTTCTAGGCCAATGTGTATCAAACTTCTTTAGCACATCGTCCATCTTTTCTCTGTCCTCCTCTTGATCAAATACGAACGTATTAAATACCTCTATCGCCTGCAGGCCTGCAACCGTGAACAGCAAAGCTACTTTCCTTGCATCTGGCTTCGTACCGAACCCGATGGCAGCAATATAGAGTTCGAATTGTTGTTTGAAAGTCTGCCAATTGCAGTCGACATTCCCCATGAGTTTCAAACCCTCCGGTGGCTTCAAATTCTCCATGTCGCATTTCACAATATTCAGCAGATATTACCAATCCTGGTACCATGTTATGTTCATAAATAAATAGACGTTTTCATTATGAACAGCTAGCTTGAGCTAGTCATTTATTCAGCCATGTGGACTAGTGTACAGGCATCCATCTTGACTATTGCTTTGTGGGTAGCCCACTACTAAACATACAGCTCCACCTAGTGTACCATTCTAGAATGACATATTACTGATCATTACACTCCTCTTCCTCCAAAAAGTGCAGGGGCGTTCCCATGGGAAACCCATTGTGATATTATTCGAGGGTGAGACAAAAATGCCAAAAATACTTGTGCTCCCAAAGACGAGAACAAGAAATAAAAAGATGCATTACAAAAAAAAATAAATGGGCGTAAATTCTTTTAAAAGCATTTTCATCTACAGCTCTGGCCTTAGCAACTCTGGAAATTCACTTTATATCAATTGTTTGATAAAACAACAATATTTGGGGGGGAACACCAACAAACTGCATGAAGTACATTAATATCTCATTAGGGTGTCGCATGCATGGCAAACTATCAACAGCTAGGTGCCACTGACAACAGAAGAAAATGATGATGTAAATATGCATGGGTTGTTAATGGGTGGCGAACCAGTGTGTGAATCTTCAACACACTGATTTCTGCTCAGTTTCACTATATTTATGGCCATTTCTTGGGTGAAACTAATCAGAAAATCTAGATCTTTGTGTCTTATAAGTTTTGTTTTTGCCCATAAATAACATGACCCCATGCAAAAAATAAATACCATCATAGAACCATAGAACCATAGAATGGTTACAGCACAGAAGGAGGCCATTTGGCCTGTCAAGCCTGTGCCGGCTCTCTGCATGAGCACTTCAGCTAGTCCCACTCCCTGCCCTTTCCCCTTTCATCAATCATAACTAATTGGATCCAATTAGCTTATACTGTAGTTTGATTTATGCTTTCTTCTAAATAAAGTAAGCTTTAGTATTTATAATACTTTAAATGTACTCATGATATTATGAACCACACAGTTAGTAAACTGTGGCAATTACACCTTATTTATGCATTGTAATTTAGTTAAGCGCAACTTAGGCTTTCTGCTTAAATCTGTCTTCTCTTTACGCAACATAAAGGATGTATTTGTGCTGCAAAGGAGAACATATTAATGTTCATTTTATCTGGTTTAGATACGCAGACATTGTTTACAAAATAGACTTTGCTTGTGATTCAAACTCTATAGATTAATATTGCACAAATATTGAGGTATTGCCATGTCTTTATAAAAGAGGACATCTTTATATGTGTCTGTACTGAACCATGACTGTGCAATTTTTCTATACATTTAAGCAAATTTATGAGCATTGAAAATATGAGGAATTTGATAGACAATGGTTATGTTGTCTTGCTTCTGTTTACTCTGCGATTCTACTGGTTCAATAATTTGCATTTTATTATTGAGACATGCGGGAGCAATTTTTAACTCTACACACTCCGCAGTAACCTGGCGGGTGGGCAGTTAAAATCGCCCTGGCTCTTACCTGTCCGAAAGCCACCATGATCGCAACATCTGCAATTTTAACCTGCTCAGGCAGCAAGGCCACGCGCCCGGAGCAAACAGGGTCCTTCTTTTACATATGCATGTTGCGGCTCAATGCATCATCGAGACCCGACTGTAATTTTATCTCAGGCCTGAACGGGAAATCCACCTGGAGTTAAAATCGGGGACAGCTAGCTGTGTCAGAAGTCTGTGTGTTAAAATGGCTGCTGGTAAAAGTGCCGAATTGCCATTACTTATATTGCAAAGCGAAATGGGTGATGACAGAAGTGAAAACTTCTTATCTTAAATGTTATTTCATAATTTTTTAACAATTGATTACAAATTATTGTGCTGCCATTTTAGCTGGCTTTTGTGCTGTTTTGGGCAGGTGTCTTTTTATGGTATAAACAGCATGGCCTAGAAATTGGGTTCTGGTCTTGCCAGGGCTGTAGCGCCAGAAAGTTTGCGCCAGCGGTAATGCGGCAGCGCGCGACGAAAATTCGGGTGCGCCGGGCCCAGACGGCGGCGGGCGCTAAAACCCTCCTTTAGCGCCTCAAAACGGGCGTGAACTTGGGTTTCCCGGCGCTAATCCCCCGCTGCGGCACCCGATGCGGTGCGGCAGGCGGGGGAACTGCAGGCCTCCTCCTCCTGTTAAGGAGGAGCTGCCTGCAGCCGACAACTGTCCGGCGGATTGACCCGACATCTGAGCCCGGCACCTCGGGGAAGTGCCGGGCTCGCATGAGACACTGATCAGGGCCGCGGGGGGGGAATGCAGGAGTCCGGGAAGGGAGGTGCGGGCAGGCGGCCGCCGGGAACGCGGCCGGCCGCCGCTCCACCTTTATGCGCCGGCGCACACTGGGGGAAGACTCTGTTGCCAGAGTCTTAGTTGCGCCTGCCATGGGCGAGGCGGGCGCAACTGAATTTCGGCTTGGGGCCGGGTTACCACGGCAACCGGGACGCTGCGCACACCGATGACGTCATCGGTGCCGGCGCAGCGCTACCGGTGCAACGCCGATTTAGGGCCCCAGGGAATTTCTCAACTGGCCATAACTCCGGCGCTAGGCCCTCTAGCGCCTCAAATGCGGCGCTAAGCCTACCGAATTTCTAGGCCCATTTGTTTTCTAAAAACAGCTTTCTGTGGTGTTGTACTTGGCCAGTTAATGTCACCAATAATCTTGCCCCAGTCAATATGAAAATCCTATTAACATGACTTGAGTGGTTACAATATAGGTTCAATGGTATGTATCCCTGAAATCTATTGGCATGAATTCTATACCCACTAGTGCAAACTCACAAAATTAAATTGAACCCATTATATTTTTATTGAAAAAAAATTATGTCGGAAATCATCCCCAAAACACTGACTGGAAAAAAAAATTGGGATCCGCTTTGTCTAATTCATTGCAGATAATGTCAACTGCAGCTGTTGTAGCAATACTTCTCTTTTGTTTTGCCAGACATCCTGGGGCAAAAATTCGGTCGCGCTCCCTTTGGGGCGCTAACTTCCTTCAGTGCCCCAAAAAGGTCAGCATCCCCCGCGCCTGAAATTCACTATTAGCGCCAGAAGAGGGAGGCGGGGCGCTACTGGAAGCCCTCCCCCTCCCTCTTGGGGCGCTACCAGGGAATATCGCGACGCTACATGCCCCTGCGTGTCATGCCGCGATACTGCAGGCCTTCCTCCCCTCCTAGCGCAGCGCAACCCGGGGCCCAGCTGGGCCACCAGGGATTGGGCTGCCGGCAAAAGGGCCCGGCACTCGAGGAGTGCCGGGGTGATGGAGTGTGGCCGGCACCTCGCGGTGGGGGGGGGGGGGGGGCGCTGAAGAGGAGGCCGAGGATGGCAGAGGGGACAGGTGCTGGCAGGTGGCCAACAACAAAAATGGCCGCCCAGTCTCTCCTTTAATTATCGCCGCGCATACGCCCCCCATACCCTGTCAGACATAGCGTCCGGCGGTAGGTCAGGGGGCGCTACCGAGGTTCACGGCCAGGACATGAGTGGGGTGCTGCGCACGGCGATGACATCATCGCGGAGGCGCAGCACCGCGGGGCGCTACCGGTCACCGCCGCCGCTAACCTCCGACAGGAGAAGGTAGCGGCGCCGCGCACGGGCGCTAGTTGCTTTGTAAAACAACCAAATTTTGCCCCCAAGCTTATGTTGCCTTCTTAAATATTCAAATTCATGAAGGATAATGTGGTCTTCACTAGAAGTTGTTTTTTTGAAAATATTTTTATTGAGTTCTCAAAAGTCTGCATTCTGATATATATTTTCTGACGCCATTCTACATTGTTACTGCATGGTGCTTATTCATGTTTTCTGGCATGACTGTGCTTGAGGCGGAGTTATTCGAGTCAAGGAGTTAAAGCGACTTCTTTGTTTTTGGCTTCTGGGGAGCAGTTGGGTATGGGAATGGGGGAAGCTCACATCAGTTTGGGTCATTGTCCTTTATTATCAGTGTGTGAGTTGCTGCATTGGTGGGAGTTTTTCTTGCAACGAATCTCCAAATATCAGGCAGACTATCTGATATTTCTCCAGTTTAAAGGCGTAAGCTGAATATTATTCTTTTCCGGATAGGATATGTCCCATATGTATTTCAGCCACATGTTTATTGTAGGGAGGTTTGCACTTCACCACATGAGGGCGCCATCTTGCAGCTAGTAGCGAGATCTGTGCTAGCCTGCTTCCTGTGAGAGATCCTCACTCTCCAGTGGGTAGGCCCAGCAAGCACTGTGCTAGGTCTTCTCAAATTGCAAGACTGGTTATGATCCTTGTAGTCTCCTGGACTGTTGTCCAGAATGGCTGAATTCAGGGGCATGTGTAGGAGGGTGCCCTACCAATTGCCCCTGCAGCAATTGTCTGATATGGAGGAGTGACATTTACGCAACTTGTGAGGCGCTGTATGAACCTGAGTTGGCCTTTCTACATTTTGCTGCAGCTGGTGATGTTAAGCGTCTGTCTCCATACCTCTTGCCACACATCCTTCATTAACGGATGGCCTTTGTCCATTAAAGCTGATGAAATGTGTTACAGTCTGTAGCTGCCAATAATAAAAATAGTTGGTGAGTAAAAGAGAAACATATATAGGTAATAATGTTCAACTGGATGAATCCCATATGCTTAGCTCGAACTACAATGTGTTTAGAAACATCTACAAAGCAACATTAATAAAATTATACAATAAGCAATATACAGCGGATGCTGGAAATCTGAACTAAACACAGAACCATTTTCTGTTTTTATTATTAATAATAAAATTATGGAAGGTTCAGAGTTTTGTGCATACACTCCCTATTCAGCTGAAGTAGGATTTGTGTACATGTATGAATTGTCTGGGTAAAATGGAAGAACCATTGCAGTTAATTGCCACTATTAATGCAACAGAATTGGTTATACTGCAGAGTAAACTCGGGGATATACAGTATATCTTTCTCTTTGTAAATCTTCCAACTTTCCTATAGGTGTCATGAGAGGCAGGCTGATGTTGCTGCATTCGTCCGCATTCACCGTCCGCAATGTGGGTTATTCAATAAAATACTTGCCTTACAGTGAAAACAATAGTGTTTTCTGGCTGCAACCTGTTTACAAGTCTTGTATTGTTTTGAAGCTTTTTTAAATGCAGATGGTCATTACTGTTTAGAACCACGGTGTAACTGCTTGGAATATGAGGCTAATGATCCAATCGGCAGGATTTTCCAATATGTACCACCTACCTTTACTCAGGTGGGCGGGCAGGAAATGGGGCAAATCCGTAACCTGGAGCGCTGCACTAAAATGACCGGGCGATTTACAACCTCACTAACAGTCGACAGAAATCATGCCTACACAAGGGCATCTAGTATTGCCACGTTGTGTCAAAAGATAGAAGTAAATTGAAAGGGATCAGCCAGTAGTTAGAAAAGATTTATGAAAACCTTGGGCGCGATCTTGCCAGCCCTGGGGAGGTGGGTATGGGGGTGGGACTGCTGGGAAAATGGCAGAATCTGGGGGCGGGTACCCAACCCACCCCATGCCATCTTGCCAGGAGGCGGGTAGCCGACCCGCGCCGGTTCCCATCTCCTTGGAGGCGGGAAGGGGATTAGTGCCACTTATCTGCCTGTTAACAGGTAGTTAACAGGGAGATAAGAGGATTATCCCCATTTTACTCACACAAGTGCGGGCTTCCCGAAGGCTGCGAACCCCTCCAGGGTCACCGAGGCGAGCAGTGGGTCTGCGGGGGTCGGAGGGGTGCAAAAGTGCGCTGTGAAGGTAAGTGATGGGTGCAAGTGTGGAGAGGTGAGTATGTGAGGTAAGTGGAATTTGTTAGTAAAAGTTTACTTGCTTTGTTTCTTCCTGCAGGCTTTAATTGGTGGGTATGCGGAGAGTCTCGCACCTCCGCGGCAGAGATGACAGATGGCCGTTGCATTCTCCAATCTAATTTCTGCTAAATAAAGAGGTTTGATGAGTCTTGAATTCAAGAACTCATCAAACTACAGAGAATGTCAGTGTCTGACAGCTTCACAGAGCTGTCAAACAATGACAATTCATCTTTTTGACAGATGAAATGTCATACGTTGACGTTCTCTGTAATCAGCTTTCCTTTAATTGGCCTGCTAAGCCCGCTGGGCGGCTTAACAAGGTCAATCAAGGGAAAATAGCGTGGATTGGCCACAAGTCGATGGAGGCGGGACTGAAACCCGACAAGTGGGAGTCCCGCCTCCAAAAGCTCCCCATTGGTGAAATCCAACCCCTTCTGTATCGAGTTTCAATTTTATTTTTTGAATTATTTTTCATTACTAGTTATTGTTTTGTCATCTACCTTTGTATCTTCTGCTGTGGAATTCCCATTTCTACCTACCACCCCAATTCCAAAGAGACCACAAGGGGGTTCCAATTGGGAATACCACTATATCTTGTTTCTTATTGGAGGTAGAGGAGAAGGAGCGATGGAGGGAAGACTGATTGAAGAGGGGGAAAATAGAGTATGAGAGTAAGCTTGCAGGGAACATAAAAACTGACTGTAAAAGCTTCTATAGATATGTGAGGAGAAAAAGATTGGTAAAG
Source organism: Somniosus microcephalus (assembly GCF_052327205.1). NCBI lineage: Eukaryota > Metazoa > Chordata > Chondrichthyes > Squaliformes > Somniosidae > Somniosus > Somniosus microcephalus. The sequence continues at coordinate 39,077,433 of NC_141004.1, read as the reverse complement.
TCAAGCGTAGGTCCCTTGCAGTCAGAATCAGGGGAATTTATAATGGGGAACAAAGACATGGCAGACCAATTAAATACATACTTTGGTTCTGTCTTCACAAAGGAGGACACAACTAAACTCCCAGAGATGTCGGGGAACATAGGATCTAATGAGAGGGAGGAACTGAATGAAATCAGTATTTGTAGGGAAATGGTGTTAAGGAAATTGACCAGATTGAAGGCCAATAAATCCCCAGGGCCTGATAATCTACATCCTAGGGTACTTAAGGAAGTGGCCCTCGAAATAGTAGATGCATTGATGATCATCTTCCAAAATTCTATAGACTCTGGCACAGTTCCTATGATTTGGAGGGTAGCTAATGTAACCCCACTATTTAAAAAAGGTGGTAGAGAGAAATGGGGGAATTATAGACCGGTAAGCCTGACATCGGTAGTGGGGAAAATGCTAGAGTCCATTATAAAAGATGTAATAGCAGAGCACTTGGAAAACAGTGACAGGATCGGACAAAGTCAACATGGATTTACAAAAGGTAAATCATGCTTGACTAATCTACTGGAATTTTTTGAGGATGTGACTGGTAGAATAGATAAGGGAGAACCAGTGGATGTGGTGTATTTGGACTTTCAGAAAGCTTTTGATAAGGTCCCGCATAAGAGATTAGTGTGCAAAGTTAAAGCACATGGGATTGGGAGTAAGATACTGACTTGGATAGAGAACTGGTTGGCAGACAGGAAGCAAAGAGTTGGAATAAACGGGTCTTTTTCCGAGTAGCAGGCAGTGACTAGTGGGGTACCGCAGGGATTGGTGCTAGGACCCCAGCTATTCACAATCTATATTAATGATCTAGACGAGGGAATTAGATGTAATATCTCCAAGCTTGCAGACGACACAAAGCTGGGTGGGTGTGTGTGCTGAGAGGAGGATGCAGAGAAACTCCAGTATGATTTGGACAGGTTGGGTGATTGGGCAGATACATGGCAGATGCGGTAGAGTGTGGATAAATGTGAGGTTATCCACTTTGGTGGCTAAAACAGGAAGGCAGATTATTATCTGAACGGCAATAGATTGGGAAAAGGGGAAGTGCAACGAAACCTGGGTGTCCTTGTGCACCAGTCGCTGAAGGTAAGCATGCAGGTGCAGCAGGCGGCTAAGAAGGCAAATAGTATGTTGGCCTTCATAGCGAGAGGATTCGAGTACAGGGGCAAGTATGTCTTGCTGAAGTTGTACAGGGCCTTGGTGAGACCACATCTTGAGTATTGTGTGCAGTTTTGGTCGCCTTATCTGAGGAAGGATGTTCTTGCCATGGAGAGAGTGCAGCGAAGATTCACCAGGCCTGGGGTTGCAGGAATGACATGAAGAGAGATTGGGTTGATTAGGCTTATATTTGCTAGAGTTTAGAAGAATGAGAGGGGATCTCATTGAAACTTATAACATTCTAACAGGACTAGACAGGCTAGATGCAGGAAGGATGTTCCCGATGGCGGGAGAGTCCAGAACCAGGGGTCACAGGCTAAGGATAAGGGGTAAGCCATTTAGGACTGAGATGAGGTGGAATTTCTTCACCCAGAGAGTGGTGAACCTGTGGAATTCTCTACCACAGAAGGCAGTTGAGGCCAATTCATTAAATATATTCAAGAAGGAGTTAGGTATATTTCTTAAGGCTAAAGGGATCAAGGGATATGGGGAGAAAGCAGGGACAGGGTACTGAAATTGGATGATCAGCCATGATTTCATTAAATGGCGGAGCAGGCTCGAGGGGCCAAATGGCCTACCCTTGCTCCTATCTTCTATGTTTCTATGTTTCTATTTTTAGCTCCGTTAAAACATATACATTTTTTTTCAAAAATTTTAATTTTTGTTTAAAATATTTAATTAAATGCCATTTTAATTAAATTTATATATGTAATGTTTTTCTAAAATTTATTTCATGTGTTCGTGTATTTTTTAAGTCATCCCCATTCATACTTATGACAGTTCCATATGTACAGTACTCCCATATGTATGAATGGGGATTCCCTTCTTTCATTGGTTGGGCCGGCCCACGTGATCCCAGGGGCGCTTGCGAACGGCCTGCGCCCCTGGGATACGTGGGCCTCAACTTATATCTACCAGGAGAGGCCCAGGATCGCAAGCTTCCGTATCTCCCGGACCACCAGGTAAATGCATAGAAAATTTGATGATCGGTGGCATCCGCCCGTAAGAACCCTCCGATCGCAAATTCAGGCCCAATGTTTTTTAAACTCTTTTAAAATCTGTGGTCAGATGGCTCAAAATGGGGGTGGGGGGTGGGGGGCATGGAAAAACTGCAAACAAAAAAGTTTCACTTGGGGCTAAAAGTTCAACAATGCTAAAATCCTGCCGACGCCACCATGGGCTGGTGTTAATGGCCGCCAAAAATGGTGGCGCTGGCAGGACCGGTAATTTGGCGCTGGTGGCTAATTGACATTAGCTCAGCACTAAACTCACCGTGCAAGGCCGTTCTGGTGGCGTTTGTCCCGGCAGCAGGCCCCACTGTAGTGTGGCCATAGCGTCATTGCAGCAATAACAGCCTGTTCTTAAAGCAAGGCTGTCATTTCAGAAAACAGTTCAGCCTCTTAAAGGGGAACTGCCTTCTGAATTGAAGAAAAATAAAAATCATGTAAAAATAGGCAGTTTTTAGTCCTTGCAGCTCAACTGCCTTCTGGAAAATAAAATTAACATGCAAAAGAATTCCCAAATGGGAGTATTCAGCTCTTAAAGCAGAATTCTCTTCCGCACCTAAAAAAAGAAGTGCTTCAACACTAACACAGATGGCTCTGCAAGCCAGGGAAGGGGCACCCAGGGTCTCACGCACAACACTCCAGCTTTGTGCAGGGGGTCAACACTGCAAGGGAGGTCCTCTACCCACAGGGGCCAGGAGGCCCTCCAGAAAGAAGGATGTGGGACCAGATCACCAAGTACGTCACCGCCAGCAGCGTCGTCCCCACCAACTGGCTCCAGTGCCCAAAGAAGCTTCATGACCTCAGACCACTGGTCAAGGTCAGTGAATGCATCTTCAAAAGCCGTCTCCTACCAATTGCACCACTAGCCTCACCACTGCTCAATGCACGACTCCCCACCCCTACCCCGATCCCTCATCTACCAACATTCTGTACCAAACACGAGGCACGCCTCTCATTCCTAACTTCACTTCACCTCACCCCCTTGGAGGAGACGATGCTGGCTATTCTTGGCAGGGTCATGGCTGAGTCCTTGGCTAGCAGTGGGGTTGAAAGGATACAAGAGTCTGGTATCCTCATAATGTTATCCTCCTTCTCGCATGCACCTCTTGTTTTCCCGCCCTCCCCTCACCATAACTCCACCCTTGTGCCTTCCTCATTTCACACACCCAAGAAATGCAGCCTGCCCAGCAGTGGTTGGCCAAGAGAGAGAGGAGAGTGAAGAAGAAGAAACACCGTCACTCGATTTCGCACTCCCAGCCACCAGCTCCTCGAGGTCATCCTGCAAGGCCATTTGCAGTGTCCCCCACTCAAAGTCAGCAGCCTTCCACCAGCCATGCTGCCACCACTGGGGTAGCACTGCGTGACATCAGTAGGATAGACAAAGGCACACACAAGACAGTCACTAAGGCAATGCATAAGGGTGTTGAGTTGATTTCTTGATGTCATATTGGATGGATAGATGTATAAAGTTGGATTGGAAAGTTTGCTTTGTGGTAGCTTTTATTTCAGCATAGTGGCCAAGAGGACACTGTGATGGTCAATAACAGAGGGAAGATAAGGTGTGAGACAAATGTTGAAAGGGGAATTGGGGTTGTGGTCACTGGGACCACAGGCAGATGATTTCATCCTGGCCAGAAAGGGGCTTTCTGGGTTGCATCCTACTTGCCACATCTTCTCTTCTGTGTCTTTCCCTTCTCTCTGTGAGCGGATGCTGTAAATCTGAAATAAATGCATAAAATGCTGGAAATACTCAGCAGGTCAGGCAACATCTCGACCTGAGATATGATCTATGTTTCTCTCTCCACAGATGCTGCATGACCTGAGTATTTCCAGCATTTTATATCTTCTCAGAGGCCTTTTTTACCATCAAAGGCCTTGCAAGCGTCAAGCAGCAATCACTGCACACTTAAAAAAAAACTTTTAACATGTAATGAACCAAGCCACTACTTTAATAAATTTTTTTTTTAAATCCAGTCCAAAAGCTTAAATGAAAACTTACCTGAAAGATGTGTGTGTCCCTTTAAGAAGTGCTGACAGCATCTCTGTCAGCCTGCTGACTGCTTGCTTTTCAGAGCGTGCTTCGGACCCAGCGCTGAACTCAGCGCTAAGGTTGAAGTTTGCAAACGTGGCAGCGAGTTGGTGTTGCAAGGCGACTGACGTCACTCTCTGCCTATTTGCATCTCCAGGGCAGTGCTAAGTTCCTCACCAAAATGGTGGCCGCCGAGTCCCGCACCACAGAAGGGCATTAGAGAGGCGGCTGCCATTTTCTGCCAGTATAGCAGAGCCAAGGTTGGGAATTTCTAGGCCTTAGTGTTTTGAATGATTTTGATTAGTGTGTCTTTTCCTTTGTTTTATTGGTATATTCTCCTGATTTAAAAAAAAAATTCATGGGGTGTGAGCAAAGCCAGCATTTATTACCATCCCTAATTGCCCTGGAACCACTGCAGTCCATGCGGTGAAGGTACTCCCACAGTGCTGTTAGGTGGGGAGTTCTAGGATTTTGGCCCAGTGACGATGAATGAATGGTGATATACTTCCAAGTCAGGGGATGGTGTGTGACTTGGAGGGGAACTCGGTGGTGTTCCCATGCGCCTGCTGCCTTTGTCCTTCTAGGTGGTAGAAGTCGTGGGTTTGGGAGGTGCTGCCGAAGAAGCCTTGGCGAGTTGCTGCAGTGCATATTGTAGATGGTACACACTGCAGCCACAGTGCGCCAGTGGTGGAGGGAGTGAATGTTTAAGGTGGTGGATGGGGGGCCAATCAAGCAGCCATTTAGGACTGAGATGAGGAGAAATTTCTTCACTCAGAATCTTTGGAATTCTTTACCTCAGAGGGCTGTGGAGGCTCAGTCGTTGAGTATATTCAAGACAGAGATCGATAGATTTTTGGATATTAAGGGACTCAAGGGATATGGGGATAGTGCAGGAAAGTGGAGTTGAGGCAGAAGGTCAGTCATGATCTTATTGAATGGCAGATCAGGCTCAAAGGGCCGAATGGCCTACTCCTGTGCCTATTTCTTATGTTCTTATGTCCTAGATATGCCATTAAGGGTTGGTTGGTTTCATGTGTTAATTTCCATTGGTAATTTTTCCAGTTGCTTTCCTTGGTTTTGGCTCTCCCGTTCTGACTTGCTGCTGTTTACAAAGCTTGAGTCATAGTCATAGAGTCATACGGCACAGAAGGCCATTCGGCCCATCGAGTCCTTGCCGGCTCTCTGTAGTGCAATCCAGTCAGTCCCATTCCCCCGCTCTATCCCCGTAGTCCTGCAAGTTTATTTCCCTCCAGTGCCTATCCAGTCTCCCCTTGAAACATTGATTGTCTCCGCTTCCACCACATCCATCGGTAGCGAGTTCCAGGTCCTCACCACTCGCTGCGTAAAAAAGATTTCCCTCGCATCCCCCCTGTATCTCTTGCCCAAAACCTTAAATCTGTTGCCCCCTAGTCCTTGTACCATCAACTAGTGGGAACAGCCTTTCCCCGTCTAGCCTATCCAAACCCGTCTTAATCTTGTACACCTCTATCAAATCACCCCTCAAACTCCTTTGCTCTAATGAAAACAAATCCAGCTTCTCCAACCTGTCCTTGTAGCTAAGATCCCCCATCCCCGGAACCATTCGGGTAAATCTCCTCTGCACCCTCTCAAGGGCCTTCACATCCTTCCTAAAGTGTGGTGACCAGAACTGGATGCAATACTCCAGTTGTGGCCTAACCAGCGCTTTATAAAGGTTGAGCATAACTTCTCTACTTTTGTACTCAATACCTCTATTTATGAAGCCCAAGATCCCATATGCTTTGTTAACCACTCTCTCAATATGTCCTGCCACCTTCAGAGACCTATGCACATTAACTCCCAGATCCCTCTGTCCCTGCACACTCTTTAAAATGTGCCATTAAGTGTATATTGCCTCTCCCTGATCATTCTGCCAAAATGCATCACCTCACACTTCTCTGTATTAAATTCCATCTGCCACTTGTCTGCCCATTCTGCTAGCCTTTCTATGTCCTGTTGCAGTCATCTGGTATCACAGCTGAAGTGTGATGGTCGCATGATAGAAAATGTGAATTGATGTATCATTTTTAATATATTATGAAATGACAATTTTCTTTTCTCATCTCTTCTCCCTAGCTAGCCTCCTGTACATGACCCATATCATTTTCAACTGCATGGGTATCACAGTTGATCCCTGGCAACAATATGCCACAAGCCAAGGTTTTTTTTTATTCGCTCACAGGAGGTGGGTGTGAATTATTGCCCATCCCTAATTGCCCTTGAGAAGGTGGTGGTGAGCTGCCTTCTTGAACTGCTACAGTCCATGATACTTCTTTGCAGCTGTTTTGGTAAAAATCAGTGCCTTGCTAGGCCATTTCAAAGGCAGTTAAGAGTGAACCACATTGCTGTGAGTCTAGAGTCACATATAGGTCAGACTAGGTAAGGATGACAATCCAGTAATTGCATGGTCACCATTACTGATGCTAGTTTTTTAACATTAATTAACTGAATTTAAATTGCCCAGCAGCCATGGTGGGATTTGAACTCGCATCTCCAGAACATTAGTCCAGGCTTCTGGATTACTCGTCCAGTACCTTAACCACTATGCTAATGTAACCTAGGACCCTTCTGGTTTGTATGGCTTAGCTGCTCACCGATAAATTCATTGAACCATTTGCTAGTTTTTCTATTTCTTTTTGTTAGCTCGTTGCAAATACCCTGAGGTAAGATTGCCAGCACATTTCTGTTAATCAGGCTCATGGGTAACATCCTGTGGTAATATTGTGTCAGGATTTTCTATGATTCAGACTTCCAATGATTGACAGACAGGTATTCATTTATGGTTGGATTTGAAACACAATGCATCTGAAACATTAAAACATTAATAAAAATGCATTAAACATTTCACTTTCAGCCTTTTCATGTGTGTGATTTTAGTCAGAAAATTGAACACCACATATATATCCGTGCAAAGACATGTAACTGCAACCACGATAGTCAGTGAGCTCAGAATTAATGAACATTTTTATTAATTCAAACTTGGGCTCATACTGCCTGAAGCTCTCAAATCCCAATCCCAATCCAAATCAAAATACACTTTTTTTTGTGAAAAAATTAAGTAGGACAGCCTTGCTAAACCATTGCTGACTATGTTGTTTTGGCATGTAGAATGGACATCGTCAACTGAAACTGTACATGCATATTGCCATCGTTGAAGAACAAGATTAATGTAAATAGTCTTAATTTGTAAGAGTTGATTTTTCCAAGGTTTTGCCCTTCACCCGGGGCACTGCGAATCACAAAACTTTTGGTGTAGTGCCCACTATCCTTTAATTTTAATGGAGTTAAAATTGTGGGTCACGCGCTCATGCTTTCCCGATATGTGCAGTTGACAGGCAAAGCTCCACACAGCAGCATGAATGCAACAAATTACCCGCATAGTCTTCCTCAGACTTTGAATTTAGTTAAAGCACCAAATACAAAGCTACTTCCCTACCCACCACTCCATTTTCAATCTGACCTGGTACAAACTCAGAGCTTTATTTTTGATCATATTTCATTTTTTTTTGCTGCATTTCTCTGCTCCTGCTTCTGTTCAAATGTTTCTAATATACCCACAAGGCTATTCTGAACCACAGTTCCCACACTGACCTTTCTGACTTTGGCTTCCTACACAGTTCCAATGAAGCTCAATGCAAGCTTTGAGGAACAACATCTCCTAAGAACATAAGAAATAGGAGCAGGAGTAGGCCATTCAGCCCCTTGAGCCTGCTCCACCATTCAATAAGATCATGGCTGATCTTCTACCTCAACTCCACTTTCCTGCACTATCCCCATATCCCTTGATTCCCTTAATATCCAAAAATCTATCGATCTCTGTCTTGAATATATTCAAAGCCTCCACAGCCCTCTGGGGTAGAGAATTCCAAAGATTCACCACCCTCTGAGTGAAGAAATTTCTCCTCATCTCAGTTCTAAATAGCCGACCCCTTATTCTACGAGGAAATTCATAGCCTTCTGGCCTTAACGTTAAGTTAAACAACTTTAGCTCATGACTACTGCTCCTATTCTCTCTTAGACAGAAGGTGCTGGTAACGGAGGATGGCTGCACCAGAGCCACTTGAGCTGCGGGCTGGTACCTGTGGTGGGCATACCGTATCGATACATGGCCGGCGGGGTGGACCTCAACCTGGGGTCTACCTGCCTTTCTACTCCCACACTCCTGGGCCATGGGAGTCTTCTAATCTTTGCCAGATAATCTATCCTTCTCTTCTCTTCTGCTGTAACCATTTACGCCTCCTCTGGACCCAGCTTTAATTTAAAGACCCAAAAGCAAAATACTGCAGATGCTGGAAATCTGAAATAAAAACAGAAAATGCTGGAATTACTCAGCAGGTCAGGCAGCATCTGAGGAGAGAGAAACAGAGCCAATGTTTCAGGTTGATGACCCTTCATCAGATCTTTAATTTACTTGTCTCATTATCACCTCATTTTGCCTTGCACCATCATGATTTTTGTGATTTAATCACTCCCATCACAGACCTTTCCCTTATCCTAGCTGTGCAGTTGCTTAAAAGCTGATGATCTCTGCCATCTTCAAGTTCTGATGGAAGGCCATTGACCCGAAATGTTAACCCTTTTTCTCGCCAGATGCTGCCTGACCTGCTGAGTGTTTCCAGCATTTTCTGGTTTTATTTCAGGTTTCCAGCATCTGCAGCGTGTTGATTTGTAACTATAAAGTATCCTGAGGATGAATCGATGATTGCATTGCTCAGGAACCTGCCCAAGCTCACTGGCACGTTAAACAGCTGAGCAGGGCTCCGCACATAATGCTGATACTGAGGTGCAAGCAATAAATGAAACAAAATCAAAGCACTAACATTCTTTTTATAGCACTAAGACTCTAGGGCCGGGAGTGGAGGGCAATCCCGTGTGGGAGTCCTCATCAGAGGCCGGACAAATAAGAACATAGGAACAGAAGTAGGCCATTCAGCCCCTCGAGCCTGTTCCGCCATTCAGTGAGATCATGGCTGATCTGTGATCTAACTCCATATACACGCCTTTGGTCCACATCCCTTAATACCTTTGGTTAACAAAAAGCTATCAATCTCCGATTTAAAATTAACAATTGCTCTAGCATCAATTGCTGTTTGCGGACAAGAGTTCCAAACTTCTACCACCCTGTGTGTGTAGAAGTGTTTCCTAATTTCACTCCTGAAAAGTCTGGCTCTAATTTTTAGACTCTGCCCCCTAGTCCTAGAATCCTCAACCAGTGGAAATAGTTTCTCTCTATCTACCCTATCTGTTCCCCTTAATATCCTGAAAACTTCGATCAGATCACCCCTTAACCTTCTAAATTCTAGGGAATACAACCCTAATTTGTGTAATCTCTCCTCGTAACTTAACCCTTGAAGTCCAGGTATTATTCGGGTAAACCTACGCTGCACTCCCTTCAAGGCCAATAAATCCTTCCTAAGGTATGGTGCCCAGAACTGCTCACAGTACTCCAGGTGTGATCTAACCAGGGTTTTGTACAGCTGCAGCGTAACTTCTACCCACTAGTATTCTAGTCCTCTAGATATAAAGGCCAGCATTTCATTAGCCTTTTTGATTATTTTCTGTACCTGTTCATGACATTTTAATGATCTGTGTACCTGGACCTCCAAGTCTCTTTGGACCTCCACTGTTTTTAGCTTTTCACCATTTAGAATGTACCCTGTTCTATCCTTTTTAGGTCCAAAGTGGATGACCTCACATTTGCTTACATTGAAATCCATTTGCCACAGTTTTGCCCATTCACTTAATCTGTCGATATCCCTTTTGTAATTTTATGCTTTCGTCTACACTGCTGACAATGCCGCCTATCTTTGTGTCATCGGCAAATTTGGATATATGACTTTCTATGCCATCATCTAAGTCGTTAATAAATATTGTGAATAGTTGAGACCCCAACACAGATCCCTGCGGGACATCACTAGTCACCTCCTGTCAATTTGAATACCTACCCATTAGCCCTGCTCTCTGTCTCCTGTCGCTCAACCAATTTCCTAATCTGGTCAATAATTTGCCCTCAATTCCATGGGCTTCTACCTTAGATAACAGTCTCTTATGTGTGACTTTATCAAATACCTTCTGGAAGTCCATATAAATAACATCGCTAGATATTCCCCTGTCCACTACTTTAGTCACCTCTTCAGAAAATGCAATCAGGTTTGTCAGGCATGACCTACCTTTCACAAATCCATGCTGGCTCTCTCTGATCATCTGAAAAATTTTGAGGTGCCCAGTCACCCTATCCTTAATTATAAACTCTAGCAATTTCCTGACAACAGATGTTAGGCTAACTGGTCTATAATTCCCTGGTTTCCCTCTCTCACCATTCTTAAAAAGCAGAGTGACATGTGCAATTTTCCAATCTAAAGGGATGGTTCCTGAATCTAGAGAACTTTGGAAGATTATAGTTAGGGCATCTGCAATGTGCTCACCTACTTCCTTTAAAACCCTGGGATGGAAACCATCTGGCCCTGGGGATTTGTCACTCTTTAGTGCCAAATCCTCATTACTGTTATTTTATTTATGTTAATTTTATTGAGTCCCTGTCCCCAATTCAATATTAGTTTCCTTGGGATTTCCGGCATGCTATCCTCTTCTTCTACTGTAAATACTGATGCAAAGTAATTATTCAACATGTCTGCCATTTCCCCATTGTCATTGACAATATCACCACTTTCAGTTTTTAAGGGGCTAACATTGTTCCTGACTACCCTCTTTTTCCTAATGTAATTGTAAAAATTCTTCGTATTGATTTTGATATCCCTTGCAAGTTTCTTTTCATACTCCCGTTTTGTAACTCTTACTATCTGTTTTGTGACCCTTTGCTCTTCTTTGCATCTTTCCCATTCGCCAGGATCTGTGCAGTTTTTTGCATTTTTATATGCCCTTTCCTTTAGTTTTATGCTGTCTCTTACCTCTTTAGTTGTCCATGGCTTTTTTTTTGCCAAGTAGAGCTCTTGCTCCTCGGGTATAAACTGGTTCTGTATCACATTAAATTCTTTTTTAAACATCTCCCACTGATCATCTGTTGTTTTACCCATTAACAGATTTGCCCAGTTTACTGTGGACAGTCTCTGCCTCATCCGGTTGAAGTCGGCCTTACCCAAATCTAGAATCTTAGCAGCTGTTTCACGCTTCTCCCTTTCAAGTGCTACGTTGAACTCAATCACGTTATGATCGCTATTGGATAAATGTTCATGCACAGTTAGGCTGTTAACTAAATCTGGCTCTTTACTCATTACTAAATCTAATATGGCTTGTCCCCTTGTTGCCTCTAGAACATATTGTTGTAGAAAACTATCCCGGACACACTTATAAGAGCTGGACCTTATTTGAATGCTGATGGCCAGCTGCTTGCCTGCTTTGGGCGGAAAGCGATAGCTGGCTGACGGTGGCGGATGCAATGATGATCGGGTGACCCGGAAGCCGTCTGCCAGCACCAAGTGAAGGCTGCCAGCATCAAGTTATGTCCAGGGGGTTGGGCAGGGATCTAAAGGTCTCCTGACTGGGGAGCCTGGGGCAGCAGAGGCCTGGATTTTTCTCGTGGGGCCTAGAAGAGCACTCCTGCTCTTTTTAGCTCCACCAAGGAAAGTTATTTTTTCAAAAAACTTGCCTTGGAGGGCCTCCGTTGGCTTCATGACAGCTTTACCTGGCGAAGGAGCGGGTTAACATGCCATCGCAGTCCCATGTACATAATGGGGTCCTGATTTGCATTTAGTAATAAGGCTCCCACCAAAGTCAACGGCAGCCTCTTCCACCACCAAAATCAGCAGCGTTAAAATGGGGAATCAACGGGAAGGGACCGGGAAGTGGATCCACTCCTTTTAACTGCTTCCCCGCTCCTTTCACACCAAATGGGGAAGAGTTGAAATTCCCCCTTAGTTGTGCATGGTAGAGGAAAAGCTGAACAGTTATTTAATCATTTGTTTAGCGCATCGATGAGTGCTGAACAACTTTGTTCAGGTAATGCAGTAAAATGTTGTGGATCATAAGATCAGCAGTATCCATCTGACATATTGGTCCATTGCTTATAGTAATCATTGGAGTTACTAACCAAATCAATCGTTATAACAGGATTACACTGCATCACCAATGAAGCAATGCAGTGAGAGAAGGAAATAAGTTTTCTGGACGAGATTAAGATTATAGTCGCCGGTGGATGTATTGCAATGGAGGAGAAAGACGTAGAGAGCGTGTCTGAGTTCTTGCTCTGTGAAGAAAGCAGATAGCTTTATGAATACATGAACATACTCAGCTATCTGGGTGCTGTCTTGTTATATGCACTACAAGCCAATCTCCCTTGGCATTGCTCACAGTGTGTCAGAGGTTTCGTAAGAACAGTGGTATTATGCCAAGTGGTATTGTCAGGGACACTGATTTATCAGCATTGAGGGTAACCGTAGAACCTAGGAGCATTGGGAAAGGGGCCCAGAGTTTGACGGTACTGAGAGTCTTAAGAGTCTAGCTAAAGGGACCATTGGGAGGGAAGTTTTGTTAAGAGACCACTGAGAAGAAAGAAAGAAAGACTTGCATTTATATAGCACCTTTCACGACCACCGGACATCTCAAAGCGCTTTACAGCCAATGAAGTACTTTTGAAGTGGAGTCACTGTTGTAAAGTGGGGAAACACAGCAGCCAATTTGCGCACAGCAAGCTCCCACAAACAGCAATGTGATAATGACCAAATAATCTGTTTTTGTTATGTTGGTTGAGGGATAAATATTGGCCAGGACACCACCTTCGAAATAGTGCCATGGGATCTTTTACATCCACCTGAGAAAGCAGACGGGGCCTCGGTTTAAAGTCTCATCCGAAAGACGGCACCTCCGACAGTGCAGCACTCCCTCAGCACTGCACTGGAGTGTCAGCCTAGCTTTATGTGCTCAACTCCCTGGAGTGGGACTTGAACCGAAAACCTTCTGACTCAGAGATGAGTGTGCTACCCACTGAGCCACAGGAGGTATCAGGATCTGAGAGTGGGTTAGGAGAAGTCTTTGGAGGTGGATCCTGGGGACCAGTAGGATTGAGGAGGGTATTTTTGAGCATTGGGAGTTGGTAGGATCTGGCAGTATAGGGAGAGCAGAGTCTAATAACCTTGTGAGGGATCCAGGAGAATGGGACCCAAACTGTCATGGTGGGGTGGGGGGCAGGGGGGCATTGGAATTTAAACTTTTGGACCCACCGGGAGCGGGGGAGGGGGCTGGGTGGCGGCAGTGTGCCTGCACGCTGTGGACTTTTAACTCCACAGCATGCATGTGACATCACTGACAAGTTCCCCACCCAGAAGTCAGCCTGATTGACCAGCTTGGCTTCCAGTTGGGTGGGTGACCCTGGAGAAGAGGCCGCAGCCTGAGGTAGGTCCGATCCCTGACCCCGGGGAGGGTGAAGTCCGATCCCGGGGGATTGGGGTGGGGTGGTCTGATCCCCAACCCCGGGGGGAGGTGGTGGGATGGGGGTTGGTTTGTATGGTGGGGTGGCTGCTGCTGGAGGAGCTTGGATGGCCGGATGGAAGCACTCCTGCTCCTCCCGGCCCACAAGGAGTGCTCCCCGAGGCCGTCCTCACCTCACTGCAGCTGCCAGGATTCCTGAGGCCCGGGAACTTTGGCAGGCCACAGTTAAACCTGCAAAGCAGGTTAAATCCGAGGCTTCCAGCCTCATTATCATATTTAAAGTGCCAACCTGCTTCCTGGAAGCGGATTGGCTGCCCACCTCCATTAAAGCCGTAAGTGGGCGGGTTGGGGTCGGGATTCAGATTTTTAACACTTTAACCTCCTACCCAGCCCAAACATGCCCATTTTTTGGGGGCTTAAAATTCACACCCCCCCCTCCTCCCCAGACCCATCCACATCGACGGTACCTATCCACCAGTTTTCCGATCGTCAGTCAGGTCCTGTTTTTATGTTGCTGTCTTGCAGCATTTAAACATAAATCATCTGCTTCTTAAAATTAAAAGATGGAAAATCAAGATCTGGGTTAGGATTAGGTGCACAATGTTTTATATGCACTCCACGCATGCACTAAGAATGCAGAAACAAATGTTTTAATGCACTCTTAGTGAGTTTTATGACTTGTGCAGTATTTAATAAACAAATTTCCATAAACAAACAAAAATGAGCACATAAAACACTCAAAACCTGCATAAAATGCTGAACTGTTAAGTCTTTATGTATAGAAATATACTTTAAGCTTCAAAAATGGTTCAGAAGAGAGGGAGTTTTAACTGAATTTTCAATAGCAATAAATAGAATTTTTTTCTCGAAATAATCCCCTTATTTTCTTTTCTAATTGCCAACAAAGAAACCATAACTGGTGCTGCTGTGCATGATATTGTGAAATACGTTATACTTTGAATTTTTAATTTAATTTTAAACCATATTTTGGACATTGCTAATTTTAGTTACTGAGAACAGTGGCGTCCAAAAATATTTGGGAAGTCTTTGAGTGATTTAGTTGGTTCATCAACAGTGTCAGCGTCAGGAAATTCAATTATAAAGGATTACATAGGGAATTTCAATGTTAACAGATGGCATTCAACAAAAATCAGTAATAGGAAAGTATGTGGACAGGAAGTATGTGCGCATGCGCGAAAACCCAGAACTTGCGGTCTGTCAAGTTTCAGCTCGACAGATCATCCGATTGTGCAGAAAATGGGTGTTCGCTGGCAGAGAGTTGGGCTATTTGCCCAACGACTGCCCAGCGAATGCCCACGAAACCCTTATGCCCAGTAAAAGCAGGCATAGGGCCGCCTTTTACCAGCGTAAGAGCTTAAATAAATTCAATAAAATTAGTTTAGGTTATTTTTGGCATCTTTAAAAATGTTTACATTTATTTTTCAAATTTTGTTTTAAATGTTTAATTAAATTGTATTTTTATTCATTTTAAACGTGTGATTTATTTTTATTTAGGTTGTGCGTAATTGTGTTTTTTTAATGTGATTCCTATTATGCTTATGGGGATTCTGTACATAAATGGAATCCCCGTAAGCATAATGGGAATCCCCCTTTTTGATTGGTTGACCGGGCCCACGTGATCCAGGGCGCTTGCGAACCGTGTGCCCCTGGGATACGTGGGCCTTTATGCGGGCCCAGGACTGCAAGAGTCCGAAGATACGAAGGCACCAGGTAGGTGCGTATTTTTCTTGCGGATCTGAGGCATTCGTCTGTGGGAAGCCTCCGACCGCAATTTCGGGTCCATTATGTTTAATATAAATTGTGCATGTATGTGTGGGAATACATTGATGCATAAATGTTGAAAATCAAACTACATTTGATTGATATGGTACAGGCCACCAATCTAACTTCTCCTAAACTCTTCCTTATGGACAAATTAGCATTTGCTGTTCTTACCAACACTTGCTAAATTGACGTTTTGTTCCGATGTTATTTATATTAGAGAAGAAGAATGTCCAACCACAAGTTCCTATATTGCTCCATTTAAACCCATTAGTTCGCCACAAGGCTAGTGTGTTAATAATGCCCTCCAAGAACATTTTAAATGCAGTTCAGTAGGAAAGTCAAAAGAGAATTGACAGCCCTTTTGAATTTGACAGAATCTAAGCTGATTTTTTGACTTTTTATTCTGCAGAGCGAGTAGACTGTAGTGTTCCAGCCTCAAGCAGTTGCCTCTTATGGATTTGTAGGTCACATGTGGATTAGCAGACAAGATCAATATTCTGTATAACAGAAAATTAATAGCTGAAATTTGCTATAGGCAAAGAAGTGAGGTTACACATAAGAGAAGGAAGACCTTGTATTCCTGTAAGTTTCTGGAGTAGAGCTTGTTAACTTGCAAGACTTTATTAACCTTCTAACTGCAAAATGTGGAAGGACATAAACATCTACTTAAACATGAACTTATAAAAACATAACCTTTTCATTTTAATAACAGCTTTCGAGCTAAAAGGAGATGCGCCACCTTTTAAACTTACCATTCAACCGATTGGCAAAGACAAAATCAACACATCTTTATTCAAGAATTATCCTCTCAGTTTATCAAAATTAACTATTTTTCTGCTCTCTGGAGACCTCCCACGCTGTGTAAACAATACATGAATGCAATAAAAGTTGCCTACTCCCTTTATTAGCCTAAAACTTTATCAAGCATGTTATCATTCTGTAAATTCTAAGCTATTTACATGAATAAATAAATACAGAATCCAGAGTTTATTTGACTTTCTATTGGACTGCCAACCAGCTGTCAAATAGAGCACTGAATAACACAGACTTTCTTGGTTATATTTAGGATTGCCTCAACTCAGAATTAATATGACAGCTATTTGAAAAACTGCTGTGGAAAGAAAGTGTGCCTGGATTCTTTGAATTTAAAGCTTCTCATTTTTCAACTTTTCATGCCTATTGTATGGCTTATTTCTTTCAGAAATAGGGTCAGCGCTTCATAAATGGAAGAATACAAAATCTTGGGACTCTTGGGAATCGGCAAAACAACAGGGCAGGTGGCACAGACTGAGACACAATGCAGATTTCCTCTGTTCCCTATAATTAGGGTAAAAATAGTTTGAAATATTACGGCTGCAAAAGATCAAACAAAACATTAATATTTATTTTGAATTTCAATCTCATGTTACTGTTATCGAGCAACTTACAGTAAAAGTAAAAATAGAAATTAATGTTGCAGTAAAAGCATTTTGAACACCTCGGTCTCTGTTTACTATTCTCAAACATACTGAAATGCATCGGCACTTATCGGGAACCTGTGACTGCGATATTCTTGAGCACGTTCTTGTCATTGCTCCTTTCTTGAAAATGAATTAAAAATTTTTTTTTTCAGTGTCATCATCTGTGTATAATTAAAAGTCCGGCGTTGCACATAAAATCTGCCCATAAGTAAATAAGTATATAGGGCAGGATTTTCATTGCGCCATGGAGGCGGGATTGGAGGCATGTGGGGGGTTAAAATCCTGAAATCGGGGGGCACGAATCCATCCCGCCTCCATGCCAGTTTCAAAGGAGGTGGGTACCCGACCCGTGCTGGGACCCGCCTCCCTGAGGCGGGAAGGGGATTAGTGCCAATGAACTGCCTGTTAACATGGTGTGGAGATGCCGGAGTTGGACTGGGGTGGACAAATGTAAGAAATCACACAACACCAGGTTATAGTCCAACAGCTTTATTTGAAATCACAAGCTTTCGGAGCGCTGCTCCTTCTTCAGGTGAAGAAGGAGCAGCGCTCCGAAAGCTTGTGATTTCAAGTAAAGCTGTTGGACTATAACCTGGTGTTGTGTGATTTCTTACATTTGCCTGTTAACAGGTAGTTAACAGGCAGTTTTTAGCCTAATCCCTATTTTCATAGCTGAAGTGTGGGATTCCCGACAGCTCCAAACCACGCCAAGTTAGCGAGGTGGGCCATCGGGCTGATGGGCTTGGAGGGGTCGAGATGCCCGGTGTTCAGGTGAGTGATGGGTGCATGAGTGCAGAAGTAAGTGTGTTTGGTGTGTTTAAAGTGTTTAAAGAAGTTTTACTTACCTTTACAGCCTTCCTTCCTTCCTTCAGGTCTCGGGAGTCCCTCATCTCACCGGCA
Organism: Somniosus microcephalus; assembly: GCF_052327205.1. Classification (NCBI taxonomy): domain Eukaryota; kingdom Metazoa; phylum Chordata; class Chondrichthyes; order Squaliformes; family Somniosidae; genus Somniosus; species Somniosus microcephalus. The sequence goes on along the minus strand of NC_141004.1, from coordinate 39,059,656 downwards.
CAGAAAGCAGAATGGCCGCGAGCTGTCAAAAGTTGCAGCATTCAGCTTTCTGTTCCAGGGAGATCTCTAAATCATCCTGAGAGGAAGGAATTAACTTAGGGTACAGATTGTCAGTGTTTGACAGCTTCAAACAGCTGTGAAACGTTGATATTTCATCTGTCAAAAGGTCTTGACAGATGAAATGTTAATCTGTGACGTCACCTGTTGCCGGGTGGCCCATAATTGGCTTCAGAAATAGGGTCAGCGCTTCGTAAATGGAAGAATCAAGTCAAAATCGCGTGGGTTGGCTACAACTCGATGGAGGCGGGACTACAACCCTGAAAGTTGTAGTCCCGCCTCCTCAATGAAAATCCAGCCCATAATGTACCACACTGTTCTCATCGGCTCAAATAAGCAACTTAAGCATACTGATTTGCTGAAATATAAATCAGCAAATGTCCCACAGAAATGCAACTTCTTAAACTCCTACAATTTCAACAAATCATGTTGCTGAATGTACTTTTTCAAAATGGTTCCAACCACCATTTGTGTTGAAGCTGAGTACATTGCTGTGTAAATAACAGATACACAAATCACTAAAAGTAGCGACATAGGTTAATAAGGCAATTAAAAAAAAAAGAAGCAAACCAAGCACTGGGGTTAATTTCTAGAGGGATAGAATAAAAAAGTGAAGAATTATTTATAGAGCCTTGGTTAGACCACGTTTGGAGTACTCTGCACAGTTCTGGTCTCCATATTATAAAAAAGGATATAGAGGCACTGGAGGAGATGCAAAAATGATTTACAAGGATGATCCCCGAATTGAGTGGTTATACTCGTCAGGAAAAGCTGAACAGTTGGGGCTCTTTTCTCTAGAATTGAGAAGTGGTGAGAGGTCTTTAGATTATGAAAGGGTTTGATGTTTTCACATTTGTGCAATCCAAAACTAGAGGCCATAAATATAAGATAATCACCAATAAATCCAATAAGGAATTCAGGAGGAACGTCTTTACCCCGAGAGTGGTTGGAATGTGAAACTCGCTACTACAAGGAATAGTTGAGGTGAATAGCATTGATGCATTGAAGAGGAAGCAAGATAAACACATGTTGGAGAAAGGAATAGAAGGTTATGCTGATACAGTTAGATGAAGAAGGGTGGGAGGAGGCTCGTGTGGACCACAAACCCTGGCATGGACTAGTTGGGCCGAATGGCCTGTTTCCGTGCTGTAAATTCTATGTAACATTTATAAGATAAGCAACCTATAAAAGTATTATAATTCTGGAAAAAGATGCATTCATAAAACCAGCCAGTGTGTTTGAAATGCCTCTTAAAATGTATTTCCTACACAGTACTACCCCTGCTTTTCATGTGTGGGGTTTGAGCATAGCTGGATTTCTCCATTTTTTGAGTGAAGAGACTCAACAAAGTAGCGTACTTGCAAAATATGCCAGTGTCATTCTGGGAACATCGCACTGGTAGACTAGTTATGCTCAACCTTTATAAAACACTGGTTAGGCCCCAGCTGGATTATTGTGGTCAATTCTAGGCACCACACTTTAGGAAGGATGTCAATCCTTGGAGAGAGTGCAGTGGGGATTTACTAGAATGGTACCAGGAATGCGGGACTTCAGTTATGTGGAGAGACTGGAGAAGCTGGGATTGTTCTCCTTAGAGCAGAGAAAGTTAAGAGGAGATTTGATAGGGGTGTTCAAAATCATGAAGGGTTTTGATAGAGTAAATAAGGAGACACTTTCCAGTGGCAGAAGGGTTGGTAACCAGAGGACACAGACTTAAGGTAATTGGCAAAAGAACCAGGGGTGACATGAGAAATAAAAATGTAGGCAGTGAGTTGTTGTGATCTGGAATACACTGCCTGAAAGGGTGATGGAAGCAGATTCAATAGTAACTTTTAAAAGGGTATTAGATAAATACTGGAAGGGGAAAAATTTGCAGGGCTATGGGGAAAGTTCAGGGGAGTGGAACCAATTGGATAGTTCTTTCAAAGAGCCGGCACAGGTACGATGGGCCAAATGGCCTCCTTTGTGCTGTATCATATGAACATACGAATTAGGAGCAGGAGTAGGCCACTCGGCCCTTCGAGCCTGCTCCGCCATTCAATAAGATCATGGCTGATCCGATTACTCCACATTCCTGCCTATCCCCGATAACTTTTCACCCCCTTGCTTACCAAGAATCTATCTACCTCTGCCTTAAAAATATTCAAAGACTCTGCTTCCACCGCCCTCTGAGGAAGATAGTTCCAAAGACTCACGACCCTTTGTGAGAAAAAATGTCTCCTCATCTCTGTCTTAAATGGGCGACCCCTTATTTTTAAACAGTGACCCCTAGTTCTAGATTCTCCCACAAGAGGAAACATCCTCTCCACATCCACCCTGTCCAGGCCCCCCAGGATTTTATATGTTTCAATCAAGTCACCTCTTATTCTTCTAAACTCCAATGGATACAAGCTTAGCCTGTCCAACCTTTCCTCATAAGACAACCCGCCCATTCCAGGTATTAGTCTAGTAAACCTTCTCTGAACTGCTTCCAACACATTTACATCCTTCCTTAAATAAGGAGACCAATACTGTACACAGTTTCCAGATGTGTTCTCACCAATGCTCTGTATAACTGAAGCATAACCTCCCTACTTTTGTATTCAATTCCCCTTGCAATAAACAATAACATTCTATTAGCTTTCCTAATTACTTGCTGTATCTGCATAGTAACCTTTTGTGATTCATGCACTAGGACACCCAGATCCCTCTGCATCTCAGAGCTCTGCAATCTCTCACCATTTAGATAATATGCTTCTTTTTTATTCTTCCTGCCAAAATGGGCAACTTCACATTTTCCCACATTATACTCCATTTGCCAGATCTTTGCCCACTCACTTAACTTATCTATATCCCTTTGTAGCCTCCTTATGTCCTCTTCACAATTTACTTTCCTACCTATCTTTGTGTCATCAGCAAATTTAGCAACCATACCTTCGGTCCCTTCATCCAAGTCATTTATATAAATTGTAAAAAGTTGAGGCCCCAGCACTGATCCCTGTGGCACACACTCGTTACATCTTGCCAATCAGAAAATGACCCATTTATGCCTACTCTCTGTTTCCTGTTAGCTAGCCAATCTTCTATCCATGCCAATATGTTACCCCCTACACCATGAGCTTTTATTTTCCGCAATAACCTTTGATGTGGCACCTTATCAAATGCCTTCTGGAAATCTAAGTACAGTACATCCACCGGTTCCCCTTTATCCACAGCACATGTTACTTCCTCAAAGAACTTCAATAAATTGGTTAAACATGATTTCCCTTGCACAAAATCATATTGACTCTACCTGATTACTTTGAACTTTTCTAAATGCCCTGCTATAACGTCTTTAATAATAACTTCTAACATCTTCCCTATGACAGATGTTAAGCTAACTGGCCTGTAGTTTCCTGCTTTCTGTCTCCCTCCCTTTTTGAATAAAGGAGTTACATTTGCTATTTTCCAATCTAATGGAGCCTTCCCCGAATCTAGGGAATTTTGGAAAATTTAAACCAATGCATCAACTATCTCACTAGCCACTTCATTTAAGATCCTAGGATGAAGTCCATCAAGACCCGAGGACTTGTCAGCCCGCATCTCCAACAATTTGCTCAGTACCACTTCCCTGCTGATTATAATTTTCTTGAGTTCCTCCCTCCCTTCCATTTCCTGATTTACAGCTATTTCTGGGATGTTACTTGTATTTTCTATAGTGAAGACCGATGCAAAATACCTGTTCAATTCAACTGCCATCTCCTTATTTTCCATTATTAATTCCCCAGACTCACTTTCTATAGGACCAACGCTCACTTTGTTAACTCTTTCCTTTTTTTAAATATCTATAGAAACTCTTACTATCTGTTTTTATATTTCTAGCTAGCTTTCTCTCGTACTCTAATTTTTCTCCCCTTATTAATCTTTTAGTCATTCTTTGCTGTTTTTTATATTCTGTCCAATCTTCTGAACTGCCACCCATCTTTGCGCAATTATATGCTTTCTCTTTAAGTTTAATACTATCTTTAACTTTTTTAGTTAACCACGGATGGTGGGTCCTCCCCTTGGAATTTTTCTTTCTTGTTGGAATGTATATAATCTGTGTATTTTGAAATATCCCCTTAAATGTCTGCCACTGCAACTCTATTGACCTATCCCTTAATCTACTTTGCCAGTTCACTTTTGCTAGCTCTGCTTTCATGCCCTCATAATTGCCCTTATTTAAGTTTAAAATACTAGTCTTGGACCCACTCTTCTCTCTCTCAAACTGAAGGTAAAATTCAATCATATTATGATCGCTGCTACCTAGGGGCGCCTTCACTATGAGGCCATTAATTAATCCTATCTCGTTGCACAATACCAGGTCTAGTATAGCCTGCTCTCTGGTTGGCTCCAGAACATGCTATTGTAAGAAACTATCCCGAAAACATTCCATGAACTCCTCATCTATGCTACCTTTGCCCATCTGATTTTTGCAGTCTATATGCAGATTAAAATCCCCCATGATTATTGCCGTACCCTTCTGACAAGCTCCCATTATTTCTTCCTTTATGCTCTATCGCACCATGTGGTTACTATTATGGGGCCTGTACACCACTCCTACAAGTGACTCCTTGCTTTTATTATTTCTCATCTCTACCCAAACCGCTTCTACACCCTGATTTCCTAAACTTAGGTCATCCCTCTCTATTGTGCTAATACCATCATTAATTAACAGAGCCACCCCTCCCCCTTTTCCCACCTTCCTGTCCTTCCTAAATGTCATGTACTCTTCAATATTCATGTCCCAATCTGTGTCATCCTGCAGCCAGGTTTCTGTAATGGCTATCAGATCATATTTATTTATTTCTATTTGTGCTATCAGTTCATCTGTTTTGTTTCGAATGCTACGTGCATTCAGATGCAGAGCCTTTAGTTTTGTCCTTTTATTATTTTTGTAACCTCTAGCCTTATCTGTTGATTTACTCTTAGATTTGTACTCTCTAACCCTTCCTGTCACAGTCTGTTTATCATTTCCCATATTAATACCTTTCTCTATTGCCTTGTCTCTAATCTTTCAATTACCACATCTTCCCAAATTTGATCCCATGCCCCCAATATTTAGTTTAAAGCCCTCTCTACTGCCCTAGTTATACAACTCGCCAGAACACTGGTCCGTGCACGGTTCAGGTGAAGAACGTCCCAACGATACAGATCCCACTTTCCCCAGTACTGGTGCCAGTGCCCCAGGAATTGAAACCCATTTCTCCCACACCAGTCTTTGAGCCATGCATTCATCTCTCTAATTTTATTTACCATATGCCAATTTGCTCGTGGCTCAGGTAATAATGCAGACATTATTACCCTTGAAGTTCTGCTTTTTAATTTAGCCCCTAGCTGCTCATACTCTCTCAGCAGAACCTCTTTCCTAGTTCTACCTATGTCGTTGGTACATACATGGACCACAACCACTGGCTTCTCCCCCTCCCACTGCAAGTTCCTCTCCAGCCCAGAGCAGATGTCCCAAACCCTGGCACCAGGCAGGCAACACAGCCGTCTGGACTCTCGCTCTTGGCCGCAGAGGACTGTATCTATCCCCCTAACTATGCTGTCCCCAATTACCACTACATTCCTATTAACTCCCCTAGCTTGAATGGCTTCCTGTACCTCGGTGCCATGGTCAGTTTGCTCATCCACCCTGCAGCCACCGCTTTCATTCATACAGGCCGCAAGAACCTCAAACCTGTTGGACAATTGCAAAGGCTGAGGCTCCTCCACCTCCTGGGTCCCCATACTTGCCTCACTCGCAGTCACATCCTCCTGTCCTTGACCACTGACCAAATCAGAAGACCCTATCCTAAGGGGTGTGACTGCCTCCTGGAATAAAGTGCCCATGTAACTTTCCCCCTCCCTGATGCATCACATCTCGGCCTCCAGCTCATCAACTCTGAGCCAAAGCTCCTCAAGCTGCAGACACTTACCGCAGACGTGTTCATCCTGGATCACACTGGTGTCCAGGAGCTCCCACATACTGCAGTCGCAACACATCACCTGCCCTGCCATCTTTATTGAGTCTTAATTAATTTATTTGTATTAATTAATAATTAACAAACCCTACTACACCTAATAAGATTTATTACTGCTAGTAAACTAGTACTAATGAAACCTTACAATTACTAATACATTTCCTGGGCTTTAAAAGATAAGGGAAGTGAGCAAAATACTCACCAACCAATCACTTACCCTTTTCCCTGTGATGTCACCTTTTATTTTTCTCCAGATGTGGTTGGGGGTGTCATAGAGCCGAACTCCCGCTCGTTCTCTGTCCCCTCTTCTGCAGCTTTTTAGCTCCTGCTCTCCTGGAAGCTGACAAAGGTAGAAAAAGAAAGGAACACCTCCCTCCCCGAACTCCCTCACTCACCAAACTCGCAGCTTAACACTCTGTTCCGAGCTGCACTCTGTGACAAACTGCATTCTATGATTCTATGATTATTATACCAGAATGCACCACAGTCACTCAGTGAATATCACACCGATCTTGAATTGGTGGATAGGTTATAACACTTAAAGTATTTCTCAAAGTGCATTAAAACATTGCTATGAGGGAATGCTAAAGTACAACTGCTTGGATGGGATGATGTGCTCTGCAGTACTAGATATGGAGGCAAATATTTGGTCCCATTGAAGCAGTGACAAGACCGCTGCACTTTGGGCACAGTGTGCCTCTGGGAGTTGATGTACTGCTTTAACACGAAATAACACCACAATATACAAAGTCCCACAACCATATCAAAAAATCACTTAAGACTTCAAGTAAATTACTTTTAACCAGAACCAGAAACTTCTTCAAAAAAGCAAGTAATACCAGTTCAACGCCAGCACACATCACATGATGCACTGGGAGTGCACCAGAGTCAGGGGTTGGGACATCCGGTGCCAGCAGTTCTTGGAGGGCTGCTGGTGATCTTTAAAGCTGCCCTGTTACTGAAGATGGCGAAATGACTGCACCAACTAAAAGAAAGTGAACTGATGATTTTAAAGATACAGCTTTGGAAGTCATCTACAGAAGAGTGCTTCTGTTTGGACACAGTAATGCCTGTGTTTTTGCAGGGTACTACACTGTATTGCTGTGATACAAATGAACTGCCCCTTTTACACAATTCTTGCAAGCTAGAAATGCCAAACACGCTGCCAACACAAGCAACTTCATACCTATTCTCATGGACTCAAGGCAGCTGGTGGGCTAGGCATTTGGATAACACTGATCTTCCTTTCTCTTCCTCATTTGAACATACGTTACTTTTCTATATTCTTGCAGGAAAAGACTGCACCTAACAAGAACAACAAAATGATGAGGTTTGTGACCTCCCCCAAGCTCATGGCTCGTACCACTCTTAGCTTTTGTTTCTTTATCTCCCTACTCACTCCCTCACACACAGTGCTGCAGTCTAACATGCTATAATGTCTTACTACACTGATCTGAGTATCCTGGCGTGGCAGTAAGCCTCACAGCTGGTACACAATTTTGAAAAAGCCCTTTGATTAAGCAGTTAGTGATGATCAAATACTCTATGGAGCATGAATATTCCTGAGCTGCTCCTTGAAATTGACACTTCAAAAGGTGAATAATGTAAGTTGCAAGGTTAAAGAAATGTTGTAGAATTTTGCCTGATTACCTCTTGCAGTGGGAAGGGGAATGGAAACATTTTCTAGAACTTTACCTGGACATGGAAAATGCCAGCTTCAGTCCAAGAGTGGATGCTAGTTGTACGTAATCTAAATTTCAATAAACTCCCTTCGTTGTAACGTTCTCTGTTCTCTAGCATAATTTATTTTATAACTTCAAACCGCTCTCCTTGAACATAAATATGGAATAGCAAAATCTTTGAATGTAAAGAGAGCGCTACCTTTTAAATTCCGAATACTGTACTGTCATTGTCCAGTTAAGTCCGCATTCCATGTGTGATCTGTTTTAATAAGCCTAAACCTTACTGATATTTGTGAGTTACTGGTTTTTCACATCTTCAGTACAAGGCTAACTTTTCCCAATTTGCTGGATATTGGCCTGGATTTTGCGGTAATAAGAGTGAGACTATCAGCTGGATAAATCGGACTGCAAATTCTGGCGTCCGCACACGTGGAGTTAAACGCAGAAATCCAGATGTTGCTGTCAGTGATGCCCCGCTCCTCCACAGGGTGCGCTGTTGCCATCTTTGCTGATAGACTCGGCATTGAAACGGAAATGACTGCAACGGCGTGAACTTGCTGTACTTGCCCACTAGTTCTGCACTAAAAATGGCTGAAAAAGTTAGGGCTGGTGCATTCAGGAGTAAGTGAGTTTTTAATGGCAGAATAAGTGATAATTACTGCTGAAGAACCTCTCTGGGCCTGAAAAACTAATTTTAGAAGTGTGGAGTCTCATTCCCTCAGAAGAAAATTGATATTGATGATTTTAAAAAGTAAATAATGGTCCTGAATTTGCAATCGGAGGCTTCCTGCGGGCGGATGCCTCTGATCATCAAATTTTCTACGCATTTACCTGGTGGTCCAGGAGATATGGAGGCTTGCGATCCTGGGCCTCTCCTGGTAGAAATGCGTAGAGTGCCCACATATCCCAGGGGAGCAGGTGGTTCGCAAATGCCCCTGCGATCACGTGGGCCAGGCGAACCAATGAAAGAAGGGAATCCCCATTCATACTTATGGGGGTTCCGTACGTACGGAACTGTCACAAGTATGAATGGGGATGACTTAAAAAATACATGAACACATGAAATAAATAAAAATAAAAAAATTACACATATAAAATTAATTAAAATGGCATTTAATTAAATATTTTAAGCAAAAATTTAGTTTTTTGAAAAAATGTTTTATGTTTTAACGGGGCTAAAAATAAACTTACCTTATTGGACAGGGTTTTTAATGTATAAATGAGTGATAAAATTTTATTTTTCTATTTTTTAAAACTCTTATGCTGGTAAAAGGAAGTCTTATGCCAGCTTTTACCAGGCGTAAGAATTCCACGGCCTTTCAGCGGGCGGAAGTTGGGCAAATAGCGCAACTCTCCACCCGCAGAGGCCCTTTTCCCGGGGATGCGGTGCATCTGTCAAGAACATAAGAACATAAGAAGTAGGAGCAGGAGTAGGCCATACGGCCCCTCGGGCCTGCTCCGCCATTCAATAGGATCATGGCTGATCCGAACCTAGACTCACGTCCACTTCCCTGCCCGCTCCCCGTAACCCCTAATTCCCTTATCAGCTAGGAAACTGTCTATCTCCGTTTTAAATTTATTTAATGTCGCAGCTTCCACAGCTCTCTGGGGTAGCAAATTCCATAGATTTACTACCCTCTGAGTGAAAAAGTTTCTCCTCATCTCAGTTTTGAAAGGGCAGCCCCTTATTCTAAGATTATGCCCCCTAGTTCTAGTCTCACCCATCAGTGGAAACATCCTCCCCGCATCCACCCGATCAAGCCCCCTCACAACCTTATATGTTTCGATAAGATCGCCTCTCATTCTTCTGAATTCCAATGAGTAGAGGCCCAACCTACTCAACCTTTCCTCATAAGTCAACCCCCTCATCTCCGGAATCAACCGAGTGAACCTTCTCTGAACTGCCTTGAGGGCAAGTATATCTTTTCTTAAATATGGAAACCAAAACTGTACACAGTATTCCAGGTGTGGCCTCTTGACAGATCTTGACAGATCGCAAGAGCCGGGTTTTAGCGCATGCGCTTCGCATACCTAAACCCGGCACTTGCGCGGCCCCTACAGGCTGTACAAACCTCATTATGCACCCGTAGGGGTCTCAAAACACGGCCCAATCATTTTTTTAAAACATTTTCTCTCTGTCTCTTTAATCTCTCTCCCTTAATCCCATCTGTATTTCCCAATCTTTACTTCGCTTTCTGTACATGATTTAAATCTAATTTATATTTCCGGCTTTAAATAAGAACATAAGAAATAGGAGCAGGAGTAGGCCAATCGGCCCCTCGAGCCTGCTCCACCATTCAATAAGATCATGGCTGATCTGATCCTAACCGCCAATCTACTATCACAGAATCATCTCCTGAATCTAACAGAATTAGACACACGAAATAGCAGCAGGATCAGGCTACATGGCCCCTGGGCCCGCTCCGCTACCCACAGGGCCATGTCCGATCCGAACCTGGACTCATGTCCAAATTCCTGCCCACTCCCCGTAACCCTTAATTCCCTTTACTTCTAGGAAACTGTCTATTTCTGTTTTAAATTTATGTAATGATGTAGCTTCTACAGCTTTTTGGGGCAGCATATTCCATGGACCTACCACCCTCTGAGTGAAGTAGTTCCTCCTCATCTCAGTTTTGAAAGAGCAGCCCCTTATTCTAAGACTATGCCCCCTAGTTCTAGTTTCACCCATCATCGGGAACATCCTCCCCGCATCCACCCGATCCAACCCCTTCACAATCTTATATGTTTCAATAAGATCACCTCTCATTCTTCTGAACTCCAATGAGTAGAGTCCCAATCTACTCAACCTCTCCTCATATGTCCATCCCCTCATCCCCGGGATTAACCGAGTGAACCTTCTTTGTACTGACTCGAGAGCAAGTATGTCCTTTCTTAAGTATGGACACCAAAACTGTATGCAGTATTCCAGGTGCGGTCTCACCAATACCTTGTACAACTGAAGTAATACCTCCCTATTTTTATATTCTATCCCCCTAGCAATGAAAGCCAACATTCCATTGGCCTTCTTAATCACTTGCTGCACCTGCATACTAACCTTTTGAGTTTCGTGCACCAGGACCCCCAGATCCCTTTGTACTTCAGTACTTTCTAGTTTCTTGCCATTAAGAAAATAACTTGCTCTACGATTTTTCCTGCCAAAGTGCATAACCTCACACTTTCCAGTATTGTATTCCATCTGCCAAATCTCTGCCCACTTACTTAGCCTGGCTATGTCCCCTTGCAGGTTTTTTATGTCCTCCTCACTCACTATTTTCCCTCCCACCTTAGTATCATCTGCAAACTTTTATTTCCTAGTTTGGTGGCTCGGTGAGGATTCTTCAATCTGATTGGTTGAAGAGCCTCGCTGTTTCTTGATGCCACAGATCCCCTGTAGAGGACGCGTGCTGGAAAAGACGCCGGATTAGAGGAAGTCTATGCTGAGAAGTAGGCAAAAACTCTGTGGGCGCTTGCCATTCACCTCGCTGACAGCAAAATCTGGGCTATTGGTTCTTACCAGTAAATGTTGAAATGACTGTGTTTTTGTTTTTTGTTAGCAAATTCAGCAGTGAAATGGGCACTGATGACAGAAGATGTTGAATGTAAAAAGATGAACAAATGAAAAGATTCAGCTGTTCTCTTGCATTAACTGAAAAAAGTGCTTTATAAGATAAAAATATTCCTTATGAAAGCGAAGTAACGTTTAAGCCATGTTTGACACATGATGAAAGGTAAGGAATACTTGTATGGCTCACTTGGGATTTGCTGTTGCGGATAACATTAATTAATGTGAATCTTCGTTTTCTGGAAATGAGCACTGGTTCAACATAGCAGTACTGATGCATGGAGTAATTACATTAGTGTCTGCACATGCCTAGCAATGCCCCTTGTTCTCCAAATTGCATCAGAGTTGCCATTGGTTCTGAAGCGTTCGTGACCTTATAAACTTTAAAATAGCTGATCGGGTGATACTCGTGGTACTTAAAACGTTTTTCTTAAAATTACCACATGCCTCAGTAATGCTATCGCAACACTTTCACAAAATGAAGATTCACCGCAATTAATTTTATCAGCATATTATTTGCTGATGTATTAAAAAAAATACAGGTTACGTCTATTGCAAACAGAATTTTTTTTTCAGTAGGGCTGTTGTGAAAATAATTTGATCAAAGTGGCGGCTGTTCCATAGAGGAGACTTAGTAATCCCCTAGGAGGTTTGCCTTTTGCATCTGCCTGTAGAAGGCGTGAATTGATTGGGAACATTGCTGAATGGTGGTGTCTTGAGAGGAATCAAAGGCAAACAAACATGTTTGTAGCTAGTTGGTTGTGATGTTCTGGTAAAAATGAAATAATCTATTATCAGATTATCATAAAGCACAATTCATCACTACTGATTTAATGACATTAGGAGTCAATTTGAGTCGAAGAAAATGCTTTGTATAAAGAAATATCCCCATTAACTGAATTAATACTCACTCCTCACGTTCCAATGGCTCAATTGCACACAGGCTCCTTCAGGCAGGAGGACTGATAAGGGAGGCACGGATTTGACTTTGACACTAATGCCACATAATGATGGAAGTGTGCATGCTGGCAGTGAGACATGTCATAGCCTCAGTTCATATCAGAATTAAATTGCTGACATCCCAGTGCAATGCAGTGCATCAGGATCAGAGCTTTTAATATGAAGAAAAAATATCTGAGGTAAGGCCACTTTATTGGATTTTCACTTTAAAATTTCCAGGTTTTTTCAGAAGAACTGCAGGAAAAAAAAAGAAATTTTGCTGCAAAAGCTTTTGTGGGCTTTGTTTGAATCCTAGAAAAACAAACTCACGCTTGCATCGAGCTCCATGGAAAGTTATGTAATGTTGATGGAGGGTTTTGAAATTCACAGTTCTGGTGTTAAGTTTGATGAGTTGGGTTGGTCCCTGAGACAATGATTCTTGTAAGTAGACTCCTGATAATTTCCAGCATCATTATTAATGAGTTACATTCATTGAATTGAAAAGAAAACACAACTGCAATACACAATGTACAATAGCTTGCACTGTATTACACATGTATCATGGAACTGTTATGATTTATGTATTTTACAGCATTGTTGCTTGGTCAGCAATATCACAGCACTTGCCATTATTGGATCTTATCCCCCACAACCCAGAAAGATATATTTGCCTTAGAGGGAGTGCAACAAAGGTTCACTAGACTGATTCCTGGGATGTCCTATGAGGAGAGATTGAGTAGACTAGGCCTATATTCCCTAGAGTTTAGAAGAATGAGAGGTGATCTCATTGAAACATATACAATTCTTACAGGCCTTGACAGGGTAGATGCAGGGAGGATGTTTCCCATGGCTGGGGAGTCTAGAACCAGGGGTCACAGTCTCAGAATAAGGGGTCGGCCATTTAGGACTGAGATGAGGAGGAATTTCTTCACTCAAAGGGTTATGAATCTTTGGAATTCACTATCCCAGAGGGCTGTGGAGGCTCAGTCGTTGAGTATATTCAAGACAGAGATTGATAGATTTTTGGATACTAAGGAAATCAAAGGATATGGCGATAGTGCAGGAAGGTGGAGTTGAGGTAGAAGATCAGCCATGATCTTATTAAATGGCGGAGCAGGCTTGAAGGACCGAATGGCCGACTCCTGCTCCTATTTCTTATGTTATATATTTTTTTGCAGCATGTTTTGTAAATATTTAGTGGCTGGTGTCTACAAATTAATCTAATTTGTAGTAAACTACTTTATTTGAATTCACATAAAATTATCCTAAATTTTCAGCTATTTCGCTTGATGGAATATGATGACACAGATTAGTGTGCTCACAGAACAAAATTAACCACAGTATTTGTTTACACTTTGTAAGGCACGCAGTAGCATAGGAGCTAGATTTACGTTTAAGGGAACTCTACAGCATACAAAGTAATGTTCACTTTCATATAATTCAGAAAATCCATTGGTTAGACTGTCTAGCAGAAGTGCTGTCATATCTTGGAAGTAAGCCAAGTCCTGATCACTGCTTACTTCCTCCAGCTCAAACTCGGTTTCAGATGGACCACAATATTCTTGTCCAAACCTGTGAACATTCCCATGTTCCCAACAGCTTCTTTGAGTGGCAGATCTCTCAGAAAGCATCACTCCCACCAGCTAAATAGTCAGCCTAAGCTCAAATTCTCCTGGCTGTCCAAAACTACCATCACACGAGAGGACATAGCATAGCAAAGGAACTACAACAAGGAGGATTATTTGGACAAAATCTAATGCAGTATTATAAAAGATGCTAGCTTATTACTCGACGCATGTTTTTCAAGGCAGTGGCACCCTATTTGTGGGGGCTGCTGCTCCTAAATGTGTACGTATTCCCAGCCAACAATCAAACATGCTCAGCAGTTCTCTCCCACACGATGCATAATTCACATCTTATCCCATCAACCTGACTTTGCTACCAAATCACAGAATAAGCCTTCTGTTTCCCCGGACGTTCTAGAGGCTGCTATCTATTTTGGCCTTTAAAACCATGGCACAGAGCATACAATAAGGAGAGCGGTGTTAAATTTTAAACATTGTCATGGGAGGACATATTTTCAATTTTCATCAGGGAAGCTATACAGGAGATTTGTCCAATTTTACAGGAGATATTTTCCATTTCTACAGCTGCTGTACCTACCTGAGATGCAGAGATTATAAAACAAAATAATGCTCTCTCCTCTGTGCCGAATATAATTTGTTTTGCTGTCAAGCATTAGCCCCTCTGTTATGGTGGGTGTGCAACTTTACTGAGTCTCCATCATGTATGTACAGAAGATGGCACAGAGATGTTCACAAGTGGCACAGTAACAGAAGTGGCTGAATTATCAGCTTTTGCTCGTTATGTGTTACATTTTAATCCTTAGCACATATGCTAACAGGAAGTCCATATGGTTAGTATGAAAAATGCTGTAAGTACTTTAAGAATTACATTTGCTGTGATAGTGTGATAACATTCCTAGCCTGTCAAAACAGAATATTTTAAGCAGTGCAAATGTCTTGGTATAACTTCATTTGCACGGGGCCACTGCATTACAGAGTTATGGCCAGTTAACATTGTATGCAACCACTGCAAATAGCAGCAGTTCTGTATGCATCAACTCCTGGTACTCTGGAATATGGCGCCTTTTTGAAAAGCAGTTACACGTGTGTAAGCTTAAGTATTTGCCAGGGACTTGCGAGCCAATAACATCTTAAGTTCTAGAAGGTAGACGAGGGTGAGCTGTAAGTAAATAATGTGAGTTATGGCAGTGTCCCAAAGCGTGCTTGATTGCCTTTGGGGTTTGGAGAGGAATTTTTCAGAGTTTTTTTCCCTAAATTGACCTAAGATTTTTTTCTCCTTTTTTACCTCGCCAAGGAGATTGCCTAGGTGTTGGGGTGGGGGGGGGGGTGGTGGTGGTGGGAGTATGTTGATGGTGCATACAGGTTGCAACATTTCTGGGTGGAACAGGCTTGATGACCAATTGGGGCTTTTTTCCTGTCTTTTTCAGATGTTTTGTATGATTAAAAGTTACAATTGGGCTTCAACTTTCTGGCCAATGATCTTTCATGGACAAAGGCCTGTATAGCCAGGAATGTAAAAAAAAAAAATCTCTTGCTTATATTGGGAGGGGCTGGATCCAGAAAAAATGCAGCCTACAATTGCCAGAGGGACCATCTATGATTGTTTCCTGTGGAACTGTGCCTCCAGCTCTTCTTGAGGTGATACTCCATGCCACCAGAGGCCTTAGTGCAGCGTTTATATTGTAACACTGCTGTTTAAATTAGGGCTTTCGCCAGAGGCAGCGGTGTAACATAAATACAACATTAGAGACAAACAGTGGGGAGTTACAATAACTTTGTGCAGTTGCCGTCACCATTTGCAAATTGTTTAATGCCCTAATGAAACGCGTGGAACCTAATTATTTGTGCAGTCAGCACCTCCCTGCTCTGTGCTGCTTCTCGTTGAAGTGAAATGCAGTCTAGTTTTGATGGATGAATACTGATGCAGAAGTTTGTCTGAAAGGTACTCCCCAGAGAGGTTATTAAGAAGCTTTGCACTCCTGCCTCTGGTTAAGTGGCAGTTTGTGGAGTCTCACCCCAGTTAGGAGGCACATGACAGTTCTGCTTAAACAACAACTATTGAGAGTAGGCTCGAAGGTTCTGCTGCCAGCAAATAAAAAAGAAAAGAATTGCTTATTTTTATATGGAGGTCTATTGATGAATGTGAACTTTGAAAAAACCTATTAGTTTCCGTATAACTGACACAATAATATATTTAATGACATTTTTCTGTCATTTTTCTGAAATTAACTTCCATCCACTTTGAATGGAATATCTCCATTTTATTATTAATTTCCATCTGTTGTCAGTTTCATACACATTCACCAACAGACAGGAAGAATATACTGCGAGAATTCGTGTTGGGCTTAGCGATCCTGTGAAGCACAAGTGGAAACACAGCATTCTATTGATATTGAACATTGCTCTCTGAATATGTAAATCAATTTTCCATGTTCATACCAAAAAATCTATCTATATGATACGCTGTGGTTTTGTTTGTGGGAACAACAAAACAGAAAAACCTCACTTGCCATTGGTCCATGGAAGCTGCTGTTCATTGGCATCCAGTAGTCATATGATCGTAACAAGGCATGACATCATGGTGACAAAGTAATATCACAGGGCACTTCCAACTGATTTAAAAAAAAAAAAAAATTCTTAAAGTTTCTTAATTTAAATTTTTATTAAAATGATAAATTTGACACTGCACAAAATTAAAATTAGTTTATGAGGGCCATAACCTTTGTTTAGCAGTCAATACACTGCTAAAACCCCAGTTACACTTGATCCAAAAGGGTCTTACTTTTAATGGGGTAACTAACAGTGGTATTATTGCAGAAGAGCTGAAGTTTTCTTCAGTTTCACTGATTTGAGAGATTACACTGTTTGCTGGCTCTGTGTGGGGGAGCGGTGGGGGTGGGGGTGGGGCGGGGTGGCACAGCGCAGCCTGTGCAGGAGCAGTGAATGACAGGCCGCAACTTTAGGATTTTCGCGTTAGGCTGGGCATGCGCTAGATCCTGAGGTTGCAGTCAGTTCCAAAGGCGGAATGACAACGAACGCTGCCAGTTCACCATCTTAGGAACTGCAAATTATCTTCCAAACTGCTCCAGACTCGGGTCTAAGGATAAACTTAGCGATGAGTCTACGACTTCTGTTTCTGCTGAGTCTATGACTTCTGTTTCTGAAACATGCGTTTCCAGGGAAACGGTTTACAGATGATTTAAGGGGGAAGAACATTTAGCTTCAGGTCCTCATGTTGGCTTTTTTTACAATGTCATGGATTTGGTACAGTGACAGATCCAACTGTGTTTTCAGGAAAATTCAGAAAAATATCAATTCATATGGAACTGGCCTTTTTTAACTTGACAATACAATGCTATTAATCCAATTTTTTTTTTCCTCTCCGTTACATTACCTAGAAATTTGGAAGCCTATTTCTGACCTTGCCACATTTTTGGGATACCATTGTTATATTTTTTGGTCTTTACTCATAAAATTTGTTAACGTTTGGTTGAAACATGATGCACTGCGAGACGTGGGGACTTCTGCAAAATATACTAGGCAGAAACAGCCTGGCCTAACCTGCTTGTCCTCCAGGCTCAAGGAATGATGTGCCCAAGATCACTCGACCCTTTTGTCTGATGTTTAATAAATTACCAATGACTCAGTAACTGCCTATGAATTTGGTCTCAATGCTAGGTTTCCAGCAGATACATATTACACACAATGAGTAAAATGTTTGAGTTATACTGCACTTTATTTTCTGTAAAATAAAATAATAAGGTGGAGAGTCACAACGGAATTGAAACATATAAACCCTTTCAATTCATTAATATATTTGTGTCCATTAGTAAGCTTGTATTTAAAAAAAACACTGGAAACTGAATCACTCAATAATTTCAACTGTTCTAGTATATGTCTCACATCTTGCTGGGACTGTCCTGATAGGGCTTTTTGAGTGCCTATGATTTTTATATAAGCGTGGAAAGTCTACTGAGTAGAAAGCAACTGAAATGAGCAATATATTATAGAGGAATGTAAAACTGACAATATACTTAAGCAATTAGTTAAAATATTATCTATTACTGCATTTCAGTAATAGGGACATCATAATACAAATTCTAACTGTCAGCTTTGAGACCATTTTGGCCTGGAAAGGATAATTTAGATTATGATGCTACCATGAAGTAAAATTTGATTCAGGAGGGGTTAAATCCCAGCAACACACAAGTTACTCAGTAAGTTGAATAGAACCTTTAGCTAATGTAAAATAAAAACCAAAAATGCTGGAAATACTCAGCAGGTCAGGCAGCATCTGTGGAGAGAGAAACAAAGTTAGCGTTTCAGGTCAATGACCTTTCGTCAGAACTGGAAAAGGTTAGAGATGTAACAGGTTTTTAAGCAAGTATAGAGGCAGGGAAAGGGGGGAGGGGAGGAAAGAACAAAAGGGAAGGTCTGTGATAGGCTGGAAGGCAGGAGAGATTAAATGACGAAAGGGATGATGGTGCAAGGCAAAAGGGGGTGGTAATGGGACAAGTTAAGAAACAAAAGATGGGTCTAGAGGAGTTGGAAATAACAACAATAGAATCATTACCAGCACCTGCTGTCTGAAAAAATGGGGGTGGTGGTTATGATCTGAAATTGTTGAACTCTATGTTGAGTCCGGAAGCCTGTAAAGCGCCTTATCGAAAGATGAGGTGCTGTTCCTCAAGCTTCTGTTGAGCTTCATTAGAACAGTGTAGGAGTCCGAGGACAGAGGGGGATTGGGGCGGAGAATTCAAATGGCAAGCGACCAGAAGCTCGGTCATGCTTGTGGACTGAACAGAGGTGTTCCACAAAGCAATCACCCAATCTGCGTTTGGTCTCTCCAATGTAGAGGAGACCGCATCGTGAGCAGCGAATACAGTATACTAAATTGGAAGAAGTACAAGTAAATCGCTGTTTCACCTGGAAGGTGTGTTTGGGGCCCTGGACAGTGGGAAGGATGGAGGTAAAAGGGCAGGTGTTGCATCTCCTGTGCTTGCACGGAAAGGCGCCGTGGGAAGGGGAGGGGGTGTTGGGGGTGATTGAAGGACTCGCGGAGGGAACAGTCCCTTCGGAATGCTGAAAGGGGAAGGGAGGGGAAGATGTGTTTGGTGGTGACATCACGCTGTAGGTGACGGAAATACCAGAGGATGATCCATTGAATGTGGAGACTGGTGGGGTGGAAGGTCAGAACAAGGGGAACGCTATCGTGTTTCAGGGAGGGAGGGAGGGGAAGTGGCGAGAGCAGAAGTGCGGGAAATGGGACGGACACAGCCGAAGGCCCTAACAACCATGGTGGAGGGGAATCTTTGGTTGAGGGAAAAGGATCTTTAGCTAGCTGGGGTACCAGATGAAATGGCTATCAGAATTATGTAGCCTCTCAAAGCAGAGCAGTTTGCAACAATGGGAGGGAGGGGGAGGAGGAGGTGAGGTCATTATTAACAAATTCCAGAGCGGTTTACACCTGTAACTTAGGATAAGTTTCCGTCTAGCGGTGCCAGCACACATTTTAGGTAAACAGGCAATGCAAATGCTATGGCTCTATCACTGAAGGGTGAGGGATAGGCAGCTCAGCAAGCCAATCCTTGTTACAGAGAGATGAGGGAGAGGTTGAGCTTCTGGTTTCCTTTCTTTCCAAGGAAGAAAGGTCTGTCTGCAACAGTGAGAGGCACGGAAGACTCTCTTTCTGCCGTAGTGCCAGTGCTGACATGTAAAGTGAGGTAGGCCTATATCAAAAGGCAAAGCTTGTGTAATTTATTAATTTTGATGATATGAGGAGCAATAGAGAAAAGGCAAATCTTGCTGTGAAAATAGTTTTCTGTTTATTTGTATATTTCATGTAAAATAACTCAGTTGTTGGTGTACAATTCAGTTCCTCTCCCTAGATACTCGTCAGTCCATCTTTCAAATGATCGGAGAATCATGCATGACTGCATGTGTGAGATCACAGAATCCAGCATCCATATTGAGGGGTCTTATGGTTACAGCTTTCATCTGCTTATGAGAATGACCGGTGACACTGAAAAAAATATTTTGTGCAGACCCAAAATTTGTAGTATGTGTAATATACAGCAAAAGTCTGTTTAGGGAAATACAGCTGGTGAACTGAATTCTGAATTCTCATTCTTGCATTTTAGTAAGACTAAATTAAATGTCTCAGACTATTAAAGGAATTACACACTTTATTTATTAGTATAATAATCCATAGAATGTGATATTTAACTAGATTCTGCTTTTTGAGATCCTGCCTAATATTTCATTTTTGGGGAGGGGAGGGGGGGAGTGGCTAAGCAAAGAGGTGCAACATTTATTGGTGTGCTATGATCAATGAAAGTACAATATTATTTTGTCCAAAAACTTGTCACAAATAGTAAGCTTTAAAGAAATGTTGGTGGTATCATTTCATCTGTGGGCATTAATGCTTTTTGGATGCTAACTATAATCTAAATATTGCTCGAGTGATAAATCAATTGCATGTAAGTTTACCGTTGATGACAAGTGAAACCATCCAATGGAATTCTGAATGGAACTGTACAAATTAAAATGCTTCACAACTCTAAAGTACATGCCTTTGCTATAACTCTTATTTTCTGTAAGCAGGTAACTTATTTTAGTCAGGCTTATTACTTAGTGATTGGTTGAGTTGTTTATTTACTACTTGTGCGCTAATGCGTTAAACCAGTGATTAATTCGCATTAATTAATTAGCTAGATCTCATTTTTCAATAACACAAAACATTGGGTTAATGCCAAATAACATGTTAAAGCACTAATACGACAGCAAAATACTGCGGATGCTGGAAATCCGAAATAACAACAGAAAACGCTGGAAAAACTCAGCAGGTCAGAGCAGCATCCATGGAGAGAGAAACGGAGTTAACGTTTCAGGTCGAAGACGAAGATGAAGGATCTTCGACCTGAAACATTAACTCTGTTTCTCTCTCCACGGATGCTGACCTGACCTGCTGAGTTTTTCCAGCGTTTTCTGCTGTTATTCTGTTAAAGCACTAAGTGGGTGCTTATACTGCTGATGCCTGCGTGATATCACTCTGGTTTCCAGATGATTATCACATATGGTGGATTCAGAAAGTCCTGAAATATTCCAGAGATAAGTAATACAGGTTCTACACAATGTTATTATTTATAAAACAAAAACTTCTGTCTTTGAAAAATGTAATTAAAAAAATGGAATGTTTACTGGAATTTAAAGACTGATTAACAATTTCAGATTTTAATTTCTGGTGATGTAGAAATTCATCGGTGATTGATTTAAAATGGGTGAACAGTGGGAAAAATCTTTCATATCTTTGATTGCCCAAATGCTGTAATCAGTTTTCTAGTCAGGGCCTGACATGGGAAGCTTTATGACTGGCAAAACTCGCACTGTTTATGTTACCCTATGGAAATACATCTGTTGCTTTCTGAATCTACGCACAAAATGGGCACTAGAATATTGGCATTGGAAAAAAATTCTGGGACACTTTACCCATCTCTGCTTGTAGGAGACTGACGGAATGACAGTGAAGAAGCAAATAAAATGGGAAAATAAATCAGCTGTTCTTTAGAAGACTACAGCAAGCAGCAATTCTCTTGTGACTTGAATCGCACTTGAGGACTGTACCTGCAATATGCATAACCTGTGCCACATAAGTACCCTGAATGTATAAATCTGATACTTGGCTAATCTTTTCTTCATGGAAATAATGACAGAAATTGTTTCTTATATAAGCACAAAACCTTAATAATAAGTGCTCACCACGCATGCCTAAGCTTTTCAATATGAATCATGTCTTGTGCAGATGTCTGTCTTCCTCTTGATATTTAAATTGAGTTTCAGAGCTGTGTACGTAATCTCTTTAGCTGAACAGAGCTCTGTGATACTGAAATGTATTGCTTACGACTTGGACCTGATCAAAGGCTGTATTTGCACCATGGTGCATGCTCCATTCATAACAAAAAAAAAATCCCTTCCAACTGACAACTGCCGTTTACAGCTGTGCCTACTTATCAGCAAATGCACGTTGGTGCTAATGGTCTGTGCTGCTATCTTGAGAATGGGAATGAGGAGATGCAATTTCTGTCTTGCTTAATTTTAATGAAAAAGTAGATGCGAGTAAAAGGTGGTACATCTTAATAATTAGTGAAGATGGGAATTCAATCTCTAGAAGCTAGAAATCACTATTGTCGATATTAGCGGATGAATGCTTAATGTGTTGATATAATATTCCACCAACAACTGCTTTAATGAATGTTAAACTGGTTAATGTCTCAGTTATAACAGCGGATAGAAGGTGCCCATGGAATGGTGGGCATTTGTTCCATATTTGCTCGAGTGTTACTATAATAATATTATGGGTTGTTATGGTAGAGCTTAACACTCTGGTTATCTGATACAGGTTGGACCCCGGTCATCCGGCACCCTCGGGACCAGGCCAGTGCCGGACCATTGAAAATTTTGAACCACTGAAGGTGGTCCAAAACTCCGAAAATTCCGAACCATTGGAGGCGATGAAACACTCGCTCCCTTTGCACGTACTGAGATGTTGGTGAACGTGTCCCAGAAGCTGTGGAACTGCGGGATGCATTTCTCGCAGATCCGCACTGACTGCGCGTTCCTCGCCACACAGTTCACCAGAGCGGTGCTGCTCCCGCCGAACTCACCACAAACACCGCCACCACCTGCTCCTCCTCTTCCTGCTGCTGCCCTCCCTGTGCCGCCGCCGCCGGGCTTCTCGGGCTCGGGCGCCATTGCTCCGCTGAGCCGTCGGTGATGCTGCGGGGTCCAGGTGCTGATCCTGACCCGGCGGCGGTCCCGGGACCCGAGCCGGAAGGGAATGTGACAGCAGGACAGTCCTCGTACCAAACCACTGAAGGTGCCGGACCGTCGGGTGCCGGATTACCGGTGCTCAACCTGTAATGCACGTCTTGCTTATATGCAAGAAGTAATGAGTGTGGTAATAAAACCCATTCTTAACAATTTTAGAGAGCAAAAGACCCACAAGGACTGTCATAATGATGCCATACACCAACCACAAATGTTTGCACAACACAATGATCTGACATGAATCGTGCAATAAAGAAAGAACGTGCATTTATAGAGCTCCTTTTCATGACCTCAGGATGTCCCCAAAGTGCTTCACAGCCAATGCAGTATTTTTGAAGTGAAGTCACTGTCTTAAGGCAGCAGTCAGATTGTGCACAAGGTCCCACAAACAGCAATGAGATAACCAGATGATCTGTTCTTAGTGATGGTGTACATTAGGGAGATGATGCCTCAATAGAAAATGTCAAACATTCAACAAAAGCCAAACATTCTTTCTTAAAATTGGCTTCATTATATATAAATTTATCTCTGCACTACTTCATACATTAGTATATTAATGTATTTTGATTAGTGTTGCAATGTTCAGACCAATATGACCTGTCAAATGCAATACCATAATTTTATTTGATAGCTGACAGATGCTCTTTAGGAAGAGCCTGTATATAATTTTAGCTACTCTTATTCTGTCCTTTTAAATAGACAATTATTATGTTCACTGCTTGCATACAACTCATACCCAATCCTATTTATAACCAGTTTCTGTTGTTAGTAGCTCATTTGGGGAGTGGGGGGCAGTATTGCGGTCAGGAAACCCGGAAGAATGGGTCTCCCTCAGGTACTGCCAAATTTAATGGCAGGACATGATTGCCATGTTTGAAATTCATTTCCTGGCCGCACAGCCAGATCGAGAGGCTGGCTGGCTGGCTGTCATGTGGGTAGGCCTTTGGCACCAGGCCGCAGCCAGGAAGCAGAGAGGAGGGGAGAGGTTTGGGGGGGGGGAGGAGGGCGTGGCGGGGTGGGGTGTGGACACATAGATTTGGAGGGTGCGGAGAGATCACGGGTCTGGGGTGGGGTGCGGAGAGATCAAGCGTTGGGGGGGCCGGAGAGATCGGGGGAGAAGATCGCAGGGGTGCCTGTGGAGGACGGGGGTGGGAGGAGTTTGCAGACCATGGAGGACATCAGCTGTTTGGAAAAGTTTCATTCAGTTTTACACAATGGCCCGGATGAGGCATCAGCGCTCACCATTATTATGGAGTAAATCAGACAGCAACTTCCAGCATCCACACATTGCGGAGTTAAACGCGGAAATCAGGAAGTTGCCCTGCTCCCCCACAAGCTTTGCTGTACCTTTATCCCACCAAAAGACTCGGCATTCAAACAAATGAAGGGTGTGAAGTTGCGGTACTTACCCACTAAAAAGTTAGGGCTTGTCCATTCAAGTGTAAGTGAAAGTTTAACGGTGTGATAAGTCTTAATTACTGCCAAACAACCTCTCTGGCTCTGAAAATTAGAGTCTCGTTCCTTCAGAATTTAATTGTTGCTGGATATTTTAAAAATGTTAAATTCATTAAATGTTAAATGGTTTTCTTTGTTTCTTTTTTTCTCTCTCTTTATCCCATCTTTCTTTTCCTCTCTTTATTTCATTTTCTGCACCTGATTTTACATTGAATGAAATATTCTAAGGTACACTTCCTAGTTTAGATTCTGTGTGCCGCCAGTAAGGATTCTTCAATCTGATTGGTTGTAGAGACACCCTGTTGCTTGACCTGCTCACACAGGTCCCAGATCCCCTGTAGAAGGTGCCACGCTGAACTGGATCTCGAATTACCGTAAGTTGTCACACAAAAGCTTGTGGGCAGCTGTAAGTGTAATGAACGGCGAGCACTGTTCGTCCGCCACTGACAGCAAAATCCGGGCCAATATGTTAGAATGTTACAGGAGATTCTGGTAGGAATTGTACAATATTATGGAAGTCTCTAGATTGATTTAGGGAAAATCTAATTAATTTTACCTCCAAGGTGTGTAATTCCATGTGAGAAATATAACCACAGATATCATCACTTGTCGACTCATCTTTGTTATGTTGGCTCCGGCCTACTCAATAATTGTAACAAATTAGTAGCAGTTGTGAAGACTTGAAAGTTACGTTTTTACAAAGACGTTTATGTTAATAATACTCCATAAGAGCTTATGCAGCAGAATTAGTTCTGGGTTTAGTGTACAGGAATCCCGCCCCATACGCGGATTTCAAGTATACACAGTTTCCTCTCTGCAACAAAATTTGCCAACCGCGGCAGTGAATTTTGCATATACGCGGTTTTTAATTTTCAAGTTTCACGGGTCATGCTTCTAAACACGAGACTCCATTCATCCGTGCCGCTCTTTTCAGCATATTTACTACCATGCGTGGTCTCGCTCCACTCGAAGTTCAGTGCATTGTGAAGGTTGGGCGACGCTTGGGAGGCGAGGGGCTGGCCGACATATAGCCTGATGACGTCGAGGAGCTCCTTGAGTCGCACGGCGAGGAGTTGACGGAGGAGGACCTTGATGAGCTGATACAGCATTCCAGTGAGGACGAGGACGAAGACGAGGATATGGTGGCGAAGTCGAAGATGACAAGTGCCAACCTGAGCAAGGCAATGCTCCTTGCTACTAATCTCTCAGACCACTTTATGGAGATTGACCCATTCTTGGAGTGTAGTTTAAAATTCAAGCGAGGTTTGGAGGATTTAATGAGACCATACAAGCAGGTCCAGAAAAAAATGAGTCAACTATCCATTGCAGAATTCTTTAAGAAACTACCCAGTTGATGACCCAGTTGCATCAACCAGCCACGATGTTGCTTCTCCGCATTCAACACCTCGATTGATGATCTTTTTTATTGTGTTAATTAAAATAAAGCAACTTACATCAGGCTCTGACGAGTGTAAATGCGGCCGCGTGCCCCCTAACCCCATTTTTCCCATAAACCCACCAACTGCGGTTTTACCAACCACGGGGATTTTCAGGGACGTATCCCCCGCGGTTGGGGAGGGGTTACTGTACCTAGCTTTGGTTTTACACTTTCTTCACCACTTGAACTTGAGACCTTGAACTTTTCCAGTTTATCCACTCAGGGCATCTCCCACCCTCATCTGAAGTATCTCTTGCCAGAACCATGAGTAGTCACAGGCCAGCTGTGCCTATGGAGCACCATGACAGGGCAGCTTCTCGCCAAAGGGCTGTGATTTTTTTATTGCAGGAAGACCTGCAAGCTCTCCTGGAAGAGATGGAAGACAGGAATGGCTGACTCCTGGGTGATCCAGGCACCAAGCCATCCAAGTGTGTCATCCTTGCCCCCTGGAGGAAGGGTCCCTGGCACTCACTGCCAAAGTCTTCGGCGATGCTGCCTTATTCTTCTCTCCTTCATGTACTGCTGTTCCTCCTCTCCTCAAGGCTGGCATAAAGAGGTGTGCACATGAGGAATGTACAGACCTTCTCCGGAGTCATTCTGAGTATGTGGGGGAGGGGGGGGAAGTGGGCAGGGGGGTGTAAAATGTAAGGGTAGGGTGAGACTGTAGCACTGTGGGTGGGGGGGGGGGGGGGGAGGGAGTGTTAAGTGCAAGTTTCAGTGAGCAAAACTGAAAGAAAGAATGGTTTGGAAAAGTGTCTGTAAAGCCAGAAGTTAGCATGTAAAGTTTGTGGACTCTTCAAAGCTTCATGTACTTCACCTGCAATAGTGTCATAAAAGTGGGAAATTCCCAGAAACAGCACCACCAGGTGAGTGGTAGTCCAATGCAAATGAGCCCGACAGGGCTTGCCACATATCCCAAGCTGCCAAAATGTTTGAGGAAACTCCGGTCTAAAGCATTAATGGCACATAAGTGGTGTAATGCAGTAAGTGCAAGGTTCCTCAATCTTTTCTACCACTATAATGGCACAGTGATGGCGTAAGTGTTGGAGCTAGCGAGGCAATTCAGAGCCAATAGGACTTCTTGCAACTATTTTTCTTCTTCAAAGAGTTGATTAATCTTCTCTTCCCCCACCCCCCCCGGTCCTGGAAATGGGTGGCCAGAACGTCAGCTTGTTTCAGGCGGGCACCTCATTAAGGTATTCAAATCAGGGTCCTGTGATGTACATAGGATCCCCATGTAAACATGCACCAATAGGCGGAGTGAGAGGCGTGCGGACTCTGCCCATTTAAACTTGGGGTGGAGCAGCTGAACTGCTGAAAGGCCGCTCCGAGGATGGGGGGGAAAAAGTGCCGTGACGCTGATTTCCCCAGTTGCCGGATTTCCCACTCCACCTCCTCAATTGGCGAGCTGCCTATTAGCATCCTTTCAGTGTTGGCAGCTCACCAAAATTATTCTAATGAAGCTCCACCATGAAAATTGATCAGGCTTCACAATGATTCCTTTGGGGAGTTGACAGGTTTGCAACCCCTACCTCCCACCTGATGGATTCAGATACACAAAAATTTCCCCCTCGTATTCTATATCAAAAATGAATATTTTTTCTTGTCTGAGTTCATCTGATTAAACTTGGTATTACACATTGCCACTGTTTCATATATGATGGAAGGTTGATCTGATGGAGGGTTAATCTATGTGGTACCATAAAAGTCTTTCATATGATGGAAGTATTTTCCTAAATGATATGCTGAGTTGCACAAGTGTGAACATATATTCTTAACCTTATAATCCTTAGACCACATAACGTATAGCTGCCCAACAAGGGAAGTTATTGGAAGTTTCGGGTTACAGTTGCTGTCCCCTCTATTCTGTCAACTCTAGTTATTTTGCTCCTATGAGGCTCAGTCCTCCATCATCCTTTGGGGGTCTTCTGAATTGAGCCCAGAACATTTGAGTATTAATGGAAGGTCAGGTTTTTGAGCTTGCTGCTCTCCTTCCTCACAGTATGCCTCCAAATCCAGACTCCAATTGACAAATATCCTTGAGGTCTTTGGCAGTCTGTTTGCTATGACACCACAATATGCAATCGTGTTGTAGCCCCAGATCATATCCACACCAGTAAGTCCACACTAACTACTTATTACCTAATTAAAACAATTGAACATTTTATGCATACTACAAGCAGGAAATAGGTTAAAAAGCAACAGTTTATAAAAAGCACTTGTATCACAGTTGTTGCCGTGCTGATGAGTAATAAGGTTTACTTTACCTAAGCCATCTAATGCCCTGAGGGGAACTTCTCTATTCATGCATATTGCCCCATTACAAATATTCTTTCTCATTAATAATTAAGTGCTATTATTGTAATTCATTTAGACCAAAATTTGAATATTAGTGAAATAACCAGTCTCCGTTGCAGTTCAGGAGGCAGAGTACATTGGATGGATTCCCATTGGTGAAATACAAGGAGGCAAAATTCCTGAATGAATGAGAATTAAGAAAGTTTGGAATATGCAGTGGCCGATCAAAATAATCAAAATTAACATGAGTGCTGGGGGAAAACTATATCCCAAATATGCTTCGTAGCCTGTTGTGTCATTTTTCCAAACTTGTCACACATTTTCCACCATTTTTACTAGAAGCTGTGAAATAAAAACAGGTTAATATTTTAAAGTGTCATTTACTATTTTTAAAAATAAATCCATGGCGTGTGTACGTGTGTTGAGGTGAGGGTTGGATATGTGTGTACTGGATTAATAAAAACAATTTTAGCAAACTAACAAAATTAATGGGACTAAAAGTTGATAAATTCAAGGACCGGATGATCTACATCCTAGAGTTTTGAAAGAGGTGGACATTGGGAAAGTGGACGCATTGGTTGTCATCTTCCAAAATTCTATAGATTCTGGAACGGTTCCTGCACGTTGGAGGATAGCAAATGTAACCAAGAAAGGAGGAAGAGAGAAAACAGGGAACTACAGACCTGTTAGCCTCACATCAGTAGTTGGGAAAATGCTGGAATCTATTATAAAGGATGCAATAACTGGTCACACACAAGAGGTTGGTGAACAAAATTAGGGCACATGGAATTGGGGGTGATATACTGGCATGGATTGAGAATTGGTTAACAGACAGAAAACAAAGTGTAGGGATAAATGGGTCTTTATCAGGATGGCAGGCTGTGACTAGTGGGGTACAGCAAGGATCAGTGCTTGGGCCCCAGCTATTCACAATCTATATCAATGATTTGGATGAGGGGACTAAATGTAATATTTCCAAATTTGCTGATGATACAAAGCTAGGTAGCAGTGTCAGTTGTGAAAAGGATGTGAAGAGGCTTCAAGGGGATCTCAACAGGCTCAGTGAGTGGGCGAGAACATGGCAGATGAAATATAATGTGGATAAATGTGAAGTTATCCACTTTGGTAGAAAAAACAGAAAGGCAGAGTATTTCCTAAATGGTGAAAGACTGGGGAATGCAGATGCTCAAAGGGACCTGGGTGTCCTTGTACATGAGTCACTGAAAGTGCATGTGCAGGTGCAGCAAGCCATTAGGAAGGCAAATGGTATGCTGGCCTTCATTACAAGAGGATTTGACTACAGGAGTAAAGAAGTCTTACTCCAATTATATAGGGCCTTGGTGAGACCACACCTGGAGTACTGTGTACAATTTTGGTCTCCTTACCTAAGGAAGGATATACTTGCCATAGAGGGAGCACAATGAAGGTTCACGAGATTGATTCCTGGGATGGCTGGACTGTCGTATGGGAAGAGATTGAGTAAACTCGGCCTGTATTCTCTTGAATTCAGAAGAATGAGAGGGGATCTGATTGAAGCATACAAAATTATTACAGGGCTTGATAGGGTGGATGCTGAGAGAATGTTTCCCTTGGCTAGGGAGTCTAGAACCAGGGGCCACAGCCTCAAGATAAAGATTAGACCATTCAGGACTGAGATGAGAAGAAGTTTCTTCACACAGAGGGTAGTGACTCTTTGGAATTCTCTACCCCAGAGGGCTGTGGAGGCTCAGTCATTGGGTATATTCAAAACAGAAATTGATAGATTTCTGACTAGTAAAGGCATCAAGGGATATGGCGATAGGGCCGGTGAATGGAGGTGAGGTAGAAGATCAGCCATGATCTCATTGAATGGCGGAGCTGGCTCGAAGGGCCGAATGGCCTACTCCTGCTCCTATTTCTTATGTTCTTATAATTTAATATAATGGAAAAAAACCTCAAAGTAAACCTCTTGAAAAGGATCCTGTTTTTCTCAACTCCCTCGTCATAGTGAATACCTCCACTTTCAACTGGAAGTTTAAAAAGCCGTGGACATTCCTGGGACTTGATTTATTCAATGGGCTGGATTTTCATTCGGAAGTCGGGAAGGAGGCGGGACTACAACTTTCGGGTTTTAGTCCCGCCTCCATCGACGTCCGGCCAAACCACGCGGTTTTCCCTTGATTGACCTTGTTGAGCCCGCCCAGCGGGCTCAGCAGGCCAATTAAGGGCCACCCGGCAACAGGTCACGTCACAGACTGAAATTTCATCTGTCAAGAGGTGTTGACAGATGAAATATCGTCTGACTTCTAACCTGAGTCCTTCTACGCAGACTCAGTTAGAACTCACACCGGCACTGAAAGCTGAAGGCTGTCACTTTTGACAGATCGCGGCCATTCTGCTTTCAGTGCCGGCTGAGTGATGGACTCCTGACGCCTAGAGGAAGAAAGGCTGTTAAGGTAAGTACAGGTAATTTAAACTTCTTTACACACTTTAGACACACCAAACACACTTACCTTTGCACTCATGCACCCATCACTCACCTGAACACCGACATCACGATCCCTCTTTCAACCCGACGGCCCACCTGCTCTAACCTGGCGTGGTTTGGAGCCGTCGGGAATCCCACACGACACCCCTCAAAATAAGGATTAGGCTAAAAACTGCCTGTTAACTACCTGTTAACAGGCAGTTAATTGGCACTAATCCCTTCCCGCCTCGGGTCGGCGAGTCCCAGTGCGGGGCGGGTACCCGCCTCCTTTGAAACTTACGTGGAGGCGGGTTTTGGGCGGGATGGTGTCGTGACCCCCGAATTTTGGATTTTAGCCCCCCGCATGCCTAAAAGCCCGCCTCACGGCACACTGAAAATCTAGACCAATAAATCTGAGAGACCAGACCCGAGTAACCATTAGTAACTTGCAGCCACCATTACTATTGACACCGCATCAAAGTTTATATTAGAACAGCAGAATAAAATGGATTTGGATTGAATTTTGTTGTGTCACTGGTAAATCAGCTAATAAATTGGACATGGAAAACAAAACTGTACAGGCTACAAGATCCTATACCTATCCATTATAGGTAAATCGGGTTCTGAATGACAACTACACCACTTGACACTCTTGTAGATGCTGTATTACATATAATTCCATGAATGCTTTTGCAGAGATCCTAATACAAGCATTTTCACTTGTGGAAAATATATTTCTGCAGAACTGCTATTGGATATTTTTTTAAACTTGTGTTTTTTTGCAATTCTTAAATGTTATTTTCATTTCATAATGCTGTATTAAAAATAATTGATATATGATTAGAACTGAGTAATGACATTTACTGATCATTATATACAGCACTTAATTACAATTAGTGAAATTAAGACCAAAATCATACAGTTGTACAAAGCTTTAGGAGAGTTACAAGTTTTGGAAAATGAGGATGATGTTAGGGAGGATTAGGCCAGAGACAATACTGGAAAGTAAACTGGTGAGTAGGAAAAAATGTTTTTTTTAAAGATGATTTTAAGTGATGTGGAAGGAAAGCCTATAATTATTTTAAAAAAAGGAAAGATGTCAAGACCAAGTAGTTAAACTGAGTCATTGAGTATATTCAAGGCTGAGATAGATAGACTTTTGGACTCTAGGGGAATCAAGGGATATGGGGATTGGGCAGGAAAGTGGAGTTGAGGTCGATGATCAGCCCTGATCTTATTGAATGGCGGAGCAAGCTCGAGGGGCCGTATGGCCGACTCCTGCTCCTAATTCTTATGTTCTTAACAAAGTTAAAAGGAACATAAAGACTTAAGATTTTTTTATAAGATGCCAGTATTCAGAAGGTAATAATGACAGGCAGTCATGGAAAAGCCAAATGAGGATAATTAAAATGAATATTAGAAACTAATATTTTTTAGTGAAATCACATGTTACGAAGAAACTTAAAGCATTAAATACTTTTCAGGGCACTGGACAATATAGTGTATATTGTGGAATCCTCAAGGAAATGAGTGAAGGAATAGTCAAGATTTTTGTTAATACGTTGGGATTTTCATAAATACAGGGGTACTGTGGGATAGCTAAAGTAATCTCAATTTCAAACAAAAGTGAGCCATTAAACTGGAAATTCTACATCAGTTTAAATCAACATCAATAGCTGGATCAGTGTTTAAAAGCATATTATGAGATGCTGTCAGTATTCACCTGAAGAGCACTGGGGTAAGAAATAATTAATGTGGTTTGAGAATAAATAGTCTGTGCATCACAAATCTACAGAAATTCTTTGTTATAACTTAATTAGTTGATCAGGGATATCCAGTAAATAGAATTTCCTTGTATTGTCAGAAAGAATTTGATACATTTTCATAGATGAAAGTTTCAAGCATGATAACATCGAATGTATTTAATAGCAAATTATTTGGCTGGACTGAAAATTGGTTTGGCAATAGAAAGTGGATGAAGGTAGTATATGGACAGTAACAAATGGAGTTCCTTTTAAATAAGCAGCTGGTTTTTCAGAAAGCACTAAATCAGAAAGCACTATATACATATGAATATAGATTCATTTATTAATGAAGAAAAACGAACCGTACAGCTTAAAATATTTGAAGAAGTTACAGAACATTAATGGACCAATCTCAGAGCTTAGCCATAGCAAAGTGCAATTCAATAAAAGCAAAATGTCAGATAAAAATATTCTGTCTAAAAACAATTGTAAGAGTAATTTCGTTAAACATTCCAGCAAGGAAGACAAAGTGGCTAGAAATAACTTATCACAACCTGTACAATTCTTGCTCCAGACAAAACAGCATGAGACCAGAATCACTCACCAGAAGCCAGGAAGTAAAACTTTCCATCAATGTTGCCAAAATAACTAATTAAAATTAAATATTCGACATAGAACAAGCATAATCTTTAAAAAGAAAGACTTGCATTTATATAGAGCCTTTCACAACTACCGGATGTCTCAAAGCGCTTTACAGCCAATTAAGCCCTTTTGAAGTGGAGTCACTGTTGTAATGTGGGAAACACGGCAGCCAATATGCACACAGCAAGCTCCCACAAACAGCAATGTGATAATGACCAG
This sequence comes from Somniosus microcephalus, assembly GCF_052327205.1. NCBI lineage: Eukaryota > Metazoa > Chordata > Chondrichthyes > Squaliformes > Somniosidae > Somniosus > Somniosus microcephalus. The sequence continues at coordinate 39,026,798 of NC_141004.1, read as the reverse complement.
ATAATCTGTTTTTGTTATGTTGGTTGAGGGATAAATATTAGCCAGGACACTGGGGATAACTCCTCTGCTCTTTTTCAAAATAGTGCCATGAGATCTTTTATAGCCACCTGAAAGAGCAGACAGGGCCTCAGTTTAACATCTCATCCGAAAGACAGCACCTCCCTCAGCACTGCACTGGACTGTCAACCTAGCTTTATGTGCTCAAGTCCCTGTGTGGGACTTGAACCTACAGACTCAGAAGCGAGTGTGCTACCAACTGAGCCACAGCTAACACAGTTCTTGCATCAATATTGCGTCAGCTGGCCAAGAATGAATGAATGGTTTCTAGCCAGTCCCAACCAGGCATTCTGCCCAGTAATTTGGCTGGTGGATGTGCATAAGCTAAATTAACCTTATCAGCAATACTCCTCCAATAGGCTGAACAATCTGTTGCTCAGCAATTGGATGGAGTTCAGTAGCATTTGCGACAACTTTACACGGCCTCCCCCATAACTGAGATTGTTAACTCAGTCTGAAGTTATATTGTGCTACTGGTCAAAGACCAGCAGTTGTAGAGTGCAAAGTAAAGCCTGCAGTTATATGTGGACTACAATTTGCACTCTGGCTGCCAGGAGAAAGCTCCAGAGCTGCACTTCCCCAGTGTTGTTTTTAATATTAAGAGAGCAAGGCAGCGGTTCCGTCTTCTCCATAACATTGGAAATAAAATCCCTCAGTACTACATTTATAAAGTGTAGGGATTTGAAAGTGAGGGCAAGCATTCTGAATGAGTAATAACTTGTGGAGTGCGGAGGCAGAGAAGCTGGCTAGGAGTTCCTCAGGGCCGTGTCCTAGGCCCAACCTGCTCCTATTTCGTGTGTCTAATTCTGTTAGATTCAGGAGATGGTTCTGTGATAGTGGATTGGCGGTTAGGATCAGATCAGCCATGACCTTATTGAATGGCGGAGCAGGCTCGAGGGGCCGATTGGCCTACTTCTGCTCCTATTTCTTATGTTCTTATGTTCTTATAACCATCTTCAGCTGCTTCGTCAATGACCTTCCCTCCAACATAAGGTCAGAAATGGGGATGTTCTCTGATGACTGCACAGTGTCCAGTGCCATTCACATCTCCTCAGATAATGAAGCAGTCCATGCCCGCACACAACAAGACCTGGACAACGTTCAGGCTTGGGCTGATAAGTGGCAGGTAACATTCGCGCCACACAAGTGGCAGGCAATGACTATCTCCAACAAGCGAGAGTCTAACCACCGCCCCTTGACATTCAACGGCATTTCCATTGCCGAATCCCCCATTATCAACATTCTGGGGTTCACTATTGACCAGAAACTTAACTGGACCAGCCACATAAATACTGTGGCAACAAGAGCAGGTCAGAGGCTAGGGCCTAGAAATTCACTAGCCTTAGCGCCGCTTTTGAGGCGCTAGAGGGACTAGCGCCAGAGTTATGGCCAGTTTAAAAATTCCCTGGGGCCCTAAATCGGCGTTGCACCGGTAGCGCTGCGCCGGCACCGATGACGTCATCGGTGTGCGCAGCGTCCCGGTTGCCGTGGTAACCCGCCCGAACTCCGAAATTGAGTTGCGGCCGCCTCGCCCGTGGCAGCCGCAAGCAACGTTCTGTCAGAGGTGCCTTACTCCAGTTTGCGCCGGCGCATTAAAGGCCCCGCGGCGGCTGGCCACTTTCCCGCCGGCCGCCTGCCCACAGCTCCCTCCCCAAACTTCTCCCCCCCCCCCCCGGAACAGATGCAAGCCCGGCACTTGTCCGAGGTGCCGGGCTCATTTTTAAGCTGATCTGCGCGGGCCGCGGCCGGGTGCAGGCAGCTCCTCCTTAACGGGAGGAGGAGGCCTGCACGTCCCCAGCCTGCCGCACCGCATCGGGTGCCGCAGCGCCGGAATTGCGGCGCGAAACGGCAGTTAGCGCCGATGTACCGCCGCAAAGACCCTTCAGTAGCGCCGGCAGCCGTTTGGGCGCGGCACTACTGAATTTTTGGCGCGCGCAGGGGGACTTAGCGCCGGCACTAACTTCCGGCGCTAAAGCCCTGGCTGCGCCAAAACTCAATTTCTAGGCCCTGGTATTCAGAGTGTCTCACCTCCTGACTACCCAAAGTCTTTCCACTATCTACAAGGCACAAGTAAGGAGTGAGATGGAATACTCTCCACTTGCCTGGATGAGTGCAGCTCCAACAAGACCCAAGAAGCTCGACACCATCCAGGACAAAGCAGCCCACTTGATTGGCACCCTATCCACCATCTTAAACATTCACTCCCTCCACCACTACTGTGGCTGCAGTGTGTACCATCTACAAGATGCACTGCAGCAACTCACCAAGGCTTCTTCGGCAGCACCTCTCAAACCCGCGACCTCTTCCACCTAGAAGGACAAGGGCAGCAGGCACATGGGAGAACCACCACCTCCAAGTTCCCCTCCAAGTCACACACCATCCTGACTTAGAAGTATATCGCCGATCCTTCATCATCGCTGGGTCAGAATCCTGGAACTCCCTCCCTAACAGCACTGTGGGAGTACCTTCACCACACGGACTGCAGCGGTTCAAGAAGGCAGCTCACCACCTCCTTCTCAAGGTCAAATAAGGATCGGCAATAAATGCTGGCCTTGCCAGCGACGCCCACATCCCATAAATGAATTAAAAAAATAAATTGGAAAAGTCAAACCTCGAGGTGATAAAGGTGTCAATCAGGGTTTTTGCTGTTGTAAGGGGAGATGTCACAGCAGAGGCAGGAAATATTTTGGAGCTGCAGGAAAGCAATCTTGTCACACGCATAAGAGAGAACACAGCTCGGGATCAAAGTGGGAGATGGGAGACTGGTGGATTTAAGGCTTGAGACATCTAGGTGCTGCCAGGAGTCAAAAAGAATGGCTTTGGTTTTGTAAACATTAAGGTGGATGAAATTTTGGATCATACAGGTTTAACGTTGGAAAGGGTTTGGACAGTGTAGCAACAACTTTGGGAAGCCAGGTCCGATAGTAGGCAGCTCCCTAGTAGGAGTCACTGGATAACCATTAGGAGGAGGAAAGCCAGCTGAATTTTACTACATCCTAGTCTAGCGGTGCTTAGATTTGGAATCAAATCTTGTGGTTTGTATAGTGGGACCTTCAACCACATCAGAGGAGCTGAGTGAAAAACTTATCAATTAATATGATATTCTTGAGAGTTCTTTTGGATTAATAACTCCATCGTCCTTTAAAGGACTAACGAGCTGAAACTGGGCTGTTGCCTCCAGGCATTAGTAACTCAAGCCACCAATCTCCCTTCAACGTGGTGCTAGTGTTTTGTTGTGATTATGTTAATTTTCATAACAAAATTAAGTCAACATACATCTATGTGCGTATTAATTAAAACAACAGCAGGCAAAACCCTCACAAATGTCAAAAACACAAGAAAGCATAGAGTGAGAAAGAGCACGCCTAACATGGACCATGTACAAACTAGCCTAACATGAAGTCGGCCCACCACTTCACCTTCTGAGGGAAAGTTCTGTGTAAGTACTCCGTGATGCCAGAAGTAATTGAATAAAACTCTAGGGCCTAGAAATTCACTATGGCCCCGCCAGCTGGCTAGCGCCCAAAAGTTAGCGCTGGGCGGGAAGCCTATAGCGATCGTCAGATATTCATTGTTAGCGCCCCAATTCGGAGCCGGGCGCTATACCAGGGTGTGCCCGCCTCCGCTTGGGGCGCTGACACTGAATATCAGCGCTCTTGGCGCCGCTGCGCCAGCCGCTGCGGAGCGGCAGGCTGCGGTACTGCAGGCCTCCTCCTTCTCTTAAGGGGGAGGTGCCTGCAACAGCTGGAGCCCCGATCGCGAGTGCCGGCAAAAGAGCCCGGCACAACGGAGAAGTGCCGGGCTCCCGCAAACCAGCCGGCAATGCCGCGGGGAGGGGGGTAGAGGAGGCCGGGGAAGGAGGTGCGGGCAGGCGGCCGCCGAAAAAGCGGCCGGCCACACCTTCCCCTTTAAAGCGCCCCACTAAGGATTCAGTACGGCCCCGTTCTCTGGTCGCTGTTTGCGGCCGCTTCGGAGGAGGCGGCCGCAACTAAATATGGGGATCGGGCCGGTTTCGGGGCGGAACCGGGGCACTGCGCACACCGATGACGTCATCGGTGCCGGCGCAGCGCTAACGGCTACCGCCGCCAATACCGCTGTGCTGAATATCTGCGCAAACTCATTTTTGCCGCAAAATCACTCTTTAGGCGTTAACTGGGCGCAAAGCTGGCAGCGCCCTAATGAATTTCTAGGCCTAGGTTCTTCATCTATTTCCATATTCCATAACCCTACACCCCCAGATGCATTCATCTTCCTTCGCATGCCTCAGACGTGCAGGAACCATTGCATCCCAAAGATTATTTGATAATTACAATCTTCACCTATCCCAAAACCTGAAATTCCTTTCCTAACCATTTATTTATCCAGCACTATTTGGCAGGAGTTAATTGACAGCATTAACTGCTTTTGACTGGGAGTCTGTTCCACATCTGTGGGGGAGTTTTTCTTTTGTATTATCTTTGAGCTTGCTTAAGACTTGTTGATGCTTATCCTGTGTTCTCTAATTCTACACTCACAGTCCAAGTGAAGTCTGCTTACATCTACACCATTTATGTCTAACAGCATTTAACGACCTGGATCCGGCTCCTCTACTTTAATTATTTTTTGTCCAATGAAAACAAGCTTTCACCATTATTTATAGCCTAATTCTAGAATCGTCCTCGTCTCTCTTAGCTGAACAGCTACCAATGCATTATTATCCCAGTGAAATTAGGGAACAACAATGTGGTAAAGCATAGGTTTGAAACATACATTTTCTGACACTGTAATTTCATTAATGGGCCTTTAATAATGGAGAAAAAGAGATATCCTTTTTTTTAACTAAAATATTCAACTTATGGCCTCACCAATGATTTGTTAGAATAGCTTGTTTCAATAGTGCTTTTGAGATGCATTCTAATATATAATTAGCATTGTTGACAACAGCTTCACATTCACTGGAAACTTCTCGTAAACCATTAATAACCACATTCAGATGCTCTTCCTACTTCACCTTTGTTAATGGACAAATACAAAAAACCTGAAGCAAACTGATACAGATGCAGAGTTGACTCTATGATAAATACATTTGTTGAACAACTGGTTGAAATCTCATAGTATCCCTTCATGTGAACACTGGCTTATCTCAAAATTGGATCCCTTCATCGTGAATATACTTGCTATTCCCTGCTCTATTATAAATTACCTTTCATTTATATACAATAATAACATCCATTTGTTGTTCCTTAGCTAATCTGTTTAATTCACCCAAATGTCTTTCAATGCTATTTATCTCTTTCATGTTTGTTATGAAGGCACACCACTTAGCATTTTTATCAAATAGTACATAATGGGGGCAGAATTGGGTGCCTTTGCGCCTCCTGTTAGCGCCTCCGGGGGCGCTAACGTGACGCAAATGGCTTTGCGACCAGGCGTGGTGCTGACATCAACTCCCACCATATGCGGCGGGAGTTTTGCAGCGGCGCTGCAGCATTGCACCCCCGATCTCCTTCGCCCGGAGATCGGGAAGTCATCGCCGTGCGCATCGCCCCAGTAGCGCCCCGGACCCGAAATTAACTTCCGCCCCCTGCAGCAGCGCCGGTCAAAAACACCAACCACTGCAGGAGGCATGTATCGGGCGGCCGGCTGGTTGGAGGGGGGGGGGGGCGCGATGATTAAAGGCGAGGTGGCCGAGGTAAACTTACCTTTCTTGTTCCCATTTTTTTCGCGGGTTCCTGACCACAATCGATCAGCCCGGCACTCTGCTTGAGTGCCGGGCTGATTGTGCGGGATCGCGACTGCCTTGTTGGTCCAGGTAGGTATTTAAATTCCAGAGCCTGTAGCGATGGCCCTTCCCTTTAAGAGAGGGAAGGAGCCTTTGAACGCGGCAGCGCTGCACGGCCCAGTGTGCAGCGCTGTTGAAGTCTCCACCCTGCCTGCTGCCGATTGCGCTCCAAGAAGGAAGTGGATTGCTTGATTTAGCACTCCACTTCCTTCCTGAAGCACAAAACCAAGGCCTAGAAATTCAGTTGGCTGCGCCAGCCGTTAACGCCTTAGGAGGAGCAGATCTCGAGCGCTAGGCGCTTAGCGCCTGGGCGCAGCGCGATCTGCACCTCGCCCCAACTTCAGTAGACATTTAGCGCCGGCGCAAAGTCTTTGCGCGCGCTCAGCTGCGCGCGCAGATCATGACATCATTTCGTCGTGCAACGCCCTTTGTGCGCCCGGAACCGGAACTTCACTCGCGCCGCCCCATTGTGCGCCGGGCGGCCCTAACGACTGTGAAGTGGAACGGTACACAGCCGAGGTGGGCTGCGGGGAGCGCAAGTTAAAGGGCACTTACCCTGCACTATAAAGGGCAGCCATTTTGCAGCATTCACTCTTGTGCAACGGATTTTTGGAGAGAGACCAAGGAAGAGAGCTTACTGCTTTGGCCCAACACTAGGACAGGTCTTTTTGACTTCAGGCCAGAGCTTTGCAATTATCTTTGCCTTCATTGAGATCTCAGTGTTTGCCAGCATATTATGGGGGCTGCATTGGGTGCCAACGCTGAGTTTCAGCCTTATGTCGGAAGGGCTTACAGACGCTGTGAGAGAGTGGCAGCCCTGGCTAGACGCAGAGGGGGCAACAGGCGTCGCCAAGTGAGGCCTTACCCACCCAGGGTATACTGCCAGCAGTTCTCCTATCTTAACATGTCTGCCGCGCAGTGTGTTAGGAGGCTGCGATTCAGAAGGGAGATGGTTGCAGACATCTGCCAGCTGCTTCACAGAGATCTGCGTCCACAGCTGATGCACAGGACGTCTCTGTCGGTGGCAGTGAAGGTGACGGTGGCTCTCAACTTCTATGCCACCGGCTCCTTCCAATCCGCTGCTGGGGACATCGCTAACATCTCCCAGTTCGCCGTGCATTGCTGCATCCGCCAGGTGACCAATGCCCTTTTCAGAAGGAGACGTCAATTCATCTCCTTCCCCATGACCCTGGACAAGCAGCAGCAGCGTGCAGTGGGATTTGCAAGAATAGCGGGCTTCCCCATGGTGCAGGGCGCCATTGACTGCACGCATGTGGCTTTGCGGGCACCTCTGGAGCATGCCGAGGATTACCGCAACCGGAAGGGCTACCATTCCCTCAACGTACAGCTGGTGTGTGACCACAGGCAGTGCATCCTAGCTGTCGATGCCCGCTTTCCAGGCAGCAGCCACGATGCCTTTATCCTGCGACAGACAGCTGTGGCTGACATGTTCCAGACACAGCCTCACCCAAGAGGATGGCTTATCGGGGACAAAGGCTATCCTTTGTGTACCTGGCTCATGACCCCGCTCCGCGCGCCCACGACCCCTGCTGAAGAGGCATACAACGAGAGCCATCAAGCGACCAGGAACCTCATCGAACAAGCAATCGGCGTCCTGAAGCAACGGTTCCGCTGTCTGGATCGCTCCGGGGGAGCCCTCCAGTATTCGCAGGAGCGAGTCTCCCAATTCGTTGTCGTTTGCTGCATGCTGCACAACCTGGCTATCCGCAGGACTCAGGCACTGCCACCTCACGTTGGACCACCACCTCAGGAGGAGGAGCAGGAGGAGCATGAGGAGGAGGAGGAGTACCAGCCCAGGAGGGAGGCAGAAGGTCCAAGGGCCACCCGTCGGCGGCTTATTGAACGTCACTTCTAGGCCCCCTGTCAGGGAATGGCTTGTGCCAATGGAAGAACATGATTGCAGCCGCTCCGCAAGCCCTCAGCCGGTTAAGGCAACAAACACTTCAAAGATCAAACATGGACAATGTGAATAAATAAAATGGTTTATTGTACAAACTCAGGGCCCTTCCCACATGAAAACCAAAAACACACGAAACCCCCAAAAAACACTCACACACATGACTCACTCCCACAACCTGGGGAGGATTAACAAAAGATGTAAACAGAAATGGCCTCATCCTCGGACTTCAAAAAACAACCATTCCAAAATACACAACATTTGGACACACCCTCTACTTTGTGTCCCGCGAGGGCGATGCCTTCGGCAAACTTTGCCGGCCCCTGGACGCCCTGCTGCTCCTCCTCAAAGTGAGGCCAGTGGCTGCTGCAAGGCTGGGGGAAGGCTCCTGAGGGGCACATGTCGTGACGGCAGATGCCCTTGGGGGTCGGCCTAGACGAGGTCTGGCCCTCGAGGGGCCAGCTGGTGAATGCTGCAGCTGTGGCTGGCCAGCATCAGTCGCTGCAGCAGCTCATGGCAGCTCCACTGGGGGAGTGGCATTGGCGGCTGGAGGGATGGGGGCAAGCTGGCGGATGGCAGGCGCTCGCTGGTCGCCTGAGACACTGGCACTCGCCCGGGCCAGCACTGCAGCATGCGCAGCAATCTGCCGAGGGACAGACCGCTGTGCTGCTGCAGCGCGCCGGGTGCCCTGGCGATGCCGGGCTGACACAGCGAGTGTGGCAGCAGTGAGTGCCCGTGTTGCCCTGTTCTGTGACCGCATCAGAGCAGCCAGTGACTGCACGGCACCACTGATCACCTGGCCAGTCGCTGCCAGAGAGGCCCCGAATTCGGTGACACTCCGAGACAGGGACTCGATGGCCTCAGGCATCTGTCCCACTACCCCCATGAGCTCCGTGTGCTGGCGCTCCGAGTCCGCGGACATGTCCTCAAGGCGGCGCATCTCCTCGGCGTTGACCGTCTCCGGACTAGAGGCCGGACTCTCCCTCTGGGCCGACCCTTCCTGCATTGCTGGACGCCGCTGGGCCCAGCAATTGGACTCCCCTCCGACCCTTCCCCCCTCTGGGGAGAAGGCCGCTGAGCTTCCACCCCCCCTCCCGCGTTTCTGCAGGCCGCTGGTCCCAGGAGCTACACTCCCCTCCGACACTTCCCCCACGCTCCCCTCCAGGGATGACGTCTCCCCTACAGTGGCATGGCTTGCCGCGGCTGAGGGTTCCCCTGATGGGCCGCCTTCCTCTTGCTCCTCCTCCTCCTCCTCTTCTGAGGGGCTGTCACTGGCAACTTCAGGGTCCTCCTCCTCACCATCTGAAAGCAGGAAGGCACAAGAGTAGCTTTAGAGTGAGGAGAGGGCGTCAGCGAGGGATGCATGAGTGGTGGCATTCAGCGCATTGGTCGGACAGTGGCAAAGGATGTAGATCTGATGCGCAAGTGGGACGAGAGAGGTCCAAAAGGTGATGTCCTTACCATTGGTGCCCAGAACAGGGTCGGCATCTCCAGATGCAACGGGGCCAATCACCCGGGCACCCATGATGCGCTCCACGCGCTGTTGCAGCTCGGTGAGCGGCTGGATCTGGGGGCCGCCTCCCCCGGTCACAGTCCAGCTCCTCTTATTATTGGCCAGCTTGGCCTGCAAGAGAAAGGACGGCCTCTAAGTACAGTGTGCAGCCCTGATCTTGTGTGCACTGCCTCCCATGGTCGAATAGCCTGGCCAGTGTGTAGCCCTGATCTTGTGTGCACTGCCTCCCATGGTCGAATAGCCTGGCCAGTGTGTAGCCCTGATCTTGTGTGCACTGCCTCCCGTGGTCAAATAGCCTGGCCAGTGTGTTAAGTGCACAATGTGCTATTGATGTTCATGACTGTCCCATAGCTGCTGCATGAGGGCTGGCCATTAGGGCTTTCAGGTCCCTTTGCCCATAATGTGAGGTGCACATGCAAGGATGAGGAGGACACTGGAAAGGGTACTCACCCTGACAATCCTGGCGAGGTCATTTAACTTTTTGCGGCATTGTACAGCGCTCCTGGGGACCTCACTGTTGGATGTCACCCTGGTGGCGACATGCCTCCAGGCTTTCCGGTAGACGCGGGCCGGCGGCTTCCTCCCATTGTCTGGGAACAAAATATGGCGTCTCTTCTCCACAGCGCTAACCAGCACCCTCAGATCATGCTCTGAGAAGCGCTGCGCTCGTTCACGGGCCTTCTCCATACTTTGAGGCGCTATTTGGGTCCAGCAGCAGTGTTCAGGCCTAGCTGGTGGGCTCCAGTGTCCAGGGCGTGGCAGCAGACCAAGTCGACCCTTCCCCCTTAAGAGCTGGCCGGCGCCAGGGTGTCTGCTGTCAATTAAGAAATGGCCGCACCTGCGCTGCGCCCGGCCTCGGCGGTATCGCTCAGCGCCTCCGGCTTAGCGCCTAAAGAGAGCCGTGCATCGCCAGTTTTAGCGCTCGAGCAAACTCTTAAGGCGAAGCTAATGAATATCGGCGAAGTGGCCTTGAATTTGCGCCGGGCGCAAACTTTAGCAGCCGCCCGACTTTACCGCCCCAAAAGTGGCTATAATGAATTTCTAGGCCCAAACTTTTTAAAAATTTAGAAACATTAGCGCCTAGCGCTAATTTTCTCAACTTTTAAAATGTATCACCTCAAACGGGGCTATAATGAATTTCTCCCCAATATCTTTTCCATATTCCTGAGGACATTTTACCTTTCTTCTTGCCCAAAGATTCCTGAGGCCTGAAATTCTGCCCTTGCACTGAGGCATCATCAGGTGTTGTTGTTGGCGTGGAGGGTGTGCAAAATGAGGTGGAAGCCAATTCCATTAGGATTCTGTTACATGGAGAGAAGGCTGGGAAGTTTCCATAAGGGCCTGTGGATGAATCTACTACTGTCCTTTCGCCACCCCACCCTCCCACCACAACAAGAAGGTACACACGGGGGTGTTCCTGGGCTTCCTGAGGAAATTACACCCATTAAACCTTCTGATGGGCCCAGCAGAACCTGCATCTGCTGAGACCAGTTGTAGGTCCTGTCATGGGCCAGGTAAAGGTCCCAGACTGCTGGAGGGAGTGGGTAATTGATCATGGAGGGAACTGATACCTTGCAGGGACGTCCCAGTAGCGCTTTTGGGGGCTGTAGGGTTGGGACCACACCATTCCTCTGAATGACCCCGTCCCTGTGATGTGGGTTAGGGACAGCAGCCTTCACTTTGGCATCTGTTCGTTCTGCTCTGCTGCACTTGTGCTGGTGGAGCGGGCCCATCAGATTTTGGATTGGATGGAGACTCTTAGGCATCAGTTCATGCCAACTATGGACTCCGTTAATCCACACCTGCCTTAATATAATTAGAATTTATATTGCTTTTTTGTTCCAGAATGGTTTTCGAGAGGTGTCAATCATTTTCTAGCTCTAGACCAGCCAAGTACCAATGTGTACTCAGCCAGAATTCAGCTATGGAATGATTAATTGGCATTTGAAAATAAAATGGCTCGTGATAACTATTTTATGAATTCAGGTTCTGACTGACTTGAGACTCTAGCTAACATAAGTTGAGAATGTCTTGAGAACTCCCTCTACCCTGAAAAATTGGTTCTGTAGAGTTTGATGCAAACTATGGTATTGCCCAGTAAATGGACTGATATATGAAACATGGAAGGATGATTATTTTGCATTAATGGAGTACACAATTGGAAATTATAGGAATAGGTAAATATGCTCTGGAGCTTTAAGATTATTTTACCTTTGTCCTTCATAGGTCTGCCCAGAAGGTTATTTGGATCACTCCATGCCTTGGAAATAGCAAACAGGAATTAATTGAAATCACTGAAGCATTCCCTTTTGTGTTCATTTGTGTTCATTGTATTTTTGGTCCATTGTCCTGTAATTCTATTTTTAACTTGTAAAGTGCTTTGGGATGGCTGGTGGTCGTGAAAGGTGCTATATAAATGCAAATCTTTTATATTTTGAATTATTATCTGGTGATTGTCAGGGTTATTTGCAAATAATGCAAAATTCAGGCTTTCAATTCAGCTCAGTGTTTCTACGGAAAGGTAATCGAAACACAACATACACATTGTGTATCATGGATAAATTAACTTTTCCTCACATTGTTGTACCTTTATTGGAAGCAAGGGTACCTAGCCTAGTGGTTTTGGTACTGAACTATAGGTAGTGACTTAAAATTCCACTATGCAAATTGAGAAATTGAATTTAAGAATTATCTGTCAATTTGGGAAGAGGAAGATGCAGAAGAGGAAGAAACAGAAGAGAACAGTCTGTCTTACAAGTGACTCCAATCCCACACTATGGGATTGACTCTTAATGCCCCAGCTGCAAATAATTGCTTCAAAGTCACTTTTTCCATAACTACACTTGTGGGTCTAGAAATTAGAGTGCGGCACGAAAGCTGCCGGGGCCACCGTAGCCGTGGGTTATTGGTCAGCGAAAATGATGGCGCTGGTAGGAGTGAAAAATTCGCACCGGGGACTATTGATTATTAGCCCAGCGCTAAACTGACCGTGTAACGCCCTCCTGGTGGTGTTCAAACTGGCATCAGGCCCCAATGTGGTGTCCAGAAGCAGCTTTGCATAGTCTCTGAAAGTGAGGCTGTGATTTCTCAAAATATTGTGGGATGTTAAAAGGGCAATGCATTGTTGTGCTCTTAAAAGGGCAATGCCTTCTGAAATGTTAAAAGTAAAAATGATGTAAAAATATTACAGCTCAACAGCCTTCTGAAAAGAAAAGAAAATTTGAAAAATAATTCCCAAATTTGAATCTTCAGTTCTTAAAGCTGAATTCCCTTCCGCACCTAAAAAAAAAAAGGGAAAAGTGCTTCAGCACTAACACAAATGGTTCAGCAAGCCAGGGAAGGGGCACCCAGGGTCTCGCACGCAGCACTCCAGCTTTGTGCAGGGTGTCAACACTGCAAGAGAGGTCCTCTACCCACAGGGGCCAGGAGGCCCTCCAGAAAGAACGATGTGGGACGAGATCACCAAGGCCATCGCTGCCAGAAGTGTTGCCCCCACCACCTGGCTCCAGTGCCCACAGAAGCTTCATGAGCTCAGACCACTGGTCAAGGTCAGTGAATGCATCTTCAAAAGCCGTCTCCTACCAACTGCACCGCTAGCTTCACACACTGCTCAATACATGACTTTCCACCCCCCACCAACTGCCCCAATCACTCAAGTACCAACAACCTGTACCAAACGCGAGGCACACATCCCACTCCTAGCTCCACCTCACCCACTTGGAGGAGATGGTGCTGACCATTCTGGGCAGGGGCATGGCTAAGCCCTTGGCCAGCGGCGGGGCTGAATAGATACAAGATACGGGTATCCTTGTATGTTATCCTCCTTCTGGCATGCACCTCTTGCTTTCCCGCCCTCCCCTCTCACAAGCCCACACTTGTGCCTTCCTCATTTCACACACCCAAGAAATACAGCCTGCCCAGGCAGTGGGTGACCAAGAAGAGGGAGAGAAGAGTGAAGAAGAAACACCATCACTCGATTTGACACTCCCAGTCACCAGCTCCTCATGGTCGACCAGCAAGGCCATTTGCAGTGTCGCCCACTGAAAGTCAGCAGCTATGCTGCAGCCACTGGGGTAGCACTGCGTGACATCAGTAGGATAGGTAAAGGCACATACAGGACAGTCACTAAGGGAATGCATAAGGGTGATGAGTTGATTTCTTGATGTCATATTGGTTGGGTAGATGTATAAAGTTAGATTGGAAAGTTTGCTTTGTGGTGGCTTTTATTTCAGCACTGTGGCTAAGGGGACGCTGTGATGGTCAGTAACAGAGGGAAGGTAAGGTGTGGGACTAATGTTGAAAGGGGAATTGGGGCTGTGGTCACTGGTACCGCAGGCAGATGATTCCATCCCGGATATCCCGGCCAAAAAGGGGCTGTCTGGGTTGCATCCTTCCTTCTGCTTCCTCCTCTTCTGTTTCTTCCTCTTCTGCATCTTCTTCTTCCCTCAGCGAGCGGATGCTGTAAATCTGAAACAACAGCACAAAATGTTGGAAATACTCAGCAGGTCAGGCAGCATCTCGACCTGAGGTGTGAACTTTGTTTCTCTCTCGACCGATGTTGCCTGACCTGTTTAGTATTTCCAGCATTTTCTGTCTTCTCAGAGGCCTTCCTTTACCATCTGAGGCCTTGTAAGCTTCCAGCAGCACTCCTTACACACTTGAAAAACTTATACATGTATTGCAGCAAGCCATTACTTCAATAAAATAAAAAAAACAGTCCAAAGGCTCAGATGCAAACTTACCTGAAATATGTGTGTGCCCCTTTAAGAGGAGTTGAAAGTGCCTCTGTGAGTCTGCTGAAGGTTGGGTTTTCATGGTGAGCTTAGGACCCAACGCTAAGGTCCAAGTTCGCTGAGGTGGTGTTAAATTGGTGTTACATGCCGACCGACGTCACCCTCTCCCTAATTTAAATTTCCACGGCCATCACTTTTACCGGCAGCACTGCCAGCCCTCGGAAAATAGCGGATGCCACGGGACACGCCACCATATTTTGGTTCTGTCTTCACAAAGGACACAAATAACCTCCCAGAGATGTCGGGGAACATAGGGTCTGATGAAAGGGAGGAACTGAAAGAAATCAGTATTTGCAGGGAAATGGTGTTGGGGAAATTGATGGGATTGAAGGCCGATAAATTCCCAGGGCCTGATAATCTACATCCTAGGGTACTTAAGGAAGTGGCCCTAGAAATAGTAGATGCATTGCTGATCATCTTCCAACATTCGATAGAATTTGGAACAGTACCCATGGATTGGAGGGTAGCTAATGTTACCCCACTGTTCAAAAAAGGTGGTAGAGAGAAAACGGTAGTGGGGAAATGCTAGAGCCCATTATAAAAGATGTAATAGCAGAGCACTTGGAAAACAGTGACAGGATCGGACAAAGTCAACATGGATTTACAAAAGGTAAATCGTGCTTGACTAATCTACTGGAATTTTTTGAGGATGTAACTAGTAAAATAGATAAGGGAGAACCAGTGGATGTGGTGTATTTGGACTTTCAGAAGGCTTTCGATAAGGTCCCACATAAGAGATTAGCGTGTAAAGTTAAGGCGCATGGGATTGGGGGCAAGGTATTGACTTGGATAGAGAACTGGTTGGCAGACAGAAAGCAAAGAGTTGGAATAAACGGGTCTTTTTCCGAATGGCAGGCAATGACTAGTGAGGTACCGCACAGATCGGTCCTTGGACCCCAGCTATTCACAATATATATAAATGATCTAGACAAGGGAACAAGATGTAATATCTCCAAATTTGCAGACGACACAAAGCTGGGTGGGCGTGTGTGCTGTGAGGAGGATGCCGAGAAACTACAGGATGATTTGGACAGGTTGGGTGATTGGGCAGAAGCATGGCAGATGCAATATAATGTGGATAAATGTGAGGTTATCTACTTTGGTAGTTAAAATAGGAAGGCAGATTATTATCTGAATGGCAATAGATTGGGAAAAGGGGAAGTGCAACGAGACCTGTGTGTCCTTGTGCACCAGTCGCTGAAGGTAAGCATGCAGGTGCAGCAGGCGGTTAAGAAGGCAAATGGTATGTTGGCCTTCGTAGCTAGAGGATTTGAGTACAGGAACAAGGATGTCTTGCTGCAGTTGTACAGGGCCTTGGTGAGACCACATCTTGAGTATTGTGTGCAGTTTTGGTCGCCTTATCTGAGGAAGGATGTTCTTGCCATGGAAGGAGTTCAGCGAAGATTCACCAGGCTGAGACCTGGGATGGCAGGAATGACGTATGAGGAGAGATTGGTACGATTGGGTTTGTACTCACTGGAGTTTAGAAGAATGAGAGGGGATCTCATTGAAACTTATAAAATTCTGACTGGACTGGACAGACTAGATGCAGGAAGGATGTTCCCGATGGTTGGGGAGTCCAGAAGCAGGGGTCACAGTCTAAGGATAAGGGGTGGGCCATTTAGGACAGAAATGAGGAGGAATTTCTTCACCCAGAGTGGTGAACCTGTGGAATTCTCTGCCACAGAAGGCAGTAGAGGCCAATACATTAAATATATTCAAGAAGGAGTTGGATATATTTCTTAAGGCTAAAGCGATCAAGGGGTATGGGGAGAAAGCAGGGACCGGGTACTGAATTTGGATGATCAGCCATGATCGCATTGAATGGCGGAGCAGGCTCGTGGGGCCGAATGGCCTACTCCTGCTCCTATCTTCTATGTTTCAATGTTTCTATGGTGAAAGAGCGGCGGCTGCCGTTTTCTCACAAAAATTTTGCCGGTTACGGGTGGCATAAAACGCCCGAAATTGTAGCCCTCAGAGTTGTTGAGATGCTTTTAGGTATCCTGTTTTTCAGTGGAAGATAACTATCCCTCCCTTCTAGCCATGAGATTCAGGGTTCTAATGTGTTGCCAAATGTTGTAGACCTTCTTGGCTGTCATGTATTCTGCCAAAAAATTTAACTCTCATTTAGTAAACCCAGGCCTAGCCACCTTTCTTCACATTTTGATAACATTTAGAGCCGGAATTGCTGACAGAATCTGTACTTGTGACTTTATAGAAATCAAGTCAACAGTCTGGTTTTTGACTCATTCTGAAATTATTGGCACCATTGGTGCAATTAGATGACTTAATCTTTTGCTGACAGGGACATTTTTCCTTGACAGGTGGAGAATATGCCGGACTCTTTCTTCTTTTGCCTAAAATATGCCATTTTAATAATAGATTAAAATAATGGCAGTCAATGGGATTTGTACAGAAAAGTAAATTTCTAATCAGTTGTAGCTGAATATACAAAGATATAGTCAGCATTTCAACTGGCAGCCAAATGCACTATGCAAGCCTGCTGACATTATGCACGCAGGGGTTTATTACATGGTGCACAGAAACTGGAGAAGCATATTATCCTCTTTCTTTTCTACATGTACATATGCTGTACTACTGTGCTTTTCTGCATAGCAATTCATTTTAATTAACAAAAACATCTGATGCAAAGCCAACACACAGCTCAATAACAAACCAAAGCACCTGTGAAACTCTTGGAACAGCCTGGAACTTATTAAACAAATGACTAGTTTCCTTATATTTCAAACATGCCTGTAACACTGTAGCATTAGGTCACTGTCTGCTTAATTAATTACCATGAATAGGAAAGGATTCTGTTGGAGATTAATTTTGGAATGGAAAGTGCCAACTATCTAGGGAGAATATCACAGTAAGAGTTTGCATAAAGATCCTTTAGTTGTTCGGTGAACTGTGAACAGCACTGACTTTGCCAATGAATATCAAGAGAAATGCTGAAACATTAACCCCTTTAATGCTATTATTATCCCATTTATTGCAAGATAGATACTTGGGGGTAGGCCTGTTTCTGGGCCCAGAATTAGTTTTGCGCCAGCTGCTTCTGCCCAATCACATGGGCGGAACGAGGAAGTAAAATTGGTTAGGGGCCTTTGTACATTTTATTACAGTGAAATACAATAAAATATCTGATTAGTAACCAATTGCTCCCAACTTGATTTAGAGAAATTTTTGCATTCATATTAACGATGTAAATGTGAACACCTTTTGGATTGTTTCTCCTTAATGTTTCTCCCCTCCTTTCCTGAAGGCACTGGCCTAGAATTTGGGCCCTGTGATGAGAACTGGATGCAGGGAGCGAACCCTGCGCCGGACCGGGAGCCACACCTGATATTGGGGTCCGGGCTTCCTTTTAAATGAGACTCCGTGAGCTGCGGCCACCTGCTGGGTGCCCCCGGGGAGCTCGCCGGCAAATCGGCCTTGGATTGTGGGTCACTGGTTGGTAGGGGAGGTGGTAGGCCATCGAGAGTGGGAGGGGCGTGATCAGGAGGGAGATACTCCTCCTCCCGGCTCCACATACAGTTAAGTATTTATTAACCAGCTTACATAGATACATAGAAGATAGGAGCAGGAGTAGGCCATTCGGCCCTTCGTGCCTGCTCCGCCATTCGATGAGATCATGGCTGATCCTTTAATTCAGTATCCCGTCCCCGCCTTCTCTCCGTAACCCTTAACCCCTTTTGCCCGTAGAAATATATCTAATTCCCTCTTAAATATATTTAATGAGCTGGCGTACACTGCCCTCTGTGGCAATGAGTTCCACAGGTTCACCACTCTCTGAGTGAAGAAATTCCCCCTCATCTCTGTCCTAAATGGTTTAGCCCTTATCCTTAAATTATGTCCTCTAGTTCTGTTCTCACCCGCCAAGGGAAACATTCCTTCTGCATCCAGTCTGTCTAGACCTGTCAGAATTTTATACACTTCTATGAGGTCCCCTCTCAATCTTCTAAACTCCAGTGTGTACATCCCTAAACTACATAGTCTCTCCTCATAGGTCATTCCCGCCATTCCTGGTATCAGCCTGGTGAATCGCCGCTGCACCCCCTCCATGGCAAGAACATCCTTCCTCAGATGAGGCGACCAAAACTGTACACAGTACTCGAGGTGTGGTCTCACCAGTGCCCTGTACAGCTGCAGCAAGGTATCCCTGTTCCTGTATTCTAACCCTTTTGCTATGAAGGCCAGCATACCATTTGCCTTCTTGACCGCCTGTTGCACCTGCATGCTCGCCTTCAGTGACTGGTGTACAAGAACACCCAGGTCTCTCTGTACTTCCCCCTCTCCCAATCTATTGCCATTTAAATAATAATTTGCCCTCCCGTTCCTGCACCCAAGGTGGATAACTTCGCACTTGTCCACATTATAGTGCATCTGCCATTTATCCGCCCAATCGCCCAGTCTGTCCAAATCGCTCTGGAGCTTCCTGGTCTCTTCCTCTGAGCCCACCCCCCCTCCTAGTTTAGTGTCGTCTGCAAATTTGGAAATGCTGCATCCGACTCCCTGATCCAGGTCATTAATGTAAATTGTGAACAGCTGGGGGCCCAGGACAGATCCCTGTGGTACCCCACTTGTTACTGCCTGCCATTCAGAAAATGAGCCGTTTATTCCAACTCTCTGTTTTCTATCTGACAGCCAGTTCCCTATCCACGCCAAAACTTTCCCCTTTATCCCATGAGCCTCAATTTTCCATGCTAATCTTTTATGTGGGACCTTATCGAAGGCCTTTTGGAAGTCCAGGTACACCACATCTACTGGCTCTCCCCCATCTATTCTACCAGTTACTCCCTCAAAAAATTCCAATAGATTAGTCAAGCACGATTTACCCTTTGTAAATCCATGTTGACTCTGTCCTATCCTGTCCCCATTTGCTAAGTGCTCCGCTATTTCATCCTTAATGATGGACTCCAGCATTTTGCCCACAACTGATGTAAGGCTTACAGGTCTGTAATTACCTGCTTTTTCCCTACCCCCCTTTTTGAATAGTGGGGTAACGTTAGCTACCCTCCAATCCATCGGCACTGTTCCCGAGTCTAATGAATTCTGAAAAATCATCCTTAGTGCATCCGCTATCTCTAGGGCCACCTCCTTCAGTACCCTAGGATGCATGTTATCAGGCCCTGGGGATTTGTCCACCTTCAATCCCTTTAGCTTCCTTAACACCATATCCTTAGAGATATTGATTTGCGTCAGTTCCTCCTTTGCCAATGTCCCTATTTTTCCCGATATCCCAGGGAGGTTTTTTGTGTCTTCCTTCGTAAAGACTGACCCAAAGTATGCATTTAGTTGATCTGCCATTTCCTTATTTCCCATTATATATTCCCCCGTATCTGACTGCAATGGACCAACTTTGGTTTTCACCAGTCTTTTCCTTTTGATATACTTATAAAAGCTTTTGGAGTTAGTTTTTATATTTTCCGCCAGCTTGTTTTCGTAAGCTATTTTGCCCCTCTTGATTATGCCCTTTGCCCTCCTTTGCTCTATCTTAAACTGTTCCCAATCTTCCGCTCTGGCGCTTTTTTTGGCTATTTTATACGCCCTATCTTTGGATTTTATGCTGTCTCTAATTTCCCCTGTTATCCACGGTTGAGTCACCTTTTTAGATTTCCTTTTATGCCAGATTGGTATAAACAATTTTTGCAATTTTGTCATTCTATCTTTAAATGTTTGCCATTGTTTATCTACCTCCAGTCCTCCCAGGAACGTTGTCCAATCAGACCTACTCAGTTCCCGTCTCATGGCATCATAATTCCCCTTGTTTAAATTCAGGACCTTAGTCTCTGAGTCAATTTCTTCGCTCTCCATTTCGAGTGAGAAATCGATCATGTTATGATCGCTCTGACCCAAGGGTCCCCGTACAACAAGATTACTGATTAGTCCCTTCTCATTGCACAGTACCCAGTCCAATATAGCCTGTTCCCGAGTTGGTTCCTCGACATATTGATCCAGATAACCATCCCTCAAACACTCAAGGAATTCCTCCTCCTCATTATTTTTACTGATTAGGCTAGTCCAATCTATATGTAAGTTAAAGTCACCTATGATGACAGCTGTGCTCTTATTGCACGCTTCTCTAATTTCCCTCGTGATGCCCTCCCTAACCTCTATTTTACTATTTGGAGGCCTATATACCACTCCTATTAATGTTTTTCGCCCCTCGCTATTTCTTAGCTCCACCCATATAGATTCTGTATTAACTGAGTTAATATCCTTCCTTTCAATTGCATTTATCCCCTCTTTTACTAGCAATGCTACCCCTCCTCCCTTTCTTTTTTGTCGATCCTTCCTAAATACTGAATACCCCTGTATGTTAAGCTCCCAGCCCTGCTCACCCTGCAACCATGTTTCCGTAATCCCAATTAGGTCATAATTATTAACCTCTATTTCCACAGCTAATTCATCTACCTTGTTCCTGATGCTTCTCGCATTAAGGTATAAAACCCTCAGGCTTTTTTTATGCTCACATTTTTTATGAATTAGTTTGGCCCTTTGTTTTTTGTTCCTCACCCTTTTATCATTTATTTCTGTCTGCCTTTCACTTTCCTCTATTTCACTACATAGGTTTCTAGCCCCCTGCCATACTAGTTTAAATGCTCCCGAACTGCTTTATCAAAAATTACCTCGAGAACATCAGTTCCATCTCTGCACAGGTGTAGACCGTCCCTTTTGTATAGGTCACACCTACCACAAAACTGGTTCCAATGCCTCAAAAATTTAAAACCCTCCCTCTTACACCACTGCTCAAGCCACGTATTTAGCCTAACTATCCTGTTCTCTGTACTCTTACTAGCACGTGGCACTGGTAGTAATCCAGAGATTACTACCTTCGAGGTCCTACTTTTTAGCTTGGCTCCTAACTCCCGAAATTCTACTTGTAGGACCTCTTCCCTTTTTTTAGCTACGTCGTTGGTACCAACATGTATCACGACAACTGGCTGTTCCCCCTCCCCCTCCAGAATGTTCTGCACCCGCGCCGAGACATCCTTGACCCTTGCACCAGGGAGGCAACATACCATCCTGGAGTCTCGGTCGCGACCACAGAAACCCCTATCTATTCCCCTTACAATCGAATCCCCTATTACTATAGCCCTGCCACTCTTTTTCCCTCCCTTCTTTGCAACAGAGCCAGTCATGGTGCCATGAGCCTGGCTGCTGGTGCCTTCCCCCGATGTGTCACCCCCCCCGACAACAGTACCTAAGGCGGTGAACCTGTTGCTAAGGGAGACAACCCCAGGGGATTTCTGCACTACCTTCCTGCCCTTGCTCTGCCTTTTGGTCACCCATGTACTGTCTACGCTGGCCTTAACCTGCGGTGTGACCAACTCACTAAATGTGCTATCCACACCCCTCTCAGAATCGTGGATGCTCCAAAGTGAGTCCATCTGCAGCTCAAGGGCTGTCATGCGGTCCCACATGAGCTGCAGCTGGACACACTTCCTGCACACATAGTCGTCAGGGACACAGGAAGCGTCCCTGATTTCCCACATGTTACAGGAGGAGCATGACACAGGTCCGAGCTCTACTGCCATGACTTAACCCTTATATTACTTTTAATTTTCTAGTTTTAGTTTATTTATCGACTTTTGTTTTCCCGAAGCTTACTTAGACCAATGTATACTGTACTCCTCTTATTCCTTTTTAAACTAACCAAATCCCACTAGTTTTGGTTTTACTTCCTAGGAAGGTTTGAGGAAAGTACTTACCAGTTAGTCTTACCTCCCTGGTCTTTCGCTGACTTCCCGGTCTTGTGTCCCCTTGGTCCTACGCCGACTTCCCGCTCCTCCCGGTTCCTGCCCTGCTGAAAAGAAACTGAGACCAAAAAATTTGTGACCTCTGTTTTTAGACAGCTGCTAAAAGACTACTAGGTTAGAGGAGGGGGGCGGTGGGGGTTCCTACTCTGTAGGAACTCGGGTTTAAGCCACCACCCTCCTTAAATACCTTTCACCTGGGTGCTTCCCACCAGGTCCGCTTCTGAAAAAAAGCTCAAGAGCTGGACTTCCGCCTCAGCTGTTTTTTAAATGGCCCCGAGTCTCGCCGACTGCTGCCTCTCCGCTGCTGCTCTCTCCCGACTGGTCTCGGGCCTCGCTGGTCGCCGGGTTTCCTGCCGAGCTCCTCCTCGCTGCTCCCGCTGGTCCCGACTGGTCTCGGGCCTCGCCTCTCTCCGGTTTTTATACCGGTCTCACACTGCTCCCGACTGGTCTCGGGCCTCGCTGGTCGCCGGGTTTCCTGCCGAGCTCCTCCTCGCTGCTCCCGCTGGTCCCGACTGGTCTCGGGCCTCGCCTCTCTCCGGTTTTTATACCGGTCTCACACTGCTCCCGACTGGTCTCGGGCCTCGCTGGTCGCCGGGTTTCCTGCCGAGCTCCTCCTCGCTGCTCCCGCTGGTCCCGACTGGTCTCGGGCCTCGCCTCTCTCCGGTTTTTATACCGGTCTCACACTGCTCCCGACTGGTCTCGGGCCTCGCTGGTCGCCGGGTTTCCTGCCGAGCTCCTCCTCGCTGCTCCCGCTGGTCCCGACTGGTCTCGGGCCTCGCCTCTCTCCGGTTTTTATACCGGTCTCACACTGCTCCCGACTGGTCTCGGGCCTCGCTGGTCGCCGGGTTTCCTGCCGAGCTCCTCCTCGCTGCTCCCGCTGGTCCCGACTGGTCTCGGGCCTCGCCTCTCTCCGGTTTTTATACCGGTCTCACACTGCTCCCGACTGGTCTCGGGCCTCGCTGGTCGCCGGGTTTCCTGCCGAGCTCCTCCTCGCTGCTCCCGCTGGTCCCTTACCTTTTTGGTTGTGGCCTCCAACGGTCCCTTTAAGGCACACAAATTTTGAAAAGGGGGGACATTGAACAGGTGTACCTGTAAAGGGCCTGACACCTGTTTCAGGCATGTGTCCTGGACGGCTCTTTTTCTGCCTTTGTTAATATAGTGGGCAGTGCACTTCTGATGCGGATTATGTGCGTGCACGCTCCCTTCAATATTGGGCTCTTTGGCGCCCGTTTTACACCTGTGAAACGTTACGCCATCAACCAATTATTTAGATTAGAGAATATTTATCTTTTGGTCTCCCTCCCAGAGTGGAGTTTCAGTATTTACACATATAACACAGAGCTTTTTTCTTCACCTTGCTGCCCACAATGGACTTGACGTTCTTGCTTAAACTGTCAGGGGGGCTTTTCCCATTGTTGAGTTTCCATTGGCCAGCACCTGAACAGGTAGCCGTTGATCATGATTTGGACTCGGGAATCGGAAGTACAATTTCAAAATTTGCGGATGACACCAAATTGGGAGGGTGTAGTTAATACAGAGGAGGACTGCGACAAAGTTCATCCCATATACCCTGGGCAGCTCGTCAAGGTACTGGACACCTGCCAGTTCGGAAGAGAGCATCCCTCCTTTGCGGTGCTTATTTCAGTAATATGATGGCCCCATTTGAAAAATAGGGTGTCCTCTGGACTGCTCAACTAGAAGCAGACGTAGCACAATTCTTCAAACGCAAAATACTGCGGATTCTGGAAATCTGAAATAAAAAGAGAAAATGCTGGAAATACTCAGCAGGTCAGGCAGCATCTGTGGAGAGAGAGAAACAGAGTTAACATTTCAGGTCGATGACCCTTCGTCAGAACTGGGTCCGCTCCACGAAATTGTTGCTATCCTACAGGAACACCTAAATCCTACACCGCTGCTGATAGCAGAAAGATTTAAATTCCACAGGAGAAATCAGCATAAAAATGAGAGCAATGCTGATTACCTTATGGAACGACGCAAGCTATCAAAGCACTGCCAGTTCGGAGCAGGACTGGCAGATACCTTACGGGACAAATTTGTCTGTGGACTCCTGAGTGAAGAAACCCAGAAGAGGTTACTCTCAGAGAAAGAGCTGACGCTAGATAAGGCTTTCAGCGTGGCAGTATCGTACGAAGCAGCAGCAAGGGGAGTTGCGGAAATACAACAAAAGCCACAGGAATATGGCACCCACGAAATGACACGGGGATTTGCAAAATGTTATCGCTGCGGCAGAACAAACCATGACCAGAAGGACTGCTGGTCCAAGGACAAAATATGCAGGCAATGCGGAAAGATGGGACACATTGCACGAGTTTGCAGGTCTGGGAAGAAGACCAATGACAACAAAAAGGCTACTAAGGAACCGTACAGGAAAGTACAAAAGATGACGGACAGTAGTTCCGAAGACCAGATGAGCGATAGTGAATCCGGGAACAAGAGACTAAGCTGTCTCAATCTTCACAACGTAATCGCAAAAGAGGACCACCGAACCATTTGGGTCACCCTCATGATAGCAGGGTCCCAAGTCAAAATGGAATTGGATACAGGATCAGCTCTAACCATCATGAATCGACGAGACTATGAGTGGCTATTCTCACACATACCCTTGAGAGAGACATCCATTGTCTTGAGGACGTATACAGGGCAAAAAGTATACCCCAGAGGAAAAATAAGGGTGCCTGTCGAATACAACGGCAAGAAAATACAGAAATTGTATCTCTACATTCTGCAAGATGGTGGACCACCGTTATTGGGATGTGAATGGATCAGAAAGATAAGTTTAGACTGGCACTCCATTCAGACACTGACGGTTGTAATGATATCAGCAAATAGTGATGTTATTTGCCTGTTTGATTATCATGCCTTACCAGCATAATTGCATGTATTGATTGCTTGTGCCTGACCAGCAGAGGGCATGTGACCGAGACAAGCAAGGCAGTTTAGTTTGGTTTCAGTTTCATTCTAGATGCATCACTAGCATCGTGTCTCCTGTAAAGCTGTATAAAGAGTTGAACAGACTTTAGATTAAAAGACATTCTCTTTCATAAATGTCTCGTCATTGAACCCACAAAGAAATCAATACATGGTGTCAGAAGTGATTGAAAGAGATGAAGAGAAAAAATCTGAAGTTAAATCAGCTCTCCACAAATTAGCAAGCCAAAAGAGAAAATCGTTACTTACCTTGGAGAATAGCTAACGAAGTGAAAAAATGGAAGGATTACACCCACCGGCGACGCTTCAGTTGACAGGTAATGTGGCTGAAAATTGGAGGAGATTCAAACAACGTGTAGAGTTGTATTTAGCGGCAATCGGAGCTGACGAGAAAAGTAATAAAAAGAAATCGTCACTGTTCTTACATGTCGTGGGTGATGAAGCGCTGGAGGTGTATAATAACTTCACATTCGCTGCTGATGGAGACAAAATGAAGCTAGATAAAATAATGGAACAGTTTGAGGCCTACTGCATACCTAAACGTAACGTGACGTTTGAGAGGCACAGATTTTTCACATGTGTACAGAAAAGGGGTGAGACTATTGATCAGTATGTGACTGAACTGAGAAACAGAAGCAAATCGTGTGAATTTGGGGGACTGACAGACTCGCTGATAAAAGACAGACTGGTGTGTGGTATTCCGAATAATGGTCTAAGGGAAAGACTGCTAAGAGAGCAAGATCTAGACCTGGGAAAAGCCATAGCACTGTGTAGGGCTACAGAGACTGTGAAGTTGCAGGCAAAGGAGCTGTTCAGTGACAGTAGCTGCAACGTGGATGCAGTGAATAAGAACGGACACAAACCGTTTAACAAAAAGAGCGCCAATGTGAAAAAAGAGGCATGGCCAGCGAACGAAAATGAAAGGGACAATCGAAAATCATGTAGTCGATGCGGTACACAGCATCCACCAAGAAAGTGTCCAGCATATGGTAAAACATGCAATAGTTGCAACAAGAACAACCATTATGCCCGTTGCTGTAAGAACCAAATGCAACAAAGCAAGGTCCATGCAGTAGATGAAAGCGACATAGAGGAGTTCTCTGTAGATGTTGTGTCTGAAAACAAAAAAGAAGAAAGAGACTGGATGTTGACACTAAAAGTGAATGACATACATATTCCATTTAAATTGGATACTGGAGCACAAGTTAATGTGATATCAGAGACTGATTTTAAGAAAATTAGACCCAGACCAAAGCTACATGGAATAAAAGTGAAAGTGACAGGATACTCAGGTACTGATATACCAGTGAAAGGAAGATGCATTGTCAAAGTAACACACAAGGACAGAGAGCACACGCTAGCATTAATTCTGGTGCCAAAGGATGTGCAAGCCATACTAGGTTTAAAAGCCTGTGAGAGACTGAACCTGGTAAAGAGAGTCCTCGTTGTGGAAAGCGAAGGAGAGACAGTCTATGATGAACTGAATGTTGCGTACACACCGGGTAAGCTGATGTATACAGCAGACACGTTGTCCAGAGCTGTTGACCCAGGAGAGCCCGCAAACACAGTGAAAAGACTGATGTACAAGGCAAAAGACAGTGGAACTGACTTCTACCAGAGCATGCTTGTATACCGCACAACGCCGCTCGAGTGTGGTAAGTCACCAGCCCAACTCCTGATGGGACGTCGGCTAAGGTCAAACCTACCCATCCCGGAGAACCTCCTGAAAACAAAAGAGGGGGAGAAAGTGAGGAAGTTCAAAGAGCAACAGAAAGAAAAGCAAAAGTACTACTATGACAGAGGAACACAAACCTACCTGAACTCCACACTGGTGACCAAGTAAGGTTGAAAGACAAAACAAACACATGGACTCAGAAGGGAACTGTCCTGAGTGAAGTTCAACCAAGATCATACACCATTCAGACAGGTGAGGGTGCTGTTCTGAGAAGAAATCGTCGAGATCTTCTCATGGGACCAGCCACAGCAGGTCAAGAGACTGATACTGTTGAACAACCTGATCACACAGCTGAGGACACATCATCTGAGGCAACAACTCAGATTCAAGGACAATCAATCAGAAAATCCTCAAGACACGTGAAGCCTCCTGAGAGACTCATTGAGCAAATTTAAGGACTATTGTTATAGAAGGAAGTAATGTTATCTTATTCTTTCTTCAAGTTCTAGTGTATTGACATATTTCATGTGAACACACAAAGCAAGGTTAAAAAACCTTGATCATGATAATGATAATGTAAGTTCATTAAGTGTTACAGTTAAAATGCAGATTAATACAAAGAAAACATGTTGTTAGTTAAAAGTAAAATACTTTTGTTTTAAGAAAGGGAGATGTAATGATATCAGCAAATAGTGATGTTATTTGCCTGTTTGATTATCATGCCTTACCAGCATGTTTGCATGTATTGATTGCTTGTGCCTGACCAGCAGAGGGCATGTGACCGAGACAAGCAAGGCAGTTTAGTTTGGTTTCAGTTTTGTTCTAGATGCATCACTAGCATCGTGTCTCCTGTAAAGCTGTATAAAGAGTTGAACAGACTTTAGATTAAAAGACATTCTCTTTCATAAATGTCTCGTCATTGAACCCACGAAGAAATCAATACAACGGTAGCTGGTAAAAAGGATGACGACGTCACTCCTGGACGATTGTCAACAATCTTAGCTGACGCCAAAGAGGTATTTCAACAAGAACTGGGCACTCTTAAAGGCGTAACCGCCTCGATAAAAATAGAGGAGAATGCAATTCCCAAGTTTTTCAAAGCAAGACCGGTACCATATGCAATTCGCCCAGCCGTCGAGGCAGAGCTGGAGAATCTGGAGAATGCAGGCGTGTTATCTAAGGTAGACTGGAGCGAGTGGGCGACACCCACCTTTCCTGTCATGAAGAAAACGTTAAACAATAAGTCTGAGGAGCCAAGGAAGGTTCGCATCTGTGGGGACTTCAAGGTGATGGTGAACCCAGTCCTTCACATAGTACAATATCCTCTTCCAAGGATAGAAGATATCTTCGCCTCACTATCTGGAGGGAAGCGTTTTACAAAAATTGACCCAGCACAAGCATATTTGCAGATGGAGGTTGAAGAATCCTCTAGGAAGTATCTCACGATAAACACTCACAAAGGTCTTTACCAGTATAATCGACTGATATTCGGAGTAGCATCAGCTCCGGCGATATGGCAAAGAGCGATGGAACAAGTCCTGCAAGGGATTCCGGGGATGCAGTGTTACTTGGACGACATCCTAGTGACAGGTGAAGATGACAGTGAACACCTTGCCAACCTAGAGCAGGTGCTCACTAGACTACGTGAACATGGGCTATGAGCCAATCGCCCCAAGTGCGAGTTTTTTAAGAAACAGATATCGTATTGTGGCCACGTGATTGATGAAGAGGGGTTGCATAAGTCCCCTGGCAAAATTGAAGCGGTAGTTAAGGCTCCAGTGCCTGGAAATGTGTCGCAACTGAGGTCATTCCTCGGATTGGTGAATTACTACCATAAGTTTTTGCTGAATTTGTCCACAATTCTGCATCCACTGAACGTCCTACTACGAACGGGAGTAGCATGGAAATGGAGCAATGAATGTAAGCGGGCCTTTCAGAAGAGTAAGGACCTAATCACTTCAAGAGAAGTATTGGCTCACTACAACCCATCACTACCGATAAGACTGGCGTGTGATGCGTCTCCCTACGGCATTGGGGCAGTACTGTCACATAAATTCCTTGATGGTTCAGAGAGGCCGATAGCTTTTGCGTCACGCTCGTTAACTTCAGCCGAGCGTAACTACGCCCAGATTGACAGAGAGGCCCTCAGCCTGGTGTGGGGGGTGAAGAAGTTCAATCACTACCTGCACGGTCAGAAATTTACTCTACTAACTGATCATCAACCTCTCGTCTCCATTTTCAACCCTCAGAAGGGCGTACCGATAATGACGGCACAACGGCTACAGAGGTGGTCCCTGTTCCTAGGGGCACACCAATATGACATCGAGTACAAAGGAACTAAACAGCATGGGAATGCTGATGGATTGTCGCGCCTACCGTTGCCGACGGTGGAAGAAGAACTGGCAGTGGATCCAGTGGAGTTATTCCACTCGACTATAGTCGAATGTCTCCCTGTGACGAATGCAAACATAGAAAAGGAAACACGAAATGACCCGACACTCTCCTGGGTCTATGATTTAACGGTGAAGGGATGGCCAGCACATAGCGAACCACTGCTGCCAGCATTCTCGCCGAGAAGAGAACAGCTGTCAGTGTGCAGAGGAACCTTGATGTGTGGATCCAGAGTAGTAATTCCACCCAAATTGAAGGATAGAGTGCTCAATGAGCTTCATGAGGGTCATCTGGGAGGGGTAAAAATGAAGAACTTAGCCAGAGCGTTTGTGTGGTGGCCGGGAATCGACAAAGAAATCGAAGAGATGACCAAGAGCTGTACAGGATGCCAGAAGGTCCAAAACGCCCCACCACAAGCCCCTCTACATCCATGGGAGTGGCCCTCATCTCCATGGCAAAGGGTGCACATTGATTTTGCTGGTCCCTTTATGGACTCGATGTTTTTAATTACCGTGGATGCACATTCAAAGTGGCCAGAGGTAATAAAAATGTCCTCAACCACCACAGAAAAAACTATCACAGTCTTACGAACCATATTCGCCAGGAATGGGCTGCCTGAACAGATTTGCTCTGACAATGGACCACAGTTTGTATCTGAAGAGTTCCGGAGGTTCTTAAAGAACAATGGTGTTAAGCATTACACATCCGCCCCATATCATCCAGCCACTAATGGATTGGCCGAGAGGTTTGTTCAAACATTCAAGAAGGCTATCAAGGCAATGTGTAATGAAGATATACCCCTACAACACAAGGTAGATAACTTCTTGTTTGCCTACCGGAATGCGACACATGCGGTTACCAACCAAACTCCAGCCATGATGTTCTTCAATCGAAGACTACGATGCCGCTTGGATTTGGTTAAGCCAAACGTCAGAAGAGATGTGGAGAACAGGCAGTTTCAGAATATGAATGAAAGGCCGACCAGGAGTTTTAAGATAGGTCAACCAGTTTTGGCCCGGGACTACCGCACAGAGAAATGGCAGCCAGGAACGATCTGTACACGGCAAGGACCTCTAATGTATACCGTGGACGTTGGAGAGAGCATTGTAAGATGCCATGCTGACCAGATTCTAGAGTCACTGGAAAACGTCAACTCCACAACACGATCTGATACACCTGGCGATGAAACCAAAGTACCAATTGCATCTACCGCAGAATCGGTGATATTGGAAGCAGACGAACCAAACAACGACATTGATCCCGACTCAACCTTGCCAGAAGAACCTGATATCCCAAAGAGGCGTTATCCAGACAGAATCAGGAAGCCTCCTCAAAGACTGAACTTATAATTGCTTAACTTCAACCAATGTATCTAGCAACCGTAATTGTAATTGTAATTAGTTATTATTTAGTTGTTAAATGAATGTTATGTACTGTTTATCTAAAAGGGGAGGAATTGTTGTGTATGTACCTTTAAGGGAATAACTGGTCTCAGACTGCAGTACCGGCAGTGACCACCCCTCTATAAAAGGCCCAAGCAGGCTTCTGTAGTTTCAGTTTCCAGGTTGTCTCCATTCAGTAAAGACTTGTTATAATCAACTCCTGCAGTCCGTGTCCCAATTATACACGGACATAATAGAGAGTACCGAACAAAGAGAACTAAAACTTAACCAAGAGAACAACCCCAACCATTTATCTGCTGTGACAGCGCCACCGCAGGTGGGAGGAGAACACACAATACATAACATATTCCTCCCCTCTTAAATGAAAGGTCCACATTATTCCTCAACAGGTAAGTTACTTTCAATGCACTCAACTAACCAAGGGTAGCGGTAGACTGCCTCAAACCCTGACTTTACCCTGGGGTTTATTCTGCCCCAGTCTTGTGGGTAAGTCACTAAGCCTACAGATCCAAGAATCTTGGAGGCCGCCGCTCTCTGACAGGATACCGGCAGTCATCGCTGGCTTCCACAGCAGTAGGCATTGACACAGGCCTAGATAGAGAAGGTGCCTGTGTCAGTCGAAAGTCAGGAGTTTGCACAGGTGGAACAGTCTCTTTGACTTCCTGTGTTGGAGAAGAGCACTGTGGCAAAGGATACTGGTTTGCGGTATCATCTGGAAACAGTTCAGGCCAACCAGCTGTTGGAGCCTCTGTGGCTGTCTCTGCTCCTAGCAACAGTTGATCTATGTGTCTTCTCCAGATGACGTCCTCAGCAGTCTCAACCATGTAAGACATAGGGCCCTTCTGCGCGATCACTGTAGCAGGAACCCATTTCGGTCCAGTGTTGTAGTTTCGAGCTAGGACGTGCTCTCCAGGATGAAACCGTCTCTCCTTGGCTCTTTTCTCTCTCTTTTCAACTTGAGCTTGTTGTTGATGATGGGCAACCTGCCCTGCCCTTGGAGGTTTGAGTAAGTCAAAACTTGTCCGCAACTGCCTCTTCATCATGAGCGAAGCGGGGGAAGTTTTGGTTGTGGCATGCGGCTCGTTCCTGTAGGACAACAGGAAGCTGTTCAGACGTTGGTGGATTGAGCCCTGACCTTGCGTTGCCTTCAAGGCGTGCTTCAAAGTTTGCATGAACCTTTCTGCCAGGCCGTTAGTAGAGGGATGATAGGGCGCAGACCTGATGTGTTGGACACCATTCACATGCAGGAAGGTTGCAAACTCCTGTGATACAAATTGTGGACCGTTGTCACTTACAAGTTGTTCCGGTGAGCCATAACGGCTGAACATCTCACCAAGTTTCTCAATTGTTTTCTCTGCCGTGGTACACCTCATCACAGCGACCTCCGGCCACTTGCTACGAGTGTCCACAACCACCATAAACATCTTCTCTTCGAAAGGACCGGCGAAGTCCACATGTACTCGCTGCCACACTTCTTCAGGCTGTAAGGGGTTTCTCCTATCTGGATCGCAGAGGTTTTTCTCTCTAGAGGCCTCTCTCTCCCTCTTGCACAGTAAACCTTGAGTGGTTCGACCCACTCACCCCTTAGGTTCTAGACATTGGACTTAGATGCAGGAACTACAATGCAGAGAATACTCTTAAAGGCCAAGTTTAATGAAACGAAATGAAATTTTATTGCATAAGGAAAAGCAAATCAAATGCAAGCAAATAAGAGGCTGCATGGGAGGGAAAAACAAATCAAAATACAGTACTAACTAAAATAGATACAGGCATATTATACTTTACAAACGTCATCATGAAATGGGGAAACACACGGAACATCGAGGGACAACAACTCATGTTAATTATACCCAAAATGCCCACCCCCTTAAAACCTATCTAGATCTGATTATGAAGGGCCAGAAACATGCTCACCAATCCAGTTGGTAAAGTATAGAGTTTTGAAACAAGTCTGCGTTTTGATCCCCTCAGGCGTCCTGTTTCCGCGTGGTCAGTGGAGCCACAGCGAGCTGCACCACACTTCTCTCTCTCTCCTCGAGGTGAAGGTCATGGGCAGGCTGGACACTGGCAGGCCTGGACGTCGGCGGGGATGGAGACCACGGTTGGAGGGGTCTCTAGCTGGTTACCATTTTCACATGGGTTTCTTCTGTAGGGCTGTTGCCCTTGGTCTCGTCAGCGGCCCGGGGTTTGTCGACGATCTCCCGATGGTTACCCTGGGGCGGGACGCGGACTCAAACCCCCTTCTCGGTCGACGTTTCTTCACGGCTCCCACAAGCTCAAAAGCGTGTCTAGCTGATTGCTCCTTCTCTCATCGCTAATCGCTGGCTAATCTCTCTTCATGGCTACCCCGGGTTCCCCAAATATACTTCTCAGGAGAAGCCTTTATCTCCCGCCAAATCAAGGTTAGTCTTTGTTTAACTTTTGGTGGGCTTGTTGCACAGCGGGGTAGTTATTATATTTAAACTGCTTTCGGGATGGCTGGTGATGGCCATCTCTGGTCTGGAATGACCTCGTATTGTTTTGAATGTCTTCTTGATGTCTTTAATGGGTCTTTGATGCTCCCCTTATGAATATAAAACTGTTTCCCTTTGTCTGGGTAAACATTTAGATGGCCTTTATCTACAGGCCGATCTGACTGGATCTGCATCCAATCTATATGTATGTGTTTGTGTCTGGTTTCGTTTTCTCAGAAACGGCCTTCCAGAACTTACTGTGGGTTGAATCCACAAAGGCTGTCTGGGGGCTGCAGGAACCATTTTAAAGTGTCCAAAAAACTAGTCATGGGGTCTGGCGGCCATTTTATGTGTCCCTTTTCTGGGCTTCTTTTAAAACAGTCTTTAAAAGTAAAGGCCTCTTCTGCCAAAGGACCCTTATAATACGATGTTTAATTTTGCGGATCTTACAAGGCCAATCCCAGGGGTGTAGGGTTGCCAGCTGTGGAACATTCCAGACCCTTTGACATGGGGAACATGTTTTGGCTTTCTCCTCAATATTTCCATCGAGACCTGGCCACCAGAAGTAGCTTCTTGCCATTTCCTTCATCCGAACCATCCCACTGTGGCCTGTATGAAGTTGTTGCAGTATAGGTTCCCTCAGAGGTGGCGGAATGATGACACGGCGTCCCCAAAGAAGACAACCTGCCTGGACGGAGAGCTCATTTCTTTTTGAAACGTAAGGTTTCAAACTAGGAGAATCTCCTATAGCTCTCCCTCGAATTACATCATCCATTACCTCAGACAGGACTGGATCGTTGCGGGTGTACCTTCGCACCTGAACTGCAGTGACAGGTGCTCCCTCCACTTGTCTAAAGTAGAAGATGTCTATCTGACGAGGCTCTGGGGGAGTAACAGGCAAGGGCAGCCTCGAGAGACCGTCTGCGTTGCCGTGCAAGTCTGATTTGTGATATTTGATGTCGTATGTGTGTCCTGACAACAGTAAAGCCCACCTTTGCATCCTGCTTGCAGCAAGAGACGGAATTCCGGTGTGGGGCCCGAAGATTGAAGTCAATGGACGGTGGTCCGTCTCAGGAGTGTGAACCTTCTCCCAAACAGGTACTGATGAAATTTTTGAATTCCAAGAACGATTCCCAAGGCCTCGCGCTCAATCTGCGCATAGTTACTCTCGGCCTTGTTCAAGGTGCGTGATGCGAAGACGATAGTTTTCTCTTCCCCAGAAGGCATGATGTGGGATATGACTGCTCCCACACCATATGGTGATGCATCACATGCTAGCTGCATGGGTAGCTTTGGGTCGAAGTGTGTCAGGACCTCCGACTTCAGCAATGCTTTCTTTGCTTGGGCGAAAGCTTCGTTGCACAGTTCAGTCCATTTCCATGTTTTGCCTTGACATAGCAACTGATGTAACGGCTTCAGCAATGTTCCTAAGTCTGGAATAAACTTCCCATAGTAGTTAAGTAGCCCCAGAAATGAACGTAACTGGCTCACATTCTGGGGTGCTGGGGCCTCCACGATCGCCTTGACCTTTGACGGTGCCTTATGCAGGCCAGTAGCGTCAATCACATGCCCCAGGTACTCAACTGAAGACTGAAAGAATTCACATTTGTCCTTACAAACTCTGAGTCCGTACTCTTTCAGTCGTTGTAGTGTCGCATCCAAGTTCAGAAGATGATCCTCCTCATTTGTCCCAGTGACAAGGATGTCGTCCAGGTAGCACTGGACTCCTGGCAGTCCACTCAAAATCTGATCCATTGCCCTTTGGAATAGAGCAGGGGCCGACGTAATTCCAAACGGAAGGCGGCAGTACCTGTATAGCCCCTTGTGTGTCACAATTGTCAGCAGCTCCTTTGATTTGTCATCGACATGCATTTGTAGATAAGCCTGGCATAAGTCTATTTTGCTGAACTTTTGCCCTCCGGCCAGGTCCGTAAAAAGATCACCAATGAGGGGAAGAGGGTACTGTTCCGCAGACAGCACTGGGTTAATAGTCACTTTAAAATCCCCGCAGATTCGAACAGACCCATCCTTTTTCAGGACAGGAACAATGGGTGTGGCCCATTTGCTCACGCTCACAGGCTCCAGGACTCCATTCTCGACTAAGGCCTCCAAGTTAGCCTCAACTTTTGGCCTAATTGCATAGGGTACAGGTCGGGCTTTGTGAAACTTCGGCTTGCTGTCAGGTTTAATGTCCAGTCTCACGCTGATCTTTTTCATGCTCCCAAGTTCACCATTGAAGAGTTCTGCATGTTTGTTTAAAACTGCAGTCAGACCTGACTCCCCTTTTGACAACATGCGGACTGCATGCCAGTCCAGCGTGATTTTCTCCAGCCACGCACGTCCCAGTAGAGATGGGTAATTTCCCTTTACCACATATAGTGGCAGTTTCGCAGTCTGTCCGTTCAATTTAACTGTCACCTCAATGGCGCCTCTCATGGCCACAGGTTCGCCGGTATACGTCTTTAGCACAATGTTTGTTGGCTGAAGGGTAAGGTGCTTTAGCATTTTGTTGTAGACAGTGTCTGAAACAAGGGACACAGCCGCGCCTGTGTCCACCTCCATCTGCACTGATTGTCCCACCACCAGTGGTGACACCCAGTAGCCATTTGGGCCACCTGCAACTGTCAGTATGTGCACCTCTTCCTCCTCAGAGGTGTCGCTCCCCTCTGTTTTGCTTGTTCCATCATACTGCACTGAATGAACACTCTTTTTCTTCTCTTGTCCAAATACAGACATTTTGCTTTCATGCTTCCCAGCTCTGTCTGTTCTTTTTTTACCTCTACAGGCACGTTCAATGTGACGTTTTTTGCCACAATTTTGGCATTCCAGCTCCGTACACCAGCAGTCATTAGCGTGATGGCCTGTTTTCCCACAATGGTAACATGTGCCGTTCCGCGCACCTTTAGGCTCAGATGACACCTTGTGAACTCTCCCTGTTGAACTCAACTGGTGAGCCTCCTTTTCTGCCATCTCCATGGAGACACTAACTTCAATGGCCTTTTCAAGAGTAAGGTTGTCCTCAGTAAGAAGGCGTTTCTGTGTGGCTGCACTTAGCAGACCACACACAAGTCTGTCTCTGATGGTATCATTCAGCACCTCCTTGAACTTGCAGTGTTCTGACAACCTTTTTAAAACAGCAATAAACATCGTCACTGATTCCCCCTCCTCTTGATTCCGTTTGTGAAATCTAAATCTCTCAGCAATAACCAGAGGTTTTGGTGAAAAATGTGCTCCAAGAATTTCCACTGGTTGTTTATATGTTTTAGTTCCTGGCTTATCTGGCTGTACAAGGCTGCGAAGTAAATTGAACGTCTTTGTCCCCATTATACTCAAAAAGGTAGGCACGACCTTTTCGTCTGCCACCGCATTCGCCAAAACAAAATAGTCAAAACGTTCCGTATAATCGCTCCATTGCTCCACATTTTCATCAAAATCACCGATGTTTCCTAATATAGTAGCCATCTCACATTTCAATTTTAATTTCTGGTTACTCACTGCACCCGTAACGTTAATGTGATGCTGCAATCTCTGTTTTGAGTGTTTTGTAGTCGAAAACAAGAAAGTTCCCACAACCCAGATTCATCCGATCCTCGTCGCCACTTTGTTGTGTCTGTACCTTTCTACCTAGACACGATTAGGACTCAGAACTCAGATTCAAACATGAGGTGCTTTATTCAAAAAAAGGTTCTGAATAGTACCGAACAAAGAGAACTAAAACTTAACCAAGAGAACAACCCCAACCATTTATCTGCTGTGACAGCGCCACCGCAGGTGGGAGGAGAACACACAATACATAACACACTCCACGCTGTGAACTCCACTCCACACTGCGAACGAGCTCCACTCCACGCTGCCAGCTCCACTCCACACTGTGAGCGAGCTCCACACTGTGAGCAAGCTCCACTCCACACTGAGATCGAGCTCCACTCCACGCCGTGAGCTCCACTCCACGCTGAGAGTGAGCTCCACTCCACACTGTGAGCTCCACTCCACACTGCGAGCTCCACTCCACACTGCGAGCTCCACTCCACACTGCGAGCTCCACTCCACGCTGTGAGCTCCACTCCATGCTGCGAGCGAGCGCCACTCCACGCTGTGAGCTCCACTCCACACTGTGAGCTCCACTCCACACTGTGAGCTCCACTCCACACTGTGAGCTCCATTCCACACTGCGAGCTCCACTCCACGCTGCGAGCTCCACTCCACGCTGCGAGCTCCACTCCACACTGTGAGCTCCACTCCACACTGCGAGCTCCACGCCACGCTGTGAGTGAGCTCCACTCCACGCTGTGAGCTCCACTCCACGCTGTGAGCGAGCTCCACTCCACGCTGTGAGCTCCACTCCACACTGTGAGCTCCACTCCACACTGCGAGCTCCATTCCACACTGCGAGCTCCACTCCACGCTGCGAGCTCCACTCCACGCTGCGAGCTCCACTCCACACTGTGAGCTCCACTCCACACTGCGAGCTCCACGCCACGCTGTGAGTGAGCTCCACTCCACGCTGTGAGCTCCACTCCACGCTGTGAGCGAGCTCCACTCCACACTGCGAGCTCCACTCCACACTGTGAGCTCCACTCCACACTGCGAGCAAGCTCCACTCCACGCTGCGAGCGAGCTCCACTCCACGCTGTGAGCGAGCTCCACTCCACACTGCGAGCTCCACTCCACACTGCGAGCTCCACTCCACACTGTGAGCTCCACTCCACACTGCGAGCTCCACTCCACACTGCGAGCGAGCTCCACTCCACACTGCGAGCTCCACTCCACACTGCGAGCTCCACTCCACACTGCGAGTGAGCTCCACTCCACACTGCGAGCTCCACTCCACACTGCGAGCGAGCTCCATTCCACACTGCGCGCTCCACTCCATGCTGTGAGTGAGCTCCACTCCAAGCTGCGCGCTCCACTCCACACTGCGAGCTCCACTCCACACTGCGAGCTCCACTCCACGCTGCAAGCTCCACTCCACGCTGCGAGCTCCACTCCACGCTGCGAGCTCCGCTCCACGCTGTGAGCTCCACTCCACACTGTGAGCTCCACTCCACACTGCGAGCTCCATTCCACACTGCGAGCTCCACTCCACGCTGCGAGCTCCACTCCACGCTGCGAGCTCCGCTCCACGCTGCGAGCTCCGCTCCACGCTGCGAGCTCCACGCCACGCTGCGAGCTCCACTCCACACTGTGAGCTCCACTCCACGCTGTGAGCTGCACTCCACGCTGTGAGAGCCACTCCACGCCGCGAGCTCCACTCCACGCCGCGAGCTCCACTCCACGAGCTCCACTCCACGAGCTCCACTCCACAATGCGAGCTCCACTCCACGCTGCAAGCTCCACTCCACGCTGCGAGCTCCGCTCCACGCTGCGAGCTCCGCTCCACGCCGCGAGCTCCACTCCACGAGCTCCACTCCACGAGCTCCACTCCACAATGCGAGCTCCACTCCACGCTGCAAGCTGCACTCCACGCTGCGAGCTCCGCTCCACGCTGCGAGCTCCGCTCCACGCTGCGGGCTCCACGCCACGCTGTGAGCTCCACTCCACACTGTGAGTTCCACTCCACACTGTGAGCTGCACTCCACGCTGTGAGAGCCACTCCACGCCGCGAGCGCCACTCCACGCCGCGAGCTCCACTCCATGCCGCGAGCTCCACTCCACACTGTGAGCTTCACTCCACACTGTGAGCGAGCTCCACTCCACACTGCGAGCGAGCTCCACTCCACACTGTGAGCTTCACTCCACACTGTGAGCGAGCTCCACTCCACACTGCGAGCGAGCTCCACTCCACGCTGTGAGCTCCACTCCACGCTGTGAGCGAGCTCCACTCCACGCTGTGAGCTCCATTCCACACTGTGCGCTCCACTCCACACTGAGCTCCACTCCACGCTGCGAGCTCCACTCCACACTGCGAGCTTCACTCCACACTGTGAGCTCCACTCCACACTGCGAGCTCCACTCCACACTGCGAGCTTTACTCCACACTGTGAGCTCCACTCCACACTGCGAGCTCCACTCCACGCCGCGAGCTCCACTCCATGCTGTGAGAGAGCTCCACTCCACACTGTGAGCTCCACTCCACGCTGTGAGCTCCACTCCACGCTGTGAGCAAGCTCCACTCCACGCTGTGAGCTCCACTCCACGCTGTGAGCTCCACTCCACGCTGTGAGCTCCACTCCACACTGCGAGCTCCACTCCATGCTGTGAGAGAGCTCCACTCCACGCTGTGAGCTCCACTCCACGCTGTGAGCAAGCTCCACTCCACGCTGTGAGCTCCACTCCACGCTGTGAGCTCCACTCCACACTGCGAGCTCCACTCCATGCTGTGAGAGAGCTCCACTCCACGCTGTGAGCTCCACTCCACGCTGTGAGCAAGCTCCACTCCACGCTGTGAGCTCCACTCCACGCTGTGAGCTCCACTCCACACTGCGAGCTCCACTCCACACTGTGAGCGAGCTCCACTCCACGCTGTGAGCTCCACTCCACGCTGTGAGCTCCACTCCACACTGCGAGCTCCACTCCATGCTGTGAGCTCCACTCCACGCTGCGAGCTCCACTCCACACTGCGAGCTCCACTCCACACTGTGAGCGAGCTCCACTCCACGCTGTGAGCTCCACTCCACGCTGTGAGCGAGCTCCACGCCACGCTGAGAGTGAGCTCCACTCCATGCTGCGAGCTCCACTCCACACTGCGAGCTCCACTCCACACTGTGAGCGAGCTCCACTCCACGCTGTGAGCTCCACTCCACGCTGTGAGCGAGCTCCACTCCATGCTGTGAGCGAGCTCCACTCCACGCTGTGAGCTCCACTCCACGCGGTGAGCTCCACTCCACGCTGTGGGTGAGCTCCACTCCACACTGTGAGCGAACTCCACTCCACGCTGTGAGCTTCACTCCACGCTGTGAGCGAGCTCCACGCTGTGAGCTTCACTCCACTCCACACTGTGAGCGAGCTCCACTCCACACCTTGAGCTCGGCCATCGAAGGGTTGTCAATCTGACCCCAGAAATACAGGCAGGGTAAATGCACTAACATCAAGCACTACGTACGCACCATTCGATTTCTGTCCAATTTGAAAATTCACATTCGTATATCAAAATTAATGCATGGCTGAGTGTCACTTTCGTAATCCTTTCTGAGTACACAGGGATAGCTTTGTTGATTAAATAGAAAGTAACAAGAATTTACTTCTTATCCTATGAAATTTGGAGAGTTTATTGAATATGATGTATGATTGTGGTTTGTGATCAAGCAATGCTAGGCCTCTAACCAGCTCACCCAGCACCCATGTAACCGATGAGGAATGTGAACATTGAAATGTAATTTTACTGAAGCTTATGATCTTATTTGTGACGTTAAAGCAATGTCATGTCAACTAGATAGTTCAAAAGGGACATTAGAATTACCATTCAATAAAAATGATCAATGTTATTGCTAAATGGAGCTCACAACCCTCCAAGATGTCATTGCCCATCAGTCCGAGACTTCATGCTTGTGGTTCATCGAATGGAAAGTGGTTCCGTTATTTTTCAATACTTGTTTCAAATGCGACAAGCAAGTTTTATACTTGGCTGATGAAGCAAAAGTAGTTGGTAGCTATTCTTCCTCTGATTATACTCACATTGCGCCAGTAAAGGAGAGCGTGGATAGGGCCTTTGAGAGCCTCCTAGCATGCCTAGCACTCTGCTCTTGTGCAGAACATGGGAGCCCCGAGTGTCAACCCCCCCCTCCGAGAGTGGCTGTGGTTCCCCGGGAGAGGTTCCCGCTATCCTCTCTCGGGATGACTGCATGCCTGCTCCTCTGCCAGCCTCTCAACCAATGCCCTTGTTGGTGCCAGACAGCCAGTTGGGCCAGACTTCCCTGGCTGAAGTCAGGTCAACGGTCAGAGCTCCGTGAGATCGCCCACCACGGCCATCTCAAGTGCCCTCAGCAGAAGTTCAGCAGCCTTCCACTACCCTAGATGCTCTTCGATGCTTACTCCTCTTATCTATCCAACACTGAAGCAGCAAGGTGTTTCGTGGGAACCATGCATCTGAAGTGAACCCTCACTGCAAGCCTGTAAATGTAAATTGCCTGCATGTTACAGAAATAGTTAGCCATGATTAATATTAACCCTGTGTGAACTGTTATAACCTCTCGCATGATATTTCGAATAATAAGATGTACAACTTAAAAATTCAGCTTACAAAAATTCATTTTGTCATCGCCAACACAAGGAAGTGCAATAACAAGAGCAGGTCAGAGGCTGGGAATTCTGCGGCGAGTGTCTCACCTCCTGACTCCCCAAAGCCTTTCCACCATCTACAAGGCACAAGTCAGGAGTGTGATGGAATACTCTCCACTTGCCTGGATGAGTGCAGCTCCAACAACACTCAAGAAGCTCGACACCATCCAGGACAAAGCAGCCCACTTGATTGGCACCCCATCCACCACCTTAAACATTCACTCCCACCACCGGCGTACCGTGGCTGCAGTGTGTACCATCTACAAGATGCACTGCAGCAACTCGCCAAGGCTTCTTCGGCAGCACCTCCCAAACCCACGACCTCTACCACCTAGAAGGACAAGGGTAGCAGGCGCATGGGAACACCAGCACCTCCAAGTTCCCCTCCAAGTCACACACCATCCTGACTTGGAAGTATCTTGCCGATCCTTCATTGTCGCTGGGTCAAAATCCTGGAACTCCCTCCCTAACAGCAGTGTGGGAGTACCTTCACCACACGGACTGCAGCACTTCAAGAAGGCGGCTTACCACCACCTTCTCAAGGGCAATTAAGGATGGGCAATAAATGCTGGCCTTGCCAATGACACCCACATCCCATAAACGAATTAAAAAAAATAATAAAATGTCACTTTAAGAAACTGCACCAACACATTTCTGCTCCTGTCCTGTAAATCCTGGCCTCTGCACTCCCAGTGCTGTTGTAAATTGTATTAGTAGCACACTATTATTTAACCTTGGTTTAAACGGTGCTCTTGATGAGGCAGGCTGCCAAATGCGTGACATGGCATAAAAAGCGCGTTGGGGTGTGAATTATGTCATCAGACTCCGACCTTTGTATGTCAATGAGTGCTCTCGCCTACTGGGGGGGAAGGCTATGCACGCTGGCCAAAACCTGCCTGTAAAAATGGTGTGTGGTGTGAAGTGGACGTGGATCCAGTGAGTTGGACACTGCTCTGATTTTTAACCCTCGCTCGCCCCATTCCTGTCTATTGTGGGTGGGGTTATAATCGGGCCTATATATTCTACTAGGTAGCCCCATAACCTCTCAACATAAAGGGAGATATCTGTCTATATTTTTCTGCAACCTTGATAATAGTGTGATAAACAGCTAGTTAGAGATAGTTTGACAATTTGTGTACAGCTCCATTTCTTGTATAACAACATAAATGTGGAGTGCTGTTAACAGCCCACTGTCACTATTAATATCACAGAGTGGAATATCATGGAAGGCATTCGGTGCAAAAGAGATGGGGGCGGGTCAGCTGGTTTCTGGGTTCCAGTCCCGCCTCCAGCTGCCTCCGCTCTGCAGACGGATTTTCCCTTGATTAGCCTTGTTTAGCCCGCCCTACCAGCCAATTAACAGGAAGCAGGTCTGATGATGTCATTTGATGACGTGTCATCTGCCGGTTTCCTTAAAGGGACCATGCACAATTTTATTTTGACAGTTGATTTTTCAATGTTTGGCAGCATTGAGGTGCTGAAAACACTGACAATCACTGCACAAAGGTGAACTCTTGCACCCAGGCTTTCCAATGACTCCCTCCATATGCTTATGGAGGGAGTCACAGCACACAAGGAGGTTCTTTTTTTCCTTTTTTTAAATTAATTGATGGGATGTGGGCATCGCTGGCTAGGCCTGCATTTAGTGCCCATCCCTAATTGCTCTTGAGAAGATGGTGGTGAGCCGCCTTCTTGAACCGCTGCAGTCCATATGGTGTAGGTACACCCACAATGCTGTTAGGAAGGGAGTTCCAGGATTTTGGCCCAGCGACAGTGAAGGAACGGTGATACAGGTCCAAGTCAGGATGGTGTGTGGCTTGGAGGGGAACTTGTAGGTGGTGATGTTCCCATGCGTCTGCTGCCCTTGTCCTTCTAAGTGGTAGAGGTCGCAGGTTTGGAAGGTGCTGTTGAAGGAGCTTTGGCGAGTTGCTGCAGTGCATCTTGTAGATGGT
The DNA here is from genome assembly GCF_052327205.1 of Somniosus microcephalus. Classification (NCBI taxonomy): domain Eukaryota; kingdom Metazoa; phylum Chordata; class Chondrichthyes; order Squaliformes; family Somniosidae; genus Somniosus; species Somniosus microcephalus. Next base: position 38,983,950 of record NC_141004.1, on the reverse strand, counting down.
ACACACTGCAGCCACAGTGCGCCAGTGGTGGAGGGAGTGAATGTTGAAGGTGGTGGATGGAGTACCAATCAAGTGGGCTGCTTTATCCTGAATGGTGTCAAGCTTCTTGAGTGTTGTTGGAGCTGCACTCATCCAGGCAAGTGGAGAGTATTCCATCACACTCCTGACTTGTGCCTTGTAGATGGTGGAAAGGTTTTGGGGAGTCAGGAGGTGAGACACTCGCCGCAGAATTCCCAGCCTCTGGCCTGCTCTTGTAGCCACAGTATTTATATGGCTGGTCCAGTTCAGTTTCTGATCAATGGTAACCCCCAGGATGTTGATAGTGGGGGATTCAGCGATGGTAATGCCATTGAATGTCAAGGGGAGATGGTTAGAGTCTCGCTTGTTGGAGATGGTCATTGCCTGGCACTTGTGTGGTGCGAATGTTACTTGCCATTTGTCAGCCCAAGTCTGAATGTTGTCCAGGTCTTGCTGCATATGGACACGGACTGCGTCAGTATCTGACGAGTCTCGAATGGTGCTGAACAGTGTGCAATCATCAGCGAACATCCCCACTTCTGACCTTATGATGGAGGGAAGGTCATTGATGAAACAGCTGAAGATGGTTGGGCCTAGGACACTGCCCTGAGGAACTCCTGCAGTGATGTCATGTGATTGAGATGAATGACCTCCAACAACCACAGCCAACTTCCTTTGTGCTAGGTATGATTCCAACCAATGGAGAGTTTTCCCCTTGATTCCCATTGACTTCAGTTTTGCTAGGGCTCCTTGATGCCACACTCGATCAAATGCTGCCTTGATGTCAAGGGCAGTCACTCTCACCTCACCTCTTGAGCTCCGCTCTTTTGTCCATGTTTGGACCAAGGCTGTAATGAGGTCAGGAGCTGAGTGGCCCTGGCGGAACCCAAACTGGGCGTCAGTTAGCAGGTTATTGCTGAGTAAGTGCCGCTTGATAGCACTGTCGATGACACCTTCCATCACTTTGCTGATGATTGAGAATAGACTGATGGGACGGTAATTGGCCGGGTCGGATTTGTCCTGCTTTTTGTAGACAGGACATACTTGGGCAATTTTCCACATTGCCGGGTAGATGCCAGTGTTGTAGCTGTACTGGAACAGCTTGGCTAGGGGCGCAGCTAGTTCTGGAGCACAAGTCTTCAGTACTATTGCCGGAATGTTGTCAGGGCCCATAGCCTTTGCAGTATCCAGTGTATTCAGCCGTTTCTTGACATCATTTGGAGTGAATTGAATGGGCTGAAGACTGGCATCTGTGATGCTGGGGACCTCAGGAGGAGGCCGAGATGGATCATCCACTCGGCACTTCTGGCTGAAGATAGTTGCAAATGCTTCAGCCTTGTCTTTTGCACTCATGTGCTGGGCTCCACCATCATTGAGGATGGGGATATTTTTGGTGGAAGAGACCTCCCCAGGACACCAACTTACCTTGCACCTCCACCCAACCCTCTCTATCTACTTTATCACTTCCCCATCTCACTAGCCACCCCTCACACTCACCCTCATTTTACTGCAAGCATACCAACTAAAAACACACAAGGTTGGGCACTTGAAAGGTTTAGCCAATGTCCATGTAAAGTTTCTGGTAATGTGTTGTCATACAGTGAAATCTCTTTTTCAAAAAGTGCCCCTTATTGGACAGATCTGAGTGCACATTGAGAAGTGTCTTACTGAGTTCCAGTGATTGTTCAGTCATAACTCCCCCCACCCCCCGCCCCGCTATATTAATGTGTGTGCATGGAATGGCTTGGACATTAAAGGGATGATTCATGGTGCTGGTGTGGGATGGTGTCAACCTGGCGCATCATGTGGCAGCCAGGGTTTACAGCATCAAGTGAAGAAAGTCTGGCCATGGTGATGCCATCGCTGGCCTCCCGGCCAGTAATTTTGTCAGGTACCCTGTGTCCAGTGCAGCATCAGGTGATGGCAGCGCAGGTTGGTGATGAGGTTGGTGATGTTGGTGTTGGGGATGATTGTGGAAGGATTCGGAGGACCAAGGTCTGATTATTTCATTGGCTCCGATATTGCTGGAATAGATGGCAGCTGCCGGTGAGATGACAGAAGCGATCTGTCACTGGTGAGAGAGGTTCTCCCAATGGGGTGGCACTGGACATACAGTTGGATTAAAAAACTTATAAGCTAAAGAAATCTCTAAATTGTATTAAAAATGCAGTAACCAACATTTTCTTTGCTCTGAAACTCATCATGTGCAACATGGTATCCTTGACACCACTTCTGCAGCTGTCATCTTTTCACAAACATCAGACCAGACTCACAACACTCCACACTTACCTGGTGTGTTGTCCGGACATTGTAAAACCCGATCCAGAAGCTGGAAAATTGAAAACGACCCTGAAAATTGCTCACAAGCACTTGCTAATAGGCAGTTAATCTGTTTCCCGCCGCTAGGTGTCGGGTCCATTCGCAAATCGGGGACCTGACACTTGGGAAGGTTGTGTGGAGGCGGGATGATGGCGGGTGTGGAACCTGCCATCAATCAAAACGACTTTAGCCTCTGACCCGTCTCCAAACCCGCCCTCTGAGCGCTGGCAAAATCACAGCCAATAAATGAGGATACTAAATCTTCAGATCAGTAACACTTCAGGCGGTATATTCGCTCCTGTCAATATCCGCTGACCATGTCACTCCTACTTGGATACGTCAGAGAAGACATATATTTGGTGTCTTGTAGAGACAATGGCCCCAATTTTAACTGCCCCCATCTGGCGAAAAACGGGCGGGGGCAGTTAAAATGAGGGCATTGACTTACCCCCTTCTGATCCCGCTGCCTTCTCGCCGTGTCCTGATCTTAACATGATCTTTTGACAGATGAGTGTGACACCCACAGGAAGGCCTTCTTTGAATATGCAGATCGGGTCCTGATGATCTAATCGGGACCTGAAATAAAGAATAGATTTGCCTTCCAAAGCTAGGCTTTATTAACTTTAAAATCAGCAGCATATCTTTCCACATCCAGTCCCAACTAAGCTAGAAAAGGACTGAATTTAAGGTAGCCACAGCACATCATGTGATCATCAACTACCAATGAGATTACAACACATATCCCAAGGCAGTTAACAAACAACGAATCACAATACTTTTACTAATCAAGGAATAATCACCACATTCACCCCTCCTTTTAAAATATACTCCAACCTAATAACTTTTACAATTTACAATTAATTATTTACAACTAAACTATGCACGAGAATAAAACTATTTACATAACAAATACTAAATGAACAACAACAAATAATAACATTACGCATAAGTATTAAGTATCTCTCAACTAAAACAATATACTATAATATTTCAACAATTTTTAAAACATTACTATCAATTTAAAAGTCCATTTTCAATCGGTTGACCGGATATCTTGTTCGTGTCGACCTTCTTAACCTTGGTGAAATTCCTTGCCCTCCCACGCCAGAAGGCACAGAAGTATCTTCAACAGGAAGGCTATCCATATCCCGATTCTCAACGGTTTCCGGATTAGAAATCCCATCAGAAGATGAACTAGGACGGTCATAAACATCTATCAAAGGCTGACTAATAGAAGTATAATTATCTGCAATCGGATTGGAAATATTCGTAGTATCTGTAACAGTATCCACATTATCTGAATCATGACCATTATTAATATTCTCAGAAGAGGGCTGGCCCCCACAAGGAGCCAAGTCTTTAATTGAAACAGTACTTTCTTTCCCATCTTGGAATCGAATATGAGCATATTGGGAATTTGCCTCCAACAGCTCCACCTCCTCCACCAAGGGGTCATATTTTGACAATCTAACATGACGTCGAAGCAACACAGGCCCCTGCATAGTAAGCCATGAAGGTACCGAATATCCCGTAGTAGATCTCCGCGGATAGTTAAAGAGCCTTTCATGGGGGGTCACATTAGTAGCCGTTGAAAGCAATGATCTAATGGAATGCAGGGCATCAGGCAGCACCATTTCCCACTGTGTATTCTTAAGGTTCCGGGATGTCAACGCCAACATAACTGCCTTCCAGATCACCCCATTGTATCGTTCACACTGTCCATTACCCTGGGGATTATACGGGGTAGTTCTACTAGTAGAAATTCCCCGACTCTGAAGGTATTCCTTCAACTGGGAAGACATAAAAGAACTTCCCTGATCCGAATGGATATACGCAGGCATCCCAAAGATGACAAAAAGTTGAGTCAAACATTTAATAACTGTAGCAGCTGATACATCTGCACAAGGAAAAGCAAAAGGGAACCTTGAAAACTCGTCCACAACAGTAAATATATATCGGTTTTGAGTAGTTGAAGGAAGAGGTCCCTTAAAATCAACACTCAAACATTCAAAAGGAGAAGTAGCCTTTATAAGATGAGCTCGTTGAGGCTTAAAGAAATTCGGTTTACACCGAGCACAGATAGAACATGATGAAGTCATCCGCTTGACGTCTTCAGCTGAAAAAGGCAAGTTCTTACTGCGTACAAAGTGTATCATCCTCGTAACCCCAGGATGACATAAAGCATTGTGAAGATTAATAAGCGTATCTCCGTGAATCACAGAACAATAAGCCCTCGACAGTGCATCAGCAGCAACATTATCCTTCCCCGGACGATAAACTATGTCAAAATGGTAACATGCCAACTCAATCCTCCATCTCATTATTTTATCATTTTTAATCTTTCCAAAATGTTTAACATCAAACATAAAGGACACAGATTTTTGATCAGTTACCAACGTGAAATGTCGCCCCGATAAATAATGTCTCCATTTACGCAATGCTTCTACTATTGCGTATGCCTCTTTTTCTATTGAGGAATGCCTTTTTTCACTATTATTCAAAGTACGTGAGAAAAAGGCCACAGGTCTTCCATTTTGGTTCAAAGTAGCCCCAATTGCAAAATCCGAAGCATCCGTCTCAATCACAAAGGGAACCTGCTCATCAATGGAATGCACAACTGCTCCTAAAATATCCTTTTTAAAATTCTCAAAACATGTCCTGGCCTCCCATGATAGAGGATATGTCGTAACCCGAATAAGAGGCCGGATCTTCTGTGAAAAATTTGCAACCAATTAGAATAATAAGAAAACAATCCAACAACTCGTTGCAAAGCCTTAGAATTAGTAGGACAAGGTAAATCGATCAATAGTCGCAGACGTTCTGGATCTGGTTTAATCTTATTTCCCGAAATAATATACCCCAATAGATTTACCTCAGTAGTCGAAAAGATACATTTCTCTTTGTTAAAAGTTAAACCAACTTTTTCCGCAGCTTGAAGGAATCTTTTAAAATTAGAATCATGCTCCACCCTTGATTTGCCACACACCGTGATGTCATCTAAGTATGAAAAGGTGTCAGAGAGGGAGTTATCACTTATAAAAGCATCCATTGCCCGTTGAAAACAAGCAACACCATTAGTAACACCAAATGGTATTCGGCAAAACTGATACAGCTTTCCACCAGCCTCAAAGGCCATATATGGTTGATCCTTCTTAACAATAGGAATCTGATGATAAGCACTCTTTAAATCAATAGTGCTAAAAACTTTATACTGAGATACTTTATTGATAAGCTCATCAATCTTAGGCAAAGGGTACGCGTCTAATTGAGTATACCTATTAATAGTTTGGGAATAGTCTATCACCATTCGTTTCTTGTGTCTCTCATTAGTCGTGACAACTACCTGTGCTCGCCAAGGCGAACAACTAGGTTCAATGATTCCTTCCAATAAGAGACGTTGAACTTCAGAATTAATAAATTCTCTATCCTGACTACTATATCTTCTTGACTTGGTAGCAATTGGCTTACAATCCGACATCAAATTGGAAAAAAGTGATAATGGAGGAATAGATAAAGAGGTTAATCCACAAATAGATAAAGGTGGCTTAGTCCCTCCAAATGAAAGACTAAGAGACTCGTGTAACTGAAGCACATCATGTCCAATCAAAATATCCGCACAGAGATTAGGCAAAACAGATAGGCGTATATCAGTATACGTATTACCCAGAAGAACCATTTTCACAAAGCAACAACCAGCTATTTGTGAAGTAAGGGTCGTCTGAGCCATACACACCTGATATGTAACAGGCAAAATTTTCAAATGCTTCTCCTTTGCAAACTGAAGACTTATAAAACTCTCAGTACTGCCCGTATCTATAAGGGCCTTCACTTCCAACCCATTAACTTGAGCCGTAACTATAGCTTTGTTTAGGCCATGAGCAAATGCAGCAGAAATTGATGCAATAAACGCCCTATCTAAAGGCTGAATAGTCACAGGAGAGGTAGTGGAGGAAGACCCTTCCACACCAGGAGAAGGGAAGGTAATTGAACCTGATGATTTGCACACACGTGCATAATGACCTCTCTTGCCGCATTTACTACACACAGCCTCCCGAGCAGGACACTTCAGACGAGGGTGCCGGATATTCCCACAAAAATAACACTTCTGAATCCTAGAGGCAACGGCCGCCGAAGTAGAAACTGTTTCAAAATCTAGTAAACCACTCCCATTAAGTCCACATAATTCCTTTTCATCCGAAACTGCCGAAACCATAGTCGCAGGCCGATTAAAAAGAGCATAAGAATCCAAACTTCTCTGAGCCACATCCAATGTAGAAGCTTGCTCAAAAGCACTTTTAAGATCCAGAGTCTTATTTTCTAACAACCGCTGACGAATTGATCTAGACAGTAATCCATTAACAAAAGCACCCCGTACCGATTCGTCCTTATGTTCTTCAGCCGTCACAGCCTTATAATTACAGTCAACACTAAGGCACTGAAGTGCTTGTAAATAAGTATCCAAAGATCCTCCCACCTGCTGCCTACGGGCAGATAGAAGATGACGTGCAAATACCTCATTCTTTGGTTTAACAAAAATCTTTTCCAATGTAGAAATAGACTCTTCATAAGTTTTACAGTGCAAAATATATTTATATACATCCGGGTCAATGTAGTTGATCAGCATATTCAGCTTATTTAGAGCCTCTTGATCCAACACGCCCAAAAAGTTTTTAAATGTACAATACCAATGTTTCCATTTATCATCCACTCCAGCAGAATTGGGGTCAGCCTTGAATCGTTCTGGTTGAAGATATCGCTCCATTCTAACAAAAAGTTAATAAATTGAAATAAAGAATAGATTTGCCTTCCAAAGCTAGGCTTTATCAACCTTAAAATCAGCAGCATATCTTTCCACATCCAGTCCCAACTAAGCTAGAAAAGGACTGAATTTAAGGTAGCCACAACACATCATGTGATCATCAACTACCAATGAGATTACAACACATATCCCAAGGCAGTTAACAAACAACGAATCACAATACTTTTACTAATCAAGGAATAATCACCACAGGACCCAATCTGCAATTTTAGTGAGAGGCCTGAGTATGGGAGCAGTGCCATTTCCCCGTCAGGTCAGACATGTTGGGATAGATCATGGGCTAGAAGAGGCCCAGGCAGGTAATTTTTAATATTTTATTTCAGATTTCCTTATTGGCCAGAGCTCCCACCCTCTCCCCCGATCGCACCCAGGGCCCTCCTCGCCACTTACTTGAAAGCCAGGGAATGATCCTGCGGGTCCCTGGCTGCGGCCTCCTGCCCAACGGTCAAGTAGTGGGTTTGGCCGGGTTCAGACGGGTCACTGAGAAAATGTTATGGAAATCAGGACCCGCCAATCAGGTCGGCCGGGCCTCAACGTCCCTGGACAACCCCGGGTGTTCCACCAACTTCAGGGCTCACCCACACCATACCAGACCCCCTTTAAAATCAGGGCCACTGTCTTGAGTTATGCCATTTGCTCAGGGCTGACTTACTGACCACTTCAAGGATTGGATGGCTTTTTCCATAGCTTTGAAAGTCACAATGCCATTAAGCTTCTATGAGACAGGATCCTTTCAGGCCAAATTTAAGTATATATAAAATAACCTATTAACTACAATAAACCAATCCAGCTTTCTAATCCTGTTTGGCAATCATCTCTAGTATTTCTGTATCTCTCTCAAATTAGACCTACACTGTATATTTTTTTCCAATTTTCTTCTATGTATTTTATGCTGAGCAATATGAAGAATGGCAGAGCTCTGAAATGGAATACTTGCTGATTTTTCAATGGAGACGTGCTGGAGGCGGGGCTTCTGGTTTCCGGGTTTCAGTCCCGCCCACCAGCGACATCTGACCAACCCACGCTATTTTCCCTTTATTGGCCTTGCTAAGCCTGCCCTGTGGGCTTACCAGCCAATTAAGGGAAAGCTGGTGACAGATGAGGTCAGCATATGACATTTCATCTGTCTCAAAATTTTTGATAGATGAATTGTCAGCATTTGACAGCTTTGAGAATCTCTGTTCTAAGGTGAGCCCTTGCACACAGGCTCACCAAGACCTCTCTCATCAGCACCTGGGCAGGGCTGGAACCGATATCCTAGGGGGAGTGTTTGCTAGTACTGTGGGGGAGGGTTTAAACTAAAATGGCAGGGGGTTGGGAACCTGAGCAGAGAGACAGAGGAAAGGGAAACAAGGATAAAAGCAAAAGACAGGAAGGAGAAAAACAAAAGTGGCAGTCAGAGAAATCAACAGTTTAAATCAAACATGGCCACAGTAAATAATAATTCTAATAGGTCTAAGAGTGTTAAAAAAAACAAGCCTGAAGGCTTTGTGTCTTAATGCGAGGAGCATTTGTAATAAGGTGGATGAATTGGCTGCACAAATAGAGGTAAACAAATATGATTTGGTTGGGATTACGGAAACGTGGCTCAAGGATGGCCAAGACTGGGAACTCAACATTCAGGGGTATTCGATATTCAGGAAAGATAGGCAGAAAGGAAAGGGAGGTGGGGTAGCATTACTGGTTAAAGAAGGGATTAACACAATTGTAATGAAGGATATTAGCTCTGATGATGTGGAATCTGTATGGGCAGAATTGAGGAATACTAAGGGGAAAAAAACGTTAGTGGGAGTGGTATATAGACCTCCAAACAGTAAGGCGGAGGTTGGGGATGGCATTAAAAGGGAAATTAAAGAAGCGTGCAATAAGGGCACAGAAGTCATCATGGGTGACTTTAATTTACATATAGATTGGGCCAACCAAATTAGTAACAATACTGTGGAGGAGGAATTCCTGGAGTGTTTATGGGACGGTTTCCTGGACCAATATGTCGAGGAACCAACCAGAGATCAGGCCATCTTAGACTGGGTATTATGTAACGAGAAAGGATTAATTAGCAATCTTGTTGTACGAGGCCCCTTGGGTCGGAGCGATCATAATATGATCGAATTCTTCATTAAGATGGAGAATGAAGTAGTTGAATCAGAGACTAGGGTCCTCAATTTAAATAAAGGAAACTACGATGGTCTGAGGAGCGAGTTGGGTAGGATTGATTGGGGAATGGCACTCAAAGGGTTGACAGTGGATAGGCATGGCAAACATTCAAAGACCGAATGGATGAGCTACAGAATTTGTTCAACCCAGTTTGGCATAAAAATAAAACAAAAAAGGTGACTCAACCGTGGCTAACAAGGGAAATTAGGGATAGCATAAGATCCAAAGAGAGGACATATAAATTGGCCAGAAAAAGCAATAATCCTGAGGATTGGGAGCAGTTTAGGATTCAACAAAGGAGGACAAAGTGATTAATTAAGAAAGGGAAAATAGCATATGAGAGTAAGCTTTCAGGGAACATAAAAACTGACTGTAAAAGCTTTTATAGATATGTGAAGAGAAGAAGATTAGTGAAGTCAAGCGTAGGTCCCTTGCAGTCAGAATCAGGGGAATTTATAATGGGGAACAAAGAAATGGCAGACCAACTAAATACATATTTTGGTTCTGTCTTCACAAAGGAGGACACAAATAACCTCCCAGAGATGCCGGGGAACATAGGGTCTGATGAAAGGGTGGAACTGAAAGAAATCAGTATTTGTAGGGAAATGGTGTTAGGAAAATTGATGGGACTGAAGGCCGATAAATCCCCAGGGCCTGATAATCTACATCCCAGGGTACTTAAGGAAGTGGCCCTAGAAATAGTAGATGCATTGCTGGTCATCTTCCAGAATTCGATAGACTCTGGAACAGTACCCATGGATTGGGGGGTAGCTAATGTTACCCGACTATTCAAAAAAGGTGGTAGAGAAAAAGCGGGGAATTATAGACCGGTAAGCCTGACATCGGTAGTGGGTAAAATGCTAGAGTCCATTATAAAAGATGTAATAGCAGAGCACTTGGAAAGCAGTGACAGGATCGGACAAAGTCAACATGGATTTACAAAAGGTAAATCATGTTTGACTAATCTACTGGAATTTTTTGAGGATGTAACTGGTAAAATAGATAAGGGAGAACCAGTGGATGTGGTGTATTTGGACTTTCAGAAGGCTTTCGATAAGGTCCCACATAAGAGATTAGTGTGCAAAATTAAGGCACAAAATTAAGGCACAAAATTAAGGCACAAAATTAAGACACAAAGCTGGGTGGGTGTGTGTGCTGTGAGGAGGATGTCGTGAAACTCCAGTATGATTTGGACAGGTTGGGTGATTGGGCAGAAACATGGCAAATGCACTATAATGTGGATAAATGTGAGGTTATCCACTTTGGTGGCAAAAAGAGGAAGGTTGGTTATTATTTGAATGGCAATAGATTGGGAGAAGGGGAAGTGCAAAGAGACCTGGGTGTTCTTGTGCACCAGTCGCTGAAGGTAAGCATGCAGGTGCAGCAGGTGGTTAAGAAGGCAAATGGTATGTTGGCCTTCGTAGCAAGAGGGTTCGAGTACAGGAACAAGGATGTCTTGCTACATAAGAACATAAGAAGTAGGAGCAGGAGTAGGCCATACGGCCCCTTGGGCCTGCTCCGCCATTCAATAGGATCATGGCTGATCTGAATCTAGACTCGCGTCCACTTCCCTGCCCTCTCCCCGTAACCCCTAATTCCCTTATCTGCTAGGAAACTGTCTATCTCCATTTTAAATTTATTTAATGTTGCAGCTTCCACAGCTCTCTGGGGTAGCAAATTCCATAGATTTACTACCCTCTGAGTGAAGAAGTTTCTCATCATCTCAGTTTTGAAAGGGCTGCCCCTTATTCTAAGATAATGCCCCCTAGTTCTAGTCTCACCCATCAGTGGAAACATCCTCACCGCATCCACCCGATCAAGCCCCCTCACAATCTTATATGTTTCGATAAGATCGCCTCTCATTCTTCTGAACTCCAATGAGTAGAGTCCCAACCTACTCAACCTTTCCTCATACGTCAACCCCCTCATCTCTGGAATCAACCGAGTGAACCTTTTCTGAACCGCCTCGAGAGCAAGTATATCTTTTCTTAAATATGGAAACCAAAACTGCACGCATTATTCTAGGTGTGGCCTCACCAATACCCTGTATAACTGAAGCAAGACTTCCCTGTTTTTATACTCCACCCCCCTTGCAATAAAAGCCAAGATTCCATTGGCCTTCCTGATCACCTGCTGCACCTGCATACTAACTTTTTGTGTTTCATGCACCAGGACCCCCAGATCCCTTTGTACTGTAGCACTTTGCAGTTTCTCTCCATTTAGATAATAACTTGCTCTTTGATTTTTTCTGCCAAAGTGCATAACCTCACACTTTCCAACATTATATTGCATCTGCCAAATCTCTGCCCACTCACTTAGCCTGTCTATGTCCTTTTGCAGGTTTTTTATGTCCTCCTCACTCACTGCTTTCCCTCCCATCTTTGTATCGTCGGCAAACTTGGATATGTTGTACTCGGTCCCTTCCTCCAAATCATTAATATAGATTGTAAAGAGTTGGGGTCCCAGCACTGACCCCTGTGGAACACCACTGGTTACTGATTGCCAGCCCGAGAATGAACCATTTATCCCAACTCTTTGTTTTCTGTTAGATAGCCAATCTTCCACCCATGCCAGTATATTACCCCCAATCCCGTGATTTTTTATCTTGATCAGTAATCTTTTGTGTGGAGCCTTGTCAAATGCCTTTTGGAAGTCCAAATACATTACATCCACTGGTTCCCCTTTATCCACCCTGTATGTTACGTCCTCAAAGATTTCGAGCAAATTTGTCAAACGTGACTTCCCCTTCATAAAACCATGCTGACTCTGTCCTATTAAATTATGTTTATCCAAATGCTCTGTTACTGTTTCCTTAATAATGGACTCCAACATTTTGCCAACCACAGATGTTAGGCTAACTGGTCTATAGTTTCCGGCCTTTTGTCTACTTCCCTTCTTAAATAAGGGTGTTACATTAGCAGTTTTCCAATCTGCCGGGACCTTTCCTGAGTCCAGGGAGTTTTGGAAAATAATCACCAATGCATCCACAATCCCTACCGCCACTTCTCTCAAGACCCTAGGATGTAGGCCATCAGGTCCGGGGGATTTATCCGCCTTAAGTCCCATTATTTTACCGAGTACCATCTCCTTAGTGATTTTAATCATGTTTAGCTCCTCCCCCCCATTGCCCCCTGTTTGTCCAGCGTTGGGATATTTTTAGTGTCCTCTACTGTAAAGACTGATACAAAATATTTGTTCAGCGTCTTTGCCATCTCCATGTTCCCCACCACTAGTTTCCCGGTCCCATCCTCTAAGGGACCAACGTTCACTTTAGCCACCCTTTTTCTTTTTATATAGCTGTAGAAACTCTTGCTATCTGTTTTTATATTTTTTGCTAGTTTACTTTCATAATCTATCTTCCCTTTCTTAATTAATCTTTTAGTTATTGTTTGCTGGCTTTTAAATGCTTCCCAATCTTCTATCCTCCCAATAGATTTGGCTACTTTATATGCCCTTGTTTTCAGTCGGATACTATCCTTTATTACTTTACTAAGCCACGGATGGCTGTCTTTTCTTTTACTCCCCTTTTTCCTCAGTGGAATATATTTATCTTGAAAGATGTGAAATATCTCCTTGAATGTAGACCACTGCTCTTGTACCGTCTTACACTTTAATCTGTTTCCCAGTCCACTTTAGTCAATTCTACTCTCATACCTTCATAGTCTCCTTTATTTAAGCTCAGTACACTGGTTTGAGATCCAACTCTCTCACCCTCAAACTGAATTTGGAATTCAACCATATTATGGTCACTCATTCCAAGGGGATCCTTTACTAGGACATTTTTTATTAATCCTGTCTCATTACACAGGACCAGATCTAAGATTGCCTGCCCCCTGGTTGGTTCAGTTACATACTACTCCAGGAACCCATCCCTAATACACTCTATGAACTCTTCCTCAAGGCTGCCATGCCCAATTTGATTAGTCCAGTCAATATGAAAGTTAAAATCCCCCATGATTATAGCTGTTCCCTTATTACAAGCCCCAACTATTTCCTGATTTATACACCGACCAACAGAGTTGCAACTGTTAGGAGGCCTATAGACTACACCCACTAGTGACTTTTTCCCCTTATTATTCCTTATCTCCACCCAAACTGTTTCACTATCCTGATCCTTTGACCCAATATTATTTCTGACTATTGCAGTGATTCCATCCTTGATTAACATAGCAACCCCACCTCCCTTTCCTTCCTGTCTGTCCTTCCTAATTGTCAAATACCCTTGTATGTTTAGTTCCCAGTCATGATCATCTTGCAGCCATGTTTCCGTAATGGCCACCAGATCATACCCATGTGTAGTTATTTGTACCGTCAACTCGTCTATTTTGTTACGAATGCTGCGTGCATTCAGATAAAGAACTTTCAAATATGTTTTCTGACAATTTATTCCTGCTTTTACCCCCTTTACTACTTTACCATTATACATTCTGTCGCTTCCTGACATGCTCTGGTTTTTAATTCCCCCACTGCTACCTTGCTCTATTGCCTTCTCCGCTGTCATTTTTATTTTTCGCTCTCTTAAAACCTCCCCCCCACTAATTAGTTTAAAGCCCTCTCTACAGCCCTAGTTATTCGATTCGCCAGGACTCTAGTCCCAGCACTGGCCAAGTGAAGTCCGTCCCAATGGAACTGCTCTCTCCCGTCCCAGTACTGATGCCAGTGTCCCAAGAAGCAAAACCCATTTCTCCCACGCCAGTCTTTGAGCCACGCATTTAACTCTCTAATTTTATTTACCCTAGCCAAATTTGCACGTGGCTCAGGTAGTAATCCAGAGATTATTACCCTTGTGGTTCTGCTTTTTAATTTGGCCCCTAGCTGCTCAAACTCCCTCAACAGAACCTCTTTCCTTGTCCTATCTATGTCGTTGGTACCAACATGGACCACGACAACTGGATCCTCCCTGTAGAAGTGTTTTTTTTCTTAGCTCTGGGTAATGACTCAATACACTCTTGGATTCGTCAGACGGACAGGCCTTTTATTTTCTCTTGCAAGGGGAATCAGCACCTCTACTCAAGGGGTGAGGCTACTATTCTAATGATACAGTGTAAGCGTTCCATATTTATACAGTGTAACAAACAAGTTTAATTGACATTCCTTTGTTCCTCAATCAGGATACATTTTAGATTAATCATTAGGTCTTATGACATATTGACAGAAGGATCCTGGACACATGTCAATGGTTAAGATATAACAGGATATGAATCGTGTAACCGGAGGTCCTCCTTAATCTTAATCATGTATCTGGAGACTAGATCTAACAAATTATTAGGTCACTGGGTATTTCAGAAATGAAACCCATTGTTTCACTTCTACATTCTCATTAGGTGGGCAGACATCTGTTCTTGGCTGTAATCCAGGTACGTGCAATAGCTCTAGTTACACATCGACTCTTTACCTGTGTCAAGTCTGAAAACTTTTACCCAGCAAGCACTTGAAATTAACCCCTTATATCAGGTAGATTTCCTCATTCCCCCCCTTTGTCCTTACTAAGGACAATCTTTCGCTAAGTTTAAGAAATTCTACATCAAAGGTCTTACCCTTAATATCCTCATATTCAGACATCATTGGTACTGGAGGAGTTGATGTTAATGAGGAAAGGACTTTTGTACACAATAATTTTCCAAACTTTGCTTTCCTAGTGCTCCTCCCCACCCTGAAATCCAATCCCACATGGACCACTGTTCAGGTTGACGTAGTTTCTCTACGGCCTCCCTTATGTGGTTTACCAGGTTGGTGATATTTTCTGAGCTATCTGGAATATAGGTGCAACATTCGGTTTTTATGATTGCACATGTGCCCCCTTCTTTTGCCAACAAATAGTCCAGAGCCATGCGGCTTTGTAAGGCAACAGTGCGCAAAGCCACCATTTCTGCGTTTACATCACTAAGAGCATCAGCAGTATCATTGGCTATTTGTTCCAACACTGCTGCCATGTTTATAGATTCTCTTGCTAACTTCCCTGTTCCATACCAGGGAAATGCTATAGCAAAGAACCTTTCAGTTTCTGTAATGGCTCGTTTTGCTCGTGTCCCAGGGTGGCTATCCAAAGATGAAATATGATGTATATAGGGCACTACATATCCCAAATAACATGACCCAGTCCAATTTTGTGATAACCAAGGGTATGCTCTATGCCCACAGATGAAATAGGTGTTATTATAGGCTTCAAATTTGTTCCATATCTGGTGCAAATAATTCATGTATACAAAGGTATTAACATGATGATAGTTATGCTTATTTAACAGTCTTCCACCTCTCCCTCCTTGTTTCTTAGCGGTCCTATTAATTTTTCTTTTCTGAGTAATTGATGTTGAAATGAGGGGTTGTGTAAAAGGATTATCACAAAACATTGACTTAGCTGTCAGGGCCAGTCCTCCTCTTGAATTACCATTGCAGATAACCCCTCCGTTCGCAGTTCTGTCACTTGGTAATACAGTATCAGGGCATGTGACCCATTGCTTATCAAGCCTTTGTCCACTATCTTCTTCTACTATCTTTCCCTGTCTTACCCTAAGGGTACCTGCATAGTATGGTCCTGGAGCTGGACTTTCATGGTCTCATTATAATATAAAAGAGATTTTTGGTTAAAAGTACACATTCTTTTATGCATGGTTTGCATTGCAGAGGATCTGGGTAAATCCATATGGCAGTTTCAATTATTGTTGACAAAAAGAACAGTCTTGTTAAAGTCCAAATCCAGTTCATCTTGGCAGTGTATTGTCTTTAACTGATGCCTTCTTGCAATGGGACGTGTGTATCCATGTTGGTCGCTCCTTTACTTTTACAGCGGTGTTTGTGGTCAGGAGTACTTGGAAGGGTCCCTCAAATCTGGGTTGAAGGCCATTCTTTCGCTTGAAGATTTTTATGTAGACGTTATCTCCTGGCTCGAAAGTATGGCACTTTCCTTCAGCGGGATCGACCTGGGCTTCCTTCACCTGTTGATGGAAACTAGAAATGCATTTGGTTAGTGCAATGCAATAACTCAACATATCTTCCTCCATTTTATGGATGTCCATTTGTTTAGCTGTTAAAGGTGCCGAAAAGGGCAATCTTTGTGGTCTTCCCATGACGATCTCGTGAGGCGACAATCCTGTAGTTCTGTTGGTAGCAGACCGCATTGTCATTAAAGCTATGGGTAGCAAATCAACCCATTTAAGTCCAGTTTCTTTACACAGTTTTGCAAGCTTGTTTTTCAGCATCCCGTTATATCTTTCCACTAGTCCAGCCGACTGTGGATGATAACTGCAATGGAGGTGCTGGTTAATCTGTAAGGCTTTGCATAGTTCCTTAATCACTGTTCCCATAAAATGGGACCCATTGTCACTTGACAGTTTTGCTGGTATCCCAAAGCGAGGCACAATGTCCTTCAATAAACATTTAGCAACAGTGGTGGTGTCACTCTTTCTACAAGGAAACGCTTCAATCCACCTTGAAAACATATCAACAATAACTAATACATATTTAAAGCTCATGCACACAGGTAGCTCAATAAAATCCATTTGCAAGTGTACAAAAGGACCCATGGGGTTTGGATGGGATGCGGGCTGTACCTTCTTTATTTTTTTTCCTGCATTCATGGTCTGGCAGATAATACAATTTTCACAAATTTGTTTTGCCAATTTTGAGATTCCTGGTGCATACCAGGTCTTAAGGATATAGTCCGCCATCCCCCCTTTGCCCGCATGGGTGAATTTATGAACACATCGGGCAATTGGTGATAGTAATGATTTGGGTGCCACCATGCGGCCGTCATGATGGACCCATAAGCCGTCAGTGTTTTTAAAACAATGATTAACAACCCATTCCTTTACTTCATCAGAACTGGCCCTATCTTGATGGGTCAGCACATCATCTAAGGACGTGGGCTGCGGTATCTCTGGCTTTTCTCTAACAGGGAAGGCTGAAACTTGTCGTTCAGTACTTGATATAGCTACTGACTTAGCAGCGCTATCTGCAGCAGCGTTTCCAAGCGCAACCTTGTCCAAATGCCCCGTGTGCGCTTGGCACTTAATAATTGCAATCTGTTTACGTCTCTGAATAGCTAGTAAAAGATTTTGCACTTCTTGTGCATTTTTAATCTGGTTTCCTGAGGAAGTCAGGTAACCGCGAATTTTCCAAATTTGTCATGCTCATGTCCAATAGTGGTCTGGTTATTTCTAAATAGTTCAATATCCATTGTCTACAATAGCCAGTCATTCCTAGAAAATGCTTCATTTCTCTTTTAGTTTTTGGCAACGATGTGTTGCAAACGACCTTTATTCTATCCGGCGTTAACTCCCTGTTTTAACAATGATTCCATCACTGGCTCAATTCCTTTTTCTGCTTTCTCTGACAATGGATACTGTGACCTTTTGGGTAATGCTGCAGCTGGATTAATTGTAACTTTATAGGGCTATGCAGTCTAATAGTTAGGAGGTATTTTAAATTTAAAAACGGCTGATAATCTTGTCCTGTTTTGTCATAGCAGGCCGTGCAGTGCAATTTTGAATGCCATTTCCCTAGTTTCAGGGATTCCTGGTATTGTTTTATGGAGCTTGTAACGAATCCCCACGCTCCTAACAGACTGACAAGTTTGGGACTCAAACTTGGGTCGGCAATTTCCCATGCGTAAAGAACAGGGTGTTTTATTTCTGTTACTGGGTACGCATATGCCTTATCTACTTGGATTTCTACCGTTACTCCTGATGGGGAGCAAATGATTGTAGCATTCATTTTGCACAGCAAGTCTCTTCCACATAAATTCATAGAGACATCTCCTGATAACAGAAAGGAGTGTTCTTCCTCAAATTCTTCTACTTTTACTGTGAGGGGAGTCGATTGATTCAAGCATTGTAGTATTCCAGCCAATCCAGCTATCGGGGTCTTTTTCCCATTAATAGGCATTCCTTCAGAATATCCTTTCCCTAACACTGAAAAGGTTGCTCCTGTATCTACTAAAATGACATAGGTCTCCCAGCTATTTGCATTTTAATTTCAGGTTCGCTGCGTGAATTTAAAGAAACAACGGGCATTTGGTGGTCTGTGGCGCCTGGGGCTGCTGGTGTCAGTCAGTAATTCTGATCTCTCTTTTTCTCCTAAATCCCTGTCCGTTTGTAGGGTAACCTCCTGACTAGTCCGAAAAAGGGTTATGGACAGTGAAATTAGGACCTTTATTCTCTAACGGAGGTCCATTATTGGAGGTTTGGTTCTGACGATTTTTCGCAATGTCCGGGTTGTCCGCAATTGTAACAATTACCAGATCGTCCATACCCTCTTACTCTACCACGCCTTTCTCTATATTCCCCTCTATTCATCCTTCTATAGTTGCCTTGTTATCCTACCATAATAGAGGAGAAAGGTGTTTCTTCGGGGTAATTTTTTTTTTCTTCTGACTCAACAAACATAGAGGCAGTCTTTTTATCTGGCTGTTCTCTATTTCTCTCTTGTCCGTTAAACATTCCTCGAGGCAAGTAATTCTTTCTATGTTAAATGAACCAACTGAGGGAAAGGGTCTAGTCTTATTTACAGTCCATTTGGACCAATTTGGTAGGTGATCAATGGATGATTGACCACAGTTCTTTAACATAAAGGCTGCTGGCGTGCCTTTCTCGGGTGGCTTACTGGTGCTAGCACCCATTTTAGCAGCTTAAATGGTTCACTTAAAACAATCCAAACTCCCGTGACAATCCGTGATCTGCGTTGTACGCCCCGACAGATCAGATTAATAAACTATACATACGTATAAAACTCGAGGGTTCTCAACCCTCGTGGAAGGTATTTCTAACTGGGGAAAATACCGAATCCACAATAGCTTAGTGGATCATGTAAAAGACATCACTATTTTCTCAACAATACATTCCGCCGCGGGACTCACTTCCCCGGCTTGGGTCTTTTCCAACCCCTTCTGCAGTTTTTTTTTCAGCTTAAATATTTTAGTTAAAACATACAACAATTCCGTAACACTCTATGATCTGCGTGGGACGCCTCTACAGATCAGACATGACTAAACATTAATACATATAACAATAAACAATAAACAATACACTTGTTAAACAACAACCAAAGTGTTACTAAATCCCCAACCTATGCAGCCTTACTGGACGAAGTTGATTGATAATAACAAGTAGTTAAATACTCACTCTCATAAACATTAAACATTGACACTGTGTTTCAGACAATCGCCCACTCTTCTTCCCTCTACCTTACTCCCTTTAGCCAAATTTTTTAGCAAAAAGGGCCTTCAATTTGTCCCAACTAACTTCACCCACTCTCTCTCCTTCTACCCTACTCCCTTTATGGAACCTTGCTAGTTCAATTTCCAGTAAATCGCTAGCTCCTTAGTTAATCAAATTCCTGACTTAACCTTCTCTCTCTGGTACCTTTAGTCCTTTTCTGCACGATCCTGTTCGCGGGGCGTCAGCTCCTCATGGCTGATCCTCTGTTCCGTTTCTGAAAGGGAAACAGTCACAACGGCAGTTTAACCTCCGAACCTTGTGAGTCAATTACCCGATGGCAGTACTGTCCAATGGAATAAACAGACTATGCGCAGCTATGCTTCTGGCAGGGAAAGTCCCAAAAATGTGGCAAAACACCACCTTCGGCCGATGGGATTTTCCCAACCGAGAAACGTACTCGGCGTCTGTTAACTCACCAATTGGTACAGCAAGCCATCTTGGTGGAACCTCCAAATTGTAGAAGTGCTTTTTTTCTTAGCTCTGGGTAATGACTCAATACACTCTTGGATTCGTCAGACGGACAGGCCTTTTATTTTCTCTTGCAAGGGGAATCAGCACCTCTACTCAAGGGGTGAGTCTACTATTCCAATGATACAGCGTAAGCGTTCCATATTTATACAGTGTAACAAACAAGTTTAATTGACATTCCTTTGTTCCTCAATCAGGATACATTTTAGATTAATCATTAGGTCTTATGACATATTGACAGAAGGATCCTGGACACATGTCAACGGTTAAGATATAACAGGATATGAATCGTGTAACCGGAGGTCCTCCTTAATCTTAATCATGTATCTGGAGACTAGATCTAACAAATTATTAGGTCACTGGGTATTTCAGAAACGAAACCCATTGTTTCACTTCTACATTCTCATTAGGTGGGCAGACATCTGTTCTTGGCTGTAATCCAGGTACGTGCAATAGCTCTAGTTACACATCGACTCTTTACCTGTGTCAAGTCTGAAAACTTTTACCCAGCAAGCACTTGAAATTAACCCCTTATATCATGTAGATTTCCTCATCCCCCTCCCACTCCAAGTTTCTCTCCAGCCCAGAGGAGATGTCCTTAACCCTGGCACCAGGCAGGCAATACAGCCTTCAGGACTCTCGCTCTCGGCTGCAAAGAACCCTATCTATCCCCCTAACGATACTATCCCCTACCACTACAACATTTCTTTTACCTCCCCCCACTTGAATGGCCCCCCGCTCCACGGTGCTGTGGCCAGGTTGCTCATCCTCCCCGCAGTCCCCGTTCCCATTCTCACAGGGAGTAAG
Source organism: Somniosus microcephalus (assembly GCF_052327205.1). Classification (NCBI taxonomy): domain Eukaryota; kingdom Metazoa; phylum Chordata; class Chondrichthyes; order Squaliformes; family Somniosidae; genus Somniosus; species Somniosus microcephalus. Next base: position 38,963,151 of record NC_141004.1, on the reverse strand, counting down.
AGCCTCAAACCTGCTGGACAAGAGCAAGGGCTGCGGCTCCTCCAACACTAACTCCTGGATCCCCGTACCAGCCTCACTTCTAGTCACACCATCCTGACCCTGGCCACAGACTACATCTGAATTAATTAATCTAATTGGTGTGACTACTTCCTGGAACACAGAGTCCAGGTAACTCTCCCCTTCCCTGATGTGTCTCAGTGTTTGAAGCTCGGACTCCAGCTCATCAACACGGAGCCGGAATTCCTCGAGCAGCCAACACTTACTGCAAATGTGATCACCGTGATCATCAATGGTGTCCACCAGCTCCCACATATAGCAGCAGCAACACATCACCTGCTCTCCCATTCTATGTAATTAATTACATTTATTAATATTATTTTTAAATACCCACTGCCCCGATTCTAGATGATGAATATCGCACCTTAGAAACTATAAACCAGAGTTTAAGCTTAAAAAGAGACAAATACTCACCAACCAATCACTTACCTGCTTTCTGGTGACGTCACACTTCAATTCCTTTTTACCTCTCTCCTTCCCTCTGTGTTCCGAGTTCGGTGACTGGTCTCGGGAGCCTTTTGTAGCCCCGCTCTGCCGCTGGAACACCCGCCGACGCTCTGAGGCCTTACCTGGGTCTCGGGAGCCTTTTGTAGCCCCGCTCTGCCGCTGAAACACCCGCCGACACTCTGAGGCCTTACCTGGGTCTCGGGAGCCTTTTGTAGCCCTGCTCTGCCGCTGGAACACCCGCTGACGCTCTGAGGCCTTACCTGGGTCTCGGGAGCCTTTTCTAGCCCCGCTCTGCCGCTGAAACACCCGCCGACGCTCTGAGGCCTTACCTGGGTCTCGGGAGCCTTTTGTAGCCCCGCTCTGCCGCTGGAACACCCGCCGACGCTCTGAGGCCTTACCTGGGTCTCGGGAGCCTTTGTAGCCCCGCTCTGGGGCCTTGGTGATGTTGTGTATGTAACCGTTTACCTTTAAGGGAACTATAGAATGTAACCGTTCGCCTTTAAGAGCACTACTTTAGGGTGGCACTATTTATTGGCTCATGTATACTGTAATACCGATAGTGACCACACCAGTATATAAGGGTTGGAATACGTTAACTAGGGCAGAAATCGCCCAGACCTCTGAATAGTAAAGACCTGTTTTGTTTGTACTTCTAAAGTCTCTGAAGTTATTTACTGCACAACCTACAGACTTTACAGTGGCGACGAGTCCGATCGTACCCTGCGGCAAGACTAACCAGTAGCAGAGAGCTTCAAAAAGAAAACACGAGGCTCCGTCTACTAAAAGTATAGTACTTACTGGAAGCTGGAAGATTAACAGCAAAGCTGCGGCAGCAACAGGCACAGATTACCCTGCTACCACATCTTGAGCGAGCCAATCAGCCTAAAACAAGGCGGCCGAAGAGACTGTGAGTAGTTAAAACAAATAAATTAAACAAAAAAAAACGGGGTAGAAGTATTTGGAGGAGAAGGGCAAAGCATTCGGGTCCAACGGCGTCGGGTGACAGCCGGACCGCGGGCAATGTGAGAAGCCGTGCAGCAACCGCTGCCACGAAGCGCTGAGCCTGCGAGTAGGCGCGGGAGTGTCAGAGCCGAGAGCCGCGCGAGCGGGGCAGCCAGAGCCGAGCGGGAGGCGTTGCAAGCCAGCGATCGCATCTCCAGATAAGGGCCGAGAGCCGCGAGAGCGATCGGATCTACAGATAAGGGCCGGCAGCCGCTTCGCGATCCAGCGATCGCATTATAGATAAGGGCCGCACTCGGGCTGACAGACGGCGCCGGGGGACCGGGTGAAGACCGCCAAGTGCGGGAAAACCGCCATTGAAGTGGGCGGGGAGAGCGAGAAGCGCGGGAAAGCCGCCATTTTTCGGGGAAAACCGCTGAAGAAGAAGGAAGAAGCGGGAAACCGCCATCTTGGAAATTATTAAGAATTTCAGAAAAGTAATAAGATTTTTCAGAAAGGCTGGTGTGTTCTCAAGAAGAGAAAAAAAAATTAATAATAAGTAAAGAAATACTTGTGTTGTTCTCGAGAAGAGAAGATGCCTAAACGAGGTAATATCACCAAATGCTATCGTTGTGGGAAGTCAACACACGACCAAAAGCAATGCTGGGGTAAAAACCAGGAATGCTGGAAATGTGGCAAGATCGGGCACATAGCTAAAGTGTGCCGGTCAGGAACGACGTGCAACAATAATGAGTCCTCACAAAAATGGGACAGAAAGGTACATGACGCAAATAGGAAGAGTCTGAAGGAACAGAAGTCGGACACACACGCCAAAGGCAGAGGACTGGACGGTCTAAGAATTCACAACGTGAGCAATGAAGCCGACCGTCAAACTATTTGGATAACGCTACCGATTGAAAAGGTCCCAGTAAAAATGGAAGTGGACACCGGATCGGCGTTGACGGTCATGAATAAGCATGACTATCAAAAGTTTTTCAAGCATATTCCACTACGGGATGCGGATCTGATACTGAAGACATACACGGGGCAAAAAGTATTCCCCATCGGGAAGATAGAGGTCAAGGTGAAATACAAAGATAAAGTTCACCACCGGTTGGAGCTGTATGTGTTGTCTGAGGGAGGCCCACCACTTCTGGGACGGGAGTGGATCCGGAAAATAAAGATGGATTGGCATGCACTAAACACCATGACGGTGGAGCCCGAAAAAGAGGACGTCAAACCTGAACGGTTGGCCAGAATATTAGACGAAGCTAAAGAGGTATTCCAGCAAGGACTGGGAAAGCTACGAGGTATTAAAGCAAAGGTCAAGATTGCAGAACATGCAAGCCCAAAGTTTTGTAAGGCCAGGTCGGTACCGTATGCAATATGACCAGCAGTGGAGGCAGAACTAGAAGAACTTGGAACGATCAGGGGTTCTGTCAAAAGTAGACCACAGTGAGTGGGCCACGGCCATTGTACCCGTCATGAAATCCTCACCAAGTAGTAAGCCAGGGGGACCGGGGAAGGTCCGTATCTGCGGGGATTTCAAGATCACAGTGAACCCGGTGCTTCAGTCGGTACAATACCCGCTGCCAAGGATTGAAGATATTTTCGCTTCGTTGGCTGGAGGAAAACACTTCACGAAGATAGACCTAGCTCAGGCATATTTACAGATGGAGGTTGAGGAAGAGTCACGCCAATACCTAACTATCAATACCCACAGAGGGTTGTACCGTTATAACAGACTGGTCTTTGGAGTGGCTTCGGCACCAGCAATTTGGCAGAGGGCCATGGAACAGGTGTTACAAGGAATTCCAAGCACGCAGTGCTATTTGGATGATATCCTAATCACGGGAATGGATGAAGAGGAACACCTCACGAATTTGAAACTGGTACTCACCAGGTTAAAGGAGTATGGCCTTAGGGTTAACCGCAATAAGTGTGAGTTTTTCCAAAAACGAATCTCATACTGCGGTCATATCATTGACCGCGAGGGACTACATAAATCACCGGAGAAGATAGAAGCAGTCGTGAAGGCTCCCGCTCCAGGGAACGTGTCACAGTTACGATCATTCTTGGGGTTAATCAATTACTACCACAAGTTCCTACCAAATTTGTCCACGGTGCTGCATCCACTGAATGAGCTGTTGCGAAAGGAGACACCATGGAAGTGGAGTGAGGAGTGCAAAAAGGCTTTTCGCAGAAGCAAGGAGTTGATTACCTCTGAAGAAGTGTTGGCTCATTTCAACCCAGCATTACCCCTTCGGCTGGCGTGTGATGCTTCACCGTACGGAATTGGAGCAGTACTTTCGCACAGGCTACCAAATGGCTCGGAAAGGCCAGTGGCTTTTGCGTCCCGATCTTTGACACCCGCGGAGCGAAATTACGCCCAGATAGACAGGGAGGCCCTCAGTCTTGTGTGGGGCGTGAAGAAATTCAACCATTACTTGCAATGTAAGAGGTTCACATTGCTGACAGACCACCAGCCGTTGGTGTCCATATTTAACCCGAACAAGGCCGTGTCCAACATGACAGCACAAAGGCTACAAAGATGGTCAGTCTTACTTGGGGCACACCAGTATGATATTGAATACAAACGGTCCAAGCAACATGGAAACGCTGATGGGCTATCACGCTTGCCATTGCCAATGGTAGAAGAAGCGAGGACAGTAGACCCAGTAGAATTGTTCCACTCATCAATAGTGGAGTGTTTGCCGATCACGAACTCAATGATCGAAAATGAGACAAGGAATGACCCGACTCTTTCACGAGTCTATGACTTAACGGTGGAGGGATGGCCAGCGCAGTGCGAACCAACACTGCAAGCATTCGCACAGAGGAAAGAACAACTGTCTGTGTGTTGAGGAACCCTGATGTGTGGGTCTAGAGTGGTGATTCCACCCAAACTCCAAAAGAAAATACTCAAGGAGCTGCACGAAGGACACCTGGGGGGCGTAAAGATGAAGAACCTAGCTAGGGCGTTTGTGTGGTGGCCAGGCATCGATGGGGACATAGAGAAGATAACGAAGAATTGCCTAGGATGTCAGAGGGTTCAGAACGCGCCACCACAGGCTCCTCTGCACCCATGGGAGTGGCCCTCATCTCCCTGGCAAAGAGTACACATCGACTTTGCGGGGCCTTTCATGGACTCGATGTTCTTAATAGCGGTAGATGCCCACTCCAAGTGGCCGGAAGTAATTAAGATGACCACCACCACGACGGAAAAAACCATTACGGTGCTAAGGGCAATGTTTGCGCGGAATGGTCTGCCAGAACAGGTCTGTTCCGATAATGGGCCGCAATTTGTGTCTGAGGAATTTAAGAAATTTCTAAAAAGCAATGGGGTTAAACATTACACATCAGCCCCATACCATCCCGCCTCCAATGGACTGGCTGAAAGATTTGTCCAGACCTTCAAGAAGGCCATAAAGGCCATGAGTAATGAAGACATAAGTTTACAGCATAAGGTGGATAGCTTTTTGTTGGCCTATCGAAATGCAACACATGCGGTCACGAATCAAACTCCCGCAATGATGTTTTGCAATAGACGCCTAAGATGCCGGCTGGATTTGCTCAAACCAAACGTAAGAAGGGACGTAGAGAACCGGCAATTCCAGGGCATGAATGAAAGGGCCACCAGATCTTTCCAGATGGGGCAACAAGTTTTGGCCCGGGACTACCGTACGGAGAAATGGCAGCCTGGAACTATTAAAAAAAGGCTAGGACCGTTGATGTACACGGTGGACATTGGGGACAAGGTAATAAGGCGCCATGTTGACCAGATCATAGGGTCCGCCACAAATGAGCAGCCGACTTCACCACCTTACCCGAGTAATGTTGAAACTGAAGTACCCAGAACACCTACTTCTGATCTAGTAATACTAGAATCAGATAAACCTGACACTGTTGTTCCAGCTGAATCGACTTTACCAGAGACACCTACTGGACCGCTGGGAATGACGACACCACTGCGGCGTTATCCGGACAGAATCCGGAAACCTCCACAGAGACTGAACCTGTAAACTGTTTCCACTAAGAGTATGTTGCAACTGTTCCTACGGAGACTGAATCTGTGATCTGTTTTGACATGAAGTTATATATGTTATTATGTTATGTTAAACATGAAGTTATATGACGTTGACTCCATCGAGAGTATATCTGTAAATTGTTATATGACGTTGACTCCATCGAGAGTATATCTGCAAACTGTCTATATAAGTTGAAGATTGTATGTTTAACGGGATTCTGTAAGTAATAAGCTAGAAAGGGAGGAGTGTTGTGTATGTAACCGTTTACCTTTAAGGGAACTATAGAATGTAACCGTTCGCCTTTAAGAGCACTACTTTAGGGTGGCACTATTTATTGGCTCATGTATACTGTAATACCGATAGTGACCACACCAGTATATAAGGGTTGGAATACGTTAACTAGGGCAGAAATCGCCCAGACCTCTGAATAGTAAAGACCTGTTTTGTTTGTACTTCTAAAGTCTCTGAAGTTATTTACTGCACAACCTACAGACTTTACAGGTGAGACCGCACCTTGAGTATTGTGTGAAGTTTTGGTCGCCTTACCTGAGGAAGGACGTTCTTGCCATGGAAGGAGTGCAGCGAAGATTCACCAGGCTGATACCTGGGATGGCAGGAATGACGTATGAGGAGAGATTGTGTCGATTGGGCTTATACTCACTGGAGTTTAGAAGATTGAGAGGGGATCTCATCGAAACCTATAAAATTCTGTCAGGCCTGGACAGACTAGATGCAGGAAGGATGTTTCTGATGGCCGGGGAGTCCAGAACCAGGGGTCATAGTCTAAGGATAAGGGGCAAGCCATTTAGGACTGAAATGAGGAGGAATTTCTTCACCCAGAGAGTGGTGAACCTGTGGAATTCTCTGCCACAGAGGGCGGTGGAGGCCAGTTCATTAAATATATTCAAGAAAGAGTTGGATATATTTCTTAAGGCTAAAGGGATCAAGGGATATGGGGAGAAGGCAGGGACAGGGTACTGAACTTGGATGATCAGCTATGATCTCATTGAATGGCGGAGCAGGCTCGAAGGGCCGAATGGCCTACTCCTGCTCCTATCTTCTGTGTTTCTATTCTGTCATGTCTGCCGTTGAGATGAGACACCTTCGGATCCTCAAAGGTTGAAGCCTGCAGGAAGAAACAAAGGTAAGGAAACTTTTTCCAACACTTTACACTCACCTCTCATACTTACCTGTCCACACTTGCACCCATCACTCACCTCTGCAGCTGACATTTCGACCCCTCTCACCCCCGCAGACCCACTGCTCACCTCGCTGACCCTGGCGAGGTTCGCAGCTGTCGGGAAGCCTGCAATTGCAGGTGCAAAATGGGGAAAAGATTCAAAACTGCCTGTTAACTACCTGTTAACAGGCAATTAATTGGCTCTAATCCCCTTCCTGACTCGAGGAGACGGGTCCCTGTGCGAGTCGGGGACCCGCCTCCCGGGAAGATGGCACGGAGGTGGGTTGGGAGCAGGGTCGGTACCCGCTCCCAGTTTCTGCCATTTTCCCGGCAGTCCCGCCTCCATACCTGCCTCCCCAGGGCTGGGAAAATTCCCCCCTTGGTGTCAACTTCAAGCACTTCTAGATCAAGTACAATGCAGATCAGAGTAAAGCTCCCTAATCTGTCTCAACAATGTGCCCTAATCCATCCTTCAGAAAAGTACCACTGCTACATCAAAATGAATTTTTCCATTATCCACATGAGCTATCTTTATGGCTTGAGTGAGATTACCAATTTAGCACTATTTTATGCTGAATTATATGGGCAGCTTTCTGTTTTACATTTAAGTTCATTGGGAAATGTGATGAGACTATCCAATCCATTTCACATTAAGTTCTTACAGATAGCACGGAGAGGCAACCGTAAGTCTGGAGTGGAATCAAAACAGTGTTCTTAGGCAATGTTTTACCTCTGATAATACAGATCCATTATTCTCCATTCTTCACAGTTGAATCAATTTTTTCTGACCCAATGCATGGCAATTTCCATGATAGGTGGCAAGAAAGGAAATTGAATTTTTACATTGTATAAAGTAATGGGTAATCAGAAATTGAATTACAAAGGGAAGGAGGAGTTATTTGGTTTTTGGCTTTTATATTACTCTAAGCATCTTTTGATCCTGGAAGCAATCCAAAAGCATTCAGACTAGGGAATTGGATTAGAAGTCCCTACTCCGTTTCACTGGCATATCGAGTTATAGTGATAGTCTGACAATAAGATCATGACCAGAGAAGTGCCACAAGAGTTGCTGGTGCTCAAGCTAGATCTCCACTATTTGCAGAAATGCAAATACTTCTGTAGCTCTAGATTAACATTGGATATTATACCAACATTTAAAAAGATACATATAGGAGGAAAAATTGAGTCGCGCCCACTTTGGGGGCGCTAACTTCACCGGGGCGCTACCCCGTGGCCAAAATTCATCGGTAGTGCCACAAGACGGAAACGGGGTGTTACTGGAAGCGCTCTGCCTCCCTTTTGGGGCGCTGTGAGGGAATATTGCGGCGTTACGTGCCGCAGCGCCATGCGTTGCAGCACGTCGCGGTACTACAGGCCTTCCTCCCCTTCTTAAAGGGGAGGGGCCTTGCGCAGCATGTCCCATGGCCCAGCTGGGCCACCAGGGATCAGAGTGCCAGCAAAAGAGCCTGGCACTCAAGAGAAGTGCCGGGCTCACGGAGCGCAGCCGGCACTCCGCGGGGGGGCTTCTCAGAAAGCCGGAGATGGCAACTGGGGCAGGTGCTGGCAGGCAGCCAGCAATAAAAACGGCTGCCCAGCACGTTGCCTTTAATTAGCGCTGCCCCGTCCACAGGTAGGCCCCCCTGACCCCGTTGGAATAGCTTCCTGCGGTAAGTCAGGGGGCGCTACTGAAGATCGCGGTCGGGACACGAGCGGGGCACTGCGCACAGCAATGACAGCATCGCCGGCAGAGCAGCGCCACGGGGCACTAACAGTTACCACCGCCGCTAACCTCCCGCTGAATTTCGCGGGAGGCGCTGGCCGTGCCTCTCCCAGACGCTAGCTGCTTTGCGCCCCATTAGCGGGAGGCGCAAAGCAATCGAATTTCCCCCCCCATAGATACTTATTAGCAAAGGTTTTACAAGCTATTTCTAATGCCTCTGGATTTCTGACAGTGTCATTGTATGGAGTCTATCCCTTGCATGGAGATATTTATATGTAGTTGTAACTATCATTTGCTGAGAAAATATTGTTGGTCCTTTCATTAAATATAAAACGCTAGTTTGCCCCAGTTGGAGTATTGTGCCCAATTCTGGGCACCACACGTTAGGAAGGACGTGAAGGCTTTGGAGAGGGTACAGAAGAGATTTACTAGAATGGTTCCAGGAATAAACAGTGATAGATTATTTCCACTGGTAGGCGAGTGGGGAGCTAGGAAATGGAAACCAAGGATTCTTACTGGAAGAAACAAGGGGAAAGGTAGGAGGAGGGTTCTTAAACAGCAGGCTATTAGACCGTGGGATCCTTCACCACTTGTGGCAATTGAAGTAGAGACTAATACTTCATTTCAAAGGAAATGGGATAAATATTTGACCAGAGTTGGCAATGCTAGCCTGATCCCAGACCTCTGTTGGAGCTATACAAGGGTCATCATTCTACGGTGGGTCTTCTTTGATTTCTTTTCCATTCTACCCTGTTGGAAACTCCTGTCCTCAATTTGACATTTCACAGTGATGGTTCAGCAGTGACTGGAAACTTACCATGTGGGAAACGAAGGGACATTGTGTGGCACAGCCCAGCAGGTGCTCTGCTCCAGCAAGCCATCCTGTTAATTACACCATTTTAATTTGCTTCTGGCATGGCTGTGAGGAACATATTCTATCTTCTATGTTTTTGGGGTCATGTCTCATCCTAACCCCATTTTGATTTATGATCCTATCGGAAACTGAATCCACATTTAGCATTAAGTTATTCATTGACTCAACGTTATGCTAATTAGGATTAACTGTAGCCACCAAGACTGAAGGCACGCATCCCGGTTTGCAATTCTTTACAACTAGAAGTGCATCCACAAAGTGGCGCTAAAATCCCCCTGACAACTGATGTGAATAAAACATTTAATGGAAGTGACCTGTTTGAGAAAAGTATGGTCTGTGCAAAGTCTATTTTTATAATCACACTGGGTTCTGAGATAGCACACTGCCTTTCCTTTCCTGTGGTGCATTCTATTAGTTATATTGAAAATACAGCAGGATATTCCTCCACCTGTGAACATATTCAACACAATGTAACCACAGCCCTTCTCCCTAAAATGGCCTATTATCAGTTTTGAAGCTGATAAATTCAATAAAAATATTCCTTTTCAAAGAGTGAGCGGAAAAGCTGTTCAGTTACACCCAGTTAGCTGCACAATGGTATGGTTGTAGAAATAGCTTGCTGACTGCTTATTGTTAAGGCAAGTGTTTGAACCGGGTAAGTTCTATTTTTACAGGTGCTAATAAAAATTCAGGCAACAACGGTTTGCGTTTGTATTTTCTTATTATTAGCACTACTTAGTGGCTGGGCTCAGAAGTGTCAAAACTTGTTACATCACATTAAGCAAAAACAAAGCACCAAAATAGAGCAGATTTGTCACAATGCAATAGATATTCCTGCACACGTAGAGTCCCCAATGGTGATTGAGCGCAGAATGTATGATTGGTAGACATGCAATCAACTTAAGACAATAGTGCTTTGTTATGTGCCACGATTCTTTATGCCTGTCAAGAGCATCCCATGGATAATGAATCTATTCTTCATCAGGCTTTAGGTATGTGGTACATAAGAACCATCTGATAACATTACACAAGTTACAGCCTGATTGTCACCTAGTTTGAAGTTTAATAAGGTACAGTCATGCAAGCTTTCATTTCTCCCCTCTGGGGTACTTTGCTCCCCATTCCCTACGCTAATCCATCACTACTCCTCTGCCTTCCTACTCTCCTGCCCTGATCCCAAGCTTAATAACCCTCTTGGCTAAGTCCACAGCTATAATCTGTGCCTCGCTTGGCATTCTCCGCAGAGCCCATCAAGTGGCAACCTCAAATGCCCCACCCATCTCTCTCACCAACTTTCCTGCCCAGTATTCCCACTGGGGACTAACCTCGCTAACCTACTTTCCGTCCAATTCTGCCTACCCACCACTGCCCCCTTAGACTCTGCCTGCAGATCAACAATCACCGCCACTCTCAGCATTTCTCTACAGAATGCCTGTTCACTTGAGAACAAGGCACTTGCCATCCATGACCTTATTGCAGATGACTGCATTGACATCGTAGCATAGAAATTGTATCACGCATTGCCCATTTTTTGGGTGAAAAGTGGGCGCTGAAGGGTGCAATATGGCATGCGGCGTGTGCGCACTCAGTTCGTGCCAGGAGAGGACAGCATGCCAAATTGGTTAGGGTGTGCTGGAGTCATCCAGGGTGCCCTCCTGGAACTAGTGTTAGGCATATTGTAAATCAAATCAAATCAACTTTTATTGTCATTGTTAGTGCACAAGTGCAGTACAACGAAATGTAGGCTTGCGGCTCCCGAGAGTGTACAATTTGGATTAGGACACTTAAACATTTCAACATACATTTGTACATATATATTAGCATAAATATGACCATAATAAAGTGCATCGGCAGATGTGCAGGCTTTAGTGTTTATTTGTGGAGTTCAGTAGGATGACAGCCCTGGGAAAGAAGCTGTTCCTAAATCTGGTCGTATGGGTGCGAATGCATCTGTAGCGTCTTCCAGATGGTAGGAGGGTGAACAGACTGTGGCTGGGGTGGGTAGGGTCTTTGATGATGGACCGTGCCCTCCGTAGGCAGCGTTTCTGATATATATGTTCTATGGTCGGTAGCCGGGTGCCGGTGATGCGTTGGGCAGTTTTGACTACCCGCTGCAGGGCTTTCCGGTCATGGGAGCTACAGCTGCCGTACCATACCGTGATACAGTTTGTCAGGATGCCTGTTTCAGGCCACTTTGGAAATTTGGATCACGACTGACCGCAGCATGCACCACGGACGCTGCGGTCAGTTTCCTCGAGCCTAAAGCAACCACTGCTGAAGCTGCCACTAAAAATGTAAAAAAAAAAAGTTACTACCTGAATGTAGAGCCACACTGTCACTTGGGGTGTGACTAGTGCCCCCAGCATGCTGGTCACGCCCTGATTGCGCAAGAGGCACAATTTTGCGCATCATTACCACCACTGGGTTTGTGCCCAATTTCTTGGCCCGTGGCCTTGACTGAAACTTGGCTCATGGATGGTGACATCTTGTCCCTTACTGAAGCTTCCTGGCCTGCCTATTATTTCCACCATCTGCCCCATCCAATCCATTGTAGTGGTGATAGGGCCCTAATCACCAAATCACACCTTGGTCTGTGTCCCTGTCTCTGGTACCTTCTCCTCCTTTAAGGATTTCACTTTGTTCCACCCCTGTCGTCTCTCCTTGAAATCCCTCTTTCGGTACTGCCCTTTCAAACCCCACCCCACACTGAGCGATGCCTCATCTTTGGTGATTTCAATTTCCATGTCAACTCATCTTGCCCTCTTTCCTCTGATTTCACAGACCTACATTGCCTCCAATTTAAAATTCTCCTCCTTGTGTTTAAATTCCTTCAACCTCCTCCCTATCTTTGTAACCTTCTTCAGCTCTACAACCCTCCGAGAACTCTGTGTTCCTCTGACTCTGGCCTCGTGCATGCCCCCACTCGCTTCGTCCCACTATTGGCAGCCATGCCTTCAGCTATCTAGGCCCTACACCGGAATTCCCTCCCTGAACCTCTCTATCACCCTCCTCTTTTAAGGCCCTCCTTAAACCACCTCTTTGACCAAGTGTTTAATTGCCCCTTCTAATAGCTCCTTCTTTGACTCAGCATCCATTATATTTCTGAGAAGCATCTAGGGACGGTTTTATACATTAAAGGCACTATATGAATGGAAGTTGTGATTTTGCTGTTAGTTCGGGTTCAGGATTTATGGCTTCAAGCATACATCAGATACTGTGGATTACCAACTTTGAGAGAAAATGCCATTAAGCAGTTTGCCAATAAACTGGATGACCCATGTAAATGGCGTGAATTCGTGAATGATTCACATTCATCATTAGTTCAAAGCAGCAATTTAGGTAGTGTTGACACCTTTGTTTATGTTGCCTTATTGTGAAATAAGTATTTAAATTGTTACTCCACCAGACTACCCCATGGACACTGCAGAATTAAGTGGTAGCTATTTTAGTATGGATTAGCCCCAGTCAGTTTCAGAAGCTTAGCAATGTCCTAGCCAAAATCAATATTTAATTTATTTAGATGTCAGTAAGGGGGAAAAAATGAATTGACACTTTACATTTTAAACTTCTGACCATCAATTACAGAGCACAATGCAATTTTGGACAAATGATTTATACTGGCCTAAAGTGAAAATAGGTAATTATTTGCATCCATACAGTGATGCTCAATCAAACTCCTGCTCAATATTGTTTAACTGACTATTAACAGATTTGCGCAGAGTTTGGAATCATCCATCATCTTCTAAAAACTGATATTGATAAGCGTATACCAACTGGAATAATCTTTTTGGAATAAAGTTCTCCACTAGAGATTATTGAATATCTTTTGTTGAAAATTCATAACCTCTGCTGTCAGTTTACCTTCCAAAGAATGTTGCTTATGAAATTCAGCTACATTTCTGCAGTCTTCAGAGATTTGTTTAAAACCCTTTTTGCACTCCATTGGTAATTTCAACCTACACCAAGGTTGTTTAAGACTCATTTTCAAGTGTTGCCACTTTTGTTGAGCTATATTTATTGGAACAAAGCAGGCAAATTGGATTGGAGTAGATAGATCAGCTGACAAGTTAGCCACCGGCATAAAAGGCTAAATGCTATCCATATGTGCTGAAATTTGCATGATTTGCAATTTCTATTATTTTTTCGACATGCCCCTTGTAGTACATCTCTAATTGACTATCACCCTTGATAGTAAATGGCTGGAAAATCTCGCGCAGTTATATTGCAGCGTTCCTGATTGGTGTGTGATTCTTTAATGCTGTTCTTGTACCTAACCAGCTAATGCTAGCGAGGCACCTTGAATAATGCCACCTTAGTCGCAGTGGCCAGCTTAACTCTGGCTGCTCATTTGAGGGCCCTGGCTTCCTCCAAAATTCAAGAGTATCACTGTGGATTCGTAGGACACGCAGATTGCGCACGCCTGTGCATCTGCAGTCAGTGCTCGGGGTTGCAGAGGAAACCATAGCATCTTGTGTATGTGGTAGTATAAATTGACTACAGATATATAAATGACATATATGGAACGATTTATTATTTATCAGAAAAAAACCATGATGCCTCTCAGGCGTCCACTAAATTTTCATTGAGCTTAAAAAAAGTTACTTCATTTCGTTTAATATGAATTCTTTAAATCTTGTGTTGGCAAGATATTTTATCACCACAATTCAGCTTGTGGGTAAACCAAAGAGGTTCAGCTATCATCCAAAGAGGGACATGTTCTGAGATCTGTATGCTCTCAATCTTACTGTCCCTTGTGACAGCAACAAAATCCCATTAGACCAAGAAAACGTTCAACCTGGAATATTTATCGTGCACACGGGAATAGAAAAGAGTAATCTCTGTGTGATTTTAACAATTCCCATACATCAGCCCGAACCAGATCCCTTCGCACTAACCTCCATGCTTCGAGATGTTTAGTGACCCTGTCTCTGTATGTGGCAGAGAAAATAAGGATATTATCCTAATTTTGAATACAGTATAATCAACCCTATTAGTTATTGGGTTAGCGTTTCCGCATTGGGTGCAATCAGGAAATTACGCCCAAAATGAGCTTGAAATCACGCTAGTTAGGTTACTGTTCAATTTTCTGCTAAAATGGCAAAATCTGCCATGAACCAGCGCAATCAGGCAGTATAATAGAATGCAACTGTTTCTTTTTTTTCCATTGAAAAGTATTCCTTGATGTATTTAAGAGTGGTCACCTGGTGCAGTTTTATTCATACAGCTGAAAATGAGTTTATCATCAAAAAAATAAGCATTTTTAAGTAATCTGATTTAAAATAACTGAAAATTACTTTAAAAAAAAATATACTGAACCATTTAATAGTTTCATTGGTGTAACTACTTAGTAAAAATGTGCCTGTGCGCCTAAGAAAATTAACGCAATTTGAAGAGTCTTCCTGACCAAACACAATCGGTGGAATCTCACAATTGCGATCTGGGGGTGTGGCCGCTTTATTGGCCGGGGCCTAATCTGGGCAAATTGAATCTTGAACCAGCATAAAAGATCGTGGAAAACATGAACGCCAGTGGTTTCGGGCATAACTCACTTACTTTTAAAATTCCCTGATCTTTTGCGCTGGTTCGGTCGATTACGCCCAGATTGCACTGATATTACAAGCGGAAACCCGACCCCTTTCTCTCCTCATTTACTGTGAATACTGAGCACTTATTATAGTATTAAAAAATGAGTTCTTCTCTGTTTCACTATTCCTTGTATCTTCTTTAATTTCTATCCCCTTTTTTCAAGGTTAGCTTGCACCAGTTAGATGGAAATGCCATTCTGGACTAAAAATCATCATATCTGTGCTTTTTGGGTTACAAGCTGAGGCAAATGCTTGTCCAAGCAATCATAATTTAAGGAGCCTGAGTGGTATTGCTTCAAAACCTTGTAATTGTGTAGATTTGCTATTTTTCCAAGTGAATAATTTATATGAAAAAGTAACTGTGACATTACACTGACAGGGAATCTGCCCTTGAAGAAACCATACAAAGAGCTATGTTAAGTAGAATTCATACATATTTAGAATTCTTTATTCAAAGAGGTGATTTATTTCTCTCTGTCATCTTTGAGCCCAGCCATGATTTGCAAAACAAATCCCAAGTCTTCCCTTTCCTTTTCCCTCTCCCTAGCACCCATTCGGCAATGCTGAGCTCATAGATTTCTAGGAGCCTTTGTGGTGATTGCTGTCATTTGTTTCCTCAGCTGCATTAGTGCCACAAATGGGTTTCTTATTGGGAATGTCCATGAATGTCCAGCCTCAGCTCATCCGCTGCTGAAACCCTCATCCATGCCTTTGTTACCTCTAGACTTGACTATTCCAATGCACTCCTGGCTGGCCTCCCACATTCTACCCTACGTAAACTTGAGGTCATCCAAAACTTGGCTGCCCATGTCCTAACTCACACCAAGTACCGTTCGCCTATCACCCCTGTGCTCGCTGACCTACATTGGCTCCCAGTCAAGCAACGCCTCAATTTCAAAATTCTCATCCTTGTTTCCAAATCCATCCATGGCCTCGCCCCTCCCTATCTCTGTAATCTCCTCCAGCCCCACAACCCCCCGAGATATCTGTGCTCCTCTAATTCTGCCCTCTTGAGCATTCCTTATTATAATCGCTCAGCCATTGGTGGCCGTGCCTTCAGCTGCCTAGGCCCTAAGCTCTGGAATTCCCTGCCTAAATCTCTCCATCTCTCTACCTCTTATTCCTCCTTTAAGACGCTCCTTAAAACCTACCTCTTTGACCAAGCTTTTGGTCACCTGCCCTAATTTCTCCTTATGTGGCTTGATGTCAATTTTTTTTTTGTCTTATAATACTCCTGTGAAGCGCCTTGGGACGTTTTACTACGTTAAAGGCACTATATAAATACAAGTTGTTGTTGTTGTTATGTGAGCTGTTTACAGGAAGTAGACAATGACCAACAGAGGACTGCCAGGCAGGTCGGGATGCACCAGAGGTGTTTTTGTGCCCACCCACCAGTACCTTTACAACTGCATCTCTGGACAGAGTTGCACGAAACATGCTTTGGCAGAGGATTACTGTACGTGGAGGCTCCAAATTTCAAGGTACGCGTCGACAGCTGGCCAGATGGCACAGATGCAATGAAGGCCTGACTAACGTAATGCCAGATGATTGTTTGGCAGTGCTTCCCTCAGTATATCATGTGGCACTGCATGAATGATGGCATAGCAGGGCAATCAAGAGTCAGCATAGGCTGATTAGCCACAACTGCCAAGATGCCACCAATTATTTCTGCGACGCTGTCACACCTACTATCAATGACCATGGGATCAGCAGAGAAGATGTCAAGCATTGGCATCTGTTGCAATGATACCTGCTGTATTGATTTCTTTGTGGGTTCAATGACGAGACATTTATGAAAGAGAATGGCCTAGAAATTCAGTTAGGGGTGCCCAGCTCGCCTGGGCGCCGGAATTACCGCTGCGCGCGGAGCCACTTGCGCCAGCGGGAAATTCAGTTTCAGCGCCCCAAGTGGAAGCCGGCCGCTAAACAAGGGTTTTGGCGCCCAGCTTGGGGCGCTGAAACTGAATATTGGCGTGTAAAGTGCCGCAGTGCCACCCGCTGTGGCACGGCAGCCTGCGGTACTGCAGGCCTTCCTCTCATTCTTAAGGGGGAGGTGCCTGCAACAGCGCGATCCCCACTCGCGAGTGCCGGCAAATGAGCCCGGCACCAAGGAGAAGTGCCGGGCTCTCTGGAAACAGCTGGCAATGCCGCGGGGGGGGTGGTGTAGGAGGCCAGGGAAGGAGGTGCGGGCAGGCGGCCGCCGAAAAAATGGCCGGCTGCACCTCCACCTTAACTCGCCCCACTACCGGCACAGGTAGGCCCCGTGTACCGGTCGCTGTTTGCGGCCGGCGCGGGGGAGGCGGCAGCAACCAAATATGGCCAGTGGGGCGATAGCGGGGCGCTGCGCACACCGATGACGTCATCGGTGGCGGCGCAGCGCTACTGGCCAACGCCGCCATTAGCGCCCCGCTAAATATGGCGGTAGGTTTGCACAGTGGCGCAAAAGCCCTCTTTGGGCGCAAACTGGTGGCGCAGGCCACTGAATTTTTAGCCCAATGTCTTTTAATCTAAAGTCTGTTCAACTCTTTATACAGCTTTACAGGAGACACGATGCTAGTGTTCCATCTAGAACGAAACTGAAACTAAACTAAACTGCCTTGCTTGTCTCGGTCACATGCCCTCTGCTGGTCAGGCACAAGCAATCAATACATGCAAACATGCTGATAAGGCATCATAATCAAACAGGCAAATACCATCTCTATTTGCTGATATCATTACATCTCCTTTTCTTAAAACAAAAGTATTTTACTTTTAACTAACAACATGTTTTCTTTGTATTAATCTGCATTTTAACTGTAACACTTAATGAACTTACATTATCATTATCATGATCAAGGTTTTTTAACCTTGCTTTGTGTGTTCACATGAAATATGTCAATACACTAGAACTTGAAGAAAGAATAAGATAACATTACTTCCTTCTATAACAATAGTCCTTAAATTTGCTCAATGAGTCTCTCAGGAGGCTTCACGTATCTTGAGGATTTTCTGATTGATTGTCCTTGAATCTGAGTTGTTGCCTCAGATGATGGTTTCTCAGCTGTGTGATCAGGTTGTTCAACAGTATCAGTCTCTTGACCTGCTGTGGCTGGTCCCATGAGAAGATCTCGACGATTTCTTCTCAGAACAGCACCCTCATCTGTCTGAATGGTGTATGATCTTGGTTGAACTTCACTCAGGACAGTTCCCTTCTGAGTCCATGTGTTTGTTTTGTCTTTGAACCTTACTTGGTCACCAGTGTGGAGTTCAGGTAGGTTTTGTGTTCCTCTGTCATAGTAGTACTTTTGCTTTTCTTTCTGTTGTTCTTTGAACTTCCTCACTTTCTCCCCCTCTTTTGTTTTCAGGAGGTTCTCCGGGATGGGTAGGTTTGACCTTAGCCGACGTCCCATCAGGAGTTGGGCTGGTGACTTACCACACTCGAGCGGCATTGTGCGGTATACAAGCATGCTTTGGTAGAAGTCAGTTCCACTGTCTTTTGCCTTGTACATCAGTCTTTTCACTGTGTTTGCGGGCTCTCCTGGGCCAACAGCTCTGGACAACGTGTCTGCTGTATACATCAGCTTACCCGGTGTGTACGCAACATTCAGTTCATCATAGACTGTCTCTCCTTCGCTTTCCACAACGAGGACTCTCTTTACCAGGTTCAGTCTCTCACAGGCTTTTAAACCTAGTATGGCTTGCACATCCTTTGGCACCACGATTAATGCTAGCGTGTGCTCTCTGTCCTTGTGTGTTACTTTGACAATGCATCTTCCTTTCACTGGTATATCAGTACCTGAGCATCCTGTCACTTTCACTTTTATTCCATGTATCTTTGGTCTGGGTCTAATTTTCTTAAAATCAGTCTCTGATATCACATTAACTTGTGCTCCAGTATCCAATTTAAATGGAATATGTATGTCATTCACTTTTAGTGTCAACATCCAGTCTCTTTCTTCTTTTTTGTTTTCAGACACAACATCTACATTGAACTCCTCTATGTCGCTTTCATCTACTGCATGGACCTTGCTTTGTTGCGCTTGGTTCTTGCAGCAACGGGCATAATGGTTGTTTTTGTTGCAACTATTGCATGTTTTACCATATGCTGGACACTTTCTTGGTGTATGCTGTGTACCGCATCGACTACATGACTTTCGATTGTCCCTTTCATTTTCGTTCGCTGGCCACACCGCTTTTTTCACATTGGCGCTCTTTTTGTTAAACAGTTTGTATCCGTTCTTTCTCACTGCATCCACGTTGCAGCTACTGTCACTGAACAGCTCCTTTGCCTGCGACTTCACAGTTTCTGTAGCCCTACACAGTGCTATGGCTTTTCCCAGGTCTAGATCTTGCTCTCTTAGCAGTCTTTCCCTTAGACCATTATCCGGAATACCACACACCAGTCTGTCTTTTATCAGCGAGTCTGTCAGTCCCCCAAATTCACACGATTTGCTTCTGTTTCTCAGTTCAGTCACATACTGATCAATAGTCTCTCCCGTTTTCTGTACACATGTGAAAAATCTGTGCCTCTCAAACGTCACGTTACTTTTAGGTATGCAGTAGGCCTCAAACTGTTCCATTATTTTATCTAGCTTCATTTTGTCTCCATCAGCAGCGAATGTGAAGTTATTATACACCTCCAGCGCTTCATCACCCACGACATGTAAGAACAGTGATGATTTCCTTTTATTACTTTTCTCGTCAGCTCCGATTGCCGCTAAATACAATTCCACACGTTGTTTGAATCTCCTCCAATTTTCAGCCACATTACCTGTCAACTGAAGCGTCGCCGGTGGGTGTAAACCTTCCATTTTTTCACTTTGTTAGCTATTCTCCAATGGTAAGCAACGATGTTCTCTTTTGGCTTGCTAATTTGTGGAGAGCTGATTTAACTTCAGATTTTTTCTCTTCATCTCTTTCAATCACTTCTGACACCATGTATTGATTTCTTTGTGGGTTCAATGACGAGACATTTATGAAAGAGAATGAGTTTTAATCTAAAGTCTGTTCAACTCTTTATACAGCTTTACAGGAGACACGATGCTAGTGATCCATCTAGAACGAAACTGAAACTAAACTAAACCGCCTTGCTTGTCTCGGTCACATGCCCTCTGCTGGTCAGGCACAAGCAATCAATACATGCAAACATGCTGATAAGGCATCATAATCAAACAGGCAAATACCATCTCTATTTGCTGATATCATTACACCTGCAGCTTACATGCATCACAAGGCTGACACAGCATTGATTCGCTGTGGCCTGAAATTCAGTTCAATTTCCTTGCAGGCATTCTGCAGTGTTGATCTACGGGGATGGTGCTGTGGAGTGGTGTCTCCTCACAACCAACTCATGCAGCACCGCCTCCGCTTCAACAGCTATCCATCAGAGGGTTGGGTGCTGGGCTGCTCCATTAGTTGCCTACAGACTAATGCTTGTGTGTTGGGTTTCTGTTTCCTTGTCACTTCTTGGCTCTCTTCCCCTTCAGCCTTGGCAAAGGCTGCCAATAGGTTGAGTTGCCTGTTGAGGGTTGAGATGCCTTATGAGCCTTTCAAAGGCTATCAGATTTTTTTGTCCCCCTATCCTGCCGCTTTCCTTTAATTGACTGAGGGCTCGATTTTGCCAGTGTGGGCGGGCTGGGGCGTGTCAGGTGAGCTTCATGTCAGGACCCCGACTCTGAAGTAAAATGTTGAAAAATTGTGATTTTCCCCTAATTAGGCAATTGATTGCCAGCGTATGGGAACCCCTGGCTCAATGAGTTTTTTCATACAGAAAGTCGCCTCCGATGATG
The DNA here is from genome assembly GCF_052327205.1 of Somniosus microcephalus. Lineage (NCBI taxonomy): Eukaryota > Metazoa > Chordata > Chondrichthyes > Squaliformes > Somniosidae > Somniosus > Somniosus microcephalus. The sequence continues at coordinate 38,942,553 of NC_141004.1, read as the reverse complement.
TCATCAATGCTGCTGGATTTAAGGCCTGCAAGCAGTCTTGATTTTTCTGGAGACTGGAAACGCTTTGGAAATTGTATGAAGGACTTAATTTACCGACCATGTCCACCAGCAAGTAAAAGTGTGCGCCTTGCTTTGATGAGCCCTCCCTCCAAGCTCTGGTGCAAGGAGCAAGATCTAATAAGGAGGTGCTCTTCCCTTCATCAGGGAGAAAAAAGCCACCCCAGCAGACTAAAGCTGTGTGGCTGCAAGTGGCCAAGGTGGCCAACTCCATATCAATGAGCCGCAGAACCTGGCTGCAATGCAGGAAGAGGTTTCATGACCTTCTCCGCACAGGAAAAGTGAGTATGACTTTCCCATTACCCTCAATCTGACCCCCATCGCCTCTCCTCACCAGCACTCTGCTTTGCCAACCTCTTCCTCCACATCCCACTTGACACTTACATCCCTGCACCCTTACCCATTCCTTCTCTCTCTATGGTCACATTCACTTAACTATTCGACCATGCAGCCCTCACACTCTCTATCACTTTGATGCAATGACAACAACTTACAACACACAGGGAGGGTCCTTTGTCTCCTTCTAAGCATCTATGCTATGGAATCTCTACACTCACTCCTTCATTCTCACTCAAACTCCACTTGTGTCCCTCATTGCAGGAATAGAGAGCCCACAATAAGAGGGAAAGAGCCATGACAGGAGGAGGGCTACCCACAGTAGCCCAGCTCACCGCCTGGGAGGGGGCGGCCCTGGGAATCACTGGGATCGAGGAGGATTCCCAAGTGGGGGATGGACAGACAGGCGTATCACAGCAAGCTGGTGACAGAATAGTTTGGCATCTCTCTCATTGACATTGCATGAATGACTGATAATGAATCTGATGCTCTAACAGATTGACTTATGATCATCTGCACTATTCAATGTGCATGTAACCTTGACCCCACATCTCTAACTCTTTCCTTTACTCCCCCACAGGACCATCGACAGCCGCCGTCCCCACTGTCCAGGAGGAAGAGCCTGAGCATCCAGACTCCTCAGAGGAATCTGCAACCTCTGAGGGCGCAGCGTCAGCAGAATTCAGCACACCCAGCACCAGCACAGACACTCACACCTCGGTGGGACCTTCGCGAGATAGAGTAGTTTTGTCACCTGGTGTGTTACAGATCACAAGTGAGCATCAGCAGGTGGTGGAGACAGGGACAGCAGTGGAAAGTCATCATCGGAGGGCGAAGGACTCTGCCAGCTCGGCTCAGCTGCATGTTGACCCTGTGCCTCTGGGTCCATCCAGAAGGAGAGCGGTGCTGGGACTCCAGGAACAGGTGCAGGAGTCTGTGGCGGGGTTGCTGCGAGTGTGGAGCGAATGGAGGAGTCCATTGCGAACATGAGCAGAGCCTTTATGGAGGCATTGGTGCATGAACGCATCACCACAGAAAGGATGGCAACCTCCATGGAAAGGATGACTAATTCCATGGTAAGACTGGCCATCGTAGAGGAGAGGATGGCTACGGTAGAGGAGAGGATGGCTACGGCCATGGAGGAGCTTAGTCGCCAGGGTATGGAAAACATGGTAATTGTTCAGAATAGAATGACATCTCTTGAGGAGCGATGGTCAGCTATCCTCTGGAGTAGAAGTTCCAGTGCCGAAACGGATCCTCATGGCCCCCCTGAAGTGCAGCAAGGTGCTGTCAAGCCACTTGCTTGCTCTGAAGTGGGGCTGACCCATGAGAGGGATGTTGGTGGCAGAGAACAAGGAAGTGGGGGCTCCTCTTCAAGCACTCACATGACCATGTCACTGCAGAGCCCTCGGTCAGAGCCCCACCAGAGTCCTCACCCAACTGAGATTGGCATCTCAGCTCCTGCACAGCCGCAGGAGCAGCAGACTGTTGGCGAGCCCGCACAGGTTCACCACCCCAGAGGACGGCCACCAAAGGCACCGAGACAGGAGCAGCAAGAAAGTGAGCAAGGGGCCTCCACATCTGCTGAAGCAACAGGGGAAGCACCATGTAGGAGCACGCGTAAGAGGAAGATAAAGAACAAGTAGTCACAAGGGTAGTCTCTTGGGTGCTGCCATCATTGTCATTGTATTATAAACAGATTTGATGGCAAACTGTTGAAGTTGTGGCCTGTGTCATTTCGCAAATGGGACTTTCACATTGAGGGCTTAGGGCGCCTTGCAATTGTCAGTATGGCGGTCAGAGTGATAGGAATCCGCAGGTTCTTGTCCATTGTCGATGCACTGGTAAGAATGTGCGAGACAAAAGTGTTTGATTGTGCAGGCTCACCAAATCTGGCCAGGAAGAGTGCGTCCTTTGCATCCCGGGCAGCAATGTTGTTGCGCGCTGGTGCCTTTAGGCCTGTGCTGCTTCAGGTGGGTGACTAGCAGCTTGGCGCTCCTGTTGATATTCCTGCTGTTGGTGCAGCTGTTGCTCATGGTTCTGCTGCTGCCGCGGCTGGTCTGCGTCCGAATCTGATGTCCAGGAGGAAAGGAATTAAATGGTCGCCATACTTCTGGTATATGCCTCAGTTGAGGAAGCACTCAGTCAAGGTGGGGGGAGGGGTTTCCCAGGAGGTCACACTGGAGATGGGTGTCAGGCTCCAAACTTCCACAACAATGAGTAGGCCTGCTAAAAGTTCGCCCAGACCTGAGACAACAATGTTCTGCCACGTGCAAATGATCATCGGTGAAAACTCCTTTGTAATGGTGGAGCTGCAGCTGTTAGTAAGCAATCCAATTGTGAAGCCGCTAGGATTACCTGGCATGTTCCAGAGGAGGCGTGTAGGATGGGGGAAATGTTTAAAAATCGGAAAGGCCTCTCAAAATGGGATTATAGAGGCAATTAAGTGGTTGTTAAGGGCCTTAAAGGCCTATCCTGCCTCTTGGAGGCAGGATGGAAATGGGGTCAGAAAAGACGCATGTGGGAAAATTGCTCGGAGGCGGGATGGAGGCGGGATCGGAGCCGCCCACCATTTTTTGCGATTTTACCACCTCACACGCCTCCAAACCTGCCTCCTCGGGCTTGGCAAAATCGAGCCCTATGTGTTCCCCGCATAAGATTTGCCACTCCCACCACTAGGGTGCTCCCTGCACAAATCAGCACTCAAGAATTGGGAATAATTGTGAAAATGAGCTGACCCGTGAAAATTGAATGCTATTAGCATATTACCATTCTGGTAACATTTGCAGTAGTTTTTAACCATTTAGGACTGAGTGAAACCAATTGAAAACTGACCCCAGTGAGTTTCCCTATTTGGTCAAGGGTTCTAGAGAGTGCTATGTGGAAGCTTGGCGCTGGGTTTTCCTCCATTCTACTGCCTGTTTTTGTAGCAGCTGGAAGAGAAAATTAGGCTGATGAGTCGTTCCATCAAATCTCTGCCCTAACAACGCCCATACACAATTTCATCCAGAAGTAAGGTCAGAGGCTGGAAGCACCATCCAAATACTGCCTGCTGTATGTAAATAGAATTTAAATACTGCTGCATTGCCAGCTGTCTGATTTCCTGCTGTTTCCATCTGTGGCCCACTCATTGCTAATAATGCCAATGTATGAGAGGCATTCAACATTGCTAGATGGCTGCCAACAGACACTTAAAAGGACTTTCACAGGATCTTTAAATGACTATAACTTTGTTTCTGACTAATTGCTGAGAGTATTTTTTTTTGGTCTTTTTTTCCATTTAAACCTTGCGGGTTGTTTCAATATTATTCATTATGAGGCTTCGTTTTTTGTCCCTTGTGTCATTCAACAGAGGAGGCAATTGTAAATCTTTCAGAGATTCCTTTTTATTTGTGCTAATTTGAGGAAGAAGAGGACAAGCGCATGGACATATCTGGGACCCATCCACAGGTATCCATGTACCTGCATCTACAAAGCAAGCTGATCCTATCTCAACCTGAGCAATGCTGAAGAATGCTGTGCTTCTCTTATGAGGCTAGACAGTAGTTGTGTCACCTGGACGCAAAGCCCACCTCCACCAGAGTGCCACCAGCTTCCTCAACAGGAAAGGTTTTGACTCAGTGAATGTTCACCTGGTTAGAGATGATAAACACCTAATAATACATATGATTGCTTGCCATACAGAATGCTACCTTGATTCTTTTATTTTGAGATAGTCCACCATACCACCACTGTTTGCAGCTAAAAAGACAGGTGACTGGATGGCTCCTATCGCAGAAGAAGCTGACCTTGGTTTCATATCCTAGGATCTCAAAGGAGCACTGATATAATGATGCTCACCAGAATTAGTAAACTGCAGACAATTGGTATTCTGAATGCATGCTTCTGATGGGATAAACATAGAGAGAGAAGAAGTATTAAGAGGTTTAGCATCTTTGAAAGTAGATAAACTGCCAGACCTGGATGAAATATATCCCAGGCTGTTAAGAGAGGCAAGGGAGGAAATAGCAGAGACTCCGACCATCATTTCCCAATCCTCTCTGGTTACAGGCATGGTACCGGAGGACTGCTAACATTGTGCCATTGTTTAAAAAGGGATAAAGGGATAGACCAAGTAATTACAAGTCAGTCAGCCTAACCTCGGTGGTGGGAAAATTATTGGAAAAAATTCTGAGGGACAGTATAAATCATCATTTAGAAAATCACGGATAAATCAAGGACAGTCAACATGGACATGTTACGGGAAGGTCGTATCTGACTAAATTGATTGAATTTTTTGAGGAGGTAACAAGTAGTGTTGATGAGGGTAGCGCATTTGATGTAGTCTACATGGATTTTAGCAAGGCCTTTGACAAGGTCCCACATGGCAGGTTGGTCAGAAAAGTAAAAGCCCATGAGATCCAAGGCAAAGTGGCAAGTTGGATCCAAAATGGGCTCAGTGGCAAGAAGCAAAAGGCAATGGTCAATGGGTGTTTTTGTGACTGGAAGGCCGTTTCCACTGGGGTTCCGCAGGGCTCAGCATTAGGTCCCTTGCTTTTTGTGGTATTTATCAATGATTTACACTTCAATGTAGGGGGTCATGATTGAGAAGTTTGCAGATGATACAAAAATTGGCCGTGTGGTTGATAGTGAGGAAGATAGCTGTCGACTGCAGGAAAATATCACTGGACTGGTCAGGTGGGCAGAAAAGTGGTGAATGGAATTCAATCCAGAGAAGTGTGAGGCAATGCATTTGGGGAGAACTAATAAGGCGAGGGAACACACAATAAATGGTAGGATACTGAGAAATGTAGACGAACAGAGAGACCTTGGAATGCATGTTCACAGAACCCTGAAGGTAGCAGGACAGGCAGATAAGATGGTTAAGAAGGCACATGGGATACTTTCCTTTATTAGCCGAGGCATAGAATATAAGAGCAGTGTGGTTATGCTAGAACTGTATAAAACACTAGTTAGGCCTCAGTTAGAGTACTGCATGCAGTTCTGGTCCCCACATTACAGAAAAATGTGATTGTACTAGAGAGAGTACAAAGGAGATTTACGAGGATATTGCCAGAACTAGAGCATTTTAGCTATGAGGAAAGATTGGATAGGCTGAGGTTGTTTTCTTTGGAACAGAGGAGGTTGAGGGGAGACTTAATTGAGGTGTATAAAATTATGAGGGGCCTCGATAGAGTGGATAGGGAACATCTATTTATCTTAGCAAAGAGGTCAATAACCAGGGATCATAGATTTAAAGTAATTGGTAGAGGGATTAGAAGGGAGTTGAGGAGAAATAGTTTCACCCAGACGGCGGTGGGGGTCTGGAACTCACTGCCTGAAAGGGTGGTAGAGGCAGAAACCCTCATCACATTTAAAAAGTACTTGGATATGCCCTTGAAATGCTGTAACCTGCAAGGCTACAGACCAAGAGCTGGAAAGTGGGATTAGGCTGGATAGCTCTTTTTCGACCGGCGCTGTCATGATGGGCCCTAAATTTCTATGATTCTATGGTTCAGGCGCCTGGACAGATCTGGGGAAGCGCTGCAGTACGACCCAACCACAGTGTTTTGTATAGTAGTGATGTGGTATATGCGTCATAATTTTGCTGTTCAAAGATGGGGAGAAAGAAGGAGCACAAGGCCAGCAGGGTGTTCATGCAACCAAAGTTCTACTGCAGGAAGAGGTTGCATAGGAGAATCCTTTGTCTGCTGCAAGAACCTTTTCCTAAATATTATCAGTGGCCATTGTAAAAACAGTCTTCTCACCCCTTGCCAGAAACTGCAATTTATTCATAATCAGATGTTTGGCTCTCATACACATTGACTATGTCTACCTTTCAGGAAACATTCTGTAAGGCATTCTCCAAGGCAATCCCCCATCTTGCCAAAAAGCATTCTGCATCTATAAACATTTGTGCTAACAATTTTTTCAATTAAGAGCTCTGAGTGCCTCCCCACTGTTTTATGCTTCTGTGTCTCATTGGTGTGATTATGTGCCCTTTCAATGATAATCCTCTACTTCTCCTTGGTGTTCTTTTAGAGGCAGGAGAGTACAACATGTCTGGCTGGTGCTTTCCCCCAGGACACTCCTGCAGATTTGAGCATATCACAGAATCACAGAAACCTCACAGTACAGATAGAGGCCATTTCAGCCCATTGAGCCTGCACCGACACATATCCCACCCGATCCCCGTAACCCCTACACCAACACATATCCCACCCTATCCCCGTAACCCCACGTATTTAATCCCCCTAACACTAAGGGTCAATTTTTATCATAGCCAATCAACCTAACCCCGCACATCTTTGGACATATGTGGCGCACAACTGGCTTAGTCATCAATCATAGATCTGGGTGAACCACATCAAGCTCTATCGGGCCTCACGCTCCTCTGCTATACCTCCCACTACTCTAGAATCATCCTGGAAAGCAAAAAAAATGCCCTGCCCCTGTTCTTCACTACCAACCTTCTCCTCAAACTCCTCTGCTCTGCCCCCTCTACCCTCATAGAGTCATAGGGGTCGATTTTCAGTGTGCCGTGGAGTCGGGATTGGAGGCGTGGGGGGGTTAAATTCCCAAATTCGGGGGTCCCGACACCATCCCACCCAAAACCCGCCTCCATGTAAGTTTCAAAGGAGGCGGGTACCCGCCCCGCACTGGGACCCGCCGACCCGAGGCGGGAAGGGATTAGTGCCAATTAACTGCCTGTTAACAGGTAGTTAACAGGCAGTTTTTAGCCTAATCCCTATTTTGAAGGTTGTCGTGTGAGATTCCCGACGGCTCCAAACCACGCCAGGTTAGAGGAATCGGGCCGTCGGGTTGAAGGACTTGGAGGGGTCGAGATGTCGGTGTTCAGGTGAGTGATGGGTGCATGAGTGCAAAGGTAAGTGTGTTTGGTGTGTCTAAAGTGTGTAAAGAAGTTTAAATTACCTGTACTTACCTTTACAGCCTTCCTTCCTCTAGGTTTCGGGAGTCCTTCATTCAGCCGGCACAGAAAGCAGAATGGCTGTGATCTGTCAAAAGTGACAGCCTGCAGCTTTCAGTGCCGGTGAGATTTCTAACTGAGTCTGCGTAGAAGGACTCAGGTTAGAAGTAAGACTGTCAGTGTTTGACAGCTTCAAACAGCTGTGAAACACTGATATTTCATCTGTCAAAACGTCTTGACAGATGAAATTTCAGTCTGTGACGTCACCTGTTGCCGGGTGGCCCTTAATTGGCCTGCTGAGTCCACTGGGCAGGCTCAACAAGGTCAATCAAGCGAAAATCGCGTGGATTGGCCGCATCTCGATGGAGGCGGGACTACAACCCCAAAAGTTGTAGTCCCGCCTCCTTCCCGACTTCTGAATGAAAATCACCCCCATAGAGTCATAGAGTTATACAGCACAGAAAGAGGCCCTTTGGCCCATCGTGTCCGTGCTGGCCATCAAGCCCTATCCTAATCCCATTTTCCAGCACTTGGTCCGTAGCCTTGTATGCTATGGCATTTCAAGTGCTCATCGAAATGCTTCTTGAATGTTGTGAGGGTTCCTGCCTCTACCACCCTTTCAGGCAGTGAGTTCCAGATTCTAACCACCCTCTGGGTGAAAAAGTTTTCCCTCAAATCCCCTCTAAACCTCCTGCCCCTTACCTTGAATCTATGCCCCCTGGTTATTGACCCCTCTACTAAGGGGAAAAGTTCCTTTCTATCTACCCTATCTATGCCCCTCATAATTTTGTACACCTCAATCAGGTCCTCCCTCAGCCTTCTCTGCTCTAAGGAAAACAACCCCAGCCTGTCCAGTCTCTCTTCATAGCTGAAACGCTCCAGCCCAGGTAACATCCTGGTGAATCTCCTCTGCACCCTCTCCAATGCAATCACATCCTTCCTATAGTGTGGCGACCAGAACTGCACACAGTATTCCAGCTGTGGCCTAACTAGCATTTTGCACAGCTCCATCATAACCTCCCTGCTCTTATATTCTATGCCTTGGCTAATGAAGGCAAGTATCCCATATGCCTTTTTAACCCCTTATCTACCTGTCCTGCTGCTTTCAGGGATCTATGTACATACACACCAAGGTCCCTCTGATCCTCTGTCCTCCCTAGGGTCCTACCATTCATTGTGTATTCCCTTGCCTTGTTAGTCCTCCCAAAATGCATCACCTCACACTTTTCAGAGTTAAATTCCATTTGCCACTGTTCTGCCCAGCTGACCAACCCGTCTATATCGTCCTGTAGCCTGAGGCTTCCCTCCTCGCTATTTACCACTCCACCAATTTTCGTGTCATTGGCGAACTTACTGATCATACCTCCTACATTCATATCTAATCTGATCTGAATATTTAAAGACGGGCTTCTGGTGGGTGTCCTTCTTGCTTGCTCAAAAGAGCAGGTTAAAATTGCAACTCTCGAAAAGGTAGCAGAATCGGCGGGAGTAAGTCGCTGCGGCCATTTTAACCACTTGCCCGCTTAGTTTCCGCCGGGCAAGCAGGGAGGGTTAAAATCGGCCCTAATGATGGACTAACTAACTCTATAAGATTTTTGAAATATTTTTCGTCTTTCATTTTTCTGGAGCGTGCCAGCAACAGGCAGCTCTCATTTTAATAGCACTTGCTTAAAAAAAACACACACACACAGCTTAATTGGAATAAACTTTGGTGTCCACAAATGTACTTGACAAAAAAGAACTCCTGATCCTGATGATTAAAAGCTTTGGTCTGCAATTTCAACATTAATTCAAAGTGAGGGAGCTGTCCTTCTGCTGAGTGCATTCAGCTCTCTCATTTATCATTGAAATATTCAACATTAAAACTTTGCAGAAGATGTTGCAACAAGAAAAACACACAACGTTTTTTTAAAATGTTTATCTGAAGGATCAAACCTTTCTCTCATATAGACAATTTAATTAAAGCTGTTGATTAAATATATAGTTATAGTTTCTTCAGAGCATACCGGCAATTACATTTTCTTTGATTGGCATATTTCTCTAAATCCGAGAGACAAGCATTTTCATAGGAGTGATGTGACCAAAATTATGCATTAAAAAAATTACAGAAGAAATTTGAAGCCTAACGTTTGCTCTGCTCAGGCCAGCCCAATTTCCCAGAGGGGTCCAAAACACTTGTTAAGCTCCTCATTAGCATATGCAACGGTCCTAACATCTGTTTTAGGTGGTCGCCCCAGACGCCTGAAAAATGGCTCGACCCAATTTCGGGTTGGATGATTTTCAGGAATCCTTAGAATAGAATCATAGGGCAGGATTTTCATTGGGCCGTGGAGGCGGGATTGGAGGCGTGTGGGGTGTTAAAATTGCAAAAACTGGCATGCGGGCCCAACCCCGCCTCCATCCCACCTCCAAGCAATTTTCATTCATTCGTGTCTAATGGTCCTGTCTCCGTCCTGCCTCCAAGAGGCGGGATAGGCCGTTAAGGCCCTTAACAAGCACTAAATGCCATTTTGATAGGCCTTTACGATTTTAACCCTTTTCCCACGTGAAACATGCCTGTTCTGAAACATGACAGTGAAACCTGACGGGAGCACAATTGGATTGCTGACTATCAGCTGCAGCTCAACCATTAAAGAGGAGATTTGATCAGCCATCATTTGCAGGTGGCAGGACTTTGTAGTCTCAGGTCTGGGGGAACTTTTAGAAGGCATAACCACAGCTGTGGAAGTTTGGAGCCTGACACCCATCTCCAGTGTGACCTCCTGGGAAACCCCTCTCGCCACCTTCACTGAGCGCTTCCTCAACTGAGGCATACACCAGAAGCATGGGAGCCATTTATTTCCTTCCCTTCTGGACATTAGATGAGGACGAATACCAGCCGCGGCACCAGCAGAACCAGGAACAACAGCAGCACCAACAGCAGCAGCACCAACAGCAGCAGCACTAACAGGAGTGCCAAGCTGCTGCTCACCCACCTGAAGCTGCACAGGCCAGAAGGGGCCAACGCATGGAAGCCCGTTGGTGCAGGAGATACCCCCCAAACAGGATCTACAGACACAAAGGGTTTACCTGAAACAGTGACTCTATTTTCTCTGATAGTCAACCCATTTTGTGATATTTTTGCCACAATAAAAATAAATTGCAACCAGCACAAAGAAATCAACTACAGGCACTAACTGACAAGGGGGCATCATTAACCTGCTGTACATCATCATGTTTATTTAAGTTGTCATCTATTTTCTTATTCTCAGAAATAAAATAGAGAGGATGGAATTGGCATCTAACATAGGAATAGGTTCTAAGGTTGTTTCTGGAAAATCAAATCTTACCCCGTTCATAATACTCCTGAGTTGTTGGAACCAACAACAACAACAACTTGTATTTATATAGCGCCTAGTAAAACATCCCGAGGTGCTTCACCGAAGTATTATAAGACAAAAAATTTGACACGAGCCACATAAGGAGAAATTAGGGCAGGTGACCAAAAGCCTGGTCAAAGAAGTAGGTTTTAAGGAGCATCTTAAAGGAGGAAAGAGAGGCAGAGAGGTTTAGGCAGGGAATTCCAGAGCTTAGGGCCTTGGCAACAGAAGGAATGACCATAAATGTTTGAGCGATTATAATCAGGGATGCTCAAGAGGGTAGAATAAACGGAGCGCAGATATCTCGGGGGTGTTGTGGGGCTGAAGGAGATTACAGAAATAGGGAGGGGCGAGGCCATGGAGGGATTTGAAAACAAGGATGAGAATTTTGAATTGAAACCATGGAACTATCAGGCCGAGAGGCAACCAGTGGTCAATCTTCTTCTCGTTAGGCAATCCCTCGGAACCGAAGATGACTTGCTTCCACATTAAAAATGAGTTCTCAGGTGACTGATGAGTCTATTGCGGGACCTACAGTCTCTGTTACAGGTGGGACAGACGGTGGTTGAAGGGGCGGGTGGGTGGGGTGCTTGGGTTGGCGTGCGCTATTTGCGCTGCTTCCGCTTGGCTTCCGTTTGCTCCCGGCGAAGAGACTCGAGGTGTTTGGCGCCTTCCCAGATGCTTCTCCTCCATTTTGTGCGGTCTTGGGCCAGGGATTCCCAGGTGTCGGTGGGGATTTTGCACTTTTTAAAGGAGGCTTTGAGGGTGTCCTTGAAGTGTTTCCTCTGCCTACCTGGGGCTCTCTTGCCATATTAGAGCTCCAAGTAGAGCACTTGTTTTGGGAGTCTCATATTGGGCATGCGGACGATGTGACCTGTCCTTTGGATCTGATCGAGCGTGGTCAAATCTTCGATGCTGGGGATGTTGGCCTGAGTGAGAATACTGATGTTGGTGCACCTATCCTGCCAATGGATTTGCAGGTTCTTGCAGAGGCCGTGTTGGTGGTACCTCTATAGTGCTTTGAGGTGCCTGCTGTACATGGTCCATGTCTCTGAGGCATAAAGGAGGGCGGGTATCACTACTGCTCTGTAGACCATGAGCTTGGTGCTGAGTTTGAGGTCCTGGTCTTCAAACACTCTCTTCCTCAGGCGAACAAAGGCTGCACTGGCACACTGAAGGCGGTGTTGGACTTCATCATCAACGTCTGCCCTTGTTGACGGTAGGCTCCCAAGGTATGGAAAGTGGTCCACGTTGTCCAAGGCCTCATCATGGATTTTGATAATGGGGAGCAGTACTGTGTGGCGGGAGCAGGTTGGTAGAGGACCTTTGTCTTACGGATGTTTCGTATAAGGCCCATGCTTTCGTACGCTTCGGCGTTTGCCTCAGACTCAAGCATTGTCTGCATACTGTAATTCGATGACAGAGGATGGGACGACCTTGGATCTGGACTGGAGGCGACGGAGGTTGAACAGTTTCCCGTTTGTTCTGTAGATTAGCTCCACTCCAGCGTACGCACTGATGACCGTAGCGCACTGGTTCCGGGCTAGGATGAGCTGAAGAGCCATGAGGCGCTCGTTTATACTGCTAGGGGAGTCTCTGAGATGCCCAACTAGTTCATTTTTTATGTCTTAAAGGAGGAAAGAGAGGCGGAGAAGTTTAGGCAGGGAATTCCAGAGCTTAGGGCCTTGGCAACAGAAGGCACGACCACCAATGTTTGAGCAATTATAATCAGGGATGCTTAAGAGGGCAAAATTAGAGGAGCGCAGATATCTCAGTGGTGTTGTGGGGCTGAAGGTGATTACAGAGATGGGGAGGGGCGAGGCTATGGAGGGATTTGAAAACAAGGATGAGAATTTTGAATTGAAACCCTGGAACTATCAGGCCGAGAGAGGCAACCAATGTTAATATGCAATGAAAGGTATAAGATTGGATGAGTGTTTTGTAGTTTTTCTTTTCATTTACCTTTGGAGAATAGGCAGAAACTCTGCAGAAACTTTGCTCCGGATTTTAACTGGGCCAAGCACAGTCCACAGTGCAGTGATTTGTGCCTGGTGTGTTGAAAGAAACATTTAATGAGCCAAAGGACTTTTTCTTGTTCCATTATTTCTTGGGCATTTTTTAAAACATTCTCTGCAAAGGGAAAGAGAGGTGCTGCATCAGATAATACCTAAAGGGGGAAAAATTCAGTATCGCCCCGTTTGGGGCGCCATTATCGGTCGTGCGCAAAGTTTAGCGCCTGCCACTAATTATCACCTCCGACAGCAAACTTGGCTTTTATCGCCCCTGGAGGTGATTGGAGCGCTAAATCAGGCGCTTTACACCTGTCTTAAGGCGCAAAGGCCGAGGAGTGAGGCGCCACCTCAGAGCGCTGGCGAAGCAAGGAAGGGCAAATCAAAATAAACCTGCAAAGTGCTGCTCAGTACTCAAAACTCCTTCACACAGCGTTGAATCTCTCCAGAAGTCTCTCTCTCTCTCTCAGAATGCGTGGTGCAAAAACGTCACCGACAATAAAAGGCAGGAAGCGGTCGCCTTTAAATAGCGTTCCCCTAGTCCCTTTCTGACAGCATAACGCTCCCCTCAACCTGTCGTTGCTAGCGACAGGCGGTAAGGCAGGGGGCGCCACTCATTACCCAGTCCGGGGCACGAATGGGGTGTTGCGCACTCGACTGACGTCACAATCTGCCGGCGCAGGAGATCGTGGCGGTAGTGTTTAGCGCCGCCGCAAAAAGTCTAGTTAATTTCGCGAGTGGTGCAAACATTGCCACGCCCGGGCGCTAGTTGCTTTGCGCCCTAATTGGCGCCCTCTTAAGGCGCTAATGGGACGCACAAACAACTGAATTTTCCCCCCAAAGTCTATAAAATCAAACTCTGGGCTTGGAGTTCGGAGTGTAACTCTGCATCTGAAATTTTGATTTAAATTCTCGACATCCTTAATACAAGCCTAAATCATTAGTTCCAGCTGGCAAGAAGACAATGACGTGGAGCTCCTATTTCAACAAAATCTCCAAGAATGTTCACCCTAATGTTTCAACCATCTGCTAATTCATTGTAATCTCCCACTGGGCTTTACCTCATAGCAGGAAAGACTCAGCAGTGAAATGGCACAGCACATTGGAGTGTGTAGGGGGTTTCTCTTGCTCGTTCTGGTCTCCTACCAGGCTTCGTGCAATAATTACCCTTGAGTGGTTCGACCCACTCTTCCCTATGGTTCTAGACCTTGGACTTAGGTGCAGGGAACTGTAGTGCAGAGAAAGACTCAATAGACCAGGTTGAATAGCACGAAATGGATGCTTTTATTATTAAACAGTTTGCAGCATTATAAAATACATGTCATAAGCACAGATTAAAGTGACTACAAGCATGCACCTATCTATAAACTTAACTCTATGGAAATGGGGAACACACGGCACATCGTAAAAGGGGAAACACATTACGATTACCCTTAACCCCCTCCCCTAGACCTAAACTAAGTTTCGACTTGAGGAACTCGGGATCATGCTCACCACTTTCAGATTCGCGAAAAGGGGGTTCGCAGCCTTTTTGGCACAGCTTTCCGTCGTCACGTGGATTTGGAAACTTCTGGCGCAGTTTGTTTTTCTTACGCGATGGAGCAGTAGATACAGCCTTGATGAGCGCTCGTCATGGATGAATCCGTTACCGACGTGACTTTAAGAACTGGATGCACATGGAAGAATCTGCCACCGATGTGATGTTGAGACACTGGAGTGTTGGACCCTGAGTGTCTTCTTCTCCGACCTTGGTCGTCGGTCTCTCGATGGTCTTCCATGGGGCGGGACGCTAGTCCCAAGAAGTCTTATACAGTCATAATAATTGTCCTTCTGGTTTTAAACAGAGCTGGAGTACAGGGTGTCTTCTCCTTCGGCCTGGGTCGTCGATGATCTCCCGACAAAAGTACCCGGGCCACCCTCGTCGCCTTCCCGTCGTGGCCGAGCCTTGCCTGGCTGAACACCGACCACGTTGCCTTAACCGAAGAGTCCGTCCCGAAGCGTTCTCAAAAGAAGAGACGTCCTGAATCGAATCGTAACTACTGAATCGTGTTCCCGAAACGTGAATCTGAAGCAAAGCGAAGCGTAGCGTCCTGATGGACCTTTCAAATCCATAGTTATACCCTTTTGGGACAGTCTTATCTCCCGCCAAATCATAGTCCTGTCTTTGTAATATTTTTGGCGGGCAGAAATCTCTGCAGGGGCGCTTTGTCTTGTAACGGGAGCCGGTGATAGCTTAACTGGCCTTCCTGGGCCGATAATGTCTTTTACTTTGTCACCGTAACTCGGTTCATATATTGATCAGTCTGAGATTGCCCTTGATGGCTGTTAAACGGTTTTCCTTTGTACAGTAAATGGGTTTAAGTGTTCATTCAATTGTCCGCCCATTTCTTGATGGGCCTCATCCTGTAACCCAAGACTGTCCTGTACTTAGAATCCAATTAAATATGTATGCTCAGTTCCCTGAGTTTCGTTTTCCCGATACTGGCTTTCGCGGGCTTACTGTCCTCAATCCACAAGCCTGTCTGGCTTGCAGTAACAGAAATCAAATGGTCCCAGAAACTGATCACGAGGTCCGGCGGCCATTTTGTATGCCCTTTTATCAAAGGTTTTTCTGTACAAGCTTCTTTTGGTCAATAAAACTGTCTTATTAACCCTATTTTCTTGCGTGATTATTGCTGAAAATTTCGAATCTTACAAGTGCCAATGGGCAACGCCATGCCAGAGTAAGATGCCACAACACTGAATTCCCAACCATGCCACCATAGGAAGGCACCAAGCAAACCCGCAGAGGGTGGGAAAAGGAAAAGGCAGAGACAATTTTGCTCGCACTGCTCTTGTGCATTTCCTTGGCCTAGCTCAGAATAGTGCAGCCGGAGGCCTGGGAGGAGACCACCCTCTTGTTCTCTTGGCTGCAGCGATGTGTTTCTGAAGGAGAAAAGTCATAATCATCATGAAAGCACAACTTCTTTGCCAGTCCCTAGAATATCCTAATTAAGTTGGCATTACCTAAATGAGCATTATGACATGGCTGCATCCAGAAGTGCAAATGGAAACAAATCTGTGCTGCAGCATGTTCTCGAATTAAGAGCCAAATCAGCAGGTGCAGTGTACACGATGACGAGCTATAATTTAGCTCACAGGATTTAACACCAAGATTTTGTAAATGCAAAATAATACCGAGCCAGCTGTTTGAAATGTCAATTTTACTTGCTTAAAAAGGGAGAATGTATGGTCAAGAAATCTGTCAAAATTATCGATCAAAAATGATGTGTTTCAGTGTGGCTTTGTGTTTGCTCCATACACCTCAGTAATACTTTATAATGTTTAACTGCTGAGCATGGAGCTATTTCTGAAAGCTGGAATATTGCAGCAATAACAAAGCTAGTAATATGTCGGTAAAATCACTGAGGAGACCATATTACATATTTTTATAAACAACTAAGCTCATCTTTATCTGATTTGAAAATTAATTCAAATGCAGAATTTTTTTGAAATTAATAATTAGAGTCATGGGGGAAAAATTCGGTTGCTTTGCACCTCCTGTTAGCATCCTAAGAGGGCGCTAATGGGGCGCAAAGCAACTAGTGCCCGGGCGCGGCACCGCCAACGCCTCCGGTGAAATTCAGCGGGAGGTTAGCGGCAGCGGTTACCGTTAGCGCCCTGCGGTGCTGCGCCGCCGGTGATGACGTCATCGCCGTGTGCAGCGCCCCGCTCACGATCTTTGGTAGCGCCGCCTGACTTACCGCCGGACGCTATGTCCGACGGGGTCAGGGGGCCCTACCTGCAGCCGGGGCAGTGCTATTTAAAGGGGAGGTGCCGGGTGGCCATTTTTGTTGCTGGCCACCTGCCAGCACCTGACCCCGTTGCCGGCCCCGGCCCCCTCTTCAGTCCCCCCGCGGAGTGCCAGAAGCGCTCCGTGAGCCCGGCTCTTCTTTTGAGTGCCGGGCTCTTTTGCCGGCACTCCAATCCCTGGTGGCCCAGCTGGGCCCCGGGTCGCTCTGCGCTGAGCCCCTCCCCTTTAAGAAGGGGAGGAAGGCCTGCAGTACCGCGGCGCATGGCGCTGTGGCACATAGCGCTATGATATTCCCTCGCAGCACCCCAAGAGGGAGGCGGGGTGCTTCCAGTAGCGTCCCGCTTCCCTCTTGGGGCGCTACCGATGAATTTTGGCCATGGGGGCACAAATTTTTTTGGGGCACTAAAAGTAGCTAAAAGAAGGGGGCGCGACTCAATTTTTCCCCCATAGAGCCATAGGGGGTGATTTTGCCAGCCCTGGGGAGGCGAGTATGGAGGCGGGACTGCCAGGAAAATGGCAGTATTTGGGGGCGGGTGCCCAACCCGCCTCCATGCCATCTTGCCAGGAGGTGGGTAGCCGTCCCGTGCCGGGTCCCATCTCCTTGGAGGCGGGAAGAAATTAAAGCATATTAACTGCCTGTTAACAGGTAGTTAACAGGCAGAAAATAAGATTATCCCCTTTTTGCCCTCACAAGTGCGGGCTTCCCGAAGGCTCTAAAACCCGCCAGGTTAGCGAGGCGAGTACTGGGTCTGTGGGGGTCGGGGGTTGGGGTGCAAAAGTGCACTGTGAAGGTAAGTGATGGGTGCAAGAGTGTAGAGGTAAGTATCTGAGGTAAGTGCAAAGTGTTAGTAAAAGTCTACTTACCTTTATTTTTTCCTGCAGGCTTCAGTCGGTGTGTATGCGGAGAGTCTCGGAGCTCTGTGTTGGAGATGACAGATGGCCGTTGCATTCTCCAATGCAACAACCATCTCATTTCTGTAAAATAAAGAAGTTTGATGAGCTCTTGAATTCAAGACCTCATCAAACTACAGAGAATGTCACTGTTTGACAGCTTCACAGACCTGTCAAATGATAACAATTCATCTGTCAAAAAGTCATACGTTGATGTGCTCTGCAACTGACTTTCCCTTAATTGGCCTGCTAAGCCCACTGGGCGGACTTAACAAGGTCAATCAAGGGGAAATAGCGTGGGTTGGCCAGAAGTTGATGGAGGCGGGACTGAACCCTGACAAGTGGGAGTCCCGCCTCCAAAAGATCCCCATTGGCAAAATCACCCCGACAGAGTCATAATGGCACAGAAGGAGGCCATTCGGCCCATCGAGTCCATGCCGGCTCTCTGTAGAGCAATCCAGTCAGTCCCATTCCCCCGCTCTATCCCCGTAGCCCTGCAAGCTTATTTCCCTCAAGTGCCTATCTAATCTCCCCTTGAAAACATTGAGTGTCTCCGCTTCCACCACTTCCGTTGGCAGCGAGTTCCAGGTCATCACCACTCGCTGCGTAAAAGTTTTTTCTCATACTGCAAAATGTCCAGAAAGCTTTGAGAAAAATAACGTTTATGCTATGGGATAGCAATGAGCATTTGCTTAGATATAAAATCCCACATGCAAGAAGAGCAAGTGACTTTTAAAGCGTGTATTTTAAATCTCCTTTGCAGCATATGGCAGGAGAAGGGGAGAGATGGAGGGAAAATCACAAGGAGGTCCTTTCTCTCACTTCCTGATAAATCAGCTACAGAAAAACATTGACAGTTTCCATGGAGATTTCAATTGCATAGACCTTCCTGTTCTTCTGACTAAGTAGGATGGAATGTATGCAAAATATGTGAGTAAGTAGGTTAAATAAGGGAAAGCTTAATGTATAGAAATTAAAATATGAACCTCTTAACTGTAAATGAGAAATGAATCAACTTTTAGAGAATCGCCAAGTTTTTGGAATGGTTTTGGAATAGCTTACCAGAGTTTTTTAACTGAACAATATTTGTATTTATTTGCATAAACCTTGGTACATGTATGTATGTATGTATGTATGTATGGTGCTTTAAACCTCATAATGCGTACTTGGCCAGTTTTGGGGGCTTTTTCACATCCTTAAACAATGTAGTCGATTAAGTTAAATATAACCCCTACCTTTTACCAAAATAACTAAATTTGTCTGGTCAATAGTCATTGAAAGTTCTTGAAACTTAAAGCCACTGCATGAATGATAGCTTGATATAATTCTTATTTTTACTTTTGGACTTCAGTAATGGTTTTGTACTATTGTATTATTGCTGAAAATAATGGTGCATTCTGTTATAGGCAAGTGGGATTGAATAAAAAACATTTTTTGAATAATACCACAATTTACATTTTTTATGGATCTACAAAAATGCAGTGGCATGTGATTTTTCCTGAAATGGCAGAATTTTCAGGAATATTAGCAAATCAAAACTGAATTGCAAAGGAGTTGCCAGTGCAGATGAATTATGTTTATATCATGTTTGCAGATAATCTTTGTGGAAATAAGAGTTCATAGTTAATAGTTCATGAATGACTGCCTGCTGTCCCAGGATTAATCAATAGAAGTATTTGATCAACAAAAACTTATATCAATGTGTTCAGACAAAAATGTAAGAGTAATAACGGAGACCTTTTCAAAGTAGTTGAAAATTGTGGCCGAGAAATTGAGTGGGGTTAGCGCCCAATTAGCGGCGCTGGAGGGCATTGCGCTGGAATTATAGCCGTTTCTGAAATTGACTTGGGCCTTACCATCGGCGTTAGCCGGTAGCGCTGCACTGGCACCGATGACGTCATCGGTGTGCGCAGCGTCCCGGTTGCCGTGGTAACCCGGCCCCAAGCCCAAATTCAGTTGCGCCCGCCTCGCCCGTGGCAGGCGCAACCAACGATTGTGGAAAGGGTTCTTACACGCCTTTGCGCCGGCGCATAAAGGTGGAGCGGCGGCCGGCCGCGTTCCCGGCGGCCGCCTGCCTGCACCTCCCTTCCCGGACTCCTGCATCACCCCCCCCGCAGCCCTGATGTGTGTGTGCTGCGAGCCCGGCACTTCCCCGAGGTGCCGGGCTCAGATGTCGGGGGAATCCGCCGGTCAGTTGTCGGCTGCAGGCAGCTCTTCCTTAACAGAAGGAGGAGGCCTGCAGTTCCCCAGCCTGCCGCACCGCATCGGGTGCCGCAGCGGGGGATTAGCGCCGGAAAATCCAATCGAACGCCTGTTTTGAGGCGCTAAAACCCTCCTTTAGCGCCCGCCGCCGTCTGGGCCCGGCGCAACCGAATTTTCGGCGGGCGCTGCCGCATTAACGCTGGCGCAAAATTTCTGGCGCTACAGCCTTGGCGAACCCACAACCCAATTTCTAGGCCTGTATCTTTAGTAGTTATAAAATAGTAGCCTAGAAATTACTGCTGGTGATTTTAGCATTTGAATGCCTGATGTGTTTGTATTACTTGTCTGCTATTTTATTGCAGGCATTAACCCATCTAAAATAAATGGATTAACACCTCTGGTAAAATAGTGGACAGAGGAACATCGTATGAAGATGTTAAGCATCAACTGCTAATACACCAACATTACTATTACACAGCATGTACAGCACAGAAACAGGCCATTAGCTCAACTGGTCTATGCCGGTGTATATGCTCCACCCGAGCCTCCGCCTCTTCATCTAAACCTATCAACATAACTTTTTATTCCTTTACCCCTTGTGTTTATCCAGCTTCCCCTTAAATGCATCTATGCTATTCACCTCAGCTACACCTTGTGGTAGCGAGATCCACAATCTAACCACTCTCTGCATAAAGAAGTTTCTCCTGAATTCCCTATTGGATTTACTAGCAACTATCTTATATTTATGGCCTCTAGTTTTGATCTCCCCCACAAGAGGAAGCATCTTCTCTACGTTGACCCTATCAAACCCTTTCATAATGTTAAAGACCTCTATCAAGTCACCCCTCAGCCTTCTCTTTTCTAGAGAAAAGCACCCCAGCCTGTTCAATCTTTCCTGGTAGGTATAACCTCTCTATTCTGGTATCATCCTTGTAAATCTTGTTTGAACCTTCTCCAGTGCCTCTATATCCTTTTTATTATAATATGGAGACCAGAACTTTGCACAGTGCTCTAAGTCTGGTCTAAACAAGGTTCTAAACAAGATTAACATAAACTTCTCTGCTTTTCAATTCTATCCCTCCAGAAATGAACGCCAGTGCTTGGTTTGCTCTTCTTGATGGCCTTATTAAGCTGTGTCGCTACTTTAAGTTCCAGACTAGTATCTTTAATGTTTAAGTAAAAATTATATTAAGCAGCAAAATTTGACAAAATGTATGCTTTTTGAATTACACTGTCAGATATAGAGGCCCAGGTGTTTCAATTATAACACTGATGGTAATCCATTAAAATGAATGGGTTACCATCGCCATGATGATTGTAAAACCTAGGCCGGAGTGTTTTATTACACAAATTATTATTTTTTGTTTCTAGACATAATATTGAATTCTAAGAGAACAAGCTTAATTGATTCTGAGAAAACAAATACGCCTTTGTGGGGAACATGCGAACTCTAACTGCATGAAAAAAGAAAAGGAAAAATTATTACTGGAGTATTAAAATGGCCGAATGCACTTTATAAGCTGACGGGCTTTTTGTAAACTGACCTAATGAATGTCACATAGCATTAAATCCCTAAATCATCACATGATAGTCAGAGGTGGAGAGCTGATAGCTACACTGTAAATCAAACTGGCCTCTATTTTAACGTGTTGGATCCCGATAATTAGACCAAATAACCCTCGGCCTTCTCTCTAGCTCAGCCATAATCTCTAAGAAATTCTTGAAAATCTAATAGAGACCCTGCAGTGATTTTCTCATAGAGTGAAGTGATTGCCATCACATTTGTGGAGCTGATGCACAGCCAAGCTAACTGCTTCACTGCAGGATCTAGCAGGAGGGAGTCTATCAACTGTAGCACAGAACAAATGTTTTAAAAATTGTTTTTTTTTTCAAGTTGTAAAGCAACAGAAATTAAGATGCTATGTTGAAAAATGATTTTCTGCTCATGCCACAGTCTTCATGCTTTGTCAGTCGTGGCTCAGTTGGTAGCACTCTCGCCTCTGAGTCAGAAGGTTGTGGGTTCAAGTCCCACTCCAGAGACTTGAGCACAATAAATCTAGGCTCACAATCCAGTGCTAGTACTGAGGGAGTGCTGCACTGTTGGAGGTGCCGTCTTTCGGATGAGGCATTAAAAACCGAGGCCCAGTCTGCCCTCTCAGGTGGACGTAAAAGATCCCGTGGCACTATTTTGCAGAAGAATAGGGGAGTTATCCCCGGTGTCCTGGCCAATATTTCTTCTTCTCTTCTTAGGCAGTCCCTCGGAACTGAGGATGACTTGCTTCCACATTAAAATTGAGTTTGCAGGTGACTGATGAGTCCAATGCGGGATCTACAGTCTCTGTCACAGGTGGGGCAGACGGTGGTTGAAGGGGCGGATGGGTGGGGTGCTTGGGTTGACGTGCGCTCCTTGCGCTGCCTTGCGCTTGGCTTCCACTTGCTCCCGGCGAAGAGACTCAAGGCGTTCGGTGCCTTCCTGGATGCTTCTCCTCCACTTTGTGCGGTCTTGGGCCAGGGATTCCCAGGTGTCGATGGGGATGTTACACTTTTTCAAGGAGGCTTTGAGGGTGTCCTTGAAGTGTTTCCTCTGCCCACCTGGGACTCTCTTGCCGTGCCGGAGCTCTGAGTAGAGCGCTTGTTTTGGGAGTCTCGTATCGGGCATGCGGACAATGTGACCCGTCCATTGGAGCTGATTGAGCGTGGTCAAAGCTTCGATGCTGGGGATGTTGGCCTGAGCGAGAACACTGACGTTGGTGCGCCTATCCTGCCAATGGATTTGTAGGATCTTGTGGAGGCAGCGTTGGTGGTACCTTTGCAGTGCTTTGAGGTGCCTGCTATACATGGTCCATGTCTCTGAGGCATACAGAAGGGTGGGTATCACTACTGCTCTGTAGACCATGAGCTTAGTGACGGGTTTGAGGTCCTGGTCTTCAAACACTCTCTTCCTCAGGCGACCGAAGGCTGCACTGGCACACTGAAGGCAGTGTTGGACTTCGGCGTCGACGTCTGCCCTTGTTGACAGTAGGCTCCCGAGGTATGGAAAGTGGTCCACATGTCCAAGGCCTTGTCATGGCCAATATTTATCCCTCAATCAACATCACTAAAAAACAGATTGGGGTAGATTTTCCCGAAGCTGTCGGGAAGAAGACGAGACTTCCCATTTCGGGTTTTTGACCCACCTACTTCAATGTCCGGCCAATCCGCGCGATTTTCCCTTGATTGACCTTGTTGAGCCCGCCCAGCAGGCTCAGCAGGCCAATTAAGGGCCACCCGGCAACAGGTGATGTCACAGACTGCAATTTCATCTGTCAAGAGTTCTTGACAGATGAAATATCAGTGTTTCACAGCTGTTTGAAGCTGTCAAACACTGACACTCTGAGTTCTAACATGAGTCCTTCTGCACAGACTCAGTTAGAACTCTCACTGGCACTCAAAGCTGAAGGCTGTCACTTTTCACAGATCGCAGCCGTTCAGCTTTCAGTTCCGGCTGAGTGATGTGCTCCCGACGGCTACAGGAAGAAAGGCTGTTAAGGTAAGTACAGGTAAGTAAAAGTTCTTTACACACTTTAGACACACCAAACACACTTACCTTTACACTCATGCACCCATCACTCACCTGAGCACCGACATCACGACCCCTCCAACTCCTTCAACCCGACGGCCCGCCTGCTCTAACCTGGCGTGGTTTGGAGCCGTCGGGAAACCCACATGAAACCCCTCAAAATAGGGATTAGGCTAAAAACTGCCCGTTAACTACCTGTTAACAGGCAGTTAATTGGCACTAATCCCTTCCCGCCTGGTTTCGGTGGGCACCAGTGCGGGGCAGGTACCTGCCGCCCCTGAAACTTACGTGGGGCGGGGTTTTGGGCGGGATGGTGTCGGGACCCCCAAATTCGGGATTTCCCCCCCCCACACGCCTGAAACCCTGCCTGATGGCTCCACGAAAATCTAGCCCATTATCTAGTCATTATCACAGTACTGTTTGTGGGAGCTTGCTGTGACTACACTTCAAAAATACTTAATTGGCTGTAAAGCGCTTTGGGATGTTCTGAGGTCGTGAAAGGCGCTATATAAATGCAAGTCTTTCTTTTCTTTATTTGTTATCACACTTTTTATTAGGTCATTGTTGCATCCAATTATTTTATTGCTTTCAGAACAATTTTGTAATCAATTGATCATTGGTTAGGATAAAACCAGAGCCACGTTTGTCAGCCCTGATCACTCAGCTAATTAAGGCAGTATAAAAGTTTTAACAGTCACAAATATCCCAGGTTCCATGTATGGTCTGCGCTGATTTAATTGCCGGTTGCGATAGCAGCCATGGCGCGACAATTGGTATCAGTACTCCGTGGTTAGGGAAAGGAAATTCAGCCACAGCACTTCTTCCTGACTGCTGCTGGAAGCGCATGTGTGGGCAACAAGTGAGTAGAGGGTCAAGCAGCTGCATTGTGGTTGATTTTTCTGCTGACCCTCACTGTCTTTACAAATTACCATTTAGGCGAAGTATCAGAGACTGTCCAGTGGCCATGGTCTGATACTCCAGCAAAAGGCTAGTGCCTCTCGGAATGTAGGAGGAGAAAGGAGAAAAGTGGCACCAAACTAGTCACAATATATGCAGTGATAGTCTAACTCTCAACAATTAAAGGCTCAGTCAAATGAGTTTTGGCAATATCCGTCTACTTTCCAGTAGCACTGAACTGTATGCATTTATATTAACTGATATTATTTCGATAATTTTGCTCTGAGAAGGCGCATGGATTGAAAGTAATCAGCAAGGGAACTATCAGACTAACATTGGCCCTTCGAAGGTTGGATTTAAGGGTCAGGAAAATACAAGGTTATGGTTCACATTCTACATTCCCCATACTACACATAGTTATGAATGCTGTTATGAATTACAGAGAGTTTACTTAGCAGTATCACCTTCTCTTAATAAGCAATTAGCCATGACAATTACTGTGATCTGGGTGGCGGTCATGCCCACATTCTTAGTTGTTTCTATAATACTTAACTTGAATCCACCCTGTCTCCTTAACTGGGGGGAGCGGTGGGGGTCACCAAATGGCATTGAAGGTATACGCTACCTCGATGAATGTCTTTTTGTGATACAGTAATCACAACTGTTTCCACCCCTAAAAAAGTTTTACTACTTAAAGTTTCCTTCCCATCATTGCGCCTGAATGTGTTTAATCAATGGAAATGCAAGCCATCCCCTGCAGATCCCTGACTTAAAAGAACTGTTATGAAAAACACACACACTAATCTTTGTTGCCAGCATTCTCAACTGTTTTCTGACAACCAGAACAACAGGAAAATAGAATTATGGGTCACTTACCTGATTGAAGTTTGTAAAATTTGGCTCACTGTCAGTATTATGTTCAAAAGGTTGAATAACTTAGTATCTATGTTTTAGTTGGATTCTTTAAATCAAAGTTGTTGTTCAGTGCTAATCCCAGGTTCCAGATAGGATGAAGATGCTGTCACTAAGATTGAGACCATCCATTCAGTTGCCTCTGCTGCTTCCCCCCTCCGCCTGCCCACTGAATCGAACCTCCCCCAGGCTCCCCCTGCCCTAGCCCTGGTATGTTGGAAAGACTAAAGCTATTGTTTTCAAACCCCACCACTAGCTCCGTGCCCTCACCACTGACTCCATCCCCTCCTCGACTATTGTCTCAGGCTGAACTAGATGGTTCATAATCTCAGCATCCTATTCGACGCTGAGCTTAGCTTCCGACCCCATATACTCTTCATCAAAAAGACTGTTAACTTCCATCTCAGTAGCATCGCCTAGCTCTGCCCCTGCCTAAGCCCATCTGCAGCTGAAACCCTCATCTATGTCTTTGTTGCCTCCAGAATCAACTATTCCAATGCTCTCCTGTATGGCCTGCCATCCCCAACCTACATATACTTCAGATCATCCAAAACTCTGCTTCCCATATCCTATCTAGCACCAGGTCCTGTTCACCCATCACCCCTTTGCTTGTTGAACCTACATTGGCTCCCATTCCCCCAATATCTCCAATTTAAAATTCTCATCCTTGTGTTTAAATCCCTTCATGGCTTTGCCCCCTTCTTATCTTTGTAGCCCCCCTCCAGCCTTATAACCCCCTCAAACTTTTGTTCCTCTGACTCAGGCCTCTTGTGCTACCCTCCTCCATTTTGCTCCACCATTGGTGGCCATGCCTTCAGGCATCTAGGACCCATGCTCTGGTATGCCTTTTCTAAACCTCACTGCCTCTCCACCTCCTTCTCCTCCTTTATGACCCTCCTTAAAATAGATCAAGCATTTGGTCATCCTTCCTAATATCTCCTTCTTATGCTTGGCATCCATTTTTGTCTGATTACCCCTCTATGAAGCTCCGTGGGATATTTTTCTACATTAAATGTCTGATATAAATGCAAGTCATTGTTGTTGTCATTGCTGTCGTTATCATCGTCAACATTAGGATAAATTATGCAACACTAATCTGAAATCGCATATATGAAGGTAGTGTACGATGCCAATCATGTACCAAGATAATCTGTAATTTTGGAAATGTTAAGTTTTTACAGTTTTATGACATTGACATAGGTCAACAAAATTGATAGGATCAGTCTCTATTTAAAGCCCAGTTCAATAAAAAGACATCCAAATGTAGTAAAGTTTGAGTACTGACAGAGCCCAGATCAAATCTGGATGGTCTATTAAAACATCTTTGATATTTTCACTTGGTAATTTTAGCCTGCAACTGTTTTGCCATAGATGTCATAATTGAGCTGACATCAGTAAGGTGATGTTGGTAAGAAAAGATTAGATTAGAAACTAAACTGAGGTCTACAAATGCTTTACATTGTTCAAGAAAAGATAGCAATTTACAGGCTGAGTAGCTTCGAGAAACTGATTTTCAGTTGGCTTTATGCTTTTTAATACATTTCCTTTTCCTTCTCTCTTTTTCTGACATTTCTAATAGGCTGCTTCTCGATCATGCTGCATAATAATAAAATAAATATTTCATATACAAATAATCCATGCTCCATCGGCGGTAATTAGGGTTATCTTTGTTGTATATTATTTTGAACCATGACTATTGAAGTAAAGGAATTATTAATGTGTATTGCTACCATGAATACTGTTGTCAGGATGTGTGGTTTAGTTTTATTTTTAGTGCCTTAATGCTGATTATAATTTTTGCCAAGAAGAAACCCCATTCTATTAAGTTTTATTTTACACTGATAACATCCAACTCTACTTATCTGCCACAGCCACTAATTCCAGGGCTCCAGCTGTACTATCCAAACACCTGAAACTCCCCACAGCTCAATGGCAGGAAAAACTATTGCCAACCCATTTAGCTCTTGCTAGAAGTTAGGTTCAAGAAGGAGGCTCACTGCCACCTTCTCAAGGGCAATTAGGGATGGGCAATAAATGCTGGCCTTGCCAGCAACGCCCAGATCCCAGGAACGGACAAAAAAAAATGTAATTGTCTGCAAAAGAATAGTGCTTTCTAGCTTGCAGAAAACAATTTTAGGAACTATTGGCCTGCTTTGAGATCAACCGTTCAGATTTCCACTCTGTTCTCTGAGGATTAGTTCGCAAGCACTAACTGACAGAAAACAGATCAATAACCCTCAAGTCCCTCAGGCCACTGCCACGACCCATGGGAAAATGTGGTACAGATTTACAGTTTGTGGTACAGTACGTGGGGCATCAAAATGCTTCACCTCTCGGGAAATATATAGTGCAGTGGTTCTTTTCAAGAAATCTGTTAGAATAGTTCTCAGGGGTCATAGTAGAATAGTCTTCACTGAGTATCGTTTGTTCTTTGGAATACCAGTAAAGAATATTTCTGCAGGTTTATTTGTAATCTTCCAACCCCGCCCCCCCGCCCCCCTCCTCCTGAAGGCAGCAGCCCTCCAGTATCCCACCCAAGTGGTTATTCTTTTTTGTGAGCTTTGACGAGTGTCAGTAAATTATTCAACCATGAATCCTGTTCTCACCCAAAGCCCACACAAGCACATTCTCCAAAAGGAAACAAGGACCCAATGGTAACTCCTAGCTGATTTCCTTTTGCCAACTGTAATGCCGCAGTTGCTGGTTAGATTAGCTTTCAACCTAGACTGAGAATTAAACCGGAGACTTTCTGGTCTGTATGGCTTGGTCTTACATCATGTGGTGCTTTTACTCACTAAGCCAAATAGGGAGCTTATACCTTTGTAGTCTTAAGGAAAGTCAGTATTAGTGCATAACCTTGGCACGGAATGGTTTGCTCAGGAAATTTATTATTTGGAGCTTAGCTGTGATTCAGGTGTTAAATAGAGAGTAACTATTAGCTTAAGCAGAATTTTTAGTTGACTGATAAAATTCCTTCTCATGACCAAAGTGGTCAATTTCAAATACTGGAAGTTTTGGTTACTTGTGTCCACCTGTGGAGACCTTTGCTATGGAAATGAAAGTCTGCTCAATCTTCACATGCAAGGACTTTTCTCATTGCTGTCATAATCCCATCTGGTGAGAGATTGTTATGGGCTTCGGAAACACTCTTGCTATGAAAAGCAGCATAGCCTGAATTTATTTACATAATCATATGACTAGTGCTGCAAATACTTTTGGCAGGCAATGGTCGAGACTGATGCTAACACTGATGCCACAGCAGATCCAACTGTGCCAAAACTGAGCTCATTCACATTTCACTAATGTTGCCAACATTTCAAGGCTATTTCTAGATTGCCTTTTGTCTCTGACTGATTCGAAAGCCTATTTTGTCATTAGAATCTATTCTCTGACATCCAGTAAACCACAAAGTGGCACTATATGATCTCTATTTCATCCCGTCTGAAACAAAGGGAAGGCCTGGAGCTCTGCAGTGCTCTGTACTGGACCTGGCTGCAAAGTGGTGAGTCCAATATCAAGTACTGCCATTCATTGTGCGGTGAGAACACCAACCTTCCTTAGCAAATTCTGTGTGCGCCTACTGAAAAGCCAATCATTCTTACTGTAAAAACAGCCATAGTTGTAGATCTGACCCCCAAAACATAAAAGTACAACTAGGGTTTCCTATTTAAGCTGTTCGAGTTCTCCCCTCACCCCTCACCCCTCAACTCGGTTTAATGGAAAATCGATTTCCACTTCTGACATGATGTTAATTGCTGTACACACAAAAATAAAAGCTGGTCCCACTATTATTCTGCTGATATACTGTTGGAATCTGCAAATTCATCCCCAGTCATTGATTTTGTGAAGCCAGGGTATACTTTGCAGTGATGAATTTAAAATGAGGTCAATAATAAGAATAAATGAATCAATAAATAATCGGATTGACTACTTTGACAGATTGCAAATGATATGAGAGATAAAATATGGTTGGTCTCCTTTGGACACAAACATCTATCGGTCATCCAGCTACTGTAATAATTTACCTGACATAACAAAGTTAGATTCTGCATGCATACATTAGAATGTGGGCCAATGGATAAAAATGAAATATATTTGCTGTAACTTACCAGAAAGCCAAATTACGCAACACAGAAGCACCTTTCAGCACTGACTGCACGTTTAAAAAAATATTTATGAGTCGATTCTCCGTCACATTGCTCGCATTGAGTCACCGAAGCCATCGGCCTTTGTGTTTTCTCATAACTCAGTTATATGTTGCCAGGGATGAGACTTGAGTATTTAGATGTTTCCTTTGTATGTTGGTGAGGAAATTGTACACAGTAATGAAGGCAGGATGTGAGCAGAGTACTGCACAGTGTTAGTATGAAATCTTTGGCCTGATATTCTACTGATATTTAGGAATAAAAATTCTAATAAACTTCAACCTCATTCAGAGGTGAAGGTTCTGGTGCATTTTTTAATTACAGAATTAAGGAGTCATATTTACTTGATGTGGGTTTTAGTATCCAAAGAAAAATGACTCATTTCTGCCATCTATTCGTACTTATGGAATTGTGACTCTGGGCATCGCGACCTTTGCCCCTAACATTGAGGAGGTAATTGAAAAAGAAGGAGTTGAAAGAACTGGCTGGAGGCAAGGCCAGTAATAGAGATGTAGCTTGATGCTGCAAAAATAAGTAATGGGACTTCAAAATGGCAAAGTTACTTTTAATAACTGATTTTTACAATGTCATGTGTAATGGTACAAAGTAATTACTTGGACTATTTTATGGTGGATTGATGGATCTTGGTGCGGGTTTTGAAGATGGGTCAAGAAAAGAAGAGGGCATTTTGGGTTGGTGAGTGAAGTCAGGATGAGGCGGGCAATGACTGGTGCTGGAGGGTCAGGAAGGCGAGTGGGTTTTGGGTTAGGAATGGCTGGTAGGGTGAAGGTAGGTCTAGGGGGCTGAGCAGCCTAGAAACATAGGAGCAGGAGTAGTCCATTCAGCCCCTCGAGCCTGCTCTGTCATTTGATTACATTATGGCTGATCTGTACTTCAACTCCATTTACCTGCCTTAGCGCCATATCCCTTGATACTTTTCCCTAACAAAAATCTATCTATCTCGATCTTGAAAACCCCAACTGTGCCAGCATTCACAGATTTTGGGGGAGAGAGTTCCAGATTTCTGCTATCCTTTGCATGAAAAAGTGCTTCCTGATTTCATTCCTGAATGGTCCCATCAGAGGAAATAGTTTTATTGTATCTACCGTATTGAATCCTTTTAACATTTTTAATTTCTTGATCAGATTACCGCTTAATTTTCTATACTCAAGGGAATACGAGCCAAGTTTATGCAACTTTTCCTCATAATTCAACATGGACTGCAGCAGTTCAAGAAGGTGGCTCACCATCACCTTCTCAAGGGCAATTAGGGATGGGCAATAAATGCTGGCCTTGCCAGCGACGCCCACATCCCATAAAAACGAGTAAAAAAAAATCCCCGGTATCATTCTGGTGAATCTTCACTGTAGCTCCTCTGGAGACTGCATATTCGTGGCGGAGGTGTGGTGGTGCGATGTTTGCAAGCACGCGTCAATCTATCCTTCCTGAGGTGCGGTGCTCAAAACTGACCACTGTACCGCAGATGGGGTCTGACCAAAGCTCTATACAACTGAAGCATAACTTCCTCCCCTTTGTGTTCCAACACTCCATTACCTTTTTGATTTATTTTTGTACCTCTCTACTAGCTTTTAATGATGTGTGTACTTAGACTCCCAAATCTCTTTGCTCCTCTGCAGTTCCTAATTTTCACCATTTAGAAAATACTCCGATTTATCTTTCTTGGAGCCAAAGTGGATGACCTCACACTAAACTCCATCTGCCATAGTTTTGCCCACTCGCTTAATCTGTCTATGTCCCTTTGCAACTTCCTGCTCCCATCTGCACTATTTACTGTCCCTCCTAATTTAGTGTCATCTGCAAACTTGGATATACAACTCTCTAATCCTTCAACCAAGTCATTCATAAATATGGTGAAAAGTTGAGGACCCAGAACAGATCCCTGGGGAACACCATTTGTCTCATCCTGCCAACCTGAGTACATACCCTTTATCCCCACTCTCTGTCTCCTACCTCCAACCAATTCCCAACCCAAGTCAAGCCAAAACGATAACTCCAATTCTGTGCGTTCTCATTTTTGCCAATAACCGTTAGGGTGGAATCTTATCGAATGTTTTCTGGGAGGCAACATCCATGGGCAATCCTGTGTTTCCTCACGACTGACGTTAAAATAGTGAGGCAGGTGGCAGCAAGGAGAATGCAAGGCAGTAAAGAAAGGAGAGGGTCTGATTGGGTTTGGTTGGGTTGTGGCTGGTCCTGGGAGCCAGCTGAATTTGAAGATGGATGGAAGATGCAGTGCAGCTCAATCTGGTGTTATAAGGCTGCACAGCAAGGTTAGTAATTAAAAATGTATTGGATTTTATATAAACATTACACATTACCCCAGGCATTGCATCAGGAGTTGCTGCACGTATTGCTGCATTATCAAGGCAGGCATTACTAATTTGTGACACCGGCAATAAGCGTGACAAACGGGAAGTTTCAAAAATGTTAGTATTTTGAAATAGTATTCAGTTTTCTGGCATTGAGGGAAGAGGGCTTTAAAGCGTTAATAACACTCTTTTCAAAAGAAGTTTTGGATGAAAAAATAAGTAAATAACATATAGCTTAGTAACAATACTGATCAGTATTTAACTTCACTGGAGATTATCTTTTTAAATACTATTTAAAGTGTAACTTCTGAGGACCCATCAGTATAAGGATCCTCCACATAGATTGGCAATTTACCGTCCCTGGGATTGTTTCAAAGTTACAGCCTTTAAATAGTAAATTTGTATTTTGAAGTTACTAGAAAATAATTATATTTAATCAACCATTCTAACATCACAGTGGGTGCAATGAGAAGTTCTAAACTGATAATGGGGATAATTTTAACTTCAGTGCCTGGGCGGTAATGTGACGGAGCGAATTGCCCGCTTGTTGTAGAAGCTGTTGATTTCAATCGGATGAAAACTGGGCAGGTTCTACAATGGTCGTGTCATCCATTCCGTCATTTAACAGCCCAGGTGGTAAGGTTGAAAATAAGCCCACTATTGGGTTAAGCTACATGCAGTCCACTGCCCGGATTACATCAGGAGCACATCTGCAGTTTTACTCTACACCTCATATGTCAAATACACTGAGAGGTTTCTGAAATCCAGAGATGCAAATGTGAAGCAGCTCTCCAAAAATCTTCTGTCACCTATCCTAAAAGATAAATGGAGGAAATAATATGAAAAATATTGAGCAAGAAATGCATAAAAATAATTAACTAATCCTGAAATATTAATCGTGATTTGTTGATCACTAGAAATTGGACCGGATAATTCTCGGGCCATGATCTTGACAGTTATGCCAGGCTCTCACCTGCCAGTGCCCCCTAGAACTGATCCTGCCAGAGCATGTGTGGGCAGTAGCAGGGTGTCTCATTTACATGAGGCTGACTGCTTCCTATGCCACTACAGGTGCCTCTTGGGTGGTTGCCAGCCCCAAGCTCCTGGAATCTCTGCTACCTGATTGTACACACCCCATACTAGCCTCTTACCATAACACATTTTTTTTTTTAAGTGTAAGGAAGAAGGAATTTACATTTATATGGCGTCTTTCATGACCTCATGACATCCCCAAATGTTTTACAGCCAAAGAAATACTTTTGAAGTGTAGTCACTGTTGTATGTAGGGAAACATGGCAGCCAATTTGCACACAGCAAGGTCCCACACATAGCAAGGTCCCACAAACAGCAATGAGATAAATGACCAGATCACCTGTTTTAGAGATGTTGGTTAAGGGATAAATATTATCCAGAACACCAGGGAGAACTCCCCTGCTGCTCTTCAAATAGTGCCATGGGATCTTTTACGTCCACCTGTGAGGGAAGACAGGGCTTCAGCTTAACATCCCATCTGAAAGATGGCGTCTCCAACAATGCAGCACTCCTTAGTACTTAACAAAAAAATTGTACTTTGATCCTTGGTGGTCCAGGCTTCTTTCTTGGTCTGGGGCCTATGTGCACCTTTCTGGAGGTCAGCATGCCTCAGCTAAGTCGGTGGTCCCATTAGTGCCAGTGAGGCAGGAACCACTAGTACAGGGAGTCCTTGCCCTGTCCATGTCAGTGGCTCTGCCCTGATATGTGGTCACTGGAATTACTGCTTAATGTTGGGACCTGATGAATCTGTGGCCATTCCTCCAGCCTCCCACCAGAGTTGCAACAGGAGTCCACTGGTGAGGCAAAGTTGGCCCCATTATAACTAATGGGCCCACTTCAAAGAGACAGAATTCCTTTTCTTTGAACTGCATAAGCTGTTGTTGGGTCATGAGCCCTAGTAGTGTAAATATTCACATTAGTGGTGGTTGCCTCTCAGCAATGCGTGATAGTTTTAACATTTGTTCACTCGCTTGGTCTATAATCCATCTGTGCAGGTAAGAATGTGGTTAAGAACCCTTCATTGGTTGAGTGTTACTGACTTACCTGGGTTGATTCACAGTTTCTGAAGTGCAGTTCATATCAGAATATGTAGCTGGTGTAAGAGTACAATGAAATACCAAATAATAGCTAACTGGCAATGCTCTCATCGGGAGGCTCCAATAAATTTGAAAATTAAGCTTGAACTGTTTATAACGGTCATCTAAATCCCTTGATTAGATTACAGCTTTAAAATGATTCTAGGATATCCTTTTAAAAAGTACAGGGACTAACTCGCAACTTTGATGGGGCGTAAAACTGACACTATTGGATCATAGGAACGTGAGGAGGCCATTTAGGCCCTCGGGCCTGTTCCGCCATTCAATTCGATCATGGCTGATCTGTATCTCAACTCCATTTACCGCCTTGGTTCCATATCCCTTACCTAACAAAGATCCATCATTCTCAGTTTTTACATTTTCACTTAACCTAGCCTCAACAGTTTTTTGGGGCAGAGTTCCAGATTTCCACTACCCTTTCTGAAGAAGTACTTTCTGACATTACCCCTGAACGGCCTAAATTCAATTTTAAGCTTCTGCCCTCTTGTTCGGGACTCCCCCACCAGAGGAAATAGTTTCTCTCTCCATCCACCCTATCAACTCTTTAATAATCTTAAACACCTCAATTAGATCACCACTTAATCATCTACACTCGAGGGAACACAAGCCAACCTGTCCTCATAATTTAACCCTTTTAGCCCTGATATCATTCTGTCGAATCTGCGCTGCGCCCCCTCGAAGGCCAATATATCCTTCCTGGGTGCAGTGTCCATTGGAAAGAAAAATGGGGTGGGGTGTATAACTGACGGCTGATTTGATACCACCTGTTTTATACCTCCACTGAAGTTGAAAGTTACCCTCATTATATGCTTTTTTTTTGGGAGGGGGGTGTGGGGAGTGGTGGCTGGAGGAGACATTATTCAGCTTTGGATTCAATTTTAGCTATCAGCGCAGGCAGTAGCAACCAATCTGCTTTGTGCCTTTGATGTATCATCCTGAAAGATTTATGAGTTGTGTTATCACTACAAGTTTCTTAAGAAATAATTTGCAGTCAATTACCAGGACATTCTATGGTAATTATATCTTATATACTTCAAACAGAAGAATATGTAATGCGCATTTAATCATGTTTTTTTAGATATGTATAAGCGAACAGGATGTTCGAAACAATGACTAATAAAGGGAAAGGCGCAAACTGAAAGAAGATTTACACATTTTAAGTCATTTTTAATTTCTCCAGATTTACTAGTTGTCATTTTTATGAACTAACTGTAATTTTGCTTTAATTCATTACACAGCTGAACTCGACATAAATGAAGCAAACTGAGCAAGTTAAAATGAGAAAAGTGATCAGGCTCTGAGAAGGTCACCTCATTTATCATTTTCAATGTCATGCTCTCTAATTTTTAAGATAAAGCCATTGATTGAAAGCAATAATTAATTCCTGGCGCTGCAAAAATAAGTAATGGCACTTCAAAATGACAAAGTTATTTTTAATCACTGATTCTTACAATGTCATGAGTAATGACACAAAGTAATTACTTGCACTACTTTATGGTGGACTGATGGATCTTAGGTTAATATTTCCTTTGAATCGGGCCATGCAAAATGCTTGATAAGTGAAATATGGCACAAATGTTAACAGTGCACATCATTCTGACACAACTTACACAATACTTGCACTATAGGCACAGCAGCATCATGGCAAATTGTCAAAGTATAACATATTATTGCGCTGATCTTAAAGTGGGCACCTACCCATGACCCCAGAATAGCTAGTGCATGTTCAGTTACAGCAAACAAGATACAGCATATCATTTGGCATAGGTCCTCTAACCAAGCGGGAGTACCACTTTACATTGCCAAAAGACACTCTTAATGGACTGATAATCTGATGGCGCATCCACTCTTAAGCAGAATATATCCTGTTTGCTGATGTGTGTGTGCTGTGAGGAGGATGCCGAGAAACTCCAGTATGATTTGGACAGGTTGGGTGATTGGGCAGAAGCATGGCAGATGCAATATAACGTGGATAAATGCGAGGTTATCCACTTTGGTGTCAAAAACAGAAAGGCAATAGATTGGGAGAAGGGGAAGTGCAACGAGACCTGGGCGTCCTTGTGCACCAGTCGCTGAATGTAAGCATGCAGGTGCAGCAAGCGGTTAAGAAGGCAAATGGTATGTTGGCCTTCGTAGTGAGAGGGTTTGAGTACAGGAACAAGGATGTCTTGCTGCAGTTGTACAGGGCCTTGGTGAGACCACATCTTGAGTATTGTGTGCAGTTTTGGTCGCCTTATCTGAGGAAGGATGTTCTTGCCATGGAAGGAGTGCAGCGAAGATTCACCAAGATACCTGGGATGGCAGGAATGATGTATGAGGAGAGATTGGGTCGATTGGGCTTGTACTCGCTGGAGATTAGAAGAATGAGAGGGGATCTCATCGAAACTTATAAAATTCTAACAGGACTAGACAGACTAGATGCTGGAAGGGTGTTCCCGATGGTCGGGGAGTCCAGAACCAGGGGTCACAGTCTAAGGATAAGGGGTAAGCCATTTAGGACAGAGATGAGGAGGAATTTCTTCACCCAGAGAGTGGTGAACCTGTGGAATTCTCTACCAAAGAAGGCAGTAGAGGCCAATTCATTAAATATATTTAAGAAGGAGTTGGATGTATTTCTTAAGGATCAAGGGATATGGAGAGAAGACAGGAACAGGGTACTGAATTTGGATGATCAGCCATGATCTCATTGAATGGCGGAGCAGGCTCGAGGGGCCAAATGGCCTACTCCTGCTCCTATCTTCTATATTTCTATGTTTCTATGCCAATCGGAGGATCAGAACAAAGATGGATGGAAATGCACATTTTCCCCAACATTATTTGGAGAGGAGGATGGAGAAAAAGAAAATCCCTGAGAAAAGCACTGAAGCTATATTTTAAAAATAATAAAATAATAATCATAGGTACATTATATGCATTTCACATTTTTTAAATTTAAAACTTAACACATCCCTCAGGTAGTGTCTTGCTGACATCCTCCTTGACATTATTAGTGATTTCCAGAGATGGGTGGGAGGTTCTGAAGCTATCTGTGTCATTGGAAGATTCCATGAAGATGATGTACCTAGTGTCTTTCACGAAGTGGCTCAAGATGGCCTGGAAGTGTGCAGAGTTGAGGCTTGGACCTACACTACAATCCCTTCCCAAAATGTACTCTTTCAGCGACAGGCTTGATGACTCCTCACTCTGGTGCACACCTTAGCACTGGCACCACTGCCACTGGTCATGAGAAAGAACCCAACCCATCCAGATGCTCAAATGAGGATCATGCTGCACAGGCAACATCATAGCCACATTCCCACTGTGAAGTGTACAAGTCCCAGAAGCACCAAGCCATGACATCAGGGAGAATGAGACTTTGCAAATAATAAGTTATCAGCATAGAAACATAGAAAAATAGGAGCAAGAGTAGGCCATTCGGCCCTTTGAGCCTGCTCTGCTATTCAATATGATCATGGCTGATCCTCTATCTCAATACCATATTCCCGCTCTCTCCCCATACCCCTTGATGCTTTTTGTGTCTAGAAATCTTCTTAAATATATTCAGTGACTTGGCCTCCACAGCCTTCTGTGGTAGAGAATTCCACAGGTTCACCAGCCTCTGAGTGAAGAGATTTCTCCTTATCTCAGTCCTAAATGTCCTAGCCCTTATCCTGAGACTGTAACCCCTCGTTCTAGACCCCCCAGCCAGGGGAAAGATCCTCCCTGCATGCAGTCTGTATAGCACTGTCAGAATTTTATATGTTTCAATGAGATCCCCTCTCATTCTTCTAAACTCGAGTGAATACAAGCCTAGTCGACCCAATCTCTCCTCATACGACAGTCCTGCCATCCTAGGAATCAGTTTGGTGAACCTTCGCTGCACTCCCTCTATGGCAAGTATATCCTTTCTTAGGCAAGGAGACCAAAACTGCACACAGTACTCCAGGTGTGGTTTCACCAAGGCCCTGTATAACTGTAGTAAGACATCCTTGCTCCTGTACTCAAATCCTCATCAGTGCAGCCACGTAATATCAGCTGATTTAAATGTCCTGCGCTTTGGAGAGTCACCCCATCAGTCATCACAACAATCAGGAGCACAGGCAATATTTATATCAGATGATTTTATGCAGAAGATGACACAGTTAACTGACTCATTGAAGAATCCTGCTGTTCCCCAATGCTACTTCCACCTGCAAACCAGTGGACCATTAACCAGCAATGACCCTTCAGATTTGGGATGCATTCTACTGGGGGAGAAGTTGCTTCTTTTGCTCCCCTTAAATCACTGCTGTTACCAGTAAAACTTTACTGTTTTCTACACTAGCCATCCTTATTAGCTCTTTGTGAGAGAATGCCTAATAATTGTACACTGCAACTGGTTTTACACCATTAACAGTAATCAGGCAGAAAACTTTTATCGCTTCTGTCTGAACTTGGTTCCAAACCGTGTCCCACCAGTGACTACAAGGCACTGATGAGCAACTGCATACTCATAGGGGAAACAGTGCAGATAGTAAGAATAGGCGAGTGGTGACCATGGGGGATTCTATAGACAGGGGAATATATCGTTTATTTTGTAGATGTGATCCAGAGTCCCAAATGGTATGTTGTTCATAAGACCCAGCATTTGGGACATCACTGAGTGAATACAAAAAGGCTCTTGAATAGGAGGCTGAGCAGACAGCTGTTGTGGTTCATGTGGGAACCAATGACATTGATATGAGTAAGTTTGAAGTTCGGCAAAGGGACTTTAAGGAGCTAAGTTCTAGATTAAGGTCAACAAATAAAATAAGAGACAATATCAATCTAAAAGAAAAGGCTTACACAAATGCAAGGTAAAGTGGAAATCCAACAGACTGGGAGAGCTATAAAAAGCAACAAAGCGATACAATGAAAGTAATAAGAGTTGCAAAAAGGGAATATGAAAACAAAACATCCAAGGGCTATCAAATCAACAGCAAAACTTTTTATCAATCTATTAAGAGAAAGAGCATGGTAAAAGGGAATATTGGCCTAGAAAAGATGGATACAGGCAAGACTATGATGGATAATAAGGAGATGGCAGACATTTTCAATGAGTACTTTGTATCCATTTTCACAGTGGAGGAAGACGACAAAATATCAGTTGGACAAGGGAAACTAACAATAAACTGAGGGGAGGAATTTAGTGGATTTAATATAAGTTTTTTTAAAGGTAATGGAGAAATAATGGGACTTAAGACAGGCAAATCACCAGGGCTGTTCCCACCCCAAGGTATTAAAAGAAATAGATGAAGAAATTGCAGATGCATAGTCATAATTTTCCAAAACTCTCTAAATTCAGGGACTATGCCTTTGGATTGGAACATTGTGAATGTCACTCCATTATTTAAGAAGCACAAAAATCTAGATTGACACTCCACTGCAGTACTGAGGGTGTGATACACTGTTGGAGGTGCCGTATTTCGGATGAGATGTCAAACCGAGGCTCTGTCTGCTCTCTCAGATGGACATAAAAGATCCCATGGCACTATTTTGAAGAATAACAGGGGAGTTATCTCTGGTGTCCTGGCTAATATTTATCCCTCAATGAACATCACTAAAAAAAAGATTATCTGGTCATTATCACATTGCTGTTTGTGGGAGCTTGCTGTGCGCAAAATAGCTGCTGCGTTTCCTACATTACAACAGTGACTACACTTCAAAAGTACTTCATTGGCTGTAAAGCGCTTTGGGACGTCCTGAGGTTGTGAAAAGCACTACAACTGCAAGTCCTTCAAAGGAGACAGCGATTAACTAGATAACTAGAGGCCTATCAGCTTAACATTAATGGTGGAGAAGTTACTACAACCTATCATCAGAGACTGAGTGACTGAACACTTGGAAAAGTATCAGCTGGTCAAAGAGAGTCAGCATGGATTTGTGAATCCATGTCTGACAAATCGACTTGAACTTTTTGAGGAGGTCAGTAGCATGTTAGATAGGGGAAAGCCTTTGGATATTGTCTATATGGACTTCCAGAAGGCATTTGATAAGGTAACGCATAAGAAATTAGCAAAAATTAGAGCACATGGAATTTGAGATAACCTTATTTCTCATCTATATGCTGCCCCTTGGCGACATCATCCGAAAACACAGCGTCAGCATGCTGACAACACCCAGCTCTACCTCAACACCACTTCTCTCAACCCCTCCACGGTCTCTAAATTGACATACTGCTTGTCCGACATCCAGTATTGGATAAGCAGAAATTTTCTCCAATTAAATATTGGCAAGACCGAATTGTATTCAGGCCCCACCACAAACTCCATTCCCTAGCCACTGACCCCATCCCTCTACCTAGCATCTTTCTGAGGCTGAACCTCACTGGTCGCAATCTTGGTGTCATATTTGACCCTGAAATGAGCTTCCTACCACATATCCGCGGCATAACTAAGACCGCCTATTTCCACCTCCGTAACATTGCCCTTCTCCGCCCCTGCCTCAGCTCATCTGCTGCTGAAACCCTCATCCATGCCTTTGTTACCTCTAAACTTGACTATTCCAATGCACTCCTGGCTGGCCTCCCACATTCTACCCTATGTAAGCTTGAGGTCACCCAAAACTCGGCTGCCCTTGTCCTAACTCGCACCAAGTCCTGTTCACCCATCACCCCTGTGCTCGCTGACCTACATTGGCTCCCGGTTAAGCAATGCCTTGATTTCAAAATTCTCATCCTTGTTTTCAAATCCCTCCATGGCCTCGCCACTCCCTATCTCTGTAATCTCCTTCAGGCCCACAACTACCCCCCCCCCCCCGAGATATCTGCGCTCCTCTAATTCTGCCCTCTTGAGCATCCCTGATTATAATCGCTCAGCAATCAGTGGCTGTGCCTTCAGTTGCCTAGGCCCTAAACTCTGGAACTCCCTCCCTAAACCTCTCCACCTCTCTACCTCACTTCTCATCTATATGCTGCCCCTTGGCGACATCATCCGAAAATAAAGTGTCTGCATGCTGACAACACCCAGCTCTACCTCAGCACCACTTCTCTCGACCCCAACATCCTTAAAACCTACCTCTTTGCCCAAGCTTTTGGTTACCTGCCCTAATTTCTTATGTATCTCGGTGTCAATTTTTTGACTTATAATACTCCTGTGAAGTGCCTTGGGATGTTTTACTATGTTAAAGGTGTAACATTTGCATATTGAATTATCATTGGCCCGCAGGCATCTGTAAGGAATACCTATTATATTCACATGTGATCACATGCTGAGTTGTCATTGGCCTGCAGACATCTGTAAGGACTACTATTGTTTTGAAGACCCAGGCTAGGGGTCCTAATGCCAGGCTTTTTCCCCACTGTGCTGCTATGAGTAAGATCAGACCTAATACTTAATAAAAGAGTTAAACTGTAATACTCCGTTGTCCTGCAAGTTATTATTTTTGTACAAAGTGTGCAAAACAAGACATGGTGTCAGAACAGGGATTGAAAATGGACATC
This sequence comes from Somniosus microcephalus, assembly GCF_052327205.1. NCBI lineage: Eukaryota > Metazoa > Chordata > Chondrichthyes > Squaliformes > Somniosidae > Somniosus > Somniosus microcephalus. The sequence continues at coordinate 38,901,589 of NC_141004.1, read as the reverse complement.
GTTGGAGCTCCCTTGCCTCGAGTCGATTGGGGATCTTTGAACTTACTTGGAGAATGGCGCAAGTTCAAGCAACACGTGGAGTTGATGTTCTCGGGTCCACTGAAAAGCAAAGGGGAGGAAGAAAGATGCAGCTACCTACTCCTGTGGATCGGAGAAAAAGGGAGAGACATTTTTAACACATGGTCTCTCACCGCAGATGAAGCAAAGGTACTGAAAAGTTATTTTGACCGTTTTGAATCATATGTGATGCTCAAGACAAATACGATATTCGCTAGGTGCAAGTTTCAGGAGAAAGTACAAGGAGCTATTGAGTCGTTTGAACAGTTCGTGACTGAGTTAAAACTGCTGGTAAAAGACTGTGAATATGCAGATAAAGATGAGATGGTCAGAGACCACATCGTGTTTGGAATACATTCAGCTAAAGTGAGAGAGAAACTTTTGAATGTTGGGTCCGAGCTAACGCTGGACAAAGCTATGGACATAGCTAGATCGCACGAGATAGCCCAAGCACAGTTGAAAACCATAACCGGCACCACGAACAGCTCGCGTGAACAGACAGTGCACGCAGTTAATAGACACACACCAAAGAACACCGCCCAGAGAGCGTGTTTCAGAACTGAAAAAACAGAGAGGGTTCTAAAAATGAGCGACACAGACATAAAACTCTTCAAAAACTGTGGATATTGTGGAAACAAGATACATGGAGAAAAGGAGCACTGCCCTGCCAAAGGAAGGCAATGTGGTAAACGGAACCACTTTGCTAAAGTTTGCAGGACTGTTTTTGGATCAGCATTACACACAGTGAGTGACAGCCAAATGCCAGATAGAAAGCCAAATGCAGAGGAACTGTTTATTGATTCTGTGTCACAGAAAAAACAGATTTCAGAGACTGAGCAAGCCTTTGCAGATATTGAGATAGGAAAACAGGGCAAAGAGCTTAAGTTTAAACTAGACACTGGAGCTCCGGTTAATGTAATTCCTCTGAGTGAGTATCACAGCTTGAAGGATGAGTGTGAGCTACAGCCCACCTCATGCAGACTGACCAGCTATGGGGGTGAGCAGCTCATTGTAAAAGGCACATGCCTGATGAAATGCAAGTACAAAGAAAGCGACATGATGTTGGACTTTTACATTGTTGACACTCGAGCACCTCCAGTGCTAGGTCTAAAGGCATGTTTAGACATGGACCTCGTCAAGCTAGTGCTATCATTGACAGCACCAGTTGAGAAGCAGGCAGTCATGGAGGAGTTTGCTGACGTTTTCAAAGGAATCGGACTATTCCCAGGTGAATGCACTGTTCACCTTGACCCAGCAGAAACCCCTGTGGTTTGCCCACCGAGAAGGATACCCCTTGCTCTACGTAGTCACCTGAAGGAGGAGCTGCAGAGCATGGAGAATACAGAAATCATCGTCCAGGAAACAGAACCAACAGAGTGGGTCAACGCATTAATAGTGGTTGAGAAACCATGTACAGGCAAGCTCAGAGTCTGTCTCGACCCCAGAGATTTGAACAAGGCTATCAAACGCCCTCACTACCCTCTACCGACGCTAGATGACATCACACCCAAGCTAGTGGGAGCACATTACTTCAGTGTAATGGACGCACGATCAGGATACTGGACTATCAAGCTCACGGAAGAGTCATCTAAGCTAACAACGTTCAACAGACCATTTGGACACTACCGATTTCTGTGTTTACCATTTGATCTTATCTCAGCTCAGGATGAATTCCAGCGGAAGATCGACGAAACCTATGAAGGCCTCGACGGAGTAGTCGCAATCGTAGACGACATCCTCATCTATGGCAGGAATAGAGAGGAACATGACAGGAACCTCCGTGTGATGCTACAAAGATCATGGGAGAAAGGTATCCATCTCAACCCTGAGAAAAGCATAATCGGATCCACCGAGATCAGTTTTTTCGGGCATCGCCTCTCAACTGATGGCATTAAGCTGGATCCAGAGAAAATCTCCGCCATCAAGAAGATGGAGCCACCGAAGAACTGCGCAGAGCTAGAGACAGTACTAGGCATGGTTAACTACTTAGCCAAGTTTGCCCTGAGCCTCTCTGAAATCAATGCACCCATGCGTCAGTTACTCAAACAATCCAATGCGTTCCTGTGGGACAAACAACATGACACAGCATTTCAGAAAATGAAAGACCTAATCACCAAAGAACCAGGACCAGTTCTTGCCTACTTCGACCCCAACAAAGAGCTCAGACTACAAGTGGACGCGTCAAAGTACGGACTAGGTGCAGTATTACTGCAAGAAGGAAAGCCCATCGGCTACGCTTCCAGATCTCTCACAGACAGTGAAATCAACTATGCTCAAATCGAGAAAGAGTTATATGCAATTCTGTTTGGATGTAAGCGTTTCCACCAGTACGACTATGGCCGACAAGTCATTGTGGAATCCGACCACAAGTCCCTTGAGTCAATCATGAGGAAACCGCTAGCCGCAGCCCCAGCAAAGCTACAGAGAATGATCCTTCAGCTACAGAAGTACGACTTCACAATCATTCACCGTCCAGGCAAAGACATTCCTGTCGCAGACACGCTCTCCAGAAAGTCTCTTAGCTACCAGGACAGCACCCTCAGTGAAGGCATGGATGTGCAGGTGCACATGGTGTACAACAGCTTACCTGTGAGTGACTCAAAACTGAAGGAGATCCAAGCAGGAACAGAGAAAGATGCACAACTCACACTGCTGAGCAAAGTCATACATGAAGGATGGCCTGAGGAAAGGAGGAAATGCCCTCAGAGCATATCTGAATTCTGGAGCCACAGAGACGAACTGTCACAAATCAACAGAATCGTCTTCAAAGGGGAGAAAATCATCATTCCTACCAGTCTCAGAGAAGAGATGTTGACAAAAATTCATGCTGGACATATGGGCATGGAAAAATGCAAACAAAGAGCACGTGACATTATGTTTTGGCCCGGAATGTGCAAACACATTGAGGACATTGTCGGAAAATGTTCCATTTGTCTAGAACGCCGCCCATCAAATGTCAAAGAGCCCATGATACCTCACCGTATCCCAGACAGGCCCTGGCAGGTTGCGGCAACTGATCTGTTCACATGGAACAACGAGGACTACATAGTGACTGTTGATTACTACAGCAGATTTTTTGAACTGGACAAGCTTCACAGCACCACATCTGCAGCTGTGATCCACAAGCTAAAGGCAGCCTTTGCCAGGCATGACATGGTAGAGACTTTAGTCTCAGACAATAGCCCCCAATACAAATCAAAAGAGTTCGAGTCATTTGCCAAGGCATGGGATTTCACACATGTCACATCAAGCCCACATTACCCTCAAAGTAATGGCCTTGCTGAAAAAACTGTCCAGATTGCAAGAACACTCATGGACAAAGCCAAAGCGGACAAAAGAGACTCCTACATCAGTCTCCTTGAGTACCGCAACACTCCGGTTGACAACTTCAAGTCACCAGCACAGCCGTTGATGAGCCATAGACTTCGCTCAATCCTTCCAAGCACCAACCAGCAGCTGCAGCCAGAGGTCATCAGCTGCAAGCAAGTGCATGCAAAACGTGTACAGAGACAGCAATACCAAAAGAGATACTATGACAGGTCAGCTAGACTACTGCCGCCGCTGCACAATGGAGAATCCATCAGAATCCAGGATCGTGACTATTGGAAGCCAGCATTCGCCATCCAGCCAGCTGACACTGAGCGATCGTATCACGTCCGCACCCCAGAAGGACAGGTGTACCGTCGCAATCACAGGCACCTCCTGAACACCAAGGAACAACACCGTCATTCCGACGAGAGGATCAGTTCAACAGAGTGTGATGAACAGAGCAATACACAAAACACATCATACTTACCTGAACCTAAACCTGAACCTGAATTGTTGACTGATTCAGGAGCATGTTCAGTTTCATACCACACAAGGTCGGGATGAGAGGTCAAGCCTAGAGTTATCCTTGACTTGTGAACTGTCAAAGGGTGTAGGTGGATCACTATCCTAAAAAAAAACTGTACATCATTATTGAAACGTTGAGATGTTTTCAGTGCTAGTTAACTGCTGAGTTTACTTATATGTTTATGCTACCGAGAACATTATGTAGAAGAAAGGTTTAAAAGTAATGCATAACATTTTTCTTTTAAAAGAAAGGGAATGTACATTTGCATATTGAATTATCATTGGCCCGCAGACATCTGTAAGGAATACCTATTATATTCACATGTGATCACATGCTGAGTTGTCATTGGCCTGCAGGCATCTGTAAGGACTACTATTGTTTTGAAGACCCAGGCTAGGGGTCCTAATGCCAGGCTTTTTCCCCACTGTGCTGCTATGAGTAAGATCAGACCTAATGCTTAATAAAAGAGTTAAACTGTAATACTCCATTGTCCTGTAAGTTATTATTTTTGTACAAAGTGTGCAAAACAAGACAAAAGGCACTATATAAATACAAGTTGTTGTTGTTGTTATGTCATGAGTCAGTAATTGGTTGGGATGTAGAAGACAGAGAGTAGAGATAAAGGGCACATTCTCTGATTGGCCTGATGAGCTATTCCCCAGGGATCTGTACTGGGACCTCAGTTTTTCACCGTATATATTAATGACTTAGATGAAGGAATAGAGAGTTGTATATCCAAATTTGTAGATGACACTAAGTTAGAAGGCACAGTAAGTTGTGCAGATGGAAGCAGGAAGTTACAAAAGGACATATAGAGACGAAATAAGAGGTTCTGAGAAAGACAAATCAGAATATTTTCTTAATGGTCTGAGACTAGGAGCTGTGGAGGAGCAAATGGATTTTGGTGTCCATGCACACAAGTCACTAAAAGCTACTGTACAGGTATAAAAAGGCTAATGGAATGGTGGCTTTATCTCAAGGAGGTTGGAATTCAAAAGTGAGGAACTGATGCTTCACTTTCACACAGCCTTGGCTAGATCCCATCTGGAGTACTGCATTCAGTTTCGGGCACAAACCTCAGGAAAGATGTATTGACCTTGTAGACGTACACTACAGTTTCACCAGAAATGATATCAGGCTAAAATAGGTAAAATTATGAGTATAGGTTGCATAGACGTGGCTTGTGAAGTCCTGCTAATCCATCATGCCTGTGCTTGCTGACCAACATTGGCCCCTGATCCTCGAACGCCTTGATTTTAAAATTCTCATACTTGTGTTCAAATCCATCCATGGCCACACCCCTCCCTATCTCTGTAACTTACTCCAGCCTTACAATCCCCAGGAACTCTGCGTTCCTCCAACTCTAGTCTGTTGTCCATCTCCCAGTTCCTTCACTCCACGAGGGGCGGCAGTACCTTCAGCTGTCTCGGGTCTAAACTCTGGAATTCCCTCCCTAAACTTCTCCACGTCTCTCTCCTCCTTTAAGACCCTTCTTAAAATCTACCTCTTTGACCAAGCTTTTGGTCAGCTGTCCTAATGTCTTCTTCTTTGGCTCCTTTTGTCTGATTACACTCCTATGAAGTACCTTGGAACATTTTACTATGTTAAAACCGCTATATAATTGCAAATTGTTATTGTATTCCATTGATTTTAGGACGTTTGAGGAGTGATCTAATTGAGGTGCTTAAAATTATAAAAAGGATTTGATAGGGTAGATACAGACAAACCCTTTCCTCTGGTGGAGGAATCCCAAACAAGGGCATAACCTTAAAATCAGAGCTAGGCCATTTAGGAATGAAATCGGGAAGCACTTTTTCATGCAAAGCGCAGTGGAAATCTGGAACTCTGTCCTCCAAAAGCCTGTGAGTGCTGAGTCAATTGAAATTTTCAAAACTAAGATTGATAGATTTTTGTTTGGTAAGGTTATGAAGGAATATGGCAAAGGCAGGTAAATGGAATTAAGATACAGATCAGTCATCATCTAAATGAATGTAGAACAAGCTCAAGGGGCTGAATGGCCTATTTTACTCTATTCCTATGATTGAAAAATGCACTAAGATGCATAAAACAGAAAAGAATGAACAAGTATACTTCAAGCAGCCCTGCATTCCTTTCTTACTTAATTTTAGCAAAAATATAGCTAGGCATGATTGAACGGTGGTGTAACTTTGGGAGAAAGCACTAACAGATGATTTGTTTGTCTGCAGTACTGATCTGAGGATTTCTACTCCTTCAAAAAGGAGCAAGAATGGCTCATGAAAAGGGAGAAAAATGCCTGATTTTCTTTTGCTTGATGCTGCAAATTCGAACTGAAAATTGCATATTTTTCTCTCAGTCCAACCTAGGGAGTTAATATGCGTTTGATGAAGGGAAGATTTCAGCATATCAGCATCACACTGATGCTTACATATACAGGCATGCTCGTCTTCAGGGGGCTCTCAGTGAATTTACTCATCTGTCAACAGTCCCATTGTATCTTGACATGGAAGAACATATAAAAAGAGTAACTGAAGTCACATTTATGAAATCGGTCTTTAGATCTTTGCCATTCAGTTGGCTAAAAACCTGGCTATTGGAACAACAACATTTTTCAAAGTTGTTCCCATCTCCAAAATGGATGATGATTGCAGAGGGGGCGGGGGAGGGAAAAAGCAACATAATTAAATTGAATTATTTTAATTTTCAATGCAGCAGGAAAATAAGATTATATTAGGTAAAACAGATTATTTTAGTTAAAAAAAAGAATAAAATTAAACTTGAAGTAATAAATCTAGAACAGAAACAGACAGTAAGTAAAAGGGATGAAATAACAGGAGAGCTATAGGGATAAATGTTAAAATATATTTAAAGCTTTCATTTTACTCAGTTAGGTTTGATATTACAGTAATGAAATTAGTCCCGATATTTGAGTAATATTACAGAAATATTGACAATTCTATTCAATATCATTGAAGGAGCTGAAAACTTATGGTTGGCGCATAGAGCTGGAAATATCCCTGCTGGCAGGTTAATGATGTCGATTGTAAAGTTGGATTGATGTTTGAGCTTTTGATTGATCACTTGTGGAGAAAAGGCAACATTTCACACAGCTTTATCTTGTTGGAAGTTTTATCTGTGTTATTCATTGGCATTTAAAGATTAAGTAAGGTGGAGAGAGTCCATACAACTTGCATCTGGTCTGTTATAGGAAAGGGATTGATGGGTCAAATGGGGACTGATTTTGGTCTTTCTGACAGCCTTCTTTTTATTGGGAATGGGGTGGAAGCAAGACCTAAATTGTAATGACAAATTTAGGGCTGTCTTTGCGCCTGCTCCCATTTTGATCTGGGCCTTGAAATAGATGGCCAAGGGACATGCCAGAAACAGTCGGGAGCCTCATTACCATATTCCAATCAGGAGCCTGTGATGTACATGTAATTTTGATAGATAAACGTGCAGTACCTGTGCTTCACAAGCCCTGACCACACTACAACATTGTGGAACTCAGCCAAACCAGTGTCCCCAAAAGGGAGGCTGCTGTGGAGAAAATTGGTGTTGCATGCTTTTTGCAGCATTTTTTTAGAGCCAGGTTGAGGCTAATATAGGAACATAGAAACTGGAATAGGCCATTTATCCCCTTGAGCCTGTTCTGCCATTCAATTAGATCATGGCTGATCTGTATCTCAACTCCATTTGCCCGCCTTGGTTCCCTATCCCTGTCTCCGCTCAAACTGCATTCCATTATTCCCTTCTCTGTTCCATAACATCTGGTATCTATCTTTTCTAGTTCAGTATTATTTGTCTGTTCTGTTTGATTTTCCGCCCCATGTCTTTTTAGTTCCCTACCAACTGTTCTATGCACCCTCTCTACAGTTGATTGGTACTAGTCTACTTTAGGTGCAGCTCATCGGAACAGGTTCCCCTTGCCCTTGTATTCATTCGAATGTCATAGGAATTTAAAGCATCTATTTTACACCAACTCTCAATTTAATTTTAACATATCTAATCTGTTTCTCCCTCATTGGCCTAACACGAGGTACAGGGAGTAATCGTGAGAAGGCTGCCCTGGAGGTCGTCCTCTTTAATCTAGTATCTAACTCCTCAAAATCACCCTGCAAGATTTCTATCCTATTCTTTCCTGTGTTGTTGGTTCCTTTGTGAACCATGACTTCTAGTTGTTTTCCCTTCCATTTCATTAACTTTTCCATCTGTCTGTCTGCCTGTTCAGATTGCCATAAAACATTCCATTGCACTATTCAAAGAAGAACAAGGGCCTAGAAATTCAGTGGGCCTTGCGCCCACTTAGCGCCTAAAGAGGTCTTTTGTGCCGGTGGGGTGGTAGCGCTGAAATTGAGTGCAGCGGTATTGGCGGCGGTAGCCGTTAGCGCTGCGCCGGGACCGATGACGTCATCGGTGTGCGCGTTGGCACGTAACGCCCCGAAACCGCGCCGATCCCCATATTTATTTGCGCCCGCCTCCTCCGAAGCGGGCGCAAACAGCGAACAGAAAACGGGGCCGTCCTGCTGCCATAGTGGGGCGCTTTAAAGCTGAAGGTGCTGCCGGCCGCTTTTTCGGCGGCCGCCTGCCCGCACCTCCTTCCCCGGCCTCCTCCACCCCCCCCCGCGGCATTGCCGGCTGGTTTCCGTGGAGCCCGGCACTTCTCCGTTGTGCCGGGCTCTTTTGCCGGCACTCGCGATCGGGACTCCAGCCGTTGCAGGCACCTCCCCCTTAAGAGAAGGGGGAGGCCTGCAGTACCGCAGCCTGCTGCACCGCATCGGGTGGCGCTGCGGCAACTAGCGTGCCGATATTCAGTTGCAGCGCCCCAAACGGAGGCGGGCACACCCTGGTATAGCGCCCGCTTCCGAATTGGGGCGCAGAAGACGAATATACGGCGTGCGCTAATGCCTCCCCACCCAGCGCTAACTTTTGGACACGAGCGAGCTGCCCGCGCCCAAGTGAATTTCTAGGCCAAGGAGTTCTGACCAACATTCATCCCTCAACCAATTTTGCTTGTGGGACCTTGTTATGTGTAAATTTGCTGCCACATTTTCTATGAATCAACAGTGACTGCACTTCAGAATATTTCATTGGCTGTAAAGTGACTTGGGATTATCATGAGGATGTGCAAGATTTTATATAATTGCAAGTTCTTTCTTTCCTTATGCTGGTACCTAGGAGGCAACATGCTTTTTGGGACACTTAGGGGGAAAAATTCAGTTGGTTGCGCCTCCCGTTAGCGCCTTAAGATGGTGCCAAGTGGGGCGCAAAGCAACTAGCGCCCGGGCGTGGCGATATCTGCGCCTCTCGCGAAATTAACTAGGCATTTTGCGGCGGCGCTAAACACTACCGCCACGATCTCCTGCGCCGGCAGATCGTGACGTCAGTCGAGTGCGCAACGCCCCGGACCGAATATTGAGTGGCGCCCCCTGCCTTACTGCCTGCCGCTAGCAACGACAGGTTGAGGGGTGCGTTCTGCAGTCAGGAAGGGACTGGGGGAGTGCTATTTAAAGGCGACCACTTCCTGCCTTTTTTTGTTGGTGACATTTTTGCACCATGCATTCTGAGAGAGAGAGAGAGAAACTTCTGGAGAGATTCAACGCTGTGTAAAGGAGTTTAGGGTACTGAGCAGCACTTTGCAGGTTTATTTTGATTTGCCCTTCCTTGTATCGATTTAGAAGAGACTGTGGGGGCTGCACTGTGAGCTCTTTCCCTGGGTCTCTCCATTGTTCTTTCCAGCAGATTTGATGTACAGGTCTCCCCAGGCCGAGATTCAAGGCTGCAACGAGCAGGATGTGGATGGAGAGCAAGATCAACCCTCCCCTTTAAGAACTGGCCGGCGCCAGTGTGTCTGTGTTCCATTGCTGACTGACATCACATGAGCTTCGCCCGCCCTCTGAGGTAGTGCCTCGCTCCTCGGCCTTAACGCCTTAAGAGAGGTGTGTAGCGCCTGATTTAGCGCTCCAATCACCTCCAGGGGGCGATAAAAGCCAAGTTTGCTGTCGGAAGCGATAATTAGCGCCAGGCGCTAAACTTTGCGCACCGCCAATAATGGCGCCCCAAATGGGGCGATACCGAATTTTTCCCCCTTAGTTTCAGTTGCAAAGCAGACTTCAATGGAAATTATTGAATCTTCCACAATGTTTTAGGGCCTTTACTAGCCTTAGTCTGGATTGTTTCATCTTTTGTATCTTAGATCATTCTCATAGGCATGCTCAACTCCGGATATCTTCAATAATGCTTATCCTTGTCTTGAGATTTAGGGAAGCTTTCAGTAATGTACCTGGGAAACAAGTAGCAAATGCTAGAGCTGTAGTAGCAAATTGCTTTTAGCTCCTGGACTGAGGTTCTTGCTGTATGCTACTTACCCATTCTTTCGTTTGATTTGGCTTTGTCCTGCTGATTTTCATAAAAAATAACATGATAGCTATTTTTGTCTAGATCATTGCATGTGATCATTTCTTAGCGCAAGAACATGATAATTAACTACTTTGAAAGTGAAATGATAAGTACATTGCAGTTAATTGTCACTTAAAGAAGTCTCACCATTAGCATTGTTTAAAAATGAAACCAGTAAAAGGAGCTGTGATTCATGTCAACATTGTTTTATTATCCATTTTTTTGCAGTTGCTTGAATATTTTAATTTAAACTATGGATGTGATGGTCCCTCTGGCGTGGCTTAAAGCAGTTACATTCAGCATTTCCGCTCAACTAGTGTTGAGTTGCACGTGAAGGGATAGCGGGTCAGAGGCAGGGTGACAGCACTATAGCCCTAATTCTCTAACCCATGCTGTGCTGGGTGCGACTTAGTGTGGGAAGTGGCTGGATCACTGAATTTACTCTAAGGAATTACTAGCCTAGATTTCCTGCTGTGTTCCGCCTCATTTTGGGGCAGTAGTCAAGTGGGCAGGGGTAGAGGCAGGAAATGGAGCCATTATGTCAGATCTCAGCCCAATTCAATACCTTATTGAGTTTACACCCATCATTTCCAGAGGTTAGCATATACCCCATTTCCCATTATTTCCACCCATGTAGTCTAAAGCATGCCTTCCTGTCATGCTTCTAGGACTGGGGACTGGATCTGCATGGTCAGTGATCTGTGTGACAGCAGATCATATGGTTCTGGTTAGATCAGTGAAGCCCTGCCAAATATATCAGTGCTCACCAACCCAAGGCCTCTACGGCAGCAGTTTCAACATCCGTGCAGGAAGCAAAGACTGCCTTTGTTATAGAAGCCTCTGTTGCAGAAATACTGGAAGTGCCACCTGTTCATGAGTGGACTGCAGTGTCTTAAATGGTCCTCCAATATGCTGCCTATACTACTCACAGAGTCCTTCACAAGAGCTGCCATTGATAAAATGCAGCTGACACAGCACCCAAACCTACACCAGCACTTGTTACTCTGCAAGCAACAGTCTTTTAAGCACAGGACCTGTGAGCTGTAGATCACTAGCCTTGTCAAATAGGGAGCAATGCCCCCTGACTCCTCAGCCAGCATTTCTGCTAGTCAATCTGTCTTGACATTCCTGGCCTACGCTGGTTCCTCTTGTCTGATGACAGCAATTTCACCTATTCTCCTCAGACTCTTGCAACCCACTTCTTTTTGACCAGTTTTCTTCCTTATCTTATTTTTAGCCACCTTAAGGTCGCTTTTGCTTATTACCAGTTTTCTTTCTTAGAGCCGATATTTACGATCACGTTATCACAGTTCCAACAATGGGCCTCAATTTAACCCAGACATTTGGGAGTGATCTATTTCTCCTCCTTGTTAGTCTTCCTCAAGGTTCCTTTAAATTAATGTATGGCTTTGTCAGTGTTAATCATTTTTTTCCCCAAGGCTGCTCCTAAAATCTCAAGGTCGCCAGTTTTAGTGGACTCTTATTTGACAGTCCATAGATATTATTCACATGTATCACAAGACATCCCGTTATAAAGCACTGAGCACAGAATTCAGGCTCTTGTGCTGGCAGTTCACAACTAGCTTTAAGTTAAACAATTATTTTAAACAAATACAGAATATAACTACATTAGGCGTTGCAAAATACAATACAAAATACATCACAACAGTTAGGGACTACCTTTTCCTTTAAAAATGAATGCAAAGTGTGAGAATCACCTTCTGATATCATGACATGCAGTAAAACTCATGTGCCTGCATGCAGCCCATAATGAAATGGGGGAGAAATCGCAAATGCTTGCAGGAAGCAATTAGATTCCATGTGAGGCTTTTAGTAGGGTGATTGCATGTAAGATTGTGAGAAGTGGGGATGTAAAGGGCACCGCACTGCCTCCTGGACATTGATGGTAAGCAAATCAAGAATTTTAATAGAGTCTGACTCTCGAGGAGTATTACTGACTCCTCTTACCTTGCCCGACCTGTTAACGTCATTAAGCTTCTTCCCACATTGAACGGCAGTCTGTAGGATTATTGAGTTCACCCTTACAAGCCTGGCCACCTCCCTCCACTGGCTCTGAACTACCCTGATTGAGGCCTCCCTGTGTCTACATTCTAGATAGGACCTCCGTGCCGTCTCTAGCCTACTCCAGGTGCACTTTGACATCCGCACCGGCAAATGTGAAAGGTCTGTGCTCTACAGCAAACCTTTCAGGAATTTTATGCAGCAGATCTTTGTGGTCACTATGTAAAAAGCCTCCTGAGGATGGCTGCCTCATTAAGTTGCTGTAGGTGTTCACAGCAAGCAGCAGCGTGCTATTTTCCCACCCCAAACAAGTGAGCTCCCCATCAGTGGAGTTTCCAAAGCCTGGAACTCACTCAAATTTTGCACATCACACTGACCTGCTGACCCCAGAACCCATTGGGTGGATGAAAGTCCCATCCAACCACACTTCCCATAGAAAATCTAGGCTACTGAATCCAACTGTGGAACAGGAACAAGTGGGGTTAGTACGCACAGCCTCTGACTCAGAGGCAAGAGTGCTACTACTGAGCCAAGGCTGACTACTTAAGTTTTAAAGATTTTCAGTACTCAATGGGTTAACATTTTCATTGCCCACAATTTGGAGAATTTTGTGAATAATACAGCTTTTTAAACTCAAGAGTACGTAGTAACGCAGCACTGAGTAACATGCTTTGAGTTGGGTACAAGTCATTGGGAACCATTCAATATTCTAGTGTAGGCCATACTTCAACAATTGTTTATATGTTTTAATTCGTTCAATCCATAAAATAATCAGCATAAGTTAACTATAGTACTGGGCTTCACCATTGGCAGCCGTGCCTTCAGCTGCCGAGACCCTAAGCTCTGGAATTCCCTCCCTAAACATCTCCACCTCTCTACCTCTCTCTCCTCCTTTAAGACGCTCCTTAAAACCTACCTCTTTGGCCAAGCTTTTGGTCATCTGTCCTAATGGCCCAGAAATTCGTGTCGGGGGCTTCCCGCAGGTGCAAGCCCCCGACCTACACTTACCTAGCGCGCCGGCAGTTGAAGCCTGGGCCTGCGTGGATTTCCTGTCTGTGGCCCGGTTCAGCTCCTGGTGCGCTGTGCTTGCATGACCCAGCGGCGTACTTAGTGCGATGCGTCGGCTGGGATCACGTGAGCACTGGGCAACTAATCGGAGGATGCAAAAGTTCATTCATGAGTTTGACAGTAAGAACTGTCAAACTCATGAAAACTCCGGGCACCCAAAACAGTACTTAAACTTGAAATAAAATTAAAAAAAAATCACACTATTTAAATGAACTATAAATAACTTTAAATAACTATTTCAAACAATAATTTAAATTTTTGAAAAAAATAATTTTATAAAAAATCGGGGCTGTAAAGTCTTTAAAAATAATAAACCTGTGGAAAAAAAATTCTAATTTTAATTAATAGACCACTTACCTTTTAAAATTAAGTCCTTACGTCTGCTTTTTGAAAGTGTAAAAAGTAGAGGCCTTCACGCACGGACAAACCAAGAAAAAAAAAAGGAAGTTCAACGTGCACGCGCAGACTCCTGCGCGCACGCGTTCGACCTCTGAACCCTTTGGTTCAGAGGATCGGAAATGCCGGTTTCCCGCGCTTGCGCTGTGCATGCAAAAAACTGGCAATTCCATCGGTCCCACGCGTGAGTACACGGTGCTTACTCACGCGTTGGGACACTAATTTCTGGGCCAATATCTCCTTAAGTGGCTCGGTGTCAAATTTTGTTTGATAACTGCTCTTGTGAAGTGCCTTGGCACGTTTTACCACGTTAAAGGCACTATATAAATGCAAGTTGTCACTGTTGTTGGTGGAGACACTTTAACAAAACTCCCACTGAGCCATCTTTACCAGTTGAAAGCTGGTTGATGCTGGGATTGTCCAAATGGGAGTCTAGCATACCAGGATTGGAGTTGAGGAGCCTGAAGTACCATCAGTTACTTACAGAAGTACAGGTCCATATTTTCTGAACTCATTTAAATCCTCGCAATAACATGAAAAAGCTTAACAGCAGCTGCCAGATGGAAATTTACGATTTTCAGTAAATAAACACAATGCTACGCTAATGATCTTTGAAACAATTGTTTTTGTTCATACGTAAGTTCTAAATCAGTGACTGCAGGCCAAAATAATCTTTTTTCGTACAATCGCACAATTCTAATGAGAAATAATTATGGGGAAATGTAGCTTTAATTTTAGTGATTTGTTTCTTAGCATTCAATGTTTCACTGTGGAAAAATCCATCCCGTGGGAATATACTACCACTCATCTGAAAACCTCAGGGCTGCCAATTCATGCTTAATGCCACATTTTTGCCAGATAATTGAAAAGGATCAATAAAGAAACTTGCACTATGAGTTACAAAGCTGGGAGTTCTTTAGTACTGTAATAAAACATTATCGGTCAGACATTTGCTGAAAAAATTTTTAGTACAGAAAGAATTTTTAAAAACTTGATTTTATATAGCAACTTTCACAATCTTTCACATCCCAAAGTAATTCATAGCCAATGAATGACTTTTGAAATGTCGTCACTGTAGTTAAGTAGGCAAATGCGGCAACCAATTTGTGCACAACAGCATCCCATAAACAGCGATGAGATAAATGAGCAGACAATCCAAAGATGTGCGGGTTAGGTTGATTGGCTATGATAAATTGACCCTTAGTGTTAGGGGGATTAAATACGTGGGGTTACGGGGATAGGGTGGGATATGTGTCGGTGCAGGCTCGATGGGCTGAAATGGCCTCTATCTGCACTGTGGGGTTTCTGTGATTCTGTGAATCTGTTTTGATGGTGTTGGTTGAGAGATTAATATCAAGCAGGAGATCAGCAAAATTATCCTGCTTTTCTTTGAATAGCACCATAGGGTTGTTTTTGCCCACCGAAACATGGTTTGATGTTTCATCTGAAAGATGGCACCGCTGATAATGCAGCACTCCCTCAGTATCGCACTGAAACGTCAGCCTAGATTATGTGCTCAGGTCTCTAGAGTGGAACTTGAACCCACAGCCTTCTGATTCAGAGACAAGAGTGCAACCATTGCATCTCTGCTTCAACTAGTTTTCCAATTCTTCCTAAAAGATATAAAAGTCTCTGCCTCAACCTCAATCTGAGGCAAAGCATCCCATGTTCCAACAATCCTCTGTGTAAAGACATTTTTCCTAACGTCTCTCCTCACTCTATTTTTTGATGCAATTCCCTTTTGCCTTATAGGAATATATTTATTTTGTACTCTATGCATCTCATATTTGAAAATTTCCCTTTACTAATCTGGTGACCTAGTTGCTAACTTCTCTGTCCAGTTAATTTGGGACAGGTCCCTTCTTATCTTGCTGAACTTTGTCTTTCTCCAGTCACTATTTCTAAATATATTCCTATAAGGCAAAAAAGAGTGGGGGGGTACATCAAAGATTTAGAGTTCCTTGCATATATTGATTGATACAAAAATGAAACTTAAAAGGTGTGGTAAACCACTGTCATACCTGTCTGTGTCTGTATGTGTATTCCACTAGGTACAGGTCTGGACATGCCTCGGCTGACTCCTCCCACTATTCCAGGTATATAAGTGACTACCTCCCAGTCCCTTAGTATTCTGGACGGGTCGACCACTCGAGACAAGACCTTCATTCTTTAGTTAATAAAAGCCTGATTGTTACTCGCTCAACCTCAGTCTTTTGAGTAATTGATGGCGCATCAATTTTATTAACTAAATTTTTTATAATGGAGAAGATCCTCACACCAGCATGCCTGGACCTGGACAGTCGGGAAGCGGACGCTTCCACCAAGTTTGCTCACTGGCTCACGTGCTTCGAGACATTCCTGACTGCCTCCACTGCGGTCGAAACGGATGCGGACAAACTGTCTGTCCTGTTCTCCAAGGTGAACCACCGAGTAGTCATCCGGGACGCGAC
The DNA here is from genome assembly GCF_052327205.1 of Somniosus microcephalus. Lineage (NCBI taxonomy): Eukaryota > Metazoa > Chordata > Chondrichthyes > Squaliformes > Somniosidae > Somniosus > Somniosus microcephalus. The sequence continues at coordinate 38,885,386 of NC_141004.1, read as the reverse complement.
CTCGTACACAGCCGCCCTCCAGCTCCTCAAGACCCAGTACACGCGCCCTGTGAACGAAGTATACGCTAGGCACCTTCTGGGGAGTCGCAAGCAACAACCTGGGGAATCGACTGAGGAATACCTCCAAGCACTGTCCGTGCTTGGCCGGGCCTGTGGGTGTATGGCGGTAACACCCACTAAGTACACGGAGGAACTGATCCGGGATGCCTTCGTAGCGGGCCACAGGTCCAACTACACCTGACAGCGACTGCTGGAGCAGAGTGACCTCACCCTCGACAAAGCCTCCGACATCGCACTAACGCTGGACGCAGCCTTCCGGGGCATGGATGCCTACTCCTCTGCACCGTGGACGCCGCGGGGAACGACAACCTGGGACACGGTAGGACAGCCCCATAGCACCGTGCCACCCCAGCCACAGCCCAACAACGGCTCAACTACCGCAGCAGTGTCCCAAAGCCAGACAGCAGTATCCCAAGGCCAGAAATGCTACTTCTGTGGCCAGGCCAAACACCCCAGAGCGCGCTGCCCGGCGAAGAATGCGACCTGCTCGGGCTGCGGGAAAAAGGGACACTACGCCAGCGTCTGCAAGGCCAAAGCCACCCCGAACGCCAGCAGCGCCGCGTGTGGGCCGTGCGAGCCGCCATCTTGGGCCCCCAACAGCGCCGCGTGTGGGCCGTGCGGGCCGCCATCTTGGGCCTCCCCAGCCATGTGCGAACCACCGCAGCAGCAGCCATCTTGGACGACCCCAGCCACATGGGAATCATGGACGCCGCCATCTTGGACACCAACCGGGACGCAGCAGACCGCCAACCCCCCCCATCTGATACTCGCAGCGACACACCGACCCCTACGCTGACCTCTGTGACGCTGGACCAAACGAGACCGCACCAGCTAGCTCGGTCCAAAATGGACGTTAAGGTAAACGGCCATGCAATAAACTGCCTTTTTGACTCCGGGAGCACAGAGAGCTTCATCCACCCCGACACGGTGCGGCGTTGCTCTCTCCCAGTCCTGCCTGCGCACCAGCGGATTTCTATGGCCTCCGAGTCCCAGTCAGCGGACATTGGCGGCTACTGCATGGTGACACTAGTAGTAGACGGGACTGTGTTCAATAATTTTAAACTCCTGGTCCTGCCCGACCTCTGCGCTGCCGTTCTACTGGGGTTGGATTTCCAGTGCCACCTCAAAAGCGTTACGATGGCGTACGGTGGCCCCCTCCCCCCACTCACAGTCCGCAGCCAGCAGCCTCCAAATTGCCCGCCGCGCACCAGATGCAACCTCTCCACACTCAGAGTCGCACCCCCCCCACTGTTTGCTAACCTCACCCCCGACTGTAAGCCCATCGCCACAAAGAGCAGGCGATACAGTGCCGGGGACAGGGTTTTCATCAAAACCGAAGTGGAACGGCTCCTGAAGGAGGGGATTATTGAGGGCAGCTCCAGCCCCTGGCGAGCCCAGGTTGTGGTCATTAAGACCGGCGAGAAACAACGCCTAGTCATCGACTACAGCCAAACAATAAACCGCTACACCCTGCTGGACGCCTACCCACACCCCCGCATAGCTGACATGGTCAACCAGATCGCGCAGTACCGCGTCTTCTCGACCATTGACCTGAAATCAGCGTACCACCAGCTCCCCATCAGCCCTGAAGACCGCCAGTATACTGCTTTTGAGGCAAACGGCTGCCTCTATCACTTCCTTAGGGTTCCCTTCGGCGTTACCAACGGGGTCTCCATCTTCCAAAGGGAGATGGACCGGATGGTCGATCAAAACGAGCTGCAGGCCACTTTCCCTTACCTAGATAATGTGACCATTTGCGGCCATGACTTGCAGGACCATGACGCAAACCTCGAGAAATTCCTCCGCACCGCCCAACTTCTGAACCTGACATATAACAAGGAGAAGTGCATAATCCGCACAGACCGCCTCGCCATCCTTGGCTGTGTTGTGGAACACGGGGTCATCGGTCCCGACCCGGACCGGATGCGTCCCCTTATGGAACTCCCACTGCCCCACTGCCTAAAAGCTCTGAAGAGGTGCCTAGGGTTTTTTTCCTACTACGCTCAGTGGGTCCCCTACAAAGTCCATCCGCTGATCAAGTCCACCTCTTTTCCCGTGACGGCAGAGGCCTGCTTAACCTTCCACCGTATCAAGGAAGACATTGCCAAAGCCACCATGCACGCAGTGGACGAATCCATCCCCTTCCAGGTGGAAAGCGATGCGTCCGACTTCGCTCTGGCCACCACCCTTAATCAGGCGGGGAGACCTGTGGCATTCTTCTCACGAACCCTCCAGGGCCCGGAGACCAGACACTCCGCGGTCGAGAAGGAGGCCCAGGCTATCGTGGAGGCTGTGCGTCATTGGAGGCACTACCTGGCCGGAAAACGATTTACCCTGCTCACTGACCAGCGTTCAGTTGCTTTTATTTTCAACAACAAGCAGAGGGGCAAAATCAAAAATGACAAGATCTTGAGGTGGAGAATCAAACTTTCCACCTACAATTACGAGATCTTGTACCGGCCTGGGAAGCTCAATGAACCCCCAGACGCCCTATCACGTGGCACCTGCACCAGCGCGCAGATCGATAGGCTGAGGGCCCTCCACAATGACCTCTGCCACCCGGGGGTCACCAGGTTCTTCCACTTCATCAAGGCCCGCAACCTGCCTTACTCCATCGAGGAGGTCAGGACCATGGCCAAGAACTGCCAAGTCTGCGCTGAGTGCAAACCGCACTTTTATAGACCAGACAGAGCCCACCTGATAAAAGCCACTCGCCCTTTCGAACGCCTGAGCGTCGATTTCAAAGGGCCTCTCCCCTCCTCCGACCGCAATGTGTACTTCCTCAACATCATTGACGAGTACTCCCGGTTCCCGTTCGCTATCCCCTGCCCGGACATAACCAGTGCCACGGTCATTAAATCTCTGAACAGCCTCTTCACCCTGTTCGGTTTCCCCAGCTATATCCATAGCGACCAGGGCTCATCAGTTATGAGCGACGAACTCCGCCAGTACCTGCTCGCTAGGGGTATAGCCACAAGCAGGACCACCAGTTACAACCCCCGGGGGAACGGACAGGTGGAAAGAGAGAATGCAACAGTTTGGAAGGCCGCCCTACTAGCCTTAAAGTCTAGGGGCCTTCCGACCTCCCGCTGGCAGGAGGTGCTCCCCGATGCGCTCCACTCGATTCGGTCACTGCTCTGCACTGCCACCAATGCCACCCCTCACGAGAAAATGTTTGTCTTCCCAAGGAAGTCCACATCGGGGACATCGTTACCGCCATGGCTGACGTCCCCAGGGCCGGTACTACTGAGAAGACACGTGAGGGCCAATAAAATGGACCCCCTGGTCGAGAGGGTCGACCTCCTCCACGCCAACCCCCAGTACGCTTACATTGCGTACCCGGACGGGCGGGAGGACACAGTCTCCATACGAGACCTCGCACCCTCGGGGACCGCTGTAACCCACTACCCATTACCAACCCCCCCCACGACCCGATATCCAACCCCAGCAGCCGGCTCGCCTTGGACCGTCGCCCACGAGGACTACACTCCAGGGCCCCAGCCTACACGAGGCGCGACGCCGGAAGCTCCACCACCCCTGCCGTCGCCATGTCGATCACAGCGGCAGACAAGACCTCCGGAGAGACTCCAATACACAAACTTTTAAATACACTTCACCCCGCCGGACTCATTTTTAAACAAGGGGTGAATGTGGTAAACCACTGTTATACCTGTCTGTGTCTGTATGTGTATTCCACTAGGTACAGGTCTGGACATGCCTCGGCTGACTCCTCCCACTATTCCAGGTATATAAGTGACTACCTCCCAGTCCCTTAGTATTCTGGACGGGTCGACCACTCGAGACAAGACCTTCATTCTTTAGTTAATGAAAGCCTGATTGTTACTCGCTCAACCTCAGTCTTTTGAGTAATTGATGGCGCATCAAAAGGGAAGCACATGATAAAATGTAGGCTAACAATGTGTATATTAATGATCTGTATATTAATATTAAGTTACTTTCACAAAGTCAGAAAGATTGTTTGCACTCAGTTTTCTATTCACTAAACTTTGAAACAAAATTTTGTACCAGTGTACCTTCAAAGACAGGCTCAATTTGAATGATTTCATTTCACTGAAGGCCTTGTGCATGGCCATGTATAAAACCAAAAGGAATGCTGTGACATTAAGCAAATTCCTTTAAGATTTATAGGAAGCCCTTAGGCTCTGGAAAACATATTTATCAGTGGCGAAAGCCTTGGCAAAGATGAAGAACCGATTACAGAATCCAGTTGTGTGATCAATTCAGTGGGAAATGAACTATTCTCATTTGGTAGAAACTCATTTTTCTTCAATCACTGAATAATGTCCTGCTTAAAAAATGGCAAATTCTCCATCTTCTTTTATATTCAATTAGTCTGACTAAACACCAGCAACTATTGTCTCCAGTTGCAGTAACAGCTGCCTGATTATCCTTAATGATCCTCCTTTATCATCCAGCAGTGACAACAGAAAACATTCTTTTGCTAGATGAATGCTACGGAGAAGCAGCAATTGGGCTCGGGAAGAATTAAGGCAAAATAAAGATGGAATAGATAAATGCAAGTGCCGTGGGAGGGAGGCTATGAGTAGGGCTCCAAATGATTGGCCTTGAAATCTTTGTGAGCACTAAGATCATGCAATGAGGACCACAAAGTGTTAACCAGAGGATATACAGAACTCTGTAGACTTTGTACAATAATGTCACCAGATACCTCACATTCTGTTCTTTTATTATTCATGTAAAAGACCCATAACTCCCAACCATTGAATTTACACACTGTCTGATTTATGCAATTTTACTTACACCAGTAGAATGTTACAACATAGAAACAGTTCATTTTGGTTAAGGAGTCAATGCTGCTATTTTTCTCCATGAGTTCAATTCCAGTATCCTGCTCATCCCCATATCTTTAAATATTCCTCTTTTTCAAGCAACTATTTGATTCCCATTTAATTTTTTATTTTGTACTGCTCAATGTTTTGTAGCAGAGAACTTCACAGTCAAACCACCCAGAGTGCTTTTATCCTCTAGCACAATAAGAATGGCATAGTATCATGCAACATTAATGCTATTTTAAAATGTACATTGACTGTCCAAGGTTGTTTTTGTGCACTAGATACCCCCTGAACCCATGCTATGGGGGGGGGGGGGTTATAGTGGAAAGGATCTTTGCACTGATGCTGGGAAGGGTTTGTGGAGAGTAACTTTGTTTGATTCAATTTTTCCTCATATAACTGCTTCCAGCTGGCTATGTCTATGATGTCAAATATAGGGCTGGATCTTCACCCATTCATAGTCTATACTTTCCAACTATCATCCTATCTCTAACCTCCATTTCTACTCCATGCTCCTTGAATATGTCATCACCTCCTAGTCCCCTGTTCAAATCCCTCCAGTCTGGCTTATGCCTTTTTCAAAAGCACTGCGATGGCCTTAACCAATGTCAGAAATGATATCCTCTGTGACTGTGACAATGATGTATAATTTCTCCTTTGTCTTCCTCGACCTCTCTAGCATTTGAAACAGTTGACCGCATGTCCGCCTCCATCACCTCCCCTCTATTGTTCAACTCCATAGGATTGCCCTTGTACTCCTACTTCTCTGAGCACAGCCAGTGCATTACCAGCAATGGCTTCTCTTCCTGCCTATTCATCATCACCTCTGGAGTCCCCCAAGGATCTATCCTTTGCTGCTTCCTCTCCCTCATCTACATGCTGCATGGGATTTTCTATTTTGTACTCATATAGACTTTGCTAGTAAAGTTATCGACGGGAACAATTTCACCTGCATATGTGTCCTTGTGCCATTTCTGAGTGAGAATGCCAAGTGCCAAAATATTGCTGGCTTGAGGGAAAGTCTAATGTTATGGATTGGGAACTGGATTCATACTTCCTAAACTTACAACCTTTGCACCTGGCAGTGAGAGAAGAATTTAATCCCATCAGTCTGGGCTGGATCCAAATCCATATCCCACAGATGGAAGGGACGTCACTACATAACCCAATTCCCATTTTTTATTTTTACTTACTTTTTTAAGAGAGAAACAAAATTATATAAATAAAGGATTTGAATTGATACAGCACCTTTCCTGCCCTCAGGATTCCCAAAGTTCTTCATAGCCAATTAAGTACTTTTTAAAGTGTTGTCAGTGTTGGCGGAAAACACAGCGGTCAATTCGCAAACAGCAAGGTCCCACGAACAGCATTGAGATAAACGACAAGTTAATCTGTTTTGACGGTATTGGTTGAAGGATAAATGTTTGCCAGGACAACTCCCCTGCTCTTTTTCAAATAGTGCCATGGTATCTTATATACCCACCTAAGAGACCAGATGGTTTAATGTCTTAACAGAAAGATAACGGGCAGGATTTTCCCCGCGGAGGTGGGATCGCGGCGCAAAGCTGGTTGGCGGGTTCCGATTCTGCTCACGTCTGCAGCTGCTCTCTGAAAATAATTTTCTGTAGATTGGCTTGTTAAGCCTGCCATGCGGGGTTCCCGGCCAATTAATAGGAAGCGGGTCTGATGATGTCATTTGATGACGCGTCATAAACCGGTTTCCTTAAAGGGACCATGGCCACATTGATTTTGACAGTTGTGCTGTCAGTGTTCTACAGCACTGAGGTGCTGCAAACACTGACAAGCACTGTACAAAGGTGCATGGCTGCACCCAGGCTCACGCATGACTCCCTCCATATGCTTATGCAGGGAGTCACAGCACGCAGGGAGGTTCTTTCCCTTCCAAGGGCGGAAGAGACCTCCCCAGGAGAGCAACGCAGACTGGTTGCACATTGCACAGGAGGACAAAAGCAGGGATGTCGTCAGGAGCGCCAAGCTGCTGCTCACCCACCTGAAGCTGCACAGGCCAGAAGGCGCCAGCGCGCAACAACATTGCTGCCCGGGTTGCAAGGGATGCACTCATGTTGGCTGGAGTTGCTTAGCCTGCACAATCAAACACTTTTGCCTTGCACCTTCTTACCGGAGCATCGACAATGGACAAGAAACTGCGGATTCCTATCACTCTGACCACCATACTGACAATTGCAAGTCGCTCTAAGCTCTCAATGGAGAAGTCCCATTTGCGAAATGACACAGGCCACAACTTTAACAGTTTGCCATCAGAATTTTTTTATCACAACAAGCAACTGATGGCATTTCAAAAATAAACACAGCATAACACCTAAGTGACTACCCTTGTGACTACTTGTGCATTATCTTCCTCTTATGTATGCTCCTACGTGGTGCTTCCCCTGTGGCTTCAGCAGATGTGGAGGCCCCTTGCTCACTTTCTTGCTGCTCCTGTCTCGACACCTTTGGCGGCCATCCTCTGGGGTTGCAAACTTGTGAGGGCTCGGCAACAGTCTGCTGCTCCTGCGGCTGTGCAGGGGATGAGACACCCATCTCAGTTGGGTGAGGCCTCTGGTGGGGCTCTGACCGAGGGCTTTGCAGTGGCATGGTCATGTGAGCGCTTGGAGAGGAGCCCCCACTTCCTTGTTGTCTGCCACCAACATCCCTCTCATGGGTCAGCCCCACTTCAGAGCTAGCAAGTAGTTTGACAGCACTTTGCTGCACTTCAGGGGGGCCATGAAGACCCATTTCTGCACTGGAAGTCCTACTCCAGAGGACTTCCATGAAGGTCTGGTTTCTATGCTATTTAGCTGACCATTGCTCCTCAAGAGATGCCAGTCTATTCTGAACAATAACCTAACCCTAACCCTAACCATAACCCTAACCCTAACCCTAAATGCAGTGTTACTAACCCTAACCCTAAACAATGTTTTCAACACTCTGGCGACTTAGCTCCTCCATGGCCGTAACCATCCTCTCCACTACCATAGCCATCCTTTCCATGGAGGTTGCCATACTTTCTGTGGTGATGCGTTCATGCGCCAATGCCTCCACAAAGGCTCTGCTCATGTTCACGATGGACTCCTCCATTCGCTCTACACTTGCAGCGACCCTGGAGACGAAACCTGCCAGAGACTCCTGCACCTGTTCCTGGAGTTCCAGCACTGCTCTCCTTCTGGATGGACCCGGAGGCACAGGGTCGACATGCAGCTGAGCCGAGCTGGCAGAGTCCTGCGCCCTCCGACGAGGACTCTCCACTGCTGCCCCTGTTTCCACCATCTGTTGATGCTCACTTGTGAGCTGTGATACACCAGGTGACAATACTGCTCTATCTCGCGAAGGTCCCACCGAGGTGTGAGTGTCTGCGCTGGTGCTGGGTACGCTGAATTCTGCTGACGCTATGCTCTCAGAGGTTGCAGCTTCCTCTGAGGAGTTTTGAAACTCAGGCTGTTCCTCCTGGACTGTGGGGACGGGGGCTGTCGATGGTCCCGTGGGGGAATAAAGGAAAGAGTTAGAGATGTGAGGTAAAAGTTGCATGCACATTGAATTGTGCAGATGATCATACGTCAATCTGTTAGAGCATCAGAATCATTATCGATCACTCATGCAATGTCAATGAGAGAGATGCCAAACTATTCTGTCACCAGCTTGCTGTGATGCGCCCGTCTGTCCATCCCCCACTTGCGAATCTTCCTCGATACCAGCGATGTCGAGAGCCGCCTCCTCCGAGGTGGTGAGCTGGGCTCATGAGGGTGGCCCTCCTCCTGTCGTCGCTCTTTCCCTTTTATTGTGGGCTCTCTTTTCCTGCAATGAGGGACACAAGTGGAGTTTGAGTGAGAGTGAAGGAGTGAGTGTAGAGAATCCATAGCATAGATGCTTAGAAGGAGTCAAAGGACCCTCCTTGTGTGTTGTAAGTTGTTGTCATTGCATCAGAGTGATAGGGAGTGTGAGGGCTGCATGATCGATTAGTTAAGTGAATGTGACCATAGAGAGAGAAGGAATGGGTAAGGGTGCAGGGATGTAAGTGTCAAGTGGGATGTGGAGGAAGAGGTTGGCAAAGCAGAGCGCTGGTGAGGAGAGGCGATGGGAATCAGATTGTGGGTGATGGGAAAGTCATACTCACTTTTCCTGTGCGGAGAAGGTCATGAAACCTCTTCCTGCATTGCAGCCAAGTTCTGCGGCACATAGAGATTGAGTTGACCTCCTGGGCCACTTGCATCCACACAGCTTTAGTCTACTGAGTACTGGGGAGGCTTTTTCCTCCCTGAGGAAGGGAAGAGCACCGCCTTATTTGATCTTGCTCCCTCCACCAGAGCTTGGAGGGAGGCCTCATCGAACCTTGGAGCACACTTTGGCCTACTGGTGGACATAGTTGCTGAATGAAGTGATCACTACAATGGGCATAAAGTTTGCAGTCTCCAGAAGAAGCAAGGCTGCTTGCAGGCCTTAAATCCAGCAGCATTGATGATGTCATCGGAGGTGATTTTCTGTGTGAAAAGACTCATTGGGCCAAGGGTTTCCACACGCTGGAAATCAATTGCCCAATTAGGGGAAAATCTCACATATTTCCCCACTTCACTTCGGAGTTGTGATCCTGACACGAAAACCACCTGACACGCTCCAGTCCGCCTCCAATGGCAAAATTAAGCCCACTGTATCTGAATGCATGAAGCATTCGTAATAAGGTAGACAAATTAACAGCGCAAATAGATGTAAACTGTAATGCATATACCTTTAAGGGGGGAACTATCTTTTACAGCTCATGTATACTGCAGTACCGGCAGTGACCACACCTGTATATAGCACTGAGTAGTAATCTGTACAGATCAGTTGCAGTGTGAGCCATGTTGAGTAAACACCTGTTGTACCGTTCTCCGCAGTCTGTGTCTTATTATACACGGACGCAACATTGGCGACGAGGCAGGTTCGAACCTACCTGCAACTCTGCATCACCTCCTGGGGATTCATTCCTGGAGATCAGTGGATTGGAGGTCAAGGCCAGAGACTCGGGCGTCGACCACGGGCAACCACCCAGTCATCCAGCAGAGACTCGAGAATTGCGGGGGAGGCTGTCGAGAGCCAGGCTTGGCTTTCTAGTCGAGGTGGTCCAGCGAAACAGGCTGGCAACAGGTAGTGCGCAGACCCTTCCCGGACAGCGGCGGGCTAGAGCCCGACCGAGCGGCACAGCAAAGGGCCGAGCAGCATCGACGGGGGAGAGAGAGAGAGGGCAGAGCGCACAGGGTGCAGCCGGTGTTCAGGGGCTGAGCAGCGTCGGAGAGAGGGAGAGAGAGACGCGCAGAAACCCGCGAGGCGCCGCCATTGCCACGAGGACCGCCGAGAGCGGCGTTGACAGCAGCGCAGGAGAAGCGCGCGAAACCTACAGGGCGCCGCCATTGCCACAAGAACCGCCGGGAGCGGCGTTGGCAGCAGCGGGGGAGGAAGGAAAGCGCGGGAGACGCCATTTTAAGCCATTGGGAGACGCCATTTTAAACCACACCCAAAATGCCGAAGAGTGGCAGTATCACCGCATTTGACAATGAAGTCAAAGATTGGACTACATATGTCGAACGAATAGAGGTGTACTGCAAGGCAAATGAGGTGTCAGATGACAAGAAAGCATCGGTATTGTTAAATTTAATGGGTGCAAAGACGTATGGTTTATTACGAAATCTAGTAACCCCAACGAAGCCAATGGAAAAGAGTTTTGAAGACATAGTAACGATACTAAAGGAACATTTAAACCCCACACCATTGCTGATAGCAGAAAGATTCAAGTTTCACAAACGGAACCAGCATAAGGATGAAAGCAATGCTGATTATTTAACAGAACTGCGCAAACTATCGAAACATTGCCAGTTTGGAGCGGGACTGGCAGATACCTTAAGGGACAAGTTTGTGTGTGGGCTTCAAAGTGAAGGAATCCAGAAACGGCTTTTATCTGAAAAGGACCTTACGCTGAAAAAGGCTTTCAGCATTGAGGTATCATATGAAGCAGCAGCACGGGGCACTGCAGAGATACAACAGAGACCGCAAGAATATGGCACAAATGAAATGTCATATGGAACAGAGAAGTGCTATCGCTGCGGCAGAACAACACACGACCAGAATCATTGCTGGTTCAAAGACAAAGTGTGCAGACAGTGTGGAAAAGTAGGACACATAGCACGAGTCTGCAGGTCGGGAAAGAAAACCAGCAATAAGAAACCAACCAAAGAAAAGTAAAAGAAGGTACATAAGATGACGGAGAATAGTTCAGACGAACAAAAGAGTGATAACGACTCCGAAAGCAGGGAACTGAGTTGTCTGAAACTACATAATGTGATCACAACGGAGGATCACCGAACCATTTGGGTCACTCTCAAGATAGCAGGAGTCCAGGTAAAGATGGAATTGGACACAGGATCAGCCCTAACAGTCATAAACCGACGGGACTACGAGCGGCTATTCTCACACATACCCTTGAGAGACACAAAAATTATTTTGAAGACGTACACGGGGCAAAAGGTCTACCCCAAAGGAAAAATAAGGGTGACCATTATATATAACGGTAAGGAAACACCAAAACTAGACCTGCATGTTGATGTGCCTCAATAAATCCGAGACTCAATGTTAGCGGAACAAAACAAGGCTTTTATTAACTTAGAAGGTAACACACAGTGGAGAGGTATCTTCCATCCAGAGGTCTGCTGTACTGGATGTGAGGCAGGCTGGGCCTGCTTACATAGGGGCCAGGTATGGGCGGAGCCCTACACACAATACAATACAATTGTGAGGAAACGGAACTGAGGCAAGGGAAATGAAACTGAAACTAAACCACAGTCACAGGCAGAGAATACCGATGAGTGATGAATGGCATATTTCATCACATTCACCCCTTCTATAGATTTAGTCTGTTCGGGGGTTTGATAGTCCTCTGTGACCGACGTGGCTGTTGTGGTGCCGCGGGTGTCGGCTGGGTGTCCCCGGTGGCCTCCTGGGTCTCTGCCGGGGGTGCCGCCAGGGTTGTTGAAGGGGTAGTTGGTGGGGGTACCGTTGGTCGATGTTCTTCCGGGGGTGATGAAAGAGTAGTGGGTGGGTAAGAGTTGCTGTGATCGTTGTTGCTGCTGTTGTCGTGGTTGTTGTCATTACCGGCTGGGGCGACGTCTTTTATGGACACGGTGTCCTCCCTTCCGTCAGCGTGCCGGACATACGCGTATTGGGGGTTGGCGTGGAGTAGGTGCACAGACTCCACGAGAGGGTCCGTCTTGTGGCCCCTCACATGCCTTCGCACGAATACCGGACCTGGGGTGGAGAGCCATGACGGCATGGATACGCCTGAGGTGGATTTCCGGGGAAAGACAAACATTCGCTCATGAGGCGTGGCATTAGTGGCAGTACACAATAGCGACCGTGTCGAATGGAGCACATCTGGGAGGACTTTCTGCCAGCGGGAGATAGGGAGGCCCTTGGTCCTTAGAGCTAGAGTGACTGCTTTCCATACTGTCCCGTTCTCTCGCTCCACTTGACCGTTACCCCGGGGGTTGTAGCTGGTGGTACGGCTCGTGGCGATCCCCCTGGACAGCATGTACTGGCGTAGCTCTTCACTCATGAAGGACGCCCCCCTATCCGTATGGATGTAGCTCGGCATACCGAACAGGCAGAACAGGCTGTTGAGGCATTTAATGACCGTGGCGCTGGTCATGTCTGGGCAGGGGAAGGCGAATGGGAACCGGGAGTATTCGTCCACAATGTTCAGGAAGTAAACATTGCGGTCGACGGATGGGAGGGGGCCCTTGAAATCTAAGCTGAGCCGCTCAAAGGGCTGTGTAGCTTTGATTAAGTGGGCTCTATCTGGGCGGTAGAACCGAGGCTTGCACTCAGCGCAAGTGCGGCAGTTCCTGGTCAGAGACCGAACTTCCTCAATCGAATAGGGTAAGTTGCGGGACTTTATGAAGTGGAACAGCCGCGTGACCCCTGGGTGGCAGAGGTCGTTGTGGAGGGTCTGTAGCCAATCCCCGGTGGCGCTGGCACACATCCCTCGTGAGAGGGCGTCGGGGGATTCGTTAAGGGCCCCTGGCCGGTAAATGATGTCATAATCGAAGGTGGAGAGCTCGATCCGCCACCTAAGAATCTTATCATTTTTAATCTTCCCCCTCTGTTTATTATTGAACATAAACGCTACCGACCGCTGGTCGGTAAGTAGGGTGAAGCGTTTGCCGGCTAGGTAGTGGCGCCAGTGGCGCACTGCCTCCACGATGGCTTGGGCCTCCTTTTCCACAGAGGAGTGTCTGATCTCGGGCCCTTGGAGGGTCCTCGAGAAGAAAGCTACGGGCCGCCCCGCCTGGTTGAGGGTGGCCGCCAAGGCAAAGTCAGACGCATCACTTTCCACTTGAAATGGAGTGTTCTCGTCCACTGCCTGTAGCGTGGCCCGCTCAATATCCTGCTTAATGCTTTTGAAGGCGGCGTGGGCCTCAGCAGAGAGGGGAAAAGAGGATGCTTTCAAGAGGGGGCGGGCTTTGTCGGAGTAGTTGGGGACCCATTGGGAATAATAAGAAAATAACCCCAGGCACCTTTTCAGGGCTTTGGGAGTGTTGGGCAGGGGCAGCTCCCGTAGGGGGCGCAATCAGTCGGGGTCTGGTCCGATTTCCCCATTCTCCACCACGCTGCCTAGTATGCAGAGGTGCGTGGTGTTGAAAACGCACTTGTCCTCGTTGTAGGTGAGGTTGAGTTTTTGTGCGGTTTTCAGGAACCTCTCGAGGTTCGAGTCGTGATCCTGCTGGTTGTGACCGCAGATGGTGACGTTGTCGAGGTAGGGGAAGGTTGCCTGCAAGTGGTGGTCATCGACCATGCGGTCCATCTCCCTCTGGAAGACCGAGACCCCATTCGTCACCCCAAAGGGGACTCTGAGGAATTGGTAGAGGCGTCCGTTCGCCTCGAAGGCGGTGTACGGGCGGTCCTCTGGTCTGATAGGGAGCTGGTGGTACGCTGACTTGAGGTCGATGGTGGAGAACACCCGGTATTGGGCGATTTGGTTCACCATTTCTGATATGCGGGGTAGCGGGTAGGCGTCTAGTTGGGTGTATCTGTTGATCGTTTGGCTATAGTCGATCACCATCCGTTTCTTCTCGCTACCCCTTACCACCACCACTTGGGCGCGCCACGGGCTGTTGCTGCGTTCAATAATGCGCTCCTTCAGGAGCCTGTCTACCTCGGTCGCGATAAACCGCCTGTCCTCCCAGCTGTACCTCCTGCTTTTGGTCGCTATTGGCCGGCAGTTAGGGGTAAGGTTCGCGAATAGCGAAGGCGGCTTTACCTTCAGGGTAGCCAGACCGCACACTGTGCGTGATGCTTTGGTGGTGGCACTGGAAATCCAGGCCCAAGATCACGCTCGCACATAGATTCTTCATGATTAGTACTTTAAAATTATCGTATACAGTTCCGTTAACGGACAATTGTACCGTGCAGTAACCCATAATGGTCGATGTCTGGGTTTTATCAGCCATAGAGATGGTACCCCGAGTAGGGACCACCTTTAGGGAGAGTTGTTGTGCCAGTTCAGGGTGGATAAAACTCTCCGTGCTTCCACTGTCAATTAAACATTTAACCCCGCACCCGTTTACCTCGATGTCCACCATTGATTTGGATAGCGGGTGCGGCCTGGTCTGGTCCACTGTGACCGATGCCACTGTAGGGCCCTGATTGAGACAAGATGGCATCCACGCTGTCTGCTCACAAGATGGCGGACCCCACGAGGTCGGGCAAGATGGCGTCCAAGATGGCCGCTCCCACGGCGCACACGCGGCGGTGGCGGATTTTCCGGCGGGGTTCCCTCTGCACACCTTCCCGAAGTGCCCCTTCTTACCGCACTTAAAGCAGGTTTCTGGTGTGCTTTGGCTGCCTGCAGAAGTAGCAGTTGGGTCCCCAACGAGTCGCGGCTGTCGTAGGGCTTCTGGGGGGAGAGCGGGGCCCCGACGGTGTCGGGCTGCCGGGCGGGGAAGATGCCTTCCAAGATGGCGGCGCCCTTGGTGCACACGTGGCGGCGTGGACGGCGCGGGCTGAAGAGTAGGCGTCCGAGTTTCTCTGGGCCACATCCAGGGATCGCGCTGTGTCCACAGCCTGTTTCAGGTCCAATCCCGTTTTTTCCAGCAGTCTCTGCTGGATGTAAGTGGAGCTGAGGCCTGTGATGAAGGCATCGCGAACAAGCTCGTCAGTGTACACTGCGGCTTTTACATCTTGGCACTTGCAGTCTTTGCCAAGCGTTTCAGGGTGCCTAGGAACTCCTCCACCGATTCCCCAGGTCGCTGTGTGCGAGTAGCGAGCAGATGCCTAGCATACACCTCATTCGTAGGCTGCTGGTAATGCGCCTTTAAGATGTCACAGGCGGCCGGGTACGTGTCGGCGTCTTGGATGAGGGGGTAAACCCGGTGGCTTACCCAATTCCGCAGGATTCCGAGTTTCATACTTGCAGCGTCCGTGGCACCTGTGACGGCTGCGGAATTGTCCAGGAAGAATTCCATACACATAAACCAGTGTCCGAAGCGTGCCGATGCGTCTGAAGCATGCTGGTCCAAATCCAAACGTTCGGGTTTCAAGAGTTGATCCATTGTGTTGAAAAGTAAGTTAATAAAATTGATATGCCTCAATAAATCCGAGACTCAATGTTAGCGGAACAAAACAAGGCTTTTATTAACTTAGAAGGTAACACACAGTGGAGAGGTATCTTCCATCCAGAGGTCTGCTGTACTGGATGTGAGGCAGGCTGGGCCTGCTTACATAGGGGCCAGGTATGGGCGGAGCCCTACACACAATACAATACAATGGTGAGGAAACGGAACTGAGGTAAGGGAAATGAAACTGAAACTAAACCACAGTCACAGGCAGAGAATACCGATGAGTGATGAATGGCATATTTCATCACACATGTATTGCAAGATGGAGGACCACCATTACTGGGACGTGAATGGATCCGGAAAATACAACTGGATTGGCATTCCATACAAGCCCTGACTGTGGCTGACAAAAAGGATGACGGCATCACACCTGGGCGACTGTCGAAAATCCTAACTGACGCGAAAGAAGTGTTCCAGCAAGGACTCGGAACACTAAAAGGTATGACAGTGACGATTAAAATTGAAGAAAACGCAAGCCCCAAATTTTTTAAGGCCAGGCCGGTACCTTATGCGATCCGCCCAGCCGTCGAAGCAGAGCTGGAGAGTCTGGAACGTTCAGGTGTACTGTCCAAGGTAGACTGGAGCGAGTGGGCTACACCCATCGTCCCTGCGATGAAAAAGTCGTTGAGCAGCACGCCTGGGGAACCATGGAAGGTTCGCATCCGTGGGGACTTTAAGGTGACAGTGAACCCGGTCCTTCACACCGTACAATATCCACTTCCGCGGATTGAAGATATTTTCGCCTCGCTATCTGGAGGGAAACGCTTCACTAAAATTGATCTGGTCCAGGCGTATCTGCAAATGGAGGTAGAAGAAGCATCAAAAAAATACCTCATAATCAACACCCATAAAGGTCTCTACCAATAAAACCGGCTGCTATTCGGGGTAGCATCAGCTCCGGCTATTTGGCAAAGGGCAATGGAACAAGTCCTAAAAGGGATCCCAGGGCCCCAGTGTTATTTGGACGACATCCTGGTCACGGGCGAAAATGACAGTGATCACCTTGCCAACCTGGAGCAGGTGCTCACTAGATTGCAGGAATATGGGCTCCGAGCTAACCGCCCCAAATGTGAGTTTTTTAGAAAACAGATCTCGTATTGTGGCCACGTTATCGATAAAGAGGGGTTACATAAGTCCCCAGAGAAGATTGAGACAGTAGTCAAGGCACCAGCACCGGAAAATGTGTCACAACTGAGGTCGTTCCTCGGGCTGGTAAACTACTACCATAAGTTCTTGCCAAATTTGTCTACAATACTACACCCACTGAACACCCTACTGCAAACTGGGGTGCCATGGAAGTGGAGTGACGAATGTAGACGAGCTTTCCAGAAGAGCAAAACACTAATCACATCGAAAGAGGTATTGGCCCATTACAACCCAGCATTACCAATTCGGTTGGCATGTGATGCGTCGCCCTACGGCATTGGAGCGGTGCTGTCGCACAAATTCTCGGACGGCTCAGAGAGGCCAATAGCCTTTGCGTCACGATCACTAACCTCAGCCGAGCGTAACTATGCCCAGATTGACAGGGAGGCCCTCAGCCTAGTGTGGGGAGTGAAAAAGTTCAATTACTATCTGCACGGGCAGAAATTCGCCTTGCTGACGGATCACCAGCCTCTTCTCTAAATTTTTAATCCGAAGAAGGGCGTTCCGGTGATGACTGTGCAGCGACTACAGAGATGGTCACTTTTTCTAGGAGCGCACCACTATGAGATTGAATATAAGGGCACAAAACAGCATGGAAATGCTGATGGGCTATCACGCCTGCCTCTGCCTACTGTGGAGGAAGCACCAGCAGTGGATCCTGTCGAAATATTCCATTCGACTATAGTTGAATACCTACCGGTAACTAACGTTTGTATCGAAAAGGAAACCCGAAATGACCCGACACTGTCTCGGGTATATGATTTGACGGTGAAGGGATGGCCAGCACATGGCGACTCACTGTTGCCAGCATTCTCGACAAGGGGAGAACAGCTGTCAGTGTGCCGGGGGACCTTGATGTGTGGATCCCGAGTGGTAATTCCACCCAAGTTAAGGGATAGACTGCTCAATGAGCTTCATGAGGGTCATCTGGGAGGGGTAAAAATGAAAAGCCTAGCCAGGGCTTATGTGTGGTGGCCAGGAATCGATAAACAAATCGAGGACCTGACCAAGAGTTGCTCAGGATGCCAGAAAGTCCAAAATGCACCACCACAGGCCCCTCTACACCCATGGGAGTGGCCCTCATCTCCATGGCAAAGGGTGCATATTGATTTTGCTGGTCCATTCATGGACTCAATGTTTTTAATAGCCGTGGATGCGCAATCGAAATGGCCTGAGGTCATCAAAATGTCCTCCACCACCACGGAGAAAACTATTGCAGTCCTACTGACCATTTTTGCCAGGAATGGCTTGCCAGAACAGATTTGCT
Source organism: Somniosus microcephalus (assembly GCF_052327205.1). NCBI lineage: Eukaryota > Metazoa > Chordata > Chondrichthyes > Squaliformes > Somniosidae > Somniosus > Somniosus microcephalus. The sequence continues at coordinate 38,867,441 of NC_141004.1, read as the reverse complement.
CCGACAACGGACCACAGTTTGTGTCCGAAGAGTTCCGGAGGTTCTTGAAATAGAATGGGGTAAGGCATTACAGATCCGCCCCGTATCATCCAGCCACAAATGGATTGGCTGAGAGGTTCGTACAAACCTTTAAGAAGGCAATAAAGGCTATGTACAATGACAACATTCCGCTGCAGCACAAGGTGGACAATTTCCTGTTCGCCTACTGGAATGCCACACATGCAGTCACCAACCAGGCCCCAGCCATGATGTTCTTTAACCGAAGGTTAAGATCTCGCCTGGATTTGCTCAGACCAAACGTACGAAGAGATGTTGAGAGTAAGCAATTCCAGCACATCCATGAGAAGCCAACAAGGAGCTTCAATGTAGGGCAACCAGTCTTGGCCCGCAACTACCGAACAGAAAAATGGCAGCCAGGAACGATATGCACATGGCAGGGCCCACTAATGTACACAGTGGACGTTGGGGAGAGCATCGTGAGACGCCATGCTGACCAGATCCTAGAGTCACAGGAACAAGTCAACCCCATGCCTCGCCCATACGTACCTGGTGATGAACCCGACGTACAGGTCGCATCTACCCCAGCAACAGTAGCATCAGAAGCTGATGAACCAACCGACGACAGGGGGCCAGAATCGCCTCCGCACCAAGAGCAAGACACTCGGGAAAGGCGCTATCCAGAAAGGATCAGGAAGCCTCCCCAAAGACTGAATATATAAATAGACTATTTTCAGCTAATGTTGCATGTTAAAAGTGTTAATTGTAATTAGTTTGATATGTAATTGTTAAATGAGTGTTATGGTACTGTTAATTTAAAAGGGGAGGAATTGTAATGTATATACCTTTAAGGGGGGAACTATCTTTTACAGCTCATGTATACTGCAGTACCGGCAGTGACCACACCCGTATATAGCACTGAGTCGTAATCTGTACAGATCAGTTGCAGTGTGAGCCACATTGAGTAAACACCTGTTGTACCGTTCTCCGCAGTCTGTGTCTTATTATACACGGACGCAACATAAACGGATACGATATAATTGCAATTATGGAGACATGGCTGCAGGGTGACCAAGGCTGGGAGCTGAATATCCAAGGATATTCGATATTTAGGAAGGACAGGCAAAAAGGAAAAGGAGGTGGGGTGGCTTTGTTAGTAAAAGATGATATCAGAGCAATAGTGAAAAATGATATTGGCTCAGAAAATGAAGATGTAGAATCAGTCTGGGTGGAGCTAAGAAGCACCACGGGGCAGAAAACATTGGTGGGAGTTGTCTATAGGCCTCCAAACAGTAGTGATAATGTAGGGGACGGCATCAAACAGGAGATTAGCAATGCATGTAACAATGGTACTACAGTAATCATGGGAGACTTTAATCTACATATAGACTGGCCAAACCAAATTAGCAATAATACTGTGGAAGCTGAATTCCTGGAGTGTGTACGAGATGGTTTTTTAGACCAGTACGTTGAGGAGCCAACTAGGGAACAGGCTATCCTAGATTGGGTATTGCACAATGAGAAGGGGTTTTGCGGGGTCCTTTAGGGAAGAGTGACCATAACATGATAGAATTCTTCATTAAAATGGAAAGTGAAGAAGCCCAATCCGAAACTAGTGTCCTAAATCTAAACAAAGGAAACTACAATGGTATGAGGAGTGAGTTGGCTATGATAGATTGGGGAGCTTCATTAAAAGGCATGACGGTGGATAGGCAATGGCTAGCATTCAAGGAACGAATGCATGAATTGCAACAGTTATACATTCCTTTCTGGCGCAAAAACACAAAAGGAAAAGCGGCCCAATCATGGCTAACGAAAGAAATTAAGGATAGCATTATATCCAAAGAGGAATCATATAAACTTGCCAGAAAAAGTAACACGTCTGAGGATTGGGAGCAGTTTAGAGTTTAGCAAAAAAGGACCAAGAGATTGATCAAGAGGGGAAAAATAGAGTATGAGAATAAACTTGCAAGGAACATAAAAGCGGACTGTAAAAGCTTCTACAAGTATGTAAAAAGAGAAAGATTAGTGAAGACAAATGTAGGTCCCTTACAGTCAGAAATGGGAGAATTTATAATGGGGAACAAGGAAATGGCAGAGCAATTGAGCAAATACTTTGGTTCTGTCTTCACGGAAGAGGACACAAATAACTTCCTAGAAATGCGAGGGAACCAAGGGTCTAGTGAGAAGGAGGAATGAAAGGAAATTAGTATTAGTAAAAAAATAATGCTGGAGAAATTATTGGGACTGAAAGCTGATAAATCCCCAGGGCCTGATAATCTGCATCCCAGAGTAATAAAAGAGATAGCCATGGAAATAGTGAATGCATTGGTTGTCGTCTTCCAAAATTCTATAAATTATGGAACAGTTCCGGCAGATTAGAGGGTGGCAAATGTAACCCCACTATTTAAATAAGGAGGGAGAGAGAAAACCGGGCACTACAGACCGGTTAGCCTAATATCAGTAGTAGGGAAAATGCTAGAGTCTATTGTAAAGGATGTGATAACAGGATACTTAGAAAATATCAATGGGATTAGACAAAGTTAACATGGAATTATGAAAGGGAAATCGTGTTTGACAAACCTATTGGAGTTTTTTGAGGATGTAACTGGTAGAATAGATAAGGGAAAACCAGTGGATGTGGTGTATTTGGATTTTCAGAAGGCCTTTGATAAAGTCCCACATAAGAGGTTAGTGTGCAAAATTAAAGCACATGGGATTGGAGGTAATATACTGACATGGATTGAAAATTGGTTAACAGACAGGAAACCGAGAGTAGGAATAAATGGGTCTTTTTCGGGGTGGCAGGGGGTGACTAGTGGGGTACTGCAGGGATTAGTGCTTGGGCCCCAGCTATTCACAATATATATCTGTTGTGTCCGAGTATCAATAATACACAGACTGCAGGAGAACAATAAAACAGGTATTTACTGAACAGAGGGTAAACGTCAGACTGAAGTACAGAAGCCTGCTAGGGCTTTTTATACAGGTGTGGTCACTGCCGGTACTGCAGTATAAAATCAGTTCTTCTCTTAAAGGTACATACACAACAATTTCTCCCCTTTTAGATAAACAGTACATAACATTCATTTAACAACTAAATAATAACTAATTACAATTACAATTTTCTCTGTACTATATACATCAACTGAAATAATTATTTATAAATTCAGTCTTTGAGGAGGCTTCCTGATCCTGACTGGATAGCGCCTTTCTCGAGTATCCTGTTCTTGTGGCGGAGTCGATTCTGGCTCATTGTCATTGGTTGGTTCGTCAGCTTCCAATACCACTGCTTCTGAGGTAGACGCAATCTGTACTTCGGGTTCATTACCAGGTGCACATGCTCGTGGTATAGGTTTGGCTTGTTCCTGTGACTCTAGAATCTGGTCAGCATGGCATCTCACGATGCTCTCTCCAACGTCCACTGTGTACATTAGTGGTCCCTGCTGTGTGCATATCGTTCCTGGCTGCCATTTTTCTGTTCGGTAGTCGCGGGCCAAGACTGGTTGCCCTATCTTGAAGCTTTGGGTTGGCTTCTCATTGATGTGCTGGAATTGCTTATCCTCAACATCTCGTCTTATGCTTGGTTTGAGCAAATCCAGGCGACATCTTAGCTTTCGGTTGCAGAACATTATGGCTGGAGCTTGGTTGGTGACTGCATGTGCCGCATTCCGGTAAGCAAACAAGAAATTATCTACCTTGTGTTGTAGTGGTATGTCGTCGTTATACATCGCCTTTATTGCCTTTTTAAAGGTCTGAACAAACCTCTCAGCCAATCCATTTGTGGCTGGATGATATGGGGCAGATGTGTAATGTTTCACCCCATTATTCCTCAGAAACCTCCGGAAATCCTCGGACACAAGCTGTGGCCCATTGTCGGAGCAAATCTGTTCTGGCAAGCCATTCCTGGCGAAGATGGTCCGTAGGACTGCAATGGTTTTCTCCGTGGTGGTGGAGGACATTTTGATGACCTCTGGCCATTTCGAATGGGCGTCCACGGCGATTAGAAACATTGAGTCCATAAATGGACCAGCAAAATCAATGTGTACCCGTTGCCATGGAGATGAGGGCCACTCCCATGGGTGTAGAGGGGCCTGTGGTGGTGCATTTTGGACTTTCTGGCATCCTGAGCAGCTCTTGGTCAGGTCCTCGATTTGTTTATCGATTCCCGGCCACCACACATAAGCCCTGGCTAGGCTTTTCATTTTTACCCCTCCCAGATGACCCTCATGAAGCTCATTGAGCACTCTGTCTCTCAACTTGGGTGGAATTACCACTCGGGATCCACACATCAAGGTCCCCCGGCAGACTGACAGCTGTTCTCTCCTTGGCGAGAATGCTGGCAACAGTGAGTCGCCATGTGCTGGCCATCCCTTCACCGTCAAATCATAGACCCGAGAGAGTGTCGGGTCATTTCGGGTTTCCTTCTCTATACTTGAGTTCGTAACAGGCAGACTTTCGACTATGGTCGCATGGAATATCTCAACAGGGTCCACTGCAGGTGCTTCCTCTACCGTAGGCAACGGTAGGCGCGACAGCCCATCAGCGTTTCCATGCTGTTCCGTACCCTTGTACTCTATGTCGTACTGATGTGCCCCTAGAAAAAGTGACCATCTTTGCAGCCGTTGCGCCGTCATCACCGGAACGCCCTTCTTTGGGTTAAGAATGGAGACCAGGGGCTGATGATCAGTCAGTAGGGTGAATTTCTGCCCGTGCAGATAGTGATTGAACTTCTTTACCCCCCACACCAGGCTGAGGGCATCCCTGTCAATCTGGGTGTAGTTACGCTCGGCTGAGGTTAACGAGCACGACGCAAAGGCTATTGGCCTCTCTGAACCGTCAAGGAATTTGTGTGACAGCACCACTCCAATGCCGTAGGGAGACGTATCACATGCCAACCGAATCGGTAGTGTTGGGTTGTAGTGGGCCAATACTTCTTTTGAAGTGATTAGGCATTTACATTTCTGAAAGGCATGCTTACACTCATCACTCCATTTCCATGCTACTCCAGTTTGCAGCAGGGCGTTCAGTGGGTACAGAATTGTAGATAGATTCGGCAAGAACTTATGGTAGTAGTTCATCAACCTGAGAAACGACCTCAGTTGCGACACATTTTCCGGAGCTGGAGCCTTGACGACAGCCTCAATCTTGTCTGGCGACTTATGCAATCCTTCCTCATCAATCATGTGGCCACAATACGAGATTTGTCTCCTGAAGAACTCGCTTTTGGGGTGGTTGGCTCGTAGCCCATATTCCTGCAATCTAGTGAGCACCTGCTCCAGGTTGGCAAGGTGTTCACTGTCATTTTCGCCCGTAACCAGGATGTCGTCCAAATAACACTGGGTCCCCGGGATCCCTTGCAGGACTTGTTCCTTCGCCCTCTGCCAAATAGCCGGGGCTGATGCTACCCCGAATACCAGTCGATTGTACAGGTAAAGGCCTTTGTGAGTGTTTATCGTGAGGTATTTCCTAGATGCTTCTTCCACCTCCATTTGTAGATATGCTTGGGCCAGATCAATCTTCGTAAAGCATTTCCCTCCAGATAGCGAGGTGAAAATATCTTCTATCCATGGAAGTGGATATTGTACTGTGTGCAGGACTGGGTTCACAGTTACCTTGAAGTCCCCACAGATGCGAACCTTCTTCGGCTCCCCAGGCGTGCTGCTCAATGATTTCTTCATTACAGGAACGATGGGTGTGGCCCACTCGCTCCAGTCTACCTTGGACAGCACACCCGAACGCTCCAGACTCTCCAGTTCTGCTTCAATGGCTGGGCGGATCGTGTACGGTACCGGTCTGGCCTTAAAAAATTTTGGGTTTGCGTTATCTTCGATTTTTATCGTTGCCTTTACTCCTTTTGGAGTCCCAAGTCTTTGTTGGAACACCTCTTTCGCGTCAGTTAGAATTTTTGACAGTCATCCAGGTGTGACGTCATCATCCTTTTTGTCAGTCACAGTTAGCGCCTGAATGGCATGCCAATCCAATTGTATTTTTCGGATCCATTCACGTCCCAATAATGGTAGTCCTCCATCTTGTAGTATATATAGATACAGTTTCTGTGTTTCCTTGCCGTTGTATTTAACTGGCACCCTTATTTTTCCTGTGGGGTAGACTTTTTGCCCCGTGTATGTCTTCAATACAATGGACGTGTCCTTTAAGGGTATGTGTGAGAATAGCCGCTCATAGTCTCGTCGATTCATGACAGTTAGGGCTGATCCTGTATCCAATTCCATCTTTACTTGGGACCCTGCTATCATGAGGGTGACCAAATGGTTCGGTAATCCTCCTTTGCGATCACGTTGTGTAACTTTAGACAACTTAGTCTCCTGCTCCCGGAGTCATTATCACTCTCCTGATATTCCGAACTACTGTTTGTCATTTTTTTTTACTTTCTTGTACTTTTCCTTAGTAGTTCTTGTAGTGTTGGTTTTCTTTCCCGACCTGCAGACTCTTGCTATATGTCCCATTTTCCCGCATTGCCTGCATACTTTGTCCTGAAACTAGCAGTCCTTCTGATCATGGGTTGTTCTGCCGCAGCGATAGCACTTTCCTGCTCCATACGCCATTTTGTTAGCGCTGTATTCTTGTGGTTTCTGTTGTATTTCCGCAGCTCCCCGTGCTGCTGCTTCGTAGGATACTGCCACGCTGAAAGCTTGTTCTAGCGTCAGGTCCTTTTCCGAAAGTAGTCGTTTCTGGGTTCCTTCACTCTGGAGCCCGCAGACAAACTTATCCCGTAAGGTGTCTGCCAGTCCTGCTCCAAACTGGCAGTGCTTCGATAACTTGCGTAGTTCCGTAAGATAGTCAGCATTGTTCTTATCTTTGTGCTGGTTTCTTTTATGGAACTTGAAGCTTTCTGCTATCAGCAGCGGTGTAGGGTTTAGGTGTTCCTGTAAGATATTAACAATCTCTTCAAAACTTTTCTCCATTGGTTTAGCTGGGGTAATTAAATTCTGCAATAGGCCGTACGTTCTCGCGCTGTAAGCGCCACTACACGCGCCCATCAAATTTAATAATACCGACGCCTTCTTTCCATTGGCCACCTCATTGGCATTGCAGTACACTTCAATTCTTTCCACATACGTGGTCCAGTCTTCTACCTCGTTGTCGAAAGCAGTGATACTGCCACTCTTCGGCATCTTGGGTGATTTAAAATGGCGCCTCCCGCGCTTTTTCTTCTTCCCCAATGGAATAAAATGGCGCCTCCCGCGCTTTTCCTTCTTCCCCAATGGAATAAAATGGCGCCTCCCATGCTTTTCCTTCTTCCCCTTGCTGCCACACTGCTCCTAGCGTTCTACAGGTCAATGGCGGTGACCCGCGGCTTCGGCGCATCTCACTTTTCCTTCCCCTCGTTTTATTTTCTCTACGCTGCCCGGTTCTTGAGCACCGACCGCGCCCTGTGCGCTCCACCCTCTCTCTCTTTCCTCCCGACGACGCTGCGCGGCCTCTTTGCAGAGCCGCTCGATCGAGCTCGAGCCCGCCGCAGTCCGGAAGGGTCAGCGCACTACCTGCTACCAGCACGATTTGCTGGAACACCTCGACTGGGGAGCCAAGCCCAGCTCTCCACAGCCTCTCCCGCAATTCTCCGAACACCGATGGATCCTTGGGCGGTTGCCCGCGGTCGATGCCCGTTGACCTGACTTCGACCTCCAAGAAGCTTCTTCTCAGGGAAAGATCCCCGTGAGGTGATGCAGTACTGCAGGTGAGTTCGAACCTGCCTGTCGCCAGCGTAGTGTCCGAGTATCAATAATACACGGACTGCAGGAGAACAATAAAACAGGTATTTACTGAACAGAGGGTAAACGTCAGACTGAAGTACAGAAGCCTGCTAGGGCTTTTTATACAGGTGTGGTCACTGCCGGTATTGCAGTATAAAATCAGTTCTTCTCTTAAAGGTACATACACAACAATATCAATGATTTGGATGAGGGAACCAAATGTAATATTTCCAAGTTTGCTGATGACACAAAACTAGGTGGGATTGTGAGTTGTGAGGAGGATGCAAAAAAGCTTCAAAGCGATTTAGACAAGTTGAGTGAGTGGGCAAATACATGGCAGATACAGTATAACGTGGATAAATGTGAAGTTATTTTTATTTTTTATTTTTTATTCATTGATGGGATGTGGGCGTCGCTGGCTGGCTAGGCCTGCATTTAGTGCCCATCCCTAATTGCCCTTGAGAAGATGGTGGTGAGCCTTCTTGAACTGCTGCAGTCCATATGGTGTAGGTACACCCGCAATGCTGTTAGGAAGGGAGTTCCAGGATTTTAGCCCAGCGACAGTGAAGGAACGGCGATACAGGTCCAAGTCAGGATGGTGTGTGGCTTGGAGGCGAACTTTTAGGTGGTGATGTTTCCATGCGTCTGCTGCCCTTGTCCCTCTAAGTGGTAGAGGTCGCGGGTTTGGAAGGTGCTGTTGAAGGAGCTTTGGCGAGTTGCTGCAGTGCATCTTGTAGATGGTACACACTGCAGCCACAGTGCGCCAGTGGTGGAGGGAGTGAATGTTGAAGGTGGTGGATGGAGTGCCAATCAAGCGGGCTGCTTTATCCTGAATGGTGTCGAGCTTCTTGAGTGTTGTTGGAGCTGCACTCATCCAGGCAAGTGGAGAGTATTCCATCACACTCCTGACTTGTGCCTTGTAGATGGTGGAAAGGCTTTGGGGAGTCAGGAGGTGAGACACTCGCCACAGAATTCCCAGCCTCTGGCCTGCTCATGTAGCCACAGTATTTATATGGCTGGTCCAGTTCAGTTTCTGATCAATGGTAACTCCCAGGATGTTGATAGTGGGGGATTCAGTGATGGTAATGCCATTGAATGTCAAGGGGAGATGGTTAGAGTCTCGCTTGTTGGAGATGGTCATTGCCTGGCACTTGTGTGGTGCGAATGTTACTTGCCACTTTCCACTTCGGTAGGAAATACAGAAAGATAGAGTATTATTTAAATGGTGATAGATTGGGAAATGCTGATGTACAAAGGGACCTGGTTGTTCTTGTACACCAGTCACTGAAAGCAAACATGCAGGTGCAGCAAGCAGTTAGGAAGGCAAATGGTATGTTGGCCTTCATTGCAAGAGGATTTGAGTACAGGAGCAAGGATATCTTACTACAGTTGTACAGGGCCTTGGTGAGACCACACCTGGCGTACTGTGTGCAGTTTTGGTCTCCTTACATATGAAAGGATATACTTGCCATGGAGGGAGTGCACGAAAGTTCGCCAGACTGATTCCTGGGATGGCAGGACTGTCGTATAAGGAGAGATTGGGTCGACTCGGCCTGTATTCACGAGAGTTTACAAGAATGAGAGGGGATCTCATTGAAACGCATAAAATTCTGACAGGGCTAGACAGACTGGATGCAGGGAGGATGTTTCCCCTGGCTGGGGGCTCTAGAACAAGGGCTCACAGTCTCAGGATATGGGGTAGGACATTTAGGACTGAGATGAGGAGAAATTTCTTCACTCAGAGGGTGGTGAACCTGTGGAATTCTCTACCACAGAAGGCTGTGGAGGCCAAGTCACTGAATATATTTAAGAAGGAGATAGATAGATTTCTAGAGACAAAAGGCATCAAGGGGTATGGGGAGAGAGCGGGAATATGGTATTGAGATAGAGGATTAGCCATGATCATATTGAATGGTGGAGCAGGCTCGATGGGCCGAATGGCCTACTCCTGCTTCTATTTTTCTATGTTTCTATGTTTCTACCCTCATCCTAGTGCAATCGTAACAAATAACAACACACAAGGGTAGCCACGTGGGTGTTTTATACAATGTTCATGTAAAGTTTCTGTTAATGTGGTGTCAAACATTGAAACCTTCATTTTGAACACTTTGTGTTCTTGGATAGATTTGTGTGCACTTTTGGATGTGGCTTAGTGAGTTGCAGTAAATGGTGAGACATAACAGAACCTCCCGCAATGATGATGAGTGTGAAAGGAATGGCTTGGTCATTGTAGGGATGCTTTATGATGTTGGTGTGGGATGGTGCCAACCTGGCGCATCATGTGGCAGCCAGAGTGTACAGTGTCAAGTGAAGTAAATCGGGTCATGGTGAAGCCATCCCAGGCATCCCGAGCAGCAATGTGGTTGGGTGCTGATGCTCTGTGTCCTGTGCAGCATCAGATGATTGCGCAGATGGTAATTATTATTGTTGGTGATGTTGGTGTTGGGGCTGATCGTGGAGGGATTCAGAGGACCAAGCTGAGACTTTTCAAGGGCACCGATGTTGCTGGAATAGATGGCAGCTGAAGTTGAGACGGCAGAAGCGATCTGTCAATGGTGAGAGAGCTTGCTCCAAGGAGGTGACAGTGAATATAGAGTTCACACCACACTTACGGCCTCCAGACAGATCAAATGTGTCATCCAAATCCTGAAATCAGACACCTCTCACATTTGAAAGTGATCAGATGTGAGAGTTGAACTTTTATACTGCAGTTGCAGCTGTGAAGTATCCAACTCATTGGACTTCCCGACACACAAACCTGGCGTGATCTCCGAACGTTGTGAAACCCGAATAAAATGTTGGAAAATAGGAAAAAGCTGTCAAAATAGCACTTAACAAGCACTTAACAAGGAGTTAAGTGCCTTAAATCCCTTACCTGGCGCTTGGTGTCGGGTCTGTTGTGAAATCGCAGACCCGACACTCTTGAAACTCACACGGAGGCGGGATTGCGGCGGGTTGACAACCTGCTGTCAATCATTTTTAATTTAACAGCTGACCCGCCTCCTGTTAGATCCGTGTATTTTTGATGTAGTGTGTCCTTCAATAACTAGACACGAGACTGCAAGAACAATCAACAGGTATTTACTGGATGAGGGTTACTCTAAAACTAAACGTACAGATCCCTACTCAGGGTTTATATACAGGTGTGGTCACTGCCGGTACTACAGTATACAGGAGCTGTAAAAAGTAGTTCTCCCCTTAAAGGTACATACACTACAATTCCTCCCCTTTTAGATTGACAGTACCATAACATTCATTTAACATTTAACACTTTTAACATGCACATTAACTGAAAATAGTCCATTTATCAATTCAGTCTTTGGGGCGGCTTCCTGATCCTTTCTGGATAGCACCTTTCCTGAGTGTCTTGTTCTTGGTGCGGAGGCCCCCTGTCGTCAGTTGGTTCATCAGCTTCCGATGCTACTGTTTCTGGGGTAGATGCTACCTGTTAGTCGGGTTCATCACCAGGTGCGCGAGACATGGGGTTGACTCGTTCCTGTGACTCTAGGATCTGGTCGACATGGCGTCTCACAATGTTCTCCCCAACATCCACTGTGTACATTAGTGGCCCCTGCCGTGTGCATATCGTTCCTGGTTGCCATTTCTCTGTTCGGTAGTCGCGGGCCAAGACTGGTTGCCCTACATTGAAGCTCCTTGTCGGCTTCTCAGTGATGTGCTGGAATTGCTTATTCTCAACATCTCTTCGTACATTTGGTCTGAGCAAATCCAGACGAGATCTCAACCTTTGGTTAAAGAACATCATGGCTGGGGTCTGGTTGGTGACTGCATGTGTCGCATTTCTGTAGGCTAACAGGAAATTGTCCACCTTATGCTGCAGTGAAATGTCGTCATCGCACATGGCCCTTACTGCTTTCTTAAAGGTTTGTACGAACCTCTCAGCCAATCCATTTGTGGCTGGATGATACGGGGCGGATGTGTAATGCCTTACCCCATTCCTTTTCATGAATCTTCGAAACTCTTCGGACACAAACTGTGGTCCGTTATCAGAGCAAACCTGCTCTGGCAAGCCGTTCCTGGCAAATATGGTCCGTAGGACTGCAATAGTTTTCTCCGTGGTGGTGGATGACATTTTGATCACCTCAGGCCATTTCGAGTGCGCATCCACGGCTATTAGAAACATTGAGTCCATGAATGGACCAGCAAAATCAATATGCACCCGTTGCCATGGAGATGAGGGCCACTCCCATGGGTGTAGAGGGGCATGTGGTGGTGCATTTTGGACCTTCTGGCACCCTGAGCAGCTCTTTGTCAGGTCCTCGATTTGCTGATCGATCCCCGGCCACCACACATAAGCCCTAGCAAGGCTTTTCATTTTTACCCCTCCCAGATGGCCTTCGTAAAGCTCATTGAGCACTCTCTCCCTTAACTTGGGTGGAATTACCACTCGGGATCCACACATCAAGGTCCCCTGGCATACTGACAGCTGTTCTCTTCTGGATGAGAATGCTGGCAACAGTGAGTCGCCATGTGTCGCCTTGTACTTTTCCTTAGTAGTTCTTGTAGTGTTTGTTTTCTTTCCCGACCTGCAGACTCTTGCTATGTGTCCCATTTTCCCACATTGCCTGCATACTTTGTCCTTAAACCAGCAGTCCTTCTGATCATGGGTTGTTCTGCAGCAGCGATAGCACTTTTCAGCTCCATACGCCATTTCATTAGCGCTGTATTCTTGTGGTTTCTGTTGTATTTCCGCAGCTCCCCGTGCTGCTGCTTCGTAGGATACTGCCACGCTGAAAGCCTGTTCTAGCGTCAGGTCCTTTTCCGAAAGTAGTTGTTTCTGGGTTCCTTCACTCTGGAGCCTGCAGACAAACTTATCCCGTAAGGTGTCTGCCAGTCCTGCTCCGAACTGGCAGTGCTTCGATAACTTGTGTAGTTCCGTAAGATAGTCAGCATTGCTCTCATCTTTGTGCTGGTTTCTTTTATGGAACTTGAATCTTTCTGCTATCAGCAGCAGTGTAGGGTTTAGATGTTCCTGTAAGATATTGACAAACTCTTCAAAACTTTTCTCCATTGGTTTAGCTGGGGTAATTAAATTCCGCAATAGGCCGTATGTTCTCGCGCCCATCAAATTTAATAATACCGACGCCTTCTTTCCATCGGCCACCTCATTTGCCTTGCAGTACACTTCAATTCTTTCCACATATGTGGTCCAGTCTTCTACCTCGTTGTCGAAAGCAGTGATACTGCAACTTTTCGGCATCTTGGGTGATTTAAAATGGCGCCTCCCGCGCTTTTGCTTCTTCCCCAATGGATTAAAATGGCGCCTCCCGCGCTTTTCCTTCTTCCCCAATGGAATAAAATGGTGCCTCCTGCGCTTTTCCTTCCTCCCCTTGCTGCCACGCTGCTCCTAGCGTTCTACAGGGTAATGGCGGCGACCCGCGGCTTCGGCGCGTCTCACTTTTCCTTCCCCTCATTTGTTTTTGCTACGCTGCCCGGTTCTTGAGCACCGCCCGCCCTGTGCGCTCCACCCTCTCTCTCTCTTTTCCTCCCGACGACGCTGCACGGCCCCTTTGCAGAGCCGCTCGATCGAGCTCGAGCCCGCCGCAGTCCGGAAGGGTCAGCGCACTAACTGCTACCAGCACGATTTGCTGGAACACCTTGACTGGGGAGCCAAGCCCAGCTCTCCACAGCCTCTCCTGCAACTCTCCGAACTCTGATGGATCCTTGGGCGGTTGCCCGCGGTCGACGCCCGTTGCTCTGACTTCGACCTCCAAGAAGCTTCTTCTCAGGGAAGGATTCCCGTGAGGTGATGCCGTACTGCAGGTGAGTTCGAACCTGTTCGTCGCCAGTGTAGTGTCCGAGTATCAATAATACATGGACTGCAGGAGAACAATAATAACAGGTATTTACTGAACAGAGGGTAACTTAAGACTGAAGTACAGAAGCCTGCTATGGCTTTATATACAGGGGTGGTCACTGCCGGTACTGCAGTATAGAATCAGTTCTTCTCTTAAAGGTACATACACAACAGAATGGACCAGCAAAATCAATATGCACCCGTTGCCATGGAGATGAGGGCCACTCCCATGGGTGTAGAGGGGCATGTGGTGGTGCATTTTGGACCTTCTGGCACCCTGAGCAACTCTTTGTCAGGTCCTCGATTTGCTGATCGATCCCCGGCCACCACACATAAGCCCTAGCAATGCTTTTCATTTTCACCCCTCCCAGATGGCCTTCGTGAAGCTCATTGAGCACTCTCTCCCTTAACTTGCGTGGAATTACCACTCGGGATCCACACATCAAGGTCCCCTGGCATACTGACAGCTGTTCTCTTCTGGATGAGAATGCTGGCAACAGTGAGTCGCCATGTGTTGGCCATCCCTTCACCGTCCAGTCATATACCCGAGACAGTGTCGGGTCATTTTGGGTCTCCTTCTCTATATCAGCGTTAGTTACTGGCAAGCATTCAATTATAGTTGAATAAAACATTTCGACAGGGTCCACTGCTGGTGCTTCCTCCGCAGTAGGCAGTGGCAGGCGTGATAGCCCATCAGCGTTTCCATGCTGTTTCGTGCCCTTATACTCGATTTCATATTGGTTCGCTCCTAGAAAAAGGGACCATCTTTGTAGCCGTTGCGCAGTCATCACCGGAACGCCCTTCTTTGGATTAAAGATGGAAACAAGTGGTTGGTGGTCAGTCAGCAAGGTGAACTTCTGCCCGTGCAGATAGTGGTTGAACTTTTTCACTCCCCACACTAGGCTGAGGGCCTCCCTGTCAATCTGGGCGTAGTTACGCTCGGCTGAGGTTAGTGACCGAGACGCAAAGGCTTCTGGCCTCTCCAAGCCGTCTGGGAATTTGTGCGACAGCACCGCTCCAATGCCATAGGGTGATGCATCACACGCCAACCGAATTGGTAGTGCTGGGTTGAAATGAGCCAACACCTCTTTTGATGTGATCAATTCTTTGCACTTCTGGAAAGCTCGTTTACATTCATCATTCCACTTCCATGGTACCCCCGTTTGCAGTAGGGTGTACAGTGGGTGTAGTACTGTAGACAAATTCGGCAAGAACTTATGGTAGTAGTTCACCAGCCCGAGGAACGACCTCAGTTGTGACACATTTTCCGGTGCTGGAGCCTTGACTACTGCCTCAATCTTTTCAGGGGACTTATGTAACCCCTCTTCATCAATAACGTGGCCACAATACAAGATCTGCTTCTGGAAAAACTCGCATTTGTGGCGATTAGCTCGGAGCCCATATTCCTTCAATCTAGTGAGCACCTGCTCCAGGTTGGCGAGGTGATCACTGTCATTTTCGCCCGTGACCAGGATGTCGTCCAAATAACACTGGGTCCCTGGAATCCCTTGCAGGGCTTGATCCATTGCCCTTTGCCAAATAGCCGGAGCTGATGCTACCCCGAACACCAGCCGGTTGTATTGGTAGAGACCTTTATGAGTGTTGATCGTGAGGTACTGTTTCGAGGCTTCTTCTACCTCCATTTGCAGGTACGCCTGGGCCAGATCAATCTTAGTGAAGCGTTTCCCTCCAGATAGCGAGGCGAAAATATCTTCAATCCGCGGAAGCGGATATTGTACAGTGTGAAGGACTGGGTTCACTGTCACCTTAAAGTCCCCACAGATGCGAACCTTCTTTGGTTCCCCAGGCGTATTACTCAACGACCTCTTCATCACAGGAACGATGGGTGTAGCCCACTCGCTCCAGTCCACTTTGGACAGTACTCCTGAACGTTCCAAACCTTCCAGCTCTGCTTCGACGGCTGGGCGGATCGCATAAGGTACCGGTCTGGCCTTAAAAAACTTTGGGCTTGCATTTTCCTCCATTTTGGTCGTCGCTGTTATGCCTTTTAGTGTTCCAAGTCCCTCCTGGAACACTTCTTGTGCATCAGTTAGCATTTTCGACAGTCGTCCAGGTGTGGCGTCGTCATCCTTTTTGGCATCTACAGTCAGTGCTTGTATGGAATGCCAATCTAGCTGTATCTTCCGGATCCATTCACGTCCTAGTAGTGGTGGTCCTCCATCTGGCAATACATATAGGTCCATTTTTGGTGTTTCCTTACCGTTATATACAATGTTCACCCTTATTTTTCCTTTGGGGTAGACTTTTTGCCCCGTGTACGTCTTCAAGACAATCTCTGTATCTCTCAAGGGAAGCACGGTGGCATAGTGGTTAGCACTGTTGCCTCACAGCGCCAGGGACCCGGGTTCGAATCCGGCCTCGGGGGACTGTCTGTGTGGAGTTTGCACATTCTCCCCGTGTTTGCGTGGGTTTTCTCCGGGTGCTCCGGTTTCCTCCCACAGTCCAAAGATGTGCGGGTTAGGTTGATTGGCTATAATAAATTGACCCTTAGTGTTAGGGGGTGATTAAATACGTGGGGATAGGGTGGGATATGTGTTGGTGTAGGGGTTACGGGGATCGGGTGGGATATGTGTCGTTGCGGGCTCGATGAGCCAAAATGGCCTCTATCTGCGCTGTGGGGTTTCTGTGATTCTGTGATGTGAGAATAGCCGCTTGTATTCCCTTCGGTTTATGACTGTTAGGGCTGATCCTGTGTCCAATTCCATTTTCACTTGGACTCCAGCTATCTTGAGCGTGACCCAGATAGTTTGATGATCCTCCATTTGGATCACCTTATGTAGTTTCAGACAACCCAGCTCCTTGCTTCTGGAGTCTGTATCACTTTTCTGTTCGTCTGAACTACTCTCCATCACCTTATGTACCTTCTTGTACTTCTCCTGTGGAGATTTCTTGCTGCTGGTTTTCTTTCCCGACCTGCAGACTCTTGCTATGATTCCTACTTTTCCACACTGTCTGCACACTTTGTCCTTAAACCAGCAATCATTATGGTCGTGTGTTGTTCTGCCGCAGCGATAACACTTCACTGTTCCGTATGACATTTCATTTGTGCCATATTCTTGCGGTCTCCGTTGTACCTCTGCAGCGCCCCGTGTGGCTGCTTCGTGTGATACTGCAATGCTGAAAGCCTTTTCCAGTATAAGGTCCTTTTCAGATAAAAGCCATTTCTGGGTTCCTTCACTTTGAAGCCCACACACAAACTTGTCCCTTAAGGTATCTGTCAGTCCCGCTCCAAACTGGCAGTGTTTCGATAGCTTACGCAGTTCCGTTAAATACTCAGCATTACTTTCATCTTTATGCTGGTTCCTTTTGTGAAACTTAAATCTTTCTGCTATCAGCAGCGGTGTGGGGTTTAAGTGGTTCTGTAGGGTTGACACTATGTTTCCAAAATCCTTGTCCACTGGCTTCTCTGGGGTTACTAGGTTTCGCAGTAAGCCATACGTGTTTGCACCCATGGAATTCAACAATACCAGCGCTTTCCTCTCATCTGGCACTTCATTCGCCTTGCAGTACACTTCTATGTGTTCGACATATGTCGTCCAATCTTCGACTTCATTGTCGAACGCTGTGATACTGCCACTCTTCGGCATCCCTGGGTGTGGTTAGACTGGCTCAAAATGGCGTTTTCCCGCGCTTCCCTTCTTCTCCGCTGCGGCTGAAAATGGCGTTTTTCCGCGCTCTCCCTTCTTCTCCGCTGCGGCTCAAAATGCCGTTTTTCCGCGCTCTCCCTTCTTCTCCGCTGCGGCTCAAAATGGCGTTTCCTGCGCTCTCCCTTCTTCTCCGCTGCGGCTGCTCGGCCCTTGAACACCGGCTGCGCTCTGCGCATTTCCCTTTCTTCCCCACTGACGCTGCTCGTCCCTTGAACACCGGCTGCGCTCTGCGCATTTTCTTTCGCGCCTCTCTCCCTTCTCCTGTCGACGCCGTTCGGTCCTGAACACCGGCTGCGCCCTGTGCGCTCTACCCTCTCTCTTCTCCCGTCGACGCTGCTCGGCCTTTTCTGTGCCGTCAGTTGGCTCTAGCCGCCGCTGTCCGGGAAGGGTCTGCGCCGTACCTGTTGTCAGCCTGTTTCGCTGGACCACCGTGACTGGAGAACCAAGCCCAGCTCGCAACAGCCTACCCTGCGATGCTCAATCTCTGCTGGATGACTGGGCGGTTGCTCGTGGTCGACGCCCTTGCTTCTGGCCTCAACTTTCTTCCACTGTTCTCCAGGAGCGAATCCCTGGGAGGTAATGCAGAGTTGCAGGTAGGTTCGAATCTGCCTCGTCGCCACTGTTAGATCCGTGTATTTTTGATGTAGTGTGTCCTTCAATAACTAGACACAAGACTGCAGGAACAATCAACAGGTATTTACTGGATGAGGGTTACTCTAAAACTAAATGTACAGATCCCTACTCAGGGTTTATATACAGGTGTGGTCACTGCCGGTACTACAGTATACAGGAGCTGTAAAAAGTAGTTCTCCCCTTAAAGGTACATACACTGCACCTCCGAACCCATCCTCTGAGCGCCGGCAAAATCACGGCCAACACATCTGACAGTGCAGCACTCCTTCAGTACTGCACTGAAGCATCAGCCTATTAGGTTCATATGTCTCTGAAGTGGGGCTTGAACCCTCTGACTCAGAGGTGACGTACCCTTGACTAGAATCATGCAATTAGGCAGGCACATGGCAAATCAAGGTTCACACTGATAAATGGGACATTAGTATACAATATATAGAATTGAAACAGAGAAGATTAGAAAGAATTATAAATTGAAAGTTGCTTTCAAGGTCTGAACAATGTAGTGAAGCAATTAAAATAGCTCATAGAATCCAGGCCAGAATTTCATTGGGTAGAATTTAAACTAAGGCCGTGATTTTGCTGGCACTCAGAGGGCGGGTTTGGAGGCGGGTCCACTGTCAAAATTGAAATGATTGACAGCTGGTTTGGAGCCCGCTCCGAACCCGCCTCCATGTAAGTTTCCAAAGTGTTGGGTCTGCGATTTCAGAACAGACCCGACACCAAGTGGTGGGGGAGGCATTTAAGATAGTTAAATGCTTGTTAAATACTTGTTAACTACTATTTTGCCAGCCTGTTTCTATTTTACCACTTTTTTAACGAGGTTCACTTTGTTCGGGGATCATGTCAGGTAAGTAGGTTTGGTTCTCTATGTCTCCCCATTGCTGTGAATAGGTGACAGCTGCAAAAGTGGTATGAAAGATACCATTCCACAGCTGTTCACTTTCCAATGTCAGAAACTTGAGCCTTCAGGACTTGGAAGACACTTTTGAGCTTTATGTAGTTTGTAAGTGTTTAGAGTAAACTCTCTATCCACTCTCACCTCCTTGGAGCAAGCTCTCTCACCATTGACAGATCGCTTCTGACATCTCAACTTCAGCTGCCATCTATTCCAGCAAAATCGGTGCCCTTGAAAAAATCTCACCTTAATCCTCTGAATCCCTCCACGATCAGCCCCAACACCAACATCACCAACAACAGCACCAACCTTCTCCGCAATCACCTGATGCTGCACAGGACAGAGGGCATCAGCACCCGAGCACATTGCTGCCCGGAAGGCCAGGGAGGGCCTCACCATGGCCAGATTTACTTCACTTGATGCTGTACACCCTGGCTGCCACATGATGCGCCAGGTTGACACCACCCCACACTCGCATCACACTCATCTCAACATTCACTGGAACTCACTAAGACAATAAGGTAAACTGTTGAAAAGATAGATTTCAATGTTTGACAACATATTAACAGAACCTTCACATGAACATTGGCTAAACCACCAGGTGCCTACCCTTGTGTGTTGTTAGTTCGTATGCTTGCAGTAGGATGAGGGTGAGTGTGAGGGGTGGCTAGTGAGATAGGGAAGTGATAATATAGATAGAGAGGGGTGGGTGGAGGTGCAAGGTAAGTTGGTGTGAGTAAAGATGTGCAGGAGTAGGGTAGGGAAGGCAAAGTGATGTGGATGTGATGAGTGGCACAGCAGGATGAGGTTGAGTGTGGCTTGGCAATAACATTTCTTGTTCTACTGAGATCATTGAAAGGCTTGCGCCACTGCAGCCTGGTCCTCCTGACGACATCCCTGCTTGTGTCCTCCTGTGCAATGTGCAACCAGGCTGCGTTGATCTCCTGGGGAGGTCTTTTCCACCCATGGGAAGGGAAGAGAACCCCCCTGGGAGTCATGGGAGAGCCTGGGTGCACCTTTGTGCAGTGCTTGTCAGTGTTTGCAGAACCTCAATGCTGCAGAACACCGACAGCAGAACTGTCAAAATCAATTTGGACATGGCCCCTTTAAGGAAATCGGCTGATGACGTATCATCAAATGATGTCATCAGACCCGCTTCCTATTAATTGGCCGGGAGCCTCGCAGGGCGGGCTTAACAAGCCCTATTAACGTAAAATCACTTGGACAGTGTGGACTGCAGTAGGCAGTGGGCTGGGACCGCGACACCAACCCTGGCCGCCCCGGATAAACCTCGGTCGGTGAAATCACAGCCTCAGGCTTTGCAGTTCTCTGGTAAAACCACACTTAAAGTATTGTGTTGGGCAGAACACTACAAAAAATTTGTTCTAGCATTAACGGGTATGGTAGCATAGTGGTTATGTTACTGGACTAATAATCCAGTGATGTGAGTTCCACTCCCACCATGGCAGTTTGTGAATTTGAATTCAGTTAATTAAGTAAATCGGAATAAAAAGCTAGTATCAGAAATTGTTGTAATAAACCCAACTGATTCATTAATGTCCTTTAGGGATAGAAACCTGCTGTCCATACACCGTTTGGCCTATATGTGACTCCAATGTGGTTGATTTTTAACTGGCCTAGTAAGCCATTCAGTTGTATCAAACTGCTGCAAAACAGTCTAATAAAAATAACACTGGATTTGGACATGACAAAGGCACCTCTAACCCAGGTGACCCTGCAAAGTCCTCCTCACTAACATTTGGGAGACCATTGCAAAGCTTGGAGCATTCCAAAGACTGGAAATTAGTCACACATAAATTCACAATAGGCATCAAGAAACACATCTTTACTCAAAAAAAGTAATAAATATCTACCAAGCAAAGTAATTAGCTTCACACTAAACAATTAAATGCCCAGAGAGATAAACTTCAATGGGCCACACAACCCTTTCTTATGTTTAAATCGTACATACATTAAAGAATGAAGTTGGTAAAGTATATGATCAAAATTTATTCAAATTTTTCTTTGTAATTTAGATTGCTGGAATCTCCTGGTAAATATCTGAAGCTTAGCAATCTAATACACAGTGGGAACTAATAAAGCTCAGATATGTAAACTAGAATTGCCCGCCCCCTCCAAGTGTAGGGAGCGCACTCCTGCAGATCCATTTTAACTGAGTTTAGTACTAAGCACCATGTTAACAAAAGACTAATGCTGTTTTGCCAGCAGGATAGCCAGTTAGCAAATTCAATTCTGCCAAATTCAACAAGCTGTTTGGCTAGCTGTAATAAATGTATTTTACAGCTGACTTTCCCTCTGCAGAATACTTCTCTGTGGGCACTTGCCCACAGAGGAGCTATCTCCTTTTTTCAAGGCATAGTGATGCTAAGGCTTTTTTTTTTAAATGGCCAAAAAATGCTTTTTTTTATATCAACCATTTAGCTGCTCCAATTTCAACTTGAACTTTTACAGCAACACTCCTCACACTGCCAGTACCTCTCAAATCAAATTCTCAGCAGGAAGCAGCATTGGACAGGAGGAATTAAACCCCATTGTTCGTGGTGCTATCTAAAATCAGATGTGCTGAGAGAAGAAACAAATTCTTCTTTAGTTAAAGTATTTGCATTTCTAATATTATGCAAATCATATTTATAATGAATTAAATAATTGCAGAATCACAGGAAACTTTGTGATTAAACTGTTAAGCTGTAAGTTAAATTAGAAGAAAAAAATTGAATGATGACTGACTTTTTTTTCACTTAACATTTTTTTCCTTCCCCCCCTCCCCATCACCACCCCCCCCCCTCCTGAAGTCACTGACTCTGCTATGCTAGGTTGCATAGGTACTTGTCGGCCAAGTGGACATTATTTATGTGCGAGCCTTGATAGTGAGTGTTGGCAGGCCACTCGGCAATGGGGTGGAGCGATACACAGCTGAGCCTGAACCTGTCCTCACTGGATGTCCATCCATGCCCAATTTAAGAACATAAGAACATAAGAAATAGGAGCAGGAATAGGCCACTTGGCCCCTCGAGCCTGCTCCGCCATTCAATAAGATCATGGCTGATCTTGGGCTCAAAGCCGCTCCCCTGCCTGCTCCCCAGAACCCTTCACTCCCTTATCTTGCAAAAATCTGTCTATCTCCACCTTAAATATATTTAATGACCCAGCCTCCCGGCTCTCTAGGGCAGAGAATTCCACAGATTTACGACCCTCTGAGAGAAGAAATTCCTCCTCATCTCAGTTCTAAAACGGCGACCCTTTATTCTGAGACTATGCCCCCGAGTTCTAGATCTCCCCATGAGGGGAAACATCCTCTCTGCATCTACCTTGTTGAGCCCCCTCAGTATCTTATGGGGGAAAAATTCAGTTGTTTGCACCTCCCGTTAGCGCCTTAAGAGGGCGCTAATGGGGCGCAAAGCAATTAGCGCCCGGGCGCAGCGATGTTTGCGCCACTTGCAAAATTAACTAGACATTTTGTGGCGGCGCTAAACACTACCGCCACAATCTCCTGCGCTGGCAGATGGTGACGTCAATCGAGTGCGCAATGCCCCGTCAGCGCCCCGGACCGGATATTGAGTGGCGCCCCCTGCCTTACCGCCTGTCGCAAGCAACGACAGGTTGAGGGGAGCGTTATGCTGTCAGAAAGGGACTAGGGGAGCGCTATTTAAAGGCGACTGCTTCCTGCCTTTTATTGTCGGTGACATTTTTGCACCATGCATTCTGAGAGAGAGAGAGAGAGAGAGAGAGAGAGACTTCTGGAGAGATTCAATGCTGTGTGAAGGAGTTTTGAGAACTGAGCAGCACTTTGCAGGTTTATTTTGATTTGCCCTTCCTTGCTTCGCCAGCACTCTGAGGTAGCGCCTCGCTCCTCGGTCTTTGTGCCTTAAGACAGGTGTGCAGCGCCTGATTTAGCGCTCCAATCACCTCCAGGGGCGATAAAAGCCAAGTTTGCTGTCAGATTGGATAACTAGCACCAGGCGCTAAAGATTGCGCACGGCCAATAATGGTGCCCCAAACGGGGCGATACTGAATTTTTCCCCCTATATGTTTCAATAAGATCACCTCTCATTCTTCTAAATTCCAATGAGTATAGGCCCAACCTGCTCAACCTTTCAACAGGGGTCACTGGGTAGCAATGAGAAGCAGGACATCTGCCCAGTTTTACCCTCTCCAACACAGAGGGATGCAGAGGCTAAATGTAGCAGGATTATCGGCGGCACCCCTGAGATCAGGCTCAACACTAATTGGGGCCTTCCACCTCTGTAAGACAGCTATTCACTGCATAAACTCTCTGAGCCACTGAGGAAACTGTGACTACAGTGGTACGCTTGTAAATCTTCTATCGCTTTTTTCAATTAAGGAAGAGCTGTTTATGTTCTCCTGGTACAGCCTGGTTGCTAGGGATGGGTATCTAATAGATCGTTATTCAAAAATCAGTACGCTTCAGCTGAGATTTTCGTTCAGCAAGGGGTCTTTCTTCATGCCCCAGAAAACATCAATGAACACGAAAGCTGTTATCAACCCTAATCTTCTTTCCATCATGCACCATATGGTGCTACTTGTGCGCAGGTACTAAATGAAATGAAGCTTTAACTTTATGGCAAAGTGGGAATAAAATTCAGATATTTTTGTATAATGCTTAATTTTCCAATTTTAAGCTGGAACGATTTGAAAATAAGGATGTGGCCTCACTGCCAAAATATTATGTCCCAGGAATTCCTCAGCATGTGTTAAAAATGCACGGCTTATGCATTTGTGTGCTGTAGCACGCAAGCTGTAATGTGTAATTTTGTTTCATTTTAGTTTTTGAAGCATCAGGTGCATCAGCAGAAATACACAATTGAAGAGCCAGACAGAACATAGTCGAAATAATGCCAGACACTTTCTGCATTGTGGTGTATGTAACCGTTCCACCTTTAAGAGAACTATTTTGGGAGATGCACTACTTTATCTTGGCTGCTGTATACTGTAATACCGGTGGTGACCACACCGGTATATAAGTGCTGTGTAATGATTTATTGGGCAGTTCAGCCCTGACCTTCGACTAGTAAAGACCTGTTAAAAGTTATTCTTGTGGTCTGTGTGCAGTGATTCATATTAACCATAACTGGAACACACAGACTTAACAGTGGCGACGAGTACGATCTTACCCTGCGGCAGAGATACATCCAAGGCAGTTTAACGGGCGTTGAGAGGAGGCATCCGCCCTCATCATCCTGCTGAGAAAAGACGCGGGTTGGAAGAGCAAAGGAAGAATCCGGACACGAAGCCTTCCATCAGCAACAGGCAGTGATCATCCCTTCTATCACGGTGGTGGGTAAGCCGATCAGCGACGAGCAGCAAGTCGGCCACGTTGGCTGTGAAGTAGGGGAGGGAAAAATGGAGGATATAAGGGCGGAGAACTCGACCACGGCCGGGGAAAAGAGCCGGACAGAAGTCGGGGCCAGAGGCGCTGAGACTGGGGCAGCGTAAGGCACGGGAGCCGCGGTGAATGCAAATGCAGCCGGTGTAAAAGACCGGGCTGCAAGCGGGCTGGGAGACGCAACAGCGTCGAGAGAGAGCTCGACCGCGACCGGTGAAAAAGGCCGGGCAGCTACCGAGGCCGCGAGGCGCAGCGACCGGGACAGCGTAAGGCGCGGGAGAAAATTAAAAAACCGTGCAGAACTCAGCCGCAGCCGGGGGAAAGGACCGGACTGCAAGAGGGGCTGGGAGGCACGATTTGAGAACCGCTGGGGAGGGCGAATGCAGCAATACGGCAATCGCCATTACGGCCAGCGGGGGAGAAAGGTAAACGCGGGAAGCCGCCATTTTCGTAGGCGGGGGAAGAAGACAAGCACGGGAAACCGCCATTTTGGAAAAAAAAATAAAAGAAAAATTTCTTTTTGTTTCTCAAGAAGATTGCGAGGATGCCTAAGCGTGGTAACATCAACGATTTCGATCCCGATGTTGAAGATTGGGCCACGTATGTAGAACGCATAGAGATTTATTGTAAGGCAAATAAAATATCAGATGAAGATAAAGCACTGACCTTACTAAACTCAATGGGTGCGAAGACATACGGGCTATTGAAGCATCTTCTATCACCAGCTAAACCGGCGGATCAGGCTTTCGCTAATATTGTTGCTGTCCTGAGAAATCATTTGAACCCCACACCGCTGATGTTAGCGGAACGATTTAAATTTTATGTGAGAACGCAACTGAAAGAGGAAAGCAACGCGGAGTATTTAATTGAACTGCGTAAGCTAGCGAAATACTGTCAGTTTGGGGAAAGACTGACAGAGGCACTGAGAGACAAATTCGTGTGTGGATTGTCGAAAGAAGGAACACAAAAGCGGCTGCTTGAAGAGAATGATCTTACACTTGATAAGGCTGTCACTATTGCAGCATCGCACGAAGCCGCAGCGAGAGGCACTGCGGAAATGCAGCTGAAGGCAGCGGTACTCAGCGTAGGTCAAATGGCTTTGGGTACAGCGAAATGTTATCGTTGTGGAAAGACAACACACGATCAGAACCAATGCTGGTTTAAAAATCAGGAATGTAGAAAATGTGGCAAGCTTGGTCACATAGCTAAAGTATGCCGGTCAGGAAAGAAGACCAGCAACAAAAAGTCACCGCAGGAAAAGTGCAGAAAGGTACATAAGGTGGCTGAGAAGAGTTCGGATGAACAGAATTCGGATTCAGACTCCAACAGCAAGGAACTGGGTAGTCTGAGAATTCACAATGTGAGTAAGGAAGCTGACCTACAAACTATCTGGGTCACACTTCAGATAGCAGGAGTCCAAGTGAAGATGGAATTGGACACCGGATCGGCGTTGACGGTCATGAATAAGCAAGATTACAAAAGGTTATTCACACATATTCCCCTACGGGATACGGAGATAGTATTGCAGACATACACGGGGCAAAGAGTATACCCCATCGGAAAGATAAAAGTCAAGGTGGTACACAAGGGCAAAGAACACCAAGGAATGGACATATATGTACTACCTGAGGGAGGTCCACCACTTCTGGGATGGGAGTGGATCAGGAAAATAAATATGGACTGGCACTCCCTAAAAGCAATAACGGTAGATTCCGGAAAAAAAGATGTCAAACCTGAACGATTGTCCAGAATATTGGATGAGGCTAAAGAGGTGTTCCAACAGGGACTGGGAACACTGAGAGGAATTAAGGCAAAAATCAAGATTGCAGAACATGCAAACCCAAAATTTTTCAAAGCCAGACCGGTACCTTATGCGATACGACCTGCTGTGGAAGCTGAGCTGGAAGGGCTAGAACGTTCAGGAGTATTGTCTAAGGTGGACTGGAGTGAGTGGGCCACGCCCATTGTTCCCGTCATGAAGCGTTCATCGAGTAACAAGCCAGGGGAACCGGGGAAGGTCCGCATCTGTGGAGACTTCAAGATCACGGTTAATCCGGTGCTTCACACGGTGCAATATCCGCTTCCGCGGATTGAGGATATCTTTGCTTCATTGTCTGGCGGGAAACACTTCACCAAGATAGACCTGGCGCAAGCGTACTTACAGATGGAAGTTGAGGAAGAGTCGCGCCAGTATCTCACAATCAACACGCACAGAGGCTTGTATCGATATAATAGACTGGTTTTTGGAGTGGCTTCGGCTCCAGCAATTTGGCAGAGGGCCATGGAGCAGGTATTACAGGGAATTCCAAGCACTCAATGTTACTTGGATGATATCCTGATTACAGGAGATGACGATGAGGAACACCTTGCAAATTTGAAACTGGTGCTCACCAGATTGAAGGAATATGGACTTCGAGTTAATCGCCAGAAATGTGAGTTCTTTCAGAAACGGATCTCGTACTGTGGTCATGTCATTGACCAGGAGGGGCTGCACAAGTCACCTGCCAAGATCGAAGCTGTTGTGAAGGCTCCCGCTCCGGAAAATGTATCCCAGTTGAGGTCGTTCCTAGGGTTGATTAACTATTACCATAAGTTTCTGCCAAATCTATCCACGGTGCTGCACCCGCTGAGCGCTCTTTTGCAGAAAGAAGTACCATGGAAGTGGAGCGAGGACTGTAAGAAGGCCTTTCGCAAAAGCAAGGCATTGATCACCTCAGAGGAAGTGTTGGCTCACTTCAACCCAACGCTACCTATTCGTTTAGCTTGTGATGCTTCTCATAGAAAACATAGAAAACATAGAAAACATAGAGATAGGAACAGGAGTAGGCCATTCGGCCCTTCGAGCCTGCTCCGCCATTCAATGAGATCATGGCTGATCTTCATCTGAGATCATAGCTGATCTTACCAGTTCAGTACCCCGTCCCCGCCTTTTCTCCGTAACCCTTAATCCCCTTAGCCTTCAGAAATATATCCAATTCTCTCTTGAAAATATTTATTGAATTAGCCTTCACAGCCCTCTGTGGCAGGGAATTCCACAGGCTCACCACTCTTTGAGTGAAGAAATTCTTCCTCATCTCTGTTTTAAATGATTTGCCCGCTATTTTTAGACTGTGGCCCCTGGTTCTGTGCTCCCCGGCCATTGGAAACATTCTCTCTGAATTCAGCCTGTCCAGGCCTGCCATAATTTTATATGTTTCGATGAGATCCCCTCTCAATCTTCTAAACTCCAGTGAGTACAAGCCCAAACTATTTAATCTCTCTTCGTAGGTCATTCCCGCCATTCCAGGTATCAGCCTGGTGAATCGCCGTTGCACTCTTTCCATGGCAAGAACATCCTTCCGCAGATGGGGCGACCAAAACTGTACACAATACTCCAGATGCGGTCTCACCAGCACCTTGTACAGCTGTAGTAAGGTATCCCTATTCCTATACTCGAACCCCCTTGATATGAAGGCCAACATACCATTTGCCTTCTTAATCGCCTGTTGCACCTGCATGCTCTCCTTCAGTGACTGGTGCACAAGAACACCCAGGTCCCTCTGCACTTCCCCATCTCCCAATCTATTGCCATTTAGATAATAATCTACCCTCCTGTTTTTACCCCCAAAGTGGATAACCTCGCATTTATCCACATTATAGTGCATCTGCCACGTATCCGCCCATTCCCCCAACCTGTCCAAATCGCACTGTAGCCTCCTGACATCCTCATCAGAGCCCACCCCTCCTCCTAGTTTAGTGTCGTCAGCGAATTTGGAAATATTGCATCCAATTCCCTGATCCAGATCATTTATATATATTGTGAACAGCTGGGGTCCCAGGACAGATCCTTGCGGCACCCCGCTGGTCACTGCCTGCCACTCCGAAAACGAGCCGTTTATTCCAACTCTCTGTTTTCTATCCGCCAGCCAGTTCTCTATCCATGTTAATACTTTGCCCCCAATTCCATGAGCCTTAATTTTGCATGATAATCTTTTGTGTGGAACCTTATCGAAGGCTTTCTGGAAGTCAAGGTACACCACATCCACTGGCTCTCCCCCATCTATTTTACCAGTTACTTCCTCAAAAAATTCCAGCAGATTAGTCAAACACGATTTACCCTTTGTAAATCCATGTTGACTCTGTCCGATCCTTTCCCCATTTGTCAAGTGCTCCGCTATTTTATCCTTAATAATGGACTCTAGCATTTTGCCCACAACCGATGTAAGGCTTACTGGTCTATAATTCCCTGCTTTCTCTCTACCCCCCTTTTTAAATATTGGGGTAACATTAGCTACCCTCCAATCCACGGGTACTGTTCCCGAGTCAATGGAGTTCCGGAAGATGATCCTTAGAGCATCTGCTATCTCCAGGGCCACCTCCTTAAGTACCCTAGGATGTAGTTTATCAGGCCCCGGGGATTTGTCGGCCTTCAGTCCCCTCAACTTACCCAACACCATATCCCTAGAGATACTAATTTCTGTCAGCTCCTCCCTCTCATTAGTCCCTATGTTTGCCGATATTCCTGGGAGGTTATTTGTGTCCTCCTTTGTGAATACAGAACCAAAGTATGAGTTTAATTGGTCTGCCATTTCCTTATTCTCCATTATATATTCTCCCGAATCGGACTGCAAGGGACCGACTTGGGATTTTACCAGTCTTTTCCTCCTGATATACCGATAAAAGCTTTTGCAGTCTGTCTTTATGTTTGCTGCAAGTTTACTTTCGTATTCTATTTTCCCCTTCCTGATTAATCCCTTTGTCCTCTTTTGCTGTATCCTGTACTGCCCCCAATCTTCCAGTCTGGTGCTTTTTTTTGCCAGTTGATATGCCCTTTTTTTTGATTTTATGCTGTCCCTAATTTCCCTCGTTATCCACGGTTGAGTCACCTTTTTAGGTTTATTTTTATGCCAAACCGGTATAAACATGTTCTGGAATTCTTCCATTCTATCTTTGAATGCTTGCCATTGTCTATCCACTGTCAATCCCCCCAGAAACACCACCCAATCAATCTTACCCAATTCCCGTCTCATACCCTCGTAATTCCCTTTATTTAAGTTCTGGACCTTAGTCTCTGATTCAATTTCCTCACTCTCCATCTCGACTGAGAGCTCGATCATATTATGATCGCTCTGACCCAAGGGGCCTCGTACAAGAAGATTGCTGATAAGTCCCTTCTCATTGCACAATACCCAGTCTAAAACAGCCTGATCTCGAGTCGGCTCCTCGACATATTGGTCCAGATAACCGTCCCGAAAACATTCCAGGAATTCCTCCTCCTCAGAATTTTTACTAATTTGGGTAGTCCAATCAATATGTAAATTAAAGTCACCCATGATGACAGCTGTGGTATTGGAGCAGTACTCTCACACAAGTTGCCAAATGGCTTGGAAAGGCCAGTCGCATTTGCATCCAGATCATTGACCTCCGCTGAGCGCAACTATGCTCAGATAGATAGGGAGGCTCTCAGCCTTGTGTGGGGAGTAAAGAAGTTTAATCATTACCTGCAGGGCCAGAAGTTTACACTGCTGACAGACCACCAGCCATTGGTATCCATTTTTAACCCTAAGAAGGGTGTTTCGGTGATGACAGCACAGAGGCTCCAGAGATGGTCCCTTTTCCTAGGGGCACATCAATATCAGATAGAATTCAAAGGTACAAAGCAGCATGGTAATGCTGATGGGCTGTCACGCCTGCCACTACCTACTGAGGAGGAGGCACCGACGGTTGACCCGGTGGAGTTATTTCACTCGACCATCATCGAATGTTTACCTGTCACCAATGCAAATATTGAAAGGGAGACTAGGAATGACCCGACACTGTCCCGGGTCTACGAATTGACAGTAAAGGGATGGCCAGCCCATGGTGATCCACTGTTACCGGCATTCTCAGCAAGACGAGAACAGCTGTCCATCTGTCAGGGAACATTGATGTATGGAACAAGGGTGATTATCCCTCCTAAGTTAAGAGAGAGAGTTCTAAAAGAACTACATGAAGGTCATCTGGGGGGGGTCAAGATGAAAAGCCTTGCTAGGGCTTATGTGTGGTGGCTGGGTATCGACGAACAGATAGAGGATCTGACGGAAAGCTGCTTAGGGTGCCAAAAAGTCCAAAATGCACCTCCAATTGCACCGCTGCATCCATGGGAATGGCCTTCAACCCCATGGCAACGTGTACATATTGACTTTGCTGGTCCATTCATGGATTCCATGTTTTTAATTGCGGTGGACGCACATTCTAAATGGCCAGAAGTAATTAACATGACTACCACTACCTCGGAGAAGGCGATCGTGGTGCTAAGAACGATATTTGCAAGAAATGGATTGCCAGAGCAAATATGTTCAGACAACGGACCACAGTTCGTGTCAGAGGAATTCCAGAAATTCCTGAAGAAGAATGGGGTGAAACATTATACCTCTGCCCCATATCATCCAGCTACGAATGGGCTGGCCGAGAGGTTTATACAGACGTTCAAAAAGGCAATAAAGGCCATGAGCGAAGATCAGATTCCACTGCAACACAAGGTGGACAATTTCCTACTGGCATATCGAAACGCCACCCATGCAACAACAAACCAAAGTCCTGCCATGATGTTCTATAACAGGAGGTTGCGGTCCAGGTTGGACTTGTTAAAACCAAATGTGCAGAGGGAAGTCGAAAACAAACAGTTCCAGCATATCAATAACAAGCCATCTCGGAGTTTTGATATGGGACAACCGGTGTTAGCCAGGGACTATAAAAACGAGAAATGGCAATCTGGAACAATTCGGGCCAGACAAGGACCCCTGATGTACACGGTAGATGTTGGTGAAAATGTAATACGGCGTCATGCTGACCAACTGGTGGGATTGAGAACAAGGGTTGAGCCCATGGTTACGACAGAGACAACCGTGGAGGAAGTTAGTGAACCTGAAGCATCTACCTCAGAAGTGAATATACCTGATGATGATGATGATGATGTCCTATCCATAGGTGATCAACTAGATGAGTCACCCCAGCAACGAGAACCAGAGACCCCTGAAAGGCGTTATCCATCTCGGATCAGGAGGCCTCCTCAGAGACTGAATCTGTGAACTGTTTTTACATGAAGTTGTGTATATATGTTATTATGTTATGTTTAATGGGGAATATATACTGTTAAGCTAAAAAGGGAGGATTGTGGTGTATGTAACCGTTCCACCTTTAAGAGAACTATTTTGGGAGATGCACTACTTTATCTTGGCTGCTGTATACTGTAATACCGGTGGTGACCACACCGGTATATAAGTGCTGTGTAATGATTTATTGGGCAGTTCAGCCCTGACCTTCGACTAGTAAAGACCTGTTAAAAGTTATTCTTGTGGTCTGTGTGCAGTGATTCATATTAACCATAACTGGAACACACAGACTTAACATGCATAATCGGGAAACTAGTCACAAACCTGTTCTAAATCCAACTGAGAGGTGAGAAATTTAGTGCGCAAATGGAGTTTAAAACATTTAAGACAGACGAAATTCAAGTTTGCTTGACAAAGTCCCCAAAGATCTAGAGGAGGGAATAAGGCAGCATAGAGATATAATCCCCCTCCCCCTGGTCTGAAGAACATGGGTTAAGTGAGGTATGGCAGGAGATGAGGAAGACAGTCAGCACTGTGTCACATCTCCTTTGTACAAGAAAATAAATGAGAAAGAAAGGCCTAGATTTTCCTCCCACGGGGAACTGTGGTGCATTTTCTGGGGAATTTACCTGGGAGGGAGGTGTTAGAAATTGACGGTCAAAGGCCTCAGAAGCCTCCCATAGCATAGTGTTGATGGCAGCCTCTGTACTCCTGGTGAAAATGGACTTTTAAGTTTAAAAAAAATATTGGCACCTAGGTTTCTGCAATGAATTGCTCCACGATCAATTGCATAGGCTTTTAAGGCACTTGAATTTTAAGTGACCCCTTGAACAGCCCATGGCAGTGCTGGGCACCAGACACCAACAAGTGACCCAAGCATTCAGCATTGCTATGGTGCAAATGATGGAATGTACGTCGGTTGTTGCATTTGCTGCATTTTTTTAAAATTCGTTCATGGGATGTGAGCGTCGCTGGCAAGGCCAGCATTTATTGCCCATCCCTAGTTGCCCTTGAGAAGGTGGTAGTGAGCTGCCTTCTTGAACCGCTGCAGTCCGTGTGGTGAAGGTACTCCCACAGTGCTGTTAGGGATGGAGTTCCAGGATTTTAGCCCAACGACGATGAAGGAACGGTGATATACTTCCAAGTTAGGATGGTGCGTGACTTGGAGGGGAACTTGGAGGTGGTCGTGTTCCCATGCGCCTGCTGCCCTTGTCCTTCTAGGTGAAAGAGGTCGCAGGTTTGGGAGGTGCTGCCGAAGAAGCCTTGGCGAGTTGCTGCAGTGCATCTTGTAGATGGTACACACTGCAGCCACAGTACACCAGTGGTGGAGGGAGTGAATGTTTAATTTGATTATTATTTTAATATAACCCCCCCCCCCCATATCGGTGGACAAATTGAATGTCACGCATCATATCCAGCAGGAAATCAGATGGTTGGAAAAATGGTCAGTGATGCAGTGGTACGCATCCCCATGCCATTTACTGCCTACCTCCACTCCAGTTCCACTGACAAATCAGTGGAGGGAGGGCACTGCAGTGCCATCACTGATTGAAGGGAGTAATTACAGAGTGACAATTTTACTTAGACATTTCTCATTAAAAGTATGCCATTGAAATTTATAAGGTGAATATAAAAATAAGGACAAAATGTAAAACTTTAAAATGAGGACTGAATTATGTCTGCGAGCTCTGGTTCAGTTATCTCCATGGCCTCTAACCCATTTCACCTAAAGACTAAGCTTGGTCTTGACTCCCTGTGTGCAACATCACAGGAGATTGTCTTGTTATTAATTAATTAATAATCTTACGTCTGCATGCAGTTCCTGCCTACAAAATATTTCCTGTTGTCACACTTTTTAGTCACAATTCTACATCCACTTTTCCCACTGTAACTTCCTATATCCACATTTCCCATTCAATTTTCATGTGTCAGCTTTCACTGGCATGGTTTGTTGCTGAACCAGCGGAATCCTTCAAATTGCTTTTTATCTGTCACTTTTTTCTCAGTAGCTGACATTTCTAATTTCCAACTTAAGTGTATTAAACAAAATAAAAAATTCTAAAATTGCATGTTTCAAAATAACATGATTTAATTTACACATTGAATTGCCTTTTGTGTTTTTTAATACCTTCAGTAAAGATTTTACTTCAAGACCTTAGCTTGTCTCAAAAGCCTGGGCTGGGGGAAAAATTCAGTTAATTTGCACCTCCCATTAGCGCGCGCTAACGGGACGCAAAGCAACTGGCGCCTGGACGTGGTGCCGCTATCGCCTCCAGCGAAATTCAGCGGGAGGTTAGCGGCGGTGGTAACCATTAGCGCCCCACGGCGATGACGTCATTGCCGTGCACAGCACCCCGTTCGTGCCCCGACTGCGATCTTCGGTAGCACCCCGTGACTTGCCACCAGACGCTACGTCCGACGGGGTGAGTGGGGCCTACCTGCGGCCGGGGCAGCGCCAATTAAAGGGAAGGTGCCGGGTGGCCATTTTTGTTGCTGGCCGCCTGCCAGCACCTGCCCGCTTTGCCGTCCCTGGCCTTCTGTGCAGCCCCCCTGTGCGCTCCGTGAGCCCGGCACTCCTCTTGCGTGCCGGGCTCTTTTGCCGGCACTCCGATCCCTGGTGGCCCAGCTGGGCCCTGGGTCGCGCTGCGCTAGGCCCCTCCCCTTTAATAAAGGGAGGAAGGCCTGCAGTACCGCGGCACGACGCGCCGCAGAACGTGGCACTGCGGCACATAGCGCGTGATATTCACTCGCAGCGCCCCAAGAGGGGCGGGGGTGCTAACTTTTTCAGGGTGCTAGTAGTGTCCCGGCGTAGCTAGCGCCCCAAAGGGGGCGTGTCCCAATTTTTCCCTTACCTCACCACAATTCAAAAAGAGAGAGCGTTCAATCACATCTATGGATTTTGATCATGTGAAGTTTGCAGAATTGCCCAATGTGCAATATTTACATCAACAAGTGCCCCACCTTTGGGAGGATTTAAAAAAAAATGTCTTTGTTTATGAAATGTATACTTACAAAAGTCTGTATGGGGCGCAGTTCCACATGATGAGTTGTGCTATTGTTACACCATTAGAAAAAGATTTACGTCTACCGGTGGTCAGGAGAGGTACTTACACAAGGGTTGCCTGGGTCAACTCATTTGTATACCCATTGGAGTAGTCATCGGTGTAAACCCCGTGCAAAATGGGTGTAAGCTGCTGCATTGCATGAAAACTAGAGTGGAGCCTTTAAAAGACAGTTCAGCCTGCTAACTTCAGCAGCAGACTGGGAGACTCATTCACGTGACTCTTAGATAACTTCACTACAAGTCTCATCAATCTGGTTTATCATACTTTTCAATGTCAACAGCAGGGCCCTCTGTATCAATCAACTAAACAAGGCAGCATTGCATTGGCATCTAGGCACGGAGGAAAATCAGAATTTTCTTACTTAGGTATTCAAGTCCTCTTTGAGGAAATTGACCTAATGAGGCATAGATTTCTGGACTTCTAGACTTCTTTTGCCTGCACCATCATCCCTTTTGTCTCTTAATCTCTCCTGCCTTCCATCCTATCACAGACTTTCCCTTTGTTCTTTCCTCTCCTCCCTCCTCTCCCTGCCCCTACACTTGCTTAAAAACCTTTTACATCTCCAACTTTTTCCAGTTCTGATGAAGGGTCATCGACCTGAAACGTTAACTCTGTTTCTCTCTCCACAGATGCTGCCTGACCTGCTGAGTATTTCCAGCATTTTCTGTTTTTATTATAGACTAGCTGGGGGGGCCCCGCGTTGCCAGGGCTGTTTTGGGCCGGGTGGTTTAAATCGAGTCCCAGGCTTTGGGCCCTGTCTCTCTGTCCCTCTGTGAATCTGCTGCAGGGCAACATTTGTACCTTTTAATACCTTCAAAGATGAAAGTGAAAGTACTTATAAAACGTTTTTGATAAATCTTATGTTATTTTTAAAAGAGATACTAACTTTTTCGAAGCTGGATTAGCAGATTTTGAGCTGCAAGTAGTTGAAGCAATGGCTGCCCGATGCCTGAGTTCAAAATCATTAGTCCCGCCCACAGACGCAGCGATTGGCCAAACATGAGGTGACTGAACTGTAGGATTGGTCAATGATGACGGCACAGGATTGGTCGACCTTGACGTCAGTCAATCAATGCTAATGAGCGGATAATGAGTGGAATTTTGAAGGTTTTTTGTATAACGCGCGAACAATTTTTGTCCGACCGAAAAGTAAATATGCTTACGACCGTTCTGGAATCGTAAGCTTTCTTTGGACGTAACGCACGTGTAGGTACGCTCTATAACTTTCGAGTGTATAGCCGGACAGACACACCAAAGGACAGACAGACAGACAGACAGATAGACAGACAGACAGACAGATGTATCCTTTTATATATATAGATTTCTGGATGTCCATATCAGCAAGCCTGTCAGGAATGTCACTCATGTCATGTTAAGGTGAGGTGGCACTAGCACTGAATGCCAACTCTCGCAACCTCACTACTGCCAACCAATGCCACAAGAAGTTTAAGACCACACCAGGGCAGACACGGTAACACTGGATACTCTCCCTTTCCTTTCTTGCCTACCCTGGGCACCAGCACAGTCTTCACCCTATTAACACACCACTTGTATAACTACAACCCTTCATAACACACTCTGGTTAAGAGGGGGCCATAAATCGGTATCTTGCACCATGGCTTCCTAACAGCTCCCCTAACAGCAATTACTTACATGTATTACACTAAAATCCCATCCTCCACTTTAATAGACTGATACCCGTACATCTTTTACTTCAGCTCTCCCATGCCACTGGCACACATGCATCAACTGCTAGCCTTCCCCTCATGTACTCAATCTTCTTACAGGATACAATGACCCACAATGCCCACCAGAGGCAGGGCGCTGGAAGGGATGTCTCCACCTTTAAAACTCTCATGCCCTACAAGCAAAAGGCCATGGAGCTCATTGGGTGGCACTTTGCTCTTGCTGTGGGAGATGGCGAGGTTGGCAGTATATTGCCAGTGTCAAGTTAGCGACTGAATACGTATACTGTCAACCTGGCAACCTTATGAGAAACCACACATATACAAGCCTCCACCTCCTTAATGCCAAGGAGGAAGATGATGATGGGGAGGAGAAGGAAGAACAGAGACACAACTACCACCTTGCCAATTATGATGATTAAGAAGGTGATGACGTCAGTCTGCACCTCACCCATGACTTCCTCCAAAGACCTCCTGCCTTGAGTTCTGCTGCCCAAAACTCCGTCCAACTCACGCCCTGCATCACTTGCTTCCTCATTTCCAGGCACCAGCTCTGATACTTTAACCCAGAGACAATTGGATGAGGTTAGTGAAGATGTGGCACCTTCACAGTGGAGGCTGAGGAGAAGGTAGCCTATGGTTTCTGAGTCATGGAACCAATTCATGTGTACTTGCCTGAGAAGGATGTTTGAGGAAGATCATTCCATGTGCAGGCTCTGATGTCAGTATCTGAGGATGTGCCGCAATGGACACTGTGGCCTAGAAATTCAGTGGGCCTTGCGCCCACTTAGCACCTGAAGAGGTCTTCTGCGCCGGCGAGGTTGGTAGCGTGGAAATTGAGTGCAGCGTTAATGGCGGCGGTAACCGGTAGCGCTGCGCCGGCACCGATGACGTCATCGGTGTGCGCAGCGCCCCGGTTCCGCCCCGATGCCGGCCCGACGCCCATATTCAGTTGCGGCCGCCTCTTCCGCAGCGGCCGCAAACAACGTTCGTGAAACACGGCCTTCATGCAGCGTTAGTGGGACGCATAAAGGTGGAGGTGCGGCCGGCCGCTTTTTCGGCGGCCGCCTGCCCGCACCTCCCTCCCCGGCCTCCTACACCACCCCCCCCGCGGCATTGGTGGCTGATTCCCGCGAGCCCGGCACTTCTCCGTGGTGCCGGGCTCATTTGCCGGCAGAATCCAGCGGCGATCTCACGGCTGCAGGCAGCTCCTCCTTAAGAGAAGGAGGAGGCCTGCAGTACCCCAGCCTGCCGCACCGCATCGGGTGGCGCAGCGGCAGCTGGAGCGCTGAAATTCACTTTCAGCACCCCAAGCGGAGGCTGGCACACCCTGGAACAGCGCCCGGTTCCGACTTGGGGTGCTAAAAGTGAATTTCTGGCGGGCGCAATGGGCTCCGGGCGCTGCGCAAACTTTTGGGCGCAACTCAGCTGGCGGGGCCATACCTAATTTCTAGGCCTGTGACTCTTGAGTGTACAGCACTCTTTAGTGCCAACATCACAGAAGCTTTGTCTTTGTTGCAGGAATCAATGAAACATATGGCAACTTCATTGGAATCTGCAGGAGATCCCCAGCTAAGAGGTGGCCAGGGGTCCATTGAAAATGGGTGCACAAGGGGCAGAGCACATGCTGTAGGGACTCATTATCATGAATTAAGCTTGGCGTCAGCGCTACCCATGTTATTCATCGGCTGCACCCCTGCTTTGAGCTGGGGGCGGCCCAAAATTAGGCTTGCCAGATGCCACTTAAAGGGGAGGTGTACTCTGGCTGCAGACAGCAGAGAAACTTTGCAAGTGGAGAAATGGCTGTAAGAAGTCCAGAGAGTGCACCCAGGTTCTCTGATGCAGCATTGGAGGCCCGGACCAGATGTTGGACAGGAGGAGACCAGTTCCAACTTGTGCCAGGGATTTGCGCAGAGTTTGGAGTGAGTGATCAACTACATTAACGTGACAGCGGCACCCACCATGATGGAGCCTCTACTGACAGCTCTGACAGCTTACATGGTAACTCACACTTGATAGGGGCTTCCAGAGCATCACATCACTTCTGCACTCTGTTCTCATGCAGGGCTGCAGGAGTACTGTGGTGCAGTCCCAGGAGAGTGGCCTTGGCTCCAATGGAGGGGCACCTGCTATCCTCTCTCAGGACAACAGCATACCTGCTTCGCCACCACCTACTCTGCCAGTGCCATTGTTAGTGCCACACAGTCAGCTGAGCCAGGCTGATCTGGTCCACACTGAGATTCTGCAGTCTGTAGCCAGGCCCTCAAGGCCCATAGCTGGTGGAGGCTACCCACCACGAGCACTAGGATATGTAAACAAGCACAGAAAACTGCCACTAAGGGGTTATACAAGGGTGATTTTTAATTATTCCTGTTAAATATTATACACAAATGGAATTGAGTTGGATTTTTTTTTGTTCTGAATTTGGTGTTGGTATTAATATTTGTAGTGTAATGGGGGCAACACCTATAAGGCTGGACTGAAGTAAGGCAATTGAATGGTGGTAGTAAGGATGGTGGTAAGGATTGCAGCATTGTTGGTGTATTGGGGATGAGAGGGATGGTTCACATGAAGTGCTCCTGGATGAGCTGCTCTCTAAGAGCTCTGGTAGCTCGGGGCACTGGTAGTCAATGTTGCTCTTGATCTTCCTCTTCATGCTGCTCTTCCTCCTCCTGCGCATCTTGCTACCCAGGCGCTTGTAAGGGCTGGTCCCTCATTAACGTGAAGTTATGCAGCATGTAGCAGATGACCACAAATCTGAATAAACAGTCAGGGCTGTGCTACAAAGCTCCTCCCGAATAGTCCAGGCAGCGGAGCTCCGACTGTCTGCTCGATGAGTTTTAAGTAGTGGCACGGCTCTCATTGTAGGCCAGTTCTATAGCTGTGCCAGGGTTCCTGACAGGAGTCATGAGCCATGTCTGAAGAGGCTAGCCCTTGCTGCCCAGTAGCCAATCAGTAACCTGACGGCCTGGTTGGAATAAAGGCGGCACAGAGGGCTGGCGCAGGATGCACAAATCATGACTGCTGCCAGGAATCCGGGCACAAACCTACACTGCCTGTGGTTGCAAACATGTTGAGGGAAGGGAATCCCTTTCCAATGATAAAGATTTCAGGCTGGTGATGGGGAGCACACCAGGCAATGTGGGTGCAGTCTATGACACCTTGCACCCTGGGGAAGCCTGCAATGCGGGCGAAGCCTAGCGCTATCTCATCCTGCTTCGTTCGGTCCACGTGGAAAGAGATGTAGCTGTTCCTCCTGGTATGGAGAGCCTCGGCGACCTCCCTAATACAACAAACAGCAAACTCACTGTCACTGATGTCACTTGCTGCAGCCTGAAAGGAGCCTGTTGCATAAAAGTTAAGGGCCGCGGTGACTCTGACAGCCACAGGCAGTGCTGTCCACGCCTTGGTTTGAGGCTCCAGTTGTGGCTGCAGCAGGTGACATAGCTCGGTGACGGCCTTCCTGGTGAAGCGAAGGCACCCGAAACATTGTTCCTCGGTGAAGTTGAGGTAGGAGAAGTTTTCCTGCGGGGCCGTTGTGCGTATGTTCTCCTGGACAGTCAGTGCCTTCCTCCTCCCACTTCCTCCAGATGTTCTCAGAGAAACATAGAAACATAGAAGATAGGAACAGGAGTAGGCCATTCGGCCCCTCGAGCCTGTTCCACCATTTAATGAGGTCATGGCTGATCATCCAAATTCAGTACCCTGTCCCTACTTTCTCCTCATATCCCTTGATCCCTTTAGCCTTAAG
The DNA here is from genome assembly GCF_052327205.1 of Somniosus microcephalus. Classification (NCBI taxonomy): domain Eukaryota; kingdom Metazoa; phylum Chordata; class Chondrichthyes; order Squaliformes; family Somniosidae; genus Somniosus; species Somniosus microcephalus. Next base: position 38,827,779 of record NC_141004.1, on the reverse strand, counting down.
AAATATATCTAACTCCTTCTTGAATATATTTAATGAATTGGCCTCCACTGCCTTCTGTGGTAGAGAATTCCACAGGTTCACCACTCTCTGGGTGAAGAAATTCCTCCTCATCTCAGTCCTAAATGGCTTACCCCTTATCCTTAGACTGTGACCCCTGGTTCTGGACTCCCTGACCATCGGGAACATCCTTCCTGCATCTAGTCTGTCCAGTCTTGTTAGAATTTTATAAGTTTCAATGAGATCCCCTCTCATTCTTCTAAACTCTAGCGAATATAAGCCTAATCGACCCATTCTCTCCTCATACGTCATTCCTGCCATCCCAGGTATCAGTCTGGGATCACTCTCTCCTGTCTTCTTGGCAGCTCTCCCTCAGCCGCCAGCCCCAAGGGCAGGCCTACCAGAACATTCATGGCTGCAGTGAAATTGTTTTGAAGGCAGACAAAAGCAGTCCAGCACCAGCAAACAATTATTAGCAGAAGTCAAAAAATCATTTGTAGAAGGCAGAAAATAGGCCACAGAATGCCCAGAATTTAACCAGCAGCCTAAAAGGACATACCAGCAACTAACCTGAATGTAGTTTGTAATGTATACAACATTGAAGGGACTACTTTGTTTTGCGAATGTATATCCTTAGCTGCGAGCGTATATAACAGACGCATATCGATTTGTATAGTCAGTGCCGAAGTTCCAGTTACCCAGTAAAGATCACTTGAAGTTACTCTCAGTCTCTGCTGCTTTATTATTTTATGTAGTTGTGTATAGTGGTACAAACACAACAAATTGGCAACGAGAATTATGAACCTACGTCTTCCTATTCTGGCATCGCATCCAGAGGACACCGAAATTTGGAAGACAGGAGTGAGAAGGTAGCGAAAACAGAGCATGCTTGCTAAGCTAGGCAGGGGATACGTAAGTCAAGTGAAAAGTGCACAGGACTTGCATGACGCTAGCTAACTAATAAAGAAAGAAAAACGGGTTTGGAAAAAAAAATGGCGATGATTGGCACGATTGCAGCATTTGATAGCAGCATTGAAGACTGGGCAACTTACATTGAAAGAGTGGAGTTGTACTGTGAGGCTAACGGAGTGGAGGTAGAAAAGAAAGCCACTGTTTTGCTGACTGTTATGGGCGCAAAGACATACGGGCTGCTACGTAGTTTATTAGCCCCTGAAAAGCCAGCAAACAACACATTCAAACAAATAGTGGACACACTCCAAGACCATTTAAGCCCCAAACCACTGCTCATAGCCGAAATATTTAAATTCCATAAACGGAACCAGAGCAAAAATGAAAGCATTTCTGAATATTTGGCAAAGTTGCGCAAATTATCAGAACATTGCCAATTTGGAGTAGGCTTATCAGATGCATTGAGGGACAGATTTGTGTGTGGCATGCAAAATGAAAGCACACAAAAGAAGCTCCTGTCTAAACAAGACCTCACATTGGAGAAGGCTCTAAGTATTGCAATATCAATGGAAGCAGCAGCACGTGGCGCTTTAGAAATTCAACAAAAATCCCTGGAATATTCAACTAATAAAATGTCACTGAAACAAGAAAAGAAGTGCTATCACTGTGGCAAAATGTCACATGACCACAATGACTGTTGGTTTAAAGATAAAGACTGCAGACAATGTGGCAGACGAGGGCACATTGAAAGAGTCTGCAAAGCACATCAGAAGCAGAAAACTGATACAATACAGAGTAACAAAAAGGCACATCAAGTGACTGAAAACAAGAAACCTTTCAAAGATAGATACAAGAAGGTACACTACGTGACTGGAGACAGTTCAGATAAAGAAAAAAGTGACACAGGCTCAGAGGAAGAGGATCTGGCTTGTCTAAAATTACACAGTGTGAAAGAAACAGAGGATCACAGAATAATATGGATTACTCCAGAAGTGGCAGGAGCTCGGCTGAAAATGGAGTTGGACACAGGCTCAGCTTTAACAGTGATCTCTGTACATGACTACAAATGATTGTTTTCACACATACCGCTAAAACCAACTAAAGTACTGTTAAAGACATACACAGGACAAAGAGTGTGCCCCAAAGGTAAAATAAAAGTGACAGTGACATACAAAGAAAAGAAAATACTGCAATTGAACCTCTATGTAGTGGAAAATGGAGGACCACCATTGCTGGGACACGAATGGCTCAGGAAAATACAGTTGGATTGGCACACCATCCAAGCACTGTTTGTGTCAGCAAAGGAGGACAGCAACACCACTCCTGTGAGACTGTCACAAATACTCTCTGACTCTCAGGAAGTGTTCAAAAAGGGAATAGGAACACTTAAGGGCATGAAAGCAAAAATTAAGATTGAGGAGAACGCAAATCCAAAGTTCCACAAGGCCAGACCAGTGCTTTATGCAATTCGCCCTTCAGCAGAAGCAGAGCTGGAGAACTTGGAGCAATTAGGGGTCCTGTCCAAGGTGGATTGGAGTGAATGGGCCACACCTACAGTTCCAGTGATGAAGAAAACCTCCAGCATAAAACCAGGAAAGCCAAGAAAAGTGCGCATCTGTGGAGACTTTAAAGTGACTGTTAACCCAGTCCTCCACACAGTACAGTACACATTGCCTCGCATTGAGGACATCTTTGCTTCCCTGTCAAGAGGGGAACGCTTCACAAAGATTGACTTGGCCCAGGCCTATCTCCAAATGGAAATTGATGATGCATCAAAGAAGTACCTGACAATAAATACGCACAAAGGCCTTTACCAGTACAATCGGCTGGTATTCAGAATAGCATCAGCTCCTGCAATCTGGCAAAGGGCAATGGACCAAGTCCTGCAGGGGATCCCAGGTACTCAGTATTATCTTGATGACATCATCATTACTGGCAAGAATGACAACGACCACCTTTCCAACCTCGAACAGGTGCTCATCAGGTTACGGGAGTATGGGCTCCGAGCGAACTGAGACAAGTTTGAGTTTTTCAAAAAGGAAATCTCATACTGTGGACATGTGATTGACAAGGACGGTTTACACAAGTCTCCAGACAAGATTGAGGCTGTGATTAATGCACCAACACCTGAAAATGCGTCTCAGTTGAGATCATATCTTGGACTGGTGAACTACTATCACAAGTTCTTGCCCAACCTATCCACAGTGTTACATCCACTAAATGCACTGCTACAGACAGGGTCACAATGGAAGTGGAGTGACAGCTGTGAACAAGCTTTTCAAGAGAGTAAAAGACTCATTACTTCAGAAGAGGTGCTAGCTCACTTTGACCCATCCTTACCTATTCGACTGGCATGTGATGCTTCACCCCATGGCATTGGTGCCCTGTTGTCACATAAGTTCCCAGACGGCTCAGGAAGACCAATAGCCTTTGCCTCAAGATCATTGACTACAGCTGAACGCAATTATGCACAGATTGACCGAGAGGCCCTCAGCCTTGTGTGGTGAGTCAAGAAATTCAACCACTACTTGTATGGTCAACAGTTTACACTGTTAACTGACCACCAGCCTCTCGTTTCAATCTTCAACCCAAGGAAGGGTGTTCCAGTGATGACGGTACAATGGCTACAGCGATGGTCACTCTTCCTAGTGGCTCACCTGTATGCCATTGAATACAAGGGGACCAAGCAACATGGCAATGCCGATGGTTTGTCACGTTTACCACTGCCGACCTCAGAGAGAACTACAACAGTTGACTCAGCAGAGGTATTTCACACAACAATAGTTGAGCAGCTACCAGTGACAAACTCCCTCATTGAAAGAGAAACACGCAATGACCCTCCATTGTCAAAAGTTTATGACATCACTGTGAAGGGATGGCCAGCGCATGGTGACTCATTGTTTCCAGCATTCTCAACTAGGAGGGAGCAGTTATCCGTGTGTCGGGGAACACTGATGTGCGGCTCACGAGTTGTGATTCCTCCTAAGCTTCGTAACCGAGTGCTAGATGAACTGCATGAAGGCCACTTAGGTACGGTAAAGATGAAAAGCCTTGCCTGTGGATATGTGTGGTGGCCGGGAATTGACAAACAGATCGAGGACCTGACAAAGAGCTGCTAAGGATGTCAAAAGGTCCAGAACGCACCACCACAAGCCTCTCTCCATCCATGGGAATGGCCCTCATCACCATGGCAATGTGTGCACATCGACTTTGCTGGACCGTTCATGGACTCCATGTTCTTGATTGCAGTCGATGCACATTCCAAATGGCCCGAGGTCATTAAAATGAAATTAACCACATCTGAAAAGACCATTTCAGTTCTGAGGACCATGTTCGCTAGAAATGGCCTACCAGAACAAATCTGCACAGACAATGGACGACAATTTGTCTCTGACGAATTCCAAGGTTTCATGAGGAAAAATGGACTCAAGCACTACACATCTGCCCCGTACTATCCAGCTACAAATGGCTTGGCAGAAAGATTCGTACAGACTTTCAAGAAGGCCATCAAAGCAATGTACAGTGAGAATCTACCACTGCAACACAAGATAGACAATTTCCTCTTTGCTTATCGGAACGCAGTACACGCAGCCACTAATCAGACTCCAGCGATGATGTTTCTGAACAGAAACCTGAGATCTCGCATGGACCTTCTTAAACCGAATGTATGTCGTGATGTAGAGAACAAACAGTTCAAACATTTGAATGCTAAGACAACAAGAAGCTTCAGTGTGGGACAGTCAGTTTTTGCTCGTGATTTCCGGATGGAAAAGTGGCAACCAGGGACAATATCCACAAGAGAGGGACCACTGATGTATACAGTGGATATGGGAGAGAACATTTTGAGATGTCATGTGGACCAAATTCTGGATGTTCAGGTGGAAAACACCCCTATACCTCGCCCAGACTCACCTGACCTGGAAACAGACACTCCTGATTCATCAGCATCAGCACCAGCCTCATCCACAGCTGAGAGCTCTACCTGTGCTGATAGCTCACCTGATGCAACTGTACCTGTACAGTCTCATTCCCCAAAGCAAAAGAGTCTGGAGAGACGTTACCCAGAGAGGCAGAGGAGGCCTCCCCAGAGACTTGACTTGTAAAAGGGCTGTTGACAAAATAAATGTTATGTTGGAATTTGAATTTTGTTACTTTTAAGAAAACAAAAAGGTTACTGTAAAGACAGGCTCTGTATGTTAATTATATAAATTTTGCGTTAATATCCTATTAAACTAAAGGGGGAGGAAGTGTAATGTATACAACATTGAAGGGACTACTTTGTTTTGCGGATGTACATCCTTAGTTGCGAGCGTATATAACAGACGCGTAGCGATTTGTATAGTCAGTGCCAAAGTTCCAGTTACCCAGTAAAGATCACTTGAAGTTACTCTCAGTCTCTGCTGCTTTATTATTTTATGTAGTTGTGTATGGCGGGACAAACACAACATAGTTGATGAGTCCTTTAAATAGCAGGGTCTTTAAAGGGTCTTTCCTGCCCGTTAGCGACATGAGTTGCTGAGCGAGTTTATCGCGTGGCCAATCAAGCGCTAAGGCAGACTAATTTCAGAGAAGGGCCTTACAATACCTGTGGGACCCTTATTTAAATATTTTAATGAGTCTTTTTAATACTCTGATCGTGCGCCCTGGATGTCGCCAGAGGAGCCCTATCCAATATGGTGGGTGGCACACTTTTGATGTGGAATGAGCGTGCACACACCGCCCGCCAATCAGGCTCCTGTTTTTCGACTGTAAACTGGGCGCAGCGCAATCAATTTTTCTAGGCCGCTATAATCAACTTTCACAGAAATGTGAGAAGGCAGCAAGTCTCACCTCACCTGTTAAGGTTTCTCAGCGCAGCAACCTGCATCAACACCGCTTGGAAGGCCGCAATAGAAATTTTGAGAAGGGAACACCAGACAAATCATAAAGCATGGGTGAGGAAGAGTTGGTGAAAACGTAAAAGTCTTGATCTGACTTGCATTTTTATTGCAAGCAGATCTGAGTGATGGGCAGGCCGGAGGGTCAAATCCGGGACCATCTGGTTGGGAGGTAAATGTTCTCATACTGGTGCGATTGGGCTTCCTGTACACTCAATATTTTTAAATTAACTTGATTTGGATCTTGCATACTGATGGGAATTTGTTACGTGCAGAAAATGCTGATTACTACAGTACAAAATGTGATTGGCATCATGTGCTTGTAATGTTTAAACTTTGTTAATGACATGTGACTTTTCCCCTTAGACAGATGGACAATATACCAAGGGTTATTAACTTCACAGCTTGCATTCTGTTAGTTTTTCCTAGTTATTTTTTGGCATGTTTCCTTGATGGAAAAGATTCAGCATGAAACCAAATTAATGTATTCTTCTTAGCAAACTGCTTCAATTTTAAATTGCTTGAACACTGGGTTGCTTTATAGCTGGGTGGTTTGCTTTGCAACCCGCCTCCCCCACCCCTCCCCCCGCCACCGAAGTTGAACATCGCCCCCACTAATTCATAGTATGAAAGATGTTCAGCTGAATGAGTCACTTTAGTCTCCTTTGCTGTATTTGAAAGCAGAAAAATTAAGTCTAAACAACATTCTTCAGACATGCTAAAGACATATGGATGAAACACTCTTGAATGGTTCGGATCATTTTTTATGGTTTCATTAAAAGACTGTTCTATTTTTTCCAATATTACAACCACTGATTTAAATCCTACATCCATGGACTATTGACTGTGTTCGTGGCAATTGATGGTGAAAACCTTTTAAAGATCTATGATTTTGCCAAGTTAGGAATTTGCTTCCTGAGACACTACAAACCAAAACCTTTTGTTGTCATTGGCATTTGGCGAATTTCTAGAGTGCGCACTCTGCATTTTACACAAGTTTAATCCTGGTAATAAAAGATTATTGATTTGATGTGTATCAGAATTTTCAGGTGCACGTACAAACATATAAACATGAGCATAAGTCCCTTGATGCTCAAATCTGCTCAAAAAGTATATTTTTTGGGATTGTAGTATTCATTAACTGTTTTCACCATGTGATTTTTGCCACAGTTGTATTTGAGTTGAGCACAGGTTGGAAGATTCTCCCAGCAGGCCAGGATTATTTTCCATTTGGTTTAGGCTGGCTTCAGCTGCTCTCACACACAATGCACACAAGGGCTTTATTTCAATATACTTAAATGAAGTGAGTAGCAACACTACCACATGTACACTGAGGCCACAAACTACACAGGGTTAAATTACAACTTCCAGGCAAAATATGGGGAACATAGGGTCTAATGAGAGGGAGGAATTGAATGGTGTTAGGGAAAGTGACGGGATTGAAGGCCAATAAATCCCCAGGGCCTAATAATCTACATCCTAGGGTACTTAAGGAAGTGGCCCTAGAAATAGTAGATGCATTGCTGGTCATCTTCCAAAATTCTATAGACTCTGGATTGGAGGGTAGCTAATCTTACCCCACTATTTAAAAAGGGTGGTAGAGAGAAAATGGGGAATTATAGACCGGTAACCTGACATCAGTAGTGGGGAAAATGCTAGAGTCCATTATAAAAGATGTAATAGCAGAGCACTTGGATAACAGTGACAGGATCGGACAAAGTCAACATGGATTTACAAAAGGTAAATCATGCTTGACTAATCTACTGGAATTTTTTGAGGATGTAACTGGTAGAATAGATAAGGGAGAACCAGTGGATGTGGTGTATTTGGACTTTCAGAAGGCTTTCGATAAGGTCCCGCATAAGAGATTAGCGTGCATAGTTAAAGCACATGGGATTGGGGGTAAGGTACTGTCTTGGATAGAGAACTGGTTGGCAGACAGGAAGCAAAGAGTTGGAATAAACGGGTCTTTTTCCGAGTGGCAGGCAGTGACTAGTGGGGTACCGCAGGGATCAGTGCTAGGACCCCAGCTATTCAAGCTATTCACAATATATATAAACGATCTAGACGAGGGAACTAGATGTAATATCTCCAAGTTTGCAGATGACACAAAGCTGGGTGGGCGTGTGTGCTGTGAGGAGGATGCAGAGAAACCCCAGTATGATTTGGATAGGTTGGGTGATTGGGCAGATGCATGGCAAATGCAGTATAATGTGGATAAATGCGAGGTTATCCACTTCGGTGGCAAAAACAGGAAGACAGATTATTATCTGAATGGCAATAGATTGGGAAAAGAGGAAGTGCAATGAGACCTGGGTGTCCTTGTGCACCAGTCGCTGAAGGTAAGCATGCAGGTGCAGCAGGCGATTAAGAAGGCAAATGGTATGTTGGCCTTCATAGCGAGAAGATTCAAGTATAGGAGCAAGGATGGCTTGCTGCAGTTGTACAGGGCCTTGGTGAGACCACACCTTGAGTATTGTGTGCAGTTTTGGTTGCCTTATCTGAGGAAGGATGTTCTTGCCATGGAGGGAATGCAGCGAAGATTCACCAGACTGATACCTGGGATGGTAGGAATAACGTATGAGGAGAGATTGGGTCGATTAGGCTTATATTCGCTAGAATTTAGAAGAATGAGAGGGGATCTCATTGAAACTTACAAAATTTTAACAGGACTAGACAGACTAGATGCAGGAAGGATGTTCCTGATGGTGGAGGAGTCCAGAACCAGGGGTCACAGTCTAAGGATAAGGGGTAAGCCATTTAGGACTGAGATGAGGAGGAATTTCTTCACCCAGAGAGTGGTGAACCTGTGGAATTCTCTGCCACACAGGGCAGTTGAGGCCAATTCATTAAATATATTCAAGAAGGAGTTGGATATATTTCTTGAGGCTAAAGGGATCAATGGATATGGGGAGAAAGCAGGGACAGGGTACTGAATTTGGATGATCGGCCATGATCTCATTAAATGGCGGAGCGGGCTCAAGGGGCCGAATGGCCTACTCCTGCTCCTATCTTCTATGTCTATGCTTCTATGGCTCTGCAGTGTCATGTTGCACTGCCCGAGCAACGTGTGTTTTCACTAATGTATGTTGTCAATAAACACAGCCTTATTTAAATACCTGATAATGTCAGTATAATGAGTGCTGGTGTGAATCACTGACTTCTCTTGCTAAATTTGCCCATATGAAATGTGTAATGGTGGCCAGATCTGTACAGATAACAAGTGGTTGCTTAAACATGGGACTCGGTGGATTTTTCTCATGATCAATTTTGAAGGTGAACTTTAACAATACATTTCTGAGAGTTGGAATACTAGGGTGTTTTGTTTCTTCAGTTAGTTTATTCTTGGATTTGTTCTTGCTTGGATTTTTGGTAGCTATATTTTGGACTTTTTCCCAATTAAGATTCGAAGTTTAGGAATTCCTTCCTGTTTGTGTAATTTGGAGAAGTAAGAAGAGAATGAGAGGAGGGATGTCACGGAGGTTCAATTCCAAGAGATGTACTGTCCACGCCAGCACTTACCCATGCAGCTATATCGAGAGACACAAGGCACCACTGCCTGGGAATGTCTAAAGAAAACTGACTTTTCAAATTCTGCTTCACCAGGGGGTTGCGTCATCTGTGAGAAGTTGACCCCAACTAAACAGTCAAGGTCACCACAGCCCTGAACGTGTATGTCTCCATCTTATTCCAAGCTACCACATAGAATGTCAGCGATGTCAGTCAATCAAATAATGCACAGATGCATCAAGCAGATCACCAGAATGTTGTTCGTCAGTGCACATAGCTTCATCACTCCCCCTGGAAAGCTGGCAGCAGAATGAGAGGTTTTGGCAATTATTCCACGTTGCAGGATTCCCCAGAGTCCAGGGCCGCCTAAGGCTCCAACACACAATCCCATGGCCTTCATGAGCTGCAAGGCATTCCACCGCATCAATGTGAAAGCCCAACTGAGATGAGGAGGAACTACTTCACTCAGAGGGTGGTAGGTCCATGGAATATGCTGCCCCAAAAAGCTGTGGAAGCTACATCATTACATAAATTTAAAACAGAAATAGACAGTTTCCTAGAAGTAAAGGGAATTAAAGGTTACGGGGAGCGGGCAGGAATTTGGACATGAGTCTAGGTTCGGATCGGTCATGGCCCTGTGGGTAGCGGAGCGGGCCCAGGGGTCCTGTAGCCTGATCCTGCTCCTATTTCGTGTGTCTAATTCTGTTAGATTCAGGAGATGGTTCTGTGATAGTGGATTGGCGGTTAGGATCAGATCAGCCATGATCTTATTGAATGGCGGAGCAGGCTCGAGGGGCCGATTAGCCTACTCCTGCTCCTAGTTCTTATGTCCTTATGTTCTTATGTTAACTGGTTCACTGCTCTCCTTCAGGGAAGGGTAACTGCCATCCCTACCTGATCTTGTCTACAAGTGACTCAGTCCCACAATATGTGATTGACTCCAATTGCCCTCAGTTGTAAAACATTCACGACTAAACAGAACACTGGACCACCATCACCATAAGTGGTCAAGTAGAAGGCTCATTGCCTTTTTAGGGTAATGAATGTGGCCTTGTCAGTATTACCCATAATTCCCCTAACAGAGAGGTCAATAACCAGGGGGCATAGATTTAAAGTAATTGGTAGAAGGATTAGAGGGGAATTTAGGAGAACCTTTTTTACCCAGAGGGTGGTAGAGGTCTGGAACTCACTACTGGAAAGGGTGGTAGAGGCGGAAACCCTCTTCGCATTTAAATAGTACTTGGATATGCACTTGAAGTGCTGTAACTGTAAAGTCTGTGCCTCAATAATACACGGACTTCGGAAGAACAATTAAACAGGTATTTTACTGAACAACGTCAGACTGAAGTACAGAAGGCTGCTGATGCACTATCAACAACACCAAAGACTACGAGTTGAACTTATACGAAGTAGGCTTTTATTGACTAAGAACTGGAGCATGCCTCTGCTAGTGGATCCATCCTAAGAGCTCCCGGGGGAAGGGTGGTGAGTCACCTTTATACCCGGGCTTAGGGGTGGAGCCAGGGGCAGAGACATGCCCGGACCTGTACAGAGTTAACAGTGGTTTACCACATTCACCCCTCGTTTAAAAAAGAGTCCGGCGGGGTGAAGTGTTTCAAAAGTTCGTATACGAAAGTCTCTCCGGGGGACTTGTCTGCCGTAATGATCTTCGTGGTGCCGGTTGCGGCGGTTCTTTGCCTGCGGCCGCTTCTCGCGTGGGACGGAGCACTGGCGTGTCATCCTCTCGGGGTAGGGATGGCACCGGCATGTCGTCAGTTCGTGGTAGACACCCCGGTGGTGCGTCGTGGGTAGCGGTGGTGGGTGGAGGTAGTGGATGGTGATCGATGGTGTTTCGGGTGGTACCTGAGGGTGCGAGGTCTCGAATTGAGACTGTGTCCTCCCGCCCGTCAGGATACGCCACGTAGGCGTACTGTGGGTTGGCGTGGAGGAGGTGAACCTTTTCGACCAGGGGGTCCGTCTTATGGCTCCTGACGTGTTTCCTCAGCAGGACGGGTCCCGGAGACGTCAGCCATGGCGGTAGTGATGTCCCCGAGGTGGATTTCCTGGGGAAGACGAACATCTTCTCGTGAGGGGTGGCGTTTGTGGCAGTACAGAGCAGTGATCGTATGGAGTGGAGCGCATCGGGGAGGACATCTTGCCAGCGGGAGATTGGGAGGCCCTTGGATTTTAGGGCGAGCATGGCGGTCTTCCACACCGTTGCGTTCTCCCTCTCTACCTGTCCGTTACCCCGGGGGTTGTAGCTGGTAGTCCTGCTCGTGGCTATGCCCTTCTCGAGCAGGTACTGGCGCAGCTCGTCGCTCATGAACGACGAGCCCCTGTCGCTGTGGATGTAATTGGGGAAGCCAAATATGGCGAACAGGTCGTTGAGGCACCTGGTGACTGTGGCGCTGGTCATGTCCGGGCAGGGGATGGCGAAGGGGAAATGGGAGTACTCGTCAATAATATTGAGGAAGTACGTGTTGCGGTCAGAGGAGGGAAGGGGCCCCTTGAAATCGACGCTGAGACGTTCGAAGGGGCGGGTGGCTTTAATCAGGTGTGCCCTGTCTGGCCTATAAAAATGCGGTTTGCATTCGGCGCAGACCTGGCAGTTCCTGGTCATGGTCCTGACCTCCTCGATGGAGTAAGGCAGGTTGCGAGCTTTAATAAAATGGAAGAACCTGGTGACCCCCGGGTGGCAGAGATAATTGTGGAGGGTCCGTAGCCTATCGACTTGTGCGTTGGCACATGTCCCACGGGATAGGGCATCTGGGGGCTCATTAAGTTTCCCGGGCCGGTATAAGATATCGTAGTTGTAGGTGGATAACTCGATCCTCCACCGCAATATCTTATCATTTTTGATTTTCCCCCTTTGTCTGTTGTTAAACATAAATGCTACTGACCGTTGGTCAGTGAGCAGGGTGAAACGTTTACCGGCCAGGTAATGCCTCCAGTGCCGTACAGCCTCCACTATCGCCTGGGCCTCCTTCTCGACTGAGGAGTGTCAAATTTCGGGGCCCTGGAGGGTCCGTGAAAAGAAGGCCACGGGTCTCCCCGCCTGGTTAAGGGTTGTGGCTAGGGCGAAGTCGGATGCATCGCTCTCCACTTGGAAAGGGATGGACTCATCCACTGCGTGCATTGTGGCCTTCGCAATGTCCTCTTTTATGAGGGTGAAGGCCACACGGGCCTCTGCCGTCAGGGGGAAGGAGGTTGACTTGATGAGGGGCTGGGCTTTGTCCGCATAGTTGGGCACCCACTGGGCGTAGTAAGAGAAGAACCCTAGGCATCTCTTCAGGGCTTTTAGGCAGTGTGGGAGGGGTAGTTCCAGGAGGGGGCGCATTCGGTCGGGGTCGGGGCCGATGACTCCGTTTTCCACCACGCAGCCAAGAATAGCGAGGCGCGTGGTGTGGAACATACATTTTTCTCTGTTGTATGTCAGATTCAGCCATTGGGCCGTACGGAGGAATTTTTCTCGGTTGGTGTCGTGGTCATGCCGGTCATGGCCGCAGATGGTGACGTTGTCTAGATAGGGGAAGGTGGCGTTCTGGTCAACCATCCGGTCCATCTCCCTTTGGAAGACCGAGACCCCATTGGTGACGCCGAAGGGGACTTGGAGGAAGTGGTAGAGGCGACCGTCGGCCTCGAAGGCCGTGTACTGGCAGTCCTCAGGCCTGATGGGGAGCTGGTGGTATGCCGACTTCAGATCAATCGTCGAGAATACCCGGTATTGTGCTATCTGGTTGACCATGTCAGATATGCGGGGAAGTGGGTATGCATCTAATTGCGTGTATCGATTGATCGTCTGGCTGTAATCAATAACCAGGCGCTGTTTTTCGCCGGTCTTCACTACCACCACTTGGGCTCGCCATGGGCTGGTGCTGCCCTCGATAATCCCTTCCCTCAGGAGTCTTTCTACTTCTGATTTAATAAAGCTCCTATCCCCGGCATTGTACTGCCTGCTTTTAGTAGCAATTGGCTTGCAGTCTTTGGCGAGGTTAGCGAACAACGGGGGGGGTTTGACCTTCAGGGTGGACAGGCTGCATATTTTGCGCGGCGCCGTGTTTAAATTCTGCCGGCTGCAGACTGTAAGTGGGGGCAGGGGCCCGCCATATGCCATCGTGACGCTCTCCAGATGGCACTGGAAGTCTAATCCTAGCAGTACGGGAGCGCAGAGCTGTGGCAGGACGAGGAATTTAAAATCTCTGTACTCCACACCGTTCACTGTCAGAGTCGCTACACAGTAGCCGCCTACATCCGCCGTATGGGACTTTGAGGCCATAAAGACCTGGTGGCGTGTGGGCATAACCGATAGGGAGTAGCGTCGCACCGTGTCGGGGTGGATGAAGCTCTCCGTGCTTCCGCAGTTGAAAAGGCAATTTGTGGCATGGCCATTTACCTTTACGTTCATCATGGACCTGGCTAGTTGATGGGGCCTAGATTGGTCCAGGGTGATGGAGGCCATCGTCGAGGTCGGTGGGTCGCTGTAGTATTTGCCCGCGCCGGGGGCCTGGTCTCGAAATGGTGTCCAAGATGGCGGCTCCCCCGCGGCTGGTGGTGCCCAAAATGGCGGCCCGCACGGCTCACACGTGCTTGGTGGGGTCCAAAATGGCGGCCTGCACGGTTCACACGCGGCGCTGCTGGAATTGGGGGTCGATTTCGCCCTGCACACTCTCGCGTAGTGGCCTTTCTTGCCGCATTTGGAGCAGGTCGCGTCCTTTGCTGGGCATTGCTGTCTGGGGTGCTTGGCCTGGCCGCAGAAGTAGCATTTCTGGCCTCTGGTCATTGCAGCTGTAGTTGGGCTGCTGGCGGCTTGTGGCCTTACCGGGTCCCAAGATGGCTGCTCCCGTGACATCCACGTGGCCATCCAGTCAGGGGGGTAGGCGTCCATGTTCTGGAGGGCCACCGTCTTCTGCAGGTCGAGCCCCCTCTGTTCCAGCAGCCGTTGCCGAGTATAGTTGGACCTGATGCCGGCTACGTAGGCGTCTCGGATCAGGTCTTCCGTGCATTCCTTGGCCGTCACCGCTTTGCAATTACAGGCCCGGCCGAGGACTCTCAGTGCCAGTAAATATTCGGTGCCCGATTCCCCGGGGCGCTGTTTTCGGGTAGCCAGGTGGTGTCTGGCGTAGACCTCGTTAACAGGCCTCACGTATTGTTCCTTTAGCGTCGCGATGGCGGCCGCGTAAGTTGTGGCGTCTCGGATGATCGAGTAGACTCGGCGGCTCACCCGTGAGTTCAAGACAAGCCGTTTCGCGTAATCCGTAGTGACGGTAGTGCTGGAGGCCTCCAGGAAGGCTTCGAAACAGCTCAGCCAGTGTTCAAAGTTATTGGCTGCATCTGCTGCTTGAGGATCCAGGTCTAAACGTTTCGGCTTCAAGATTTGCTCCATGTCGAAAATTTAGTCAATAAAATTGATGCACTATCAACAACACCAAAGACTACGAGTTGAACTTATATGAAGTAGGCTTTTATTGACTAAGAACTGGAGCATGCCTCTGCTAGTGGATCCATCCTAAGAGCTCCCGGGGGAAGGGTGGTGAGTCACCTTTATACCCGGGCTTAGGGGTGGAGCCAGGGGCGGAGACATGCCCGGACCTGTACAGAGTTAACAGTGGTCTACCACACCTGCTAGGGCCTTTTATACAGGGGTGGTCACTGCCGGTACTGCAGTATAAAATCAGTTCTTCTCTTAAAGGTACATACACAACAATTCCTCCCCTTTTAGATAAACAGTACATAACATTCATTTAACAACTAAATAATAACTAATTACAATTACAATTTTCTCGGTACTATATACATCAACTGAAATAATAAGTTCAGTCTTTGAGGAGGCTTCCTAATCCTGACTGGATAGCGCCTTTCTCGAGTATCCTGTTCTTGCGGTGGAGTCGATTCTGGCTCATTGTCATTGGTTGGTTCATCAGCTTCCAATACCACTGCTTCTGAGGTAGACGCAATCTGTACTTTGGGCTCATTACCAGGTGCACATGCTCGTGGTATAGGTTTGGCTTGTTCCTGTGACTCTAGAATCTGGTCAGCATGGCGTCTCACGATGCTCTGTCCAACGTCCACTGTGTACATTAGTGGTCCCTGCTCTGTGCATATCGTTCCTGGCTGCCATTTTTCTGTTCGGTAGTCACGGGCCAAGACTGGTTGTCCTATCTTGAAGCTCCTGGTTGGCTTCTCGTTGATGTGCTGGAATTGCTTATCCTCAACATCTCGTCTTATGTTTGGTTTGAGCAAATCCAGGCGACATCTTAGCCTTCGGTTGAAGAACATTATGGCTGGAGCTTGGTTGGTGACTGCATGTGTCGCATTCCGGTAAGCAAACAAGAAATTATCTACCTTGTGTTGTAGTGGTATGTCGTCGTTATACATCGCCTTTATTGCCTTTTTAAAGGTCTGAACAAACCTTTCAGCCAATCCATTTGTGGCTGGATGATATGGGGCAGATGTGTAATGTTTCACCCCATTATTCCTCAGAAACCTCCGGAAATCCTCGGACACAAACTGTGGCCCATTGTCGGAGCAAATCTGTTCTGGCAAGCCATTCCTGGTGAAGATGGTCCGTAGGACTGCAATAGTCTTCTCCGTGGTGGTGGAGGACATTTTGATGACCTCAGGCCATTTCGAATGGGCGTCCACGGCGATTAGAAACATTGAGTCCATAAATGGACCAGCAAAATCAATGTGTACCCGTTGCCATGGAGATGAGGGCCACTCCCATGGGTGTAGAGGGGCCTGTGGTGGTGCATTTTGGACTTTCTGGCATCCTGAGCAGCTCTTGGTCAGGTCCTCGATTTGTTTATCAATTCCCGGCCACCACACATAAGCCCTGGCTAGGCTTTTCATTTTTACCCCTCCCAGATGACCTTCATGAAGCTCATTGAGCACTCTGTCTCTCAACTTGGGTGGAATTACCACTCGGGATCCACACATCAAGGTCCCCCGGCACACTGACAGCTGTTCTCTCCTTGGGGAGAATGCTGGCAACAGTGAGTCGCCATGTGCTGGCCATCCCTTCACCGTCAAATCATAGACCCGAGAGAGTGTCGGGTCATTTCGGGTTTCCTTCTCTATACTTGAGTTTGTAACAGGTAGACATTCGACTATGGTCGAGTGGAATATCTCAACAGGGTCCACTGCAGGTGCTTCCTCTACCGTAGGCAACGGTAGGCGCGACAGCCCATCAGCGTTTCCATGCTGCTTCGTACCCTTGTATTCTATGTCGTACTGATGTGCCCCTAGAAAAAGTGACCATCTTTGCAGCCGTTGCGCCGTCATCACTGGAACGCCCTTGTTTGGGTTAAAAATGGAGACCAGGGGCTGATGATCAGTCAGTAGGGTGAATTTCTGCCCGTGCAGACAGTGATTGAACTTCTTCACCCCCCACACCAGGCTGAGGGCCTCCCTGTCAATCTGGGTGTAATTACGCTCGGCTGAGGTTAACGAGCGCAACGCAAAGGCTATTGGCCTCTCTGAACCGTCAAGGAATTTGTGTGACAGCACCGCTCCGATGCCGTAGGGAGACGCATCACATGCCAACTGAATCGGTAGTGTTGGGTTGTAGTGGGCCAATACTTCTTTTGAAGTGATTAGGCATTTACATTTCTGAAAGGCACGCTTACACTCATCACTCCATTTTCATGTTACTCCAGTTTGCAGCAGGGCATTCAGTGGGTGCAGAATTGTAGATTAATTCGGCAAGAACTTATGGTAGTAGTTCACCAGCCCGAGAAACGACCTCAGTTGCGACACATTTTCCGGTGCTGAAGACTTGACTACAGCCTCAATCTTGTCTGGCGACTTATGCAACCCTTCCTCATCAATCATGTGGCCACAATACGAGATTTGTCTCCTGAAGAACTCGCATTTGGGGCGGTTGGCTCGTAGCCCATATTCCTGCAATCTAGTGAGCACCTGCTCCAGGTTGGCAAGGTGTTCACTGTCATTTTCGCCCGTAACCAGGATGTCATCCAAATAACACTGGGTCCCTGGGATCCCTTGCAGGACTTGTTCCAATACCCTCTGCCAAATAGCCGGGGCTCATACTACCCCGAATACCAGTCGATTGTACTGGTAAAGGCCTTTGAGAGTGTTTATCGTGAGGTATTTCCTAGATGCTTCTTCCACCTCCATTTGTAGATACGCTTGGGCCAGATCAATCTTCGTAAAGCGTTTCCCTCCAGATAGTGAGGCGAAAATATCTTCTATCCGTGGAAGTGGATATTGTACTATGTGCAGGACTGGGTTCACAGTTACCTTGAAGTCCCCACAGATGCGAACCTTCTTCGGCTCCCCAGGCGTGCTGCTCAATGATTTCTTCATTACAGGAACGATGGGTGTGGCCCACTCGCTCCAATCCACCTTGGACAGCACACCCGAACACTCCAGACTCTCCAGTTCTGCTTCGACGGCTGGGCGGATTGTGTACGGCACCGGTCTGGCCTTAAAAAATTTTGGGTTTGCGTTATCTTCGATTTTTATCGTTACCTTTACTCCTTTTAGAGTCCCAAGTCCTTGTTGGAACACCTTTTTCACGTCAGTTAGAATTTGTGACAGACGTCCAGGTGCGACGTCATCATCCTTTTTGTCAGTCACAGTTAACGCCTGAATGGAATGCCAATCCAGTTGTATTTTTCGGATCCATTCACGTCCCAATAATGGTGGTCCTCCATCTTGTAGTATATATAGATACAATTTCTGTGTTTCCTTGCCGTTATATTTAACTGGCACCCTTATTTTTCCTCTGGGGTAGACTTTTTGCCCCGTGTATGTCTTCAATACAATGGACGTGTCCTTTAAGGGTATGTGTGAGAATAGCCGCTCATAGTCTCGTCGATTCATGACAGTTAGGGCTGATCCTGTATCCAATTCCATCTTTACTTGGAACCCTGTTATCATGAGGGTGACCCAAATGGTTCGGTGATCCCCCCTTGCGATCACGTTGTGTAACTTTAGACAACTTAATCTCCTGCTCCTGGAGTCATTATCACTCTCCTGATCTTCTGAACTACTGTCTGTCATTTTTTTTACTTTCTTGTACTTTTCCTTAGTAGTTCTTGTAGTGTTGGTTTTCTTTCCCGACCTGCGGACTCTTGCTATATGTCCCATTTTCCCGCATTGCCTGCATACTTTGTCCTTAAACCAGCAGTCCTTCTGATCATGGGTTGTTCTGCCGCAGCGATAGCACTTTTCTGCTCCATACGCCATTTTGTTAGCGCTGTATTCTTGTGGTTTCTGTTGTATTTTCACAGCTCCCCGTGCTGCTGCTTCATAGGATACTGCCACGCTGAAAGCCTGTTCTAGCGTCAGGTCCTTTTCCAAAAGTAGTCGTTTCTGGGTTCCTTCACTCTGGAGCCCGCAGACAAACTTATCCCGTAAAGTGTCTGCCAGTCCTGCTCCGAACTGGCAGTGCTTCGATAACTTGCGTAGTTCCGTAAGATAGTCAGCATTGCTCTCATCTTTGTGCTGGTTTCTTTTATGGAACTTGAATCTTTCTGCTATCAGCAGCGGTGTAGGGTTTAGGTGTTCCTGTAAGATATTAACAATCTCCTCAAAACTTTTCTCCATTGGTTTAGCTGGGGTAATTAAATTCCACAATAGGCCGTACATTCTCGCGCCCATCAAATTTAATAATACCGACGCCTTCTTTCCATCGGCCACCTCATTTGCCTTGCAGTACACTTCAATTCTTTCCACATACGTGGTCCAGTCTTCTACCTCGTTGTCGAAAGCAGTGATACTGCCACTTTTCGGCATCTTGGGTGATTTAAAATGGCGCCTCCCGCTTTTTCTTCTTCCCCAATGGAATAAAATGGTGCCTCCCGCGCTTTTCCTTCTTCCCCTTGCTGCCACGCTGCTCCTAGCATTCTACAGGGTAATGGCGGCGACCCGCGGCTTCGGCGCGTCTCACTTTTCCTTCCCCTCGTTTATTTTCTCTCCGCTGCCCGGTTCTTGAGCGCCAACCGCGCCCTGTGCGCTCCACCCTCTCTCTCTCTCTTTCCTCCCGGCGACGCTGCGTGGCCCCTTTTGCAGAGCCGCTCGATCGAGCTCGAGCTCGCCGCAGTCCGGAAGGGTCAGCGCACTACCTGCTACCAGCACGATTTGCTGGAACACCTTGACTGGGGAGCCAAGCCCAGCTCTCCACTGCTTCTCCCGCAATTCTCCGAACACCGATGGATCCTTGGGCGGTTGCCCGCGGTCGACGCTCGTTGCTCTGACTTCGACCTCCAAGAACCTTCTTCCCAGGGAAAGGTCCCCGTGAGGTGATGCAGTACTGCAGGTGAGTTCCAACTTGCTCGTCGCCACTGTAAAGTCCGCACCTCAATAATACACGGACTTCGGGAGAACAATTAAACAGGTATTTTACTGAACAGAGGGTAACGTCAGACTGAAGTACAGAAGCCTGCTAGGGCCTTTTATACAGGGGTGGTCACTGCCGGTTCTGCAGTATAAAATCAGTTCTTCTCTTAAAGGTACATACACAACAGTAACCTACAAGGCTACGGACCAGGAGCTCGAACGTGGCATTAGGCCGCACAGCTTTTTTTCAGTCAGCACAGACACGATGGGCTGAATAGCCTCCTTCTGTGCCATACATTACTATGATTCTACGATATCTTGAGAGAAAAAAACAATGAATCATGTGGAAAGAGATTTCCTTGAAGTATTCTCCATCCAGCTATACCTTTGAGCAGAAAAAACGTTCTGGCCAGTAATTTGCTTTCTGTCAACAAGAATTACGCCCCTTTAAATAGCAGCAACAACCCTTGAAGAGCTGCAGCTGTGCGTGATTTCCTGACCACCATTCATAGGGAGCTCCCGCTGACAGGCTAAATCTGCACCGCAAGCTTTCTATGACTACTTAGGCCAACCTCAGGAAATCATGCAGGGTTGATAATATATGATTTCAGCAAGCATAAAGCTTTCTGGTCCTGCTGTGTTAGCGCCAGGACTAAACAATATATATATACACTAGGTCTAGAATCTCGTCATGCTGATGGGGAACAGAGGACACCAAATACAGGATCTAAACCCACATTTGCATATGTTTTATATTTAAAATTTGTATTGGCTATGTATTAAAGCATGTTAAAGATTGGCCCAGTGATTTGGGTCGGGGGCTTCCCGCGGGTGCAAGCCCCCGACCTGCACTTAACTCGCGCGCCGGCCGTTGAGCTGTGGGCCCGCATGGGATTCCGATCCTGGGCCTCCTCCAACTGCTGGCGTGCAGTGCTTGCG